>NC_136421.1:81398333-82090000 GCF_052625555.1 Lactuca saligna
TTGGTGAATGCGGCCACGGTACCTACTACAACGCCTACAAATACCTACCCAACAAAGCCTTATGAAGGTAACCGTCCAAAGTGCACCAAATGCAGTTACCACCACCATGGACCTTGTCGGTAAATGCAGTGCGCCAACTGCAACAGAAAGGGACACACAGCCCGTTTCTGCAAGGAGCCCGCAAGGCCGATCACTCAAGTCCCTAGTGCAGGTATAGGCCAGACTTGCTACGGTTGTGGAGAAGTGGGCCACTACAGGAGGAACTACCCTAAGGCAGCAGGCACTGGCGGTGTGGGACGAGTTTTGACTATAGGCCACGACGAAGCTATAGCTGACCCAACTGTAGTTGCTAGTACGTTCCTCCTCGATAATTCATATGCATGCATATTATTCGATAGTGGAGCGGAGAGAAGCTTCGTGAGTCAAAACTTTATTTACTTACTTAAACCTAAACCTAGCAAACTAGAAAAATCATTCACTATAGAGATGGCCAACGGAAAAACCGAAAATACTAACTACATATACAAGAACTGTACGTTAACTTTAGACGGTCATTCTTTCCCAATCAATCTCATGTCGGTTCCTATTAAAAGTTTCGATGTCATAGTCGGCATGGATTGGTTAAGTCTTCTTCGCGCCGACATCATGTGTTTTGAAAAAGCAGTTCGTCTTAATCTCCCTAATAACGAAACATTAGTGATTTATGGCGACAAATCAAGTACGAACCTTCGTATCATTTCGTGCATCCAGGCTTGAAAGTGTTTACGGAAGGATTGTCGAGCATTCCTAGCGCACATCGTCGATACAAGCCAGGAACTAAAGGACATCAAGAACATTCCAGAAGTACGCGACTTTTCTGATATCTTTCCAGAAGAACTACCAGGATTACCACCACAACGCCAAGTCGAATTCCGAATCGACTTAGTTCCAGGGGCTACCCCAGTAGCGAAATCTCCTTATCATCTAGCACCAGCAGAGATGCAAGAACTCTCCAGTCAACTTAATGAACTCCTGCAAAAAGGATTCATAAGACCAAGTTTCTCACCTTGGGGAGCACTGGTCTTGTTCGTAAAGAAGAAGGACGGATCGTTCCGTATGTGCATCGACTACAGAGAGCTGAACAAACTTACTGTCAAGAACCGTTATCCTCTACCCCACATTGATGATTTGTTTGATCAACTTCAAGGAGTAAACTACTTCTCGAAGATAGATCTACGATCCGGATATCACCAATTACGGGTACTTGAAGGGGATATTCCTAAGACAACTTTCCGAACTCGATATGGACACTACGAATTTGTCGTAATGCCATTTGGATTAACCAACGCACCAGCAGTATTTATGGACCTAATGAATAGGGTATGTCGTCCCTACTTAGATTAGTTCATCATCGTCTTTATCGATGATATACTTATCTACTCCCGAAGTAAGGAAGAGCATAGTCAACACCTACGAAAAGTCCTAGAAACACTAAGATCGGAGAAACTCTATGCGAAGTTCTCTAAATGCGAATTTTGGATTCGAAGAGTCGAATTTTTGGGCCATGTGGTTAGCGAGAAAGGGATACACGTAGACCCCTCCAAAATCAAGGACATCGAGAACTAGTCGGCACCAAAGACACCTACAAAAATTCGTCAATTTCTAGGTCTCACTGGCTACTATCGCAGATTTATAAAGAACTTCTCCAACATTACGAAACCTCTTACTACATTAACCCGGAAAGGCGTGGCCTTTGTCTCGGAAGCAAAACAAGAGAAGGCGTTCCAAACACTGAAACAGGCCTTGTGCACCGCACCGATACTATCCCTCCCCGAAGGGATAGAAGACTTCGTAGTGTATTGCGATGCGTCAAATCAAGGACTCGGTTGTGTTCTTATGCAAAGAGGGAAAGTTATTGCTTATGCCTACCGACAGCTTAAGACACACGAAGTGAACTATACGACACACGATCTTGAGTTAGGAGAAGTGGTATTTGCTCTGAAGATCTGGAGACACTACTTATACGGAACAAAGAGTACTATATTCACTGATCACAAGAGCCTTCAACACATTTTCGATCAGAAGGAACTAAACATGCGACAACGACAATGGGTTGAGTTACTAAATGACTACGAATGTGAAATTCGTTATCATCCTGGCAAGGCCAACGTGGTAGCTGACGCCCTTAGTCGAAAAGAATACACTGGTCGGAGGGTCAAATCTCTGACTATGACTATCCATTCCCACTTATCCACACAAATTAAAGAGGCACAAATGGAAGCTTTGCGACCTGAAAATGTGGCGGGTGAATCCCTGCGGGGAATGGAAAAGAATCTAGAAGTCAAGGATGGTGCAGCATATTATCTTATGAACCGAATCTGCACACCGAAACATGGCGGGTTCAGAGACATAGTAATGACTGAAGCACACAACACGAGGTATTCCGTTCACCCGGGTTCAGATAAGATGTATCTGGATCTTAAGAACTTGTACTGGTGGCCTAACATGAAAGTAGAAATTGCTACCTTTGTAAGTAAATGCCTTACTTGCGCTAAGGTTAAGGTCGAGTATTAGAAACCTTCAGGATTACTACAACAACCGGAGATACCAGAATGGAAATGGGAACGGATTACTATGGACTTCATAACCAAGTTGCCCAAGACGACGGGTGGACTCGATACCATATGGGTCATCGTCGACAGATTGACCAAATCCGCGCATTTCCTACCCATCAAGGAGACTGACAAAATGGAAAAGCTTACAAGAACTTACTTAAGGGAAGTAGTGCGACTGCATGGTGTTCCGATATCCATTATCTCCGACCGAGATAGTAGATTCACTTCAAGATTCTGGCAGTCACTACAAGGTTCCCTGGGGACTAAGCTAGACATGAGTACAACCTACCACCCACAAACAGACAGGCAGAGTGAGAGAACGATACAGACTTTAGAAGATATGCTGAGAGCCTGTGTGATTGACTTTGGAAAGGCATGGGATATCCATTTACCCCTTGTCGAATTTTCATACAACAATAGTTATCATACAAGCATAAAGGCTGCTCCGTTCGAAGCCCTCTATAGTCGAAAGTGCAGATCCCCTCTGTGCTGGACTGAAGTTGGCGATACCCAGTTAGCTAAAGGAAGAGTTCCTGAAAGCACTCTCACCGGTCCGGAAATCATACGAGAAACAACAGAGAAGATCGTTCAGATTCGTGAACGATTGAAAGCCACTAGAGACCGACAGAAAAGCTACGCTGACCAAAGGAGGAAACCTTTGGAATTCCAGGTAGGAGACCACGTTTTATTAAAGGTCTCACCGTGGAAGGGTTTAATATGCTTTGGAAAGCGGGGGAAACTAAATCCAAGATACATAGGGCCTTTCGAGATTCTTAACAGAATCGGCCCTGTGGTTTACAAACTTAACCTACCGCGTGAACTTAGTACCATACATCCAACCTTCCACGTCTCAAACTTGAAAAAGTGTCTGTCCAATGAGACTCTTGTTATTCCACTCAATGAAATCGAGATCAACGAGAGCCTCAACTTTGTGGAAGAACCAGTAGAAATCATGGACCGAGAGGTCAAACAAACAAAACAAAGTCGCATACCCATCGTGAAGGTTCGCTGGAACGCCAAGCGGGGACCTGAATTCACATAGGAACTCGAAGATCAGATGAAACAAAAGTACCCTCATCTCTTTCATGTTCACTAGTATCCTTAATACTTTAAATTTCGGGACGAAATTCCCTCTGACGGGGGGATGATGTGACAACCCGATATTTCAACTCTTTGTAATGGCCTAATAGGTCAAGTATTCTAACCACTTTTGAGTTAATCAAAATTTACGTTGATAATAAAATGTCCAAAAAGTTTCTATTTAACTACCTACTATGTTTTAAATCATTAAACCGGGATCGTACGTAAAAAGAATGCCCAAACCCGGCTTCGTATATTGAAATTAAGATTTTTCCAAATTTCGGCTTAGCAACAGACAACTGAAAACTCGAATCGGAGATCGAGCGACTTTTGGCCAGAATGACCTAAACGAGAATCAAAGGTCTCGACAATAGTTATTCAGCGGTAAAAAGTCTGGCAAGAACCGACGTCAGATAAAGAAGTTATGAATTTTTAAAGAAATTCCTTAATCACATCATTTTAATAAATAAATAATAAAAATAATTTCGGAATTTGCCGACGGAATCTAAACGAAAGTTGTAGAGCGTAGTCTCACATTCGCGGGGATATAAAGAATGTCGAAAACGGAGTTCGTATGAAGGAGATATGAATTTTTGAAGTTTGATAATTAATTTATATATAATTTTTATTGAAAACTTCGGTATTATCCGAAGTATGAGTCACGCACGTACGCCCCGCGTACACGAGTACGCCCAGCGTACTCGAGGCCACGACCTCAGATCGTCCACGTCGCCGCTATGCGAGCCTACCCCCCGTCCCATCCGAAGTGCGAGGCAGTCGAGGACTCGGTCATGCGTGACGTACGCGTACGCCCCGCGTACGGAGGCGGTTCCAGCCTTCTATAAATAGGATGCGAGGGTTCCCGGAAATTTTGCTCATTCTCTCTCACTTTTCTTGCGTTTTACCTCGTTTTCCGTGCCCGCACTACCCCGAAGCCCTGGTCATTTTTGTACAAGTCCCGAAGGTCGATTTTACTCCCGAGATTCCTGAGAATCCCGAGAATAATCCGTTTCCCAAGACGAAACTCTGCCCGGTTTTCCATCTCGCTATCTTCAAACTTTCAAGTGAGTTCATACCCCTTAATTAACCCTTTTAATATTCTAAACGCTTTTATATGCTTTCTAGGGGGGGGGGGGGGGGAATACAAGTAAAACACACGACTACTATCGGGTGTTATATATAAAGATTATTATACACTTTTATTAAGTGAAATCATGTGTGATTTATAAAACTTTATAGGGAACTCCCGTATACAAAAATATATTACAATAGAATTTTATCTTTAAAACTATAAATGGTTGTAGTGCATGTATATACTAAACATTTTCTTAGACTTAAAGTATATTGTGTCTATCTTAGACTCTACAAAAATCTATGCTTTCATAACGAGTGATTCCTTTTCTAGATATTCTAAAACAAACGAGGCACGTTTTTAGAAAAATATAACAGGTATAGCTTTATGAGGATATTGCTAACTTTTACATACTAGAAACACGATTTTTGAGAAATCACTTTCATGTACAATAACAAACGAACATTTCAACACGTAAATCTGCTTTATACTACGGTTCTGTGAGACATTTACTTCACGTACGTTCGAGTACACATTTCAAGTCCTCTATTATATACCAGAATCCCTTGGAGGGGGAGCATGGTGTTTGTGTATAGATCTATACAGGCTTGACAACCCGCGCCCTGACTGTTAGCTACAGTCCACCGTTTGGGGGTGACAAACGTCATAACATTCCAACGCCTGAAGAACGTTGTGTATAGGCAATCCGAGTCAATAGTATGGTTATAAAGCTCACAGATGGTATTAAAAATACATTGATTTACGAGGTTTTCAAACGTATTGGTTACATTTACATTTACAAACATTTTGGAAACAAACTTTGATCTGGAAGGAAGACTAATTTTATACTAGTAGAAAATACAGGATTTCCTAAACACAAACAAACAAGGACAAGATATTTCGTTTCATACAAACATTTTGGAAACGAACTTTGGTCCGGAAGGAAGACTACTTTTATACTAGTAGAAAATACAGGATTTTCTAAACACAAACAAACAAGGACAAGATATTTCGTTTCATACAAACATTGTCATTAAATACTTATGAAACTCACCAGCTTAAATGCTGATCTACTCTTTCAAAATTACTTGTATATCCCAGGGATTTAGTAACTACAGGTATCATTATGCTTTTGATGAAGTGATTCTGCGGCGCCAGTTTAATCTCATGTTTTGACATCATATATGTAATTGATTTTGAACATGTAACGTTTGACAAATGTAAACTTTCAATTTTATATATATATATATATATATATATATATATATATATATATATATATATATATATATATATATATATATATATATATGATGGTTGTATTACTTTCTTTACTATGTATTCACTTGTTACGCTACCACATGAAGTCATCCGCCCCCGAACGTTTCCGCCGTTCAGGTTTGGGGGTTTGACAGGACCTTCGGTTCTAAGAGGTTTCGCCTCTTATAAGAGGGTTTCGGGTCCTTAAGCCTATTTTACTCGTTTTTACCCCGTTTTAAGTCGTTTTTGACCCGGTTAAGGGTTGGAATAACCCAAATGACTTCAAAAAGTTATAGAAACTTTTGAGAGAGATTTGGGAGAGATTTCACATACTTGGAGAGATTTCTCATACATAGAGATATTTGGGAGAGATTTCACATACTTGGAGAGATTTCTCATACAAAGAGATATTTGGGAGAGATTTCACATACTTGGAGAGATTTCTCATACAAAGAGATATTTGGGAGAGATTTCACATACTTGTAGAGATTTCTCATACAAAGAGATATTTGGGAGAGATTTCACATACATGGAGAGATTTCTCATACAAAGAGATATTTAGGAGAGATTTCACATACTTGGAGAGATTTGGGAGAGATTTGACATTCTTAGAGAGATTTGGGAGAGATTCTTAATAAGAAGAGATAGAGTGAAAACGATTGAGAGAGGTTTCATGTGTGGCATTTGTGAGTGTCCGGCTTCGCAATGCAAGGTTCGTAAACCCTGTTAAGCCTTGTTTAAGGATCTTACACACTCCCGATGAGTATGCAACATTGTTTTATTGGTTTGGCTTGCCACGTACCATAGTTTTAGGTTAAGGAGATATAGATGCTCGCAATTTTTGATTTCTGATCTCTCATTAGAATAGAGAGTTGTGTAGAAATTTCATAATGTAAATTTTAGTACCAACGGGTAAATTGAGTCAAACGGTTTGACTTGTTGACTTTAGTTGACTTTCACTTGACCAAAAATTAACGGTTGTAACATCATCCCCCCGTTAGAGGGAATTTTGTCCCGAAATTTGAATTTAGGTAAGGAGTAGGCATGAACAATGGAGCCAAGAGGTGAGGATACTTCCTAATCGACTGACTCTCGCTCTCCCATGTGACTCTAGGTACTTAGTTAGTATTCTAGCGAACTTTCACTAATAGGAAGTAGCGTTGTTTCGCCCGCTTGACCTCTCGGTCCATGGTCACTATGGTTCTTCCACGAAGGTGAGGCTCTTGTGGAACTCGATCCTGTCGAGGGGGATTACAAGAGTATCGTCGGATAGATACTTCTGTAAGTTCAGGGCGTGTCGGGTAGAATGTACTTTACCAAGCTCGCAGGAGTAGATTGAAATAGCGAGTTATTGGGCTGATTCTAACAAGAATCTCGAAAGGCATAATTATTTGGGGTATTGGCTTTCCATGCTTTCCGAAGCGTACTAAGCCTTCCAAGAGTGAGTGTTTCTAGAGGAATTTGGTATGTTATACTGGAGTTCTAATGGTTTCTCCCTCTTGCTTCTCTTCCCGTCAAGGGTTGCTCCCTTTAGGGTCAAAGTTGGGAGGGGTCCGTATTTTACGAGAAGTTCCAAAGGAACTAAGACGGTAGGTCAGCGAGACCCAGAATTTTGGTGTATTCCAGCTATCGTCTTTGGTGCGGACTGTTTCTCAATGGTTTTGATCAATTGAAAGGGTCCTTATGAATTTCCACCTTGATAATGATGTGTCTTGAGAATTGGACTCCTCAATTCCAAAACTCGTATCTAGAGAACATCGGGTAATACTTCTCTGATCGTATGGCTTCCGTGGTTTGTTGTAGCTGCTCTCCTTGGTTTCCTTCTTACTACGTGGGTAGATAAGTAAGTCATTTGTAATGACGATGATGAACTGATCCTAGTAAGAATGGCATATCCTATTTATTACGTTCATGAATTCTACGAGTGGGTTTGGTCCTATCCGAGGGTTATCACTATGAACTTTCAGCGTCCGCATCGAAATTGGAGGATTGTTCTCGGACATCCTTCTTCAATACTCGTGACTGGTGATATTCAGATCTCAGGTCCAAATCCTGAAGGCTACCTCGTTCCTTGCGGTTGGTCGTCCTATTTGTCTATTCGAGGGAGATAGTAAAGGTTTTTATTGGAGATGTTGTCGGGGCCTCTGAAGTCGATGGAATTATGAGCAATTTGCCTTTCTATTTAAAGAATAAGACTAGAGCTTTCCAGGGTGAGAAGCTTGGTTCTTCAATTTCATTGTTGAGTAGTTCGACAGGTTTGACCTGACAACTCTTGTAGCTCTGGAGGAAGCATGTGGGTTTGGTTTACGTGACTAGGCCTTTTTGAATGGTAGGACATTTACTCGTCCTTCTGGGCAACCTTAGCCCGGAGCTCATGTCAGGACTCGTACCATATCTGTCCCAAGCTTATGTGCTTGAATCTTGTCTGCTACCTGTGCGACATTCCCGAAGGTCTCCTGTAAATACCTGTGATAAGGCTTCGGGAAGTATAACACTCCTCTGGTGCGTGTTTTGGAGTTCCACAGCGAGAGATGGCCCAAAGGTCCGTGATGGATGTTTATGAGAGACGATAGTTTTGATATTTGGGGGGGGGGGGGGTAAGGCGAAGGGCCCTTTTGTAGTCGTTAAATCGGGAAGATGAGGGCTATATCAATCAAAATTGGATAACGACAACAATATCTTTTTAGATAGCATGAGATAAGTTATATTCGTAAGAAGAGATCACTAGAGTGATAGGGTGTCTTGTATTTCTTTTCCGTGTGTTCCGTTTTGTTTGATGTTATGATTATTGTAGATGATTCATACCAAAGTGTCTAGCACTGGTAGTGTGTGTTTCGATAGCCAGTAATGATACTTGATATCATGATTCCTGACAGGTCTCCTTACGATTGAGCGGTATATGATCGTCATATGTAAGTTAATATCGGTGAAATCGTCGAGTGGGTGACCCCACTCAACCCCTAATACTAGACATGGAATAGGAGTCAGGATGGAATTATTTGTTTCAAGACTTTAGTATTTTGATTATAATAAATCCCGATATATGGACAAGGTCATCACAACTTACAGACAATGATCCTAAGGTCATATATGAATGAGTTTGGTTTGATTTGTATGAGAGAGAATATTTTAGCTACTTTTTAGAAGGAAGGTTACTTTAGCAAGCATACCAAATTCGTTACAAATATATAGTACTTAAACGTTTTGTCGTTGGGAACATTACAAAAGTCTTAACATGGTTCCCTGCTGCTCATGCTGGTGTGTTCATCACACTCCTCCTGTTCCTTCGTCATTCTTCTCAGTTGGACATTCTCTCTTGAAGTGTCCCGTTTCACTGCATAGGTAGCATACTGGGCCTACCTTGGTGCAGGTGATTGAAGGGAGGTGATGGGCTGGGGCCCTACAGGAATGGACGGTATGCCCTTTCCTGTTGCAGGTTTTTTTTTTTATTTTTATTTTTTTTTATATTTTTACAGTGTATCTTCCGGCAAGCCCCATAATGATGAAAGCCACATTGGTTTCACTTTGGGTGTGATCCCTCATGTGGTATGGCCGGCGCTTGGGTGGCAGACCTCGTGGCTAGTGTCGAGGCATTTTTCGTGACTGCTGTTGTAATGGTGGGGGCGGCCATAGATTGTTGTCTTTTAGTGGATCCTTGAGATTGGTGGTGCTCTTTCATGTTCCAAAACTTTCTCTTCTTGTTCGTAGGTTCGTGGCCTGAGGTATTTTCGTTGGTAGACACCCTTTGGTGTCCATGATTGTTACCGCAATTTGTATTGTTAGTACCGCTTCCACCCCTGCTGATGTTGTTAGCATTGAATTGCGCCATGACGGCTGTCACGGCTGCCGTGACTGCAGCCTGAAAAGTAGCAGCGTCTATCGGCAGTGTTGGCGTCTTGCTAGTTGGTTTGTTGTCTCTAGGTGAAAACATAGCTCTGTTTCCTGACGAAAAACGACTTCGCTAGTGGAAATGATTATCTTAAGTGCATCCTTACAATTTATATTAACGCATATAAATTTTGCACATTAATGTACTATTCTTAGTGTTTCTGCTAACGCTCCCGAGATAGAGTTATGGCAGTAGGTAGGAGTAGGTTTCATATGGGCGTTAAGCTTTTCTCATCTTAGAATCATGTTTGTCCGAACACATTTGGCTGAGGAGTTTTGATGGGATCCGGTGCATTAGTGCTGGTATGATCGCACCCATAGGTCTGTGAAGAAGAAATTTCTCAACAAAATGTTTAAAGGTGAGACGATAATGAGTTCTTAAAATGGTTATATGTCGCGAGTTTTCTAACTAAGTTTATCTCATATCGATTTTTAACGTAATTCGGTTGTTGAGGGTGTTCTGAAAACAATTTATAACGAGGTTCTTTGTATAGTAAACTCATGTATTTTAGTAGTTCTGTATCCAAGTGAAACCTTACACTTGACCCAAGCTAGGTCCTTGTCATGACCTATGATGTATGCTTAGTTATATAATTAAGGCTAAATAGATATTCGAGTTTGTTAGGTACATCCTAAGCCCATCATGTTAATATGACTCTAGAAATCATGGTTTCAGTGAAAATTTTGACCTCGCTGTAGTTTTACCTCATGTTTGTGCATGGACGGGTTTTGATAGTAACTAGATCTCTCGATTAGTATGAACACTTAATTTGCAGTGTCGTGCTTTTACCTATAATAGAGTAGTACCAACACATACTCATAACCTAATTTACCAGGTCTGGTGAGCGGTATGAACTCTACTCACGACGATCAATCCCTTGTGATGCATGAGGCTAGGTCGATGCATTTTGTAGCTTTGCAAATCGATGCTCTGCTGCAATCATCCTTCCTTTGAATGTCGTGTGTCTACCTCATCACTCTCTTTCCTCTTCACGAGCGGCGATAAAGTCCTAAAAAGAAAGTTGGTCTCGGGAATAGTAGTATAATTTTGAGTCACCGATACATGAGATGGTAGGGTCTGTAGTAGCGCGCAGTTTTCTGAACTCAGATTGTAGTCTTCCTGTTTTAATCCCCGATGATCGCGATCCGTCGGGTCTTTGCCGGGAGGGCTCTGTCCATTAGTCCCCCGTGGTTGAGGTCATAGCACCCTCGTTGGTCTCCACATGGTGGTTGTTGTCATTGTTGTCGACATTCAACCCTCGATCACGATTACCCAACGGGTCACAGGTTCGATCTAGTCGAAACGGTTCACGGAACCCTTGCTATGCATGGAGGATCGATTACCTCCGGTTTCGCTTCTGATTCTTCTCATAACCATTCACCATTCTTCGAGTTCAGATTAGGAAAGTAAGGGTCGTCCGGTAAGTAGGATCTTGCTATGTTGTACTTGCGAGAATAGGAGTGGAAGAGATAATTACTATGCGTCTAACTCTATTATCAATTACTTATAGGGGTGATCCTTATTAGTTACTTCTATAATGACATAGTGCATACTAATTACATATAACAAGATACGATAGGCCTTCGAATAAGTGATCCCACCCTAGGTCCACATCCAAACAAGGAAAAGGAAGTAAAGTAATGACCACAAATTCTAAGTCTATAATTTCTAAGTTATATATAAACTTAAAGTATACACTTAGGGACTATAGACCTATTATTAAGGATCTATTTAGTTTTCATATAAGTTATGATATTAAACAAATACTCCTATAGTATTTTAAACTCATGTTCTGTTCTGATGTTCTCATTGTGGTAGTGTTGGTAAGTTTTTAGACTTGTTGCCATATCACAACTATTCTTTGGGCATGTGCTAATCACTCCTCGGATCAGCATAGTTGATCAGGCTATGCCACTCCCAAGATTGACCATACATCCCCGAGCTTACCTGTGATATCCAACAATCATTACTTTTGTTTTGTTCTAGAATGGTGCTGACCTTAGTATGTATGTATGCATGTATACTTTTAATAAGAAACTATTTATTTCTAAAAGTATAGTTGTTTTGAAACTTTAAATCAGAGAAATTAGTCCTAATGCATTTATATTTTGTATATCTTATGTGGTTTGATATACTGAGTTCACTATAAACAATGCTCTGATACCAATCTGTCACACCCCCAAACCATGGATGGCGGAAACGTCCGGGGGTGGAGGACTTCATGTAGAGTATCACAACAACGAGTATAATAGTGCTCAAAGTAAATACAACCATCAAAAATATAATTGAAAAAATTACATCAAAGTACATGTTTACATGATTCACATAAATTACATTATGATACAAAATGAACTGTTTGACGAATTATTGTCCCATCCTCAAAATGTTGTTGATTTCCTATTTCACTGAATTCCTGAGAATACAAGTAGTTTTGAAAAAGTGTCAACACAAAGGTTGGTGAGTTCATAAGAGATTTCGTTAGAGAAGTAAACCGTTTTTCTTGTAAAAGCATTAGAATATGTATCTAGAAAATCCGATATATTCTTTAAAATCTGTGTAATGTAGTCTTATAACCGAAGACCAAAATGTATAAGTAACCTCTCTTACATAGAAAATGGTATGTGTTTAAATCGATATAAAACGCACTTGAATTAAATAAAATTCCCGTAAATTCTTATGTTTGTTAATACTTTATGTATATGTAGTCCTAAATCCCAGGACCGAGAAATAACAAGTATCGGCCATACTTAAAGGTATAAATATGGTTTCAAATGATGTGTAATCATAATTACCAAAACCGAAAGTGTACAGTATTATCTGTACTTATTGAGATAAAAAGTGATTTTAAATCGTCATAAAACCCATTTAGGTTCTATGAAAATCCCGTAAACTTTATGGATTGTTATATCCCTATGTGAGTCGCTATAATCATACTATGACTGAATGAACCTGCCACGACGTTCCTCAGGCGTCGCAAAACTGAAATGGCATTTGTCACCCGTAGACCTGCAGGTCCCACTGTAGCTAGCAACAAGGTGTGGGGTGTCAAACCCAATATAGATCTATATACAAGTATCACGTTCTCCCTCCAGGAGACTCTGATTATAACTACTAGGAATTATATCCTGCACTCGGACGTACGGGAAGAGAATGTCTCACAATTTAGGTTAACAAGTTTACGTGTAATGTGTGTGAATGTAAACCTTTTCTGTATGGATATACCCTTTTGGTACGAGTGTGTTAAGTGATGTATCATAAACTATACCTATTATAGTTTATCTAAAATGTTTATAATATGAAAGAACTCTTTTATGAAAATGCATTAGTGTTATGAATCCATTAAACTATGCTTTTTATAGCTTAATATACGAGTTCTAAATGAAAGAATAATCTTATCATGAATGACTTAGTTTCAGTTGAAAATGATAAACTAACAAGGAAACACATTCAATAATTAGAACTTATGATTATACACTTTGCTCAACATAATACAAAGTGTTATGATATTTATATGTTGTTAACTAACTTTAACCTTTCTGCATTGTTTTGGAAAAATCATAGAAAAATCATACGAAGTCAAAAACTAGATCCGTAAATTCTGAGAGTTCCCAAAATGTGTCTAGTTTACTCATAATTTTTATCATGATTTTTGGAAGCCTTTAACATGTATTAAAATGCTCATATTCACAGACTAGTCCGGATTTGTGTTTGAAAAGACAGGCTGTTTTGTAAAAATCACCATAAATTGTAGAAAACTAGTATGGAGATGTGCAAGTAGTCATTTTAAAGCTAAGAAGTGGAACTACTTGCACCTAAAACAATTTTGAAAACTAAATGTTTAAGTTGTCTAAAACAGTCCGTGAATGGAGTTGAACTTTTCTGATGAAGGTTGTTAGAAAAGTTTAGTTATGTTCTTGGTGTTTTAACTTGTATCCCCCCCTCCCCCCTAAAAACTTGAGAAAACATGAAAATGTAGGGGTATGAACTCACCTTAGGTGATTTCAAAAGATGATTGTTAAAGAATGGAAGTGTTTAACTCAAGAACACTTGGAGATGCCTTGAAGATTTTCGAGAATCTAACATCATAGTTATGGAGTTTGTGTAAGCAATCAATGATTTGCGTAGAAGAAGTGAAATAATCATAAGGAGAATGGATTATTCTTACCAAATGTGGAAGAACACTTGATGATCAGCCTTGGAAATCTCGAATTAGAGAGAAAATTTTGAGAGAAAAGTTGAGTTGGATCCTTGGTGAAATGAGAGCATGTGAAAGAAAATGGAGAGAGAGGATTAATATCCAGCTCTCAAAAACGTGGGAAAGGGTGATAATTGAGTGGAAAGGACATTGATGTGACCTAGGTAAGGTGGGGAGGTGTAGCTGGTCATACAGTGGTTGTGGGAGTGGTTGCTTGTGTCATAAGGTAAAGCAAAGTCAACACTTCACCTCTTTGTACTTTACCCACTAGCTTTTATTATTAAAATAAAGATTTTCATGAAAATATGATTAAATTGTGAATATTTAAGGTAAAGCAAAGTCAACACTCCACCTCTTTGTACTTTACCCACTAGCTTTTATTATTAAAATAAAGATTTTCATGAAAATATGATTAAATTGTGAATATTTAAGGGTTATTATGTTAAAATATGATTTTGGGTGAAAATCTCGCGTTAAAATAATTAAAAACGGGCCTTAAACGCAAAACTAGACGAAAACCGGGAGAAGAAGCATTTTCAACGAGACCTCTCGGTCCTAGGCCGAGGTTCGGTCCTTGTTGATGCCGAGCCGGAAACGAAGGGAGGCAAACCAGAAGTGAGAGGCGAAGGCGAAGGCGCGGTCCGAAGTCAGGGAAGCGAAATAGACCGAAAGTGGTCAGACCCGAAATGGACCGAAATGAACAGTACCTTCGGGTTCGGTTCTTCCTGGGCGAGGTTCGGCCATGAGAGGACCTTCGGGTTCGGGTCTCCTAGTTTCGGTCCTCTTGGTTTCGGTTCTTGGCAAGTTCGGTCCCTATAGGGACGTTCGGTTCTAAGAGGTTTCCCCTCTTATAAGAGGGTTTCGGGTCCTTAAGCCTATTTTACTCGTTTTACCCCGTTTTAAGCTGTTTTTGACCCGGTTAAGGGTCGGAATGACCCAAATGACTTCAAAAAGTTACGGAAACTTTTGAGAGAGATTTGGGAGAGATTTCACATACTTGGAGAGATTTCTCATACAAAGAGATATTTGGGAGAGATTTCACATACTTGGAGAGATTTTTCATACAAAGAGATATTTGGGAGAGATTTCACATACGTGGAGAGATTTCTCATACAAAGAGATATTTGGGAGAGATTTCACATACTTGGAGAGATTTCTCATACAAAGAGATATTTGGGAGAGATTTCACATACTTAGAGAGATTTCTCATACAAAGAGATATTTGGGAGAGATTTCACATACTTGGAGAGATTTGGGAGAGATTTGACGTTCTTAGAGAGATTTGGGAGAGATTCTTGATAAGAAGAGATAGAGTGAAAACGATCGAGAGAGGTTTCATGTGTGGCATTTGTGAGTGTCCGACTTCGCAATGCAAGGTTCGTAAACCCTGTTAAGCCTTGTTTAAGGATCTTACACACTCCTGATGAGTATGCAACATTGTTTTATCGGTTTGGTTCGCCACATACCACAGTTTTAGGTTAAGGAGATCTAGATGTTCGCATTTTTTGATTTATGATCTCTCATTAGAATAGAGAGTTGTGTAGAAATTTCATAATGTAAATTCTAGTACCCACGGGTAAATTGAGTCAAACGGTTTGACTTGTTGACTTTAGTTGACTTTGACTTGACCGAAAATTGACGGTTGTCATAGAAACCCATTTGATTCTATCTTTGATTCATCACTTTTCATCATCATCTTCAAGGATCTTCAAGCGTGCTTGGCCGTGAAGCCTTCATCGGGCCGTGAACCTTCATTTTTGGACGTAAACCCTTCATAGATTCAATCTTGGGGCGTGAACACTTCAAGTGTTCTTGGATCGTGAACCACTCTAAATCCGTGAACCCTCCTTGTTTGGTCGTGATCAAGGTTCAGCCTCCTACTTTCAATTCTAACCCTCCTTTGATCCATTTTTGCTTAGGCCTTCACTTGGCAACTAAGCATCCTATATCGATCTTTCATCTGAATCACTCACTACAGGTGAGTTCATACCCCTACAATTACACTTTTAAATGTTTTTAAATGCTTTTAGGTGGGGGAGGGAATACAAGTAGACACAATACAAAGGTGTTAACCATTTACATGTGAAAACAGCAACCAAAAGGATTTCTTATAATCAAAACTTTTTAAAACTATTATAAACTTCTTTTATGTCAAATCATATTCGTCTATTTATTTACATATAAGTATGTTTTAACAGACTTAGGACTACTGCTAGATACCTTGATTATTGTTCCTTGTTTGGTTATAAGCTTGGGGTAGGATCACTAGTCCAACTGTCGGCTAAATCATAGTTATACTTATTAAATACATATATGAATATTAAACCCATTTTTAAGGAACATACTAACTTAGTTGCTTACGGTAAGTAATTGAGTCTTTCTTCAACTTAGTAACATTTCAAACAAACGTACTAGTAAACTATAATATGTATAGTTTAGAGGTTCATACATACTATAACAAGAATAGAAATGAACATACATACTATAACAAGAACAGAAAGGAGCATACATACTATAAGAAGAACAGAAATGAACATACATACTATAATAAGAACAAGATAACAATAATGTGATACCACAACTTCACGGCATAGGAATATATTTGTTGTGTCACGTTTTGCAACCAGAGTCTCCTAGAGGGAGAGCAGACATTTTGTGTATAGATCTATACGGGACTGACAATCCCACATCCTGACTGTTCGCTATCATTTGGCCGGCAGGCCAAGGGGTGACAAATGTCACATTTCCTTTGATGCCAGCAGGTCGTCGTGTTAAATAGTAGTCAATCAACATGGTTATAACCACATCACATTTTAACCTTAATTAACAATTTGGTTTTTAAGGTAGTTAGTGCTTCAAAAGTTATTTTTATACAACACTACTGTACACTTTCATTTTTTCCATTACATTCATACTGTGATATTCTCACTTTGAGAAATGCAAACTATTTTCTAGTAAAGATAGTCATAAACTTGGAAAAACATACATTTTATGAGAAAACAAACATACAAAACAGTTGGGTCTTGGTAGAAGACTACTTTTAGTAGAAAATATAAGATTTTCTAGGAAGTATACAAACTTTTACATCAAAACACTTAAAAACATTTTCATAAAACAGATGCAAACTTTTAACACTAAAATACTTATGAACTCACCAGCTTAAATGCTGACCTAATCTTTCAAAATAATTTGTATTCTCAAGATAGCAATAGACAGATACATCTGTACAGGTTTTGGGAAGATGGAGCAGGATCAGGACTCATCTTTCTTTTTTATATATATATATATATATATATTTTTGGTGTCTTACAACTATTCATAGAACACACATGTATAAATTATAATATTAATGAAATGGATGATGTTGTTGCTTGTTTTACTATTGTGCATTGTTATGATACTATACATGACGTCCTCCGCCCCCGAATGTTTCCGTCGTTCCGGTTTGGGGTGTGAGAAACGGCTAGGAGGTTTTATAAAACAAAGAGTAACATTTTTTTAGCACTTATGTAGCACTAAAAATGTTGCCCTAGCCATCATGCAACCCTAATTTAATTTGTTGGTTACCATGCACAACCCAACCATTGAACCTAAACCACCTTCTAACCTACTAGTAATCACTAATCCATCACCTTTTGGGCTTTCATGATCCATGCATGGATCATCCCCTCCCCCTTTGAAAGGAATTAACATCAATTCATCAAGGCCATAATCACCAAGATAAGGTGAAAAATCTCCCACATTAAAGGTAGTATCCACTCCATGGTCTCCTCCGAAATCCACCTTGTAAGCATTATCATTTTCAAAATTTGTCACTTCCATACATGTATCAATTACCGATTTCCTTTGTGTTGGTTTTAGAAATATTACAGTTGCTTGCCAAATTTTATTTATTTTATTTTAGTTAGTTTCCATAATTTAATCAAACCATATATATATATATATATATATATATATATATATATAAATATATATATATATATATATATATATATATATATATATAAATACATATATATAAATACATATATATAAATATATATATATATATATAAATATATTTATATATATATATATATATATATATATATATATATATATATATATATAGACACACACATAAGTTTTAATAAAAAACAGTAAATAGTGTGAGAACGTAAAAACATTATGTTTATGTTATTATTCTGTAATGAATGTTGCGTGTTTGTATTGTTGATGATATTCTAATATGAATATTAACATTTGATTAGTCATATATTCAAGTTATTATTCAGTTATAAATTTAAGTATGTCCATTTTTGTAGTAAATTATAATTTTCGTTTTGACATTTAACTATTCATTTATTTATTTCTAAATAATGACATAAAGTTGTGGATACAAAATTCATTGGAAAATAATAATATAAAAAATAGTGTTTTTACGTTCTCAGACTATTTATTGTTTTTATTTGAACTATCATATATATATATATATATATATATATATATATATATATATATATATATATATATATATATATATATATATATATATATATATATATATATATATATATAGTATGACTATTTTTGTAGTAAATTATACTTTTAGTTTTAACATTTGACTATTCATTTATTTATTTCTAAATAATGATATAAAGTTGTGGACACAAAATTCATTGCAAAATAATAATATAAAAAATAGTGTTTTTACGTTCTCACACTATTTACTATTTTTATTTGAACTATCCTATATATATATATATATATATATATATATATATATATATATATATATATATATATATATATATATATATATGCCTTACTAATGAAACTCTAATCATATCATCATATCATATCATTATATCATCATACTATATTATAAAGAAAATATTTTCCCTTTCAACACATCAATTTAAAACTCCTAACTCTTTATATTTCAGCATAATATACTTAATTTATTAAGTCAAATATGTAGTTAATTATAAACATTATCATAAATGAACTATTTCTTCAATTATTAATATGATCTACTTAATTTATTGACTTTAACACAATGTTAAATACATAATATATATTAATATGTCAAATAAAATTAAAGTATAATATAAACTTTAAAACCTAAAGTAAAATATCAAACAAAATTTAAAAATATGCAACGTATATTTTATAAAACAGTTAAAAGAAAAATATTAAATGCAATAAATGAAACATAACTAAATTTAAAAGTCAAATTAACTAAAATAGGTCCAAAAAACTACATTTTATAATAACTAAATCAAGTTAAATTAATTTTTATTGAACTTATAATAATAATAATGGATATAAATAACATAAACTTATGTTATATTACAGTAGTTGATGATTTAAATAATCAGGTTGATAAAATTAAAACATCATCAAACAAATTTAAAAATTAATAAATCATAAAAGTTATTAATTAAAATAGTTAAGAAATAATGAAAGAGACAATTAAATGTTTTAATAAATGTTATATTTATCTAGAGTAAATTACACAAATGGTCCCTATAGTTTATGATAATTTGTGCGTTTGGTCCTTAACTTATTTTTTAACTCGGAAGGTCCCTAATGTTTGTTTTTTTACGCGCTTGATCCCTGTTTTGTTTAAAAAGACTATTTTTACCCTTAATTTTCTAATTTATTTACTTAAGCACACCCCCAACATTACTCCCTTCACCTTACCTTACATATTTTACAATTTTTCTGTATTTAAATAATAGTATTTTTATGTAAGATAGAGATAAAACGCGTAACAAAAACAAATAGTAGGGACCAATCACATCATTCTATAATTTACTCTTTTATCTATTATTCAAAATAATTATAATATTATATCAATTAAGTGTAATAATAATTATTTTATAGTGAATAATAAATGACATAAATATTTTTAATAACATGTGATTGTCAAAAATTTAATTATATATATAATTTTAAATGTGATCTGACTATATTTATATTTTTTCAACAATTTAGGAGAAGGGACGAGAGTTGGTAAA
Organism: Lactuca saligna; assembly: GCF_052625555.1. NCBI lineage: Eukaryota > Viridiplantae > Streptophyta > Magnoliopsida > Asterales > Asteraceae > Lactuca > Lactuca saligna. The sequence goes on from NC_136421.1 coordinate 81,418,426, forward strand.
CCATTGCGGCTTCATTAAAAATCCCGAGAATTCCGCCACCAATCACTCCTTGGAAGCAGTAATATTTTTAAATTTATAAAAGCATCTTTCATTCTAAGTAAATATTATATGAAGGTTAATTTTATTTGATACGTTAGTATGTTCAAGAAATAAATTAATAATGGATGACAAACTATTATATTATGATTGTGTATCTAATATATGAGAGGCGAATTAACACCATGGTTGTCATAATCATTTCGAATCAAAATTAAATAAAGAGTTTAACTTATTTTTGGTTATTTAATTTTTGATTTTCTTTTTATTTAGTCACTTAACTCTTTTTAAAGTTTAAAAGATCATCAAATTTTTTGTTTTATGCTGATTTAGTTATTTAATTTTTGATTTGGTTACTTAACTTTTGGATTTGTGTTTATTCAGTCACCTTGTTTAATTATTAAATTTGTAATTTTTTTATAAAAGTTTAGTGATTAAATGAACATAATTTTAAAAGTTAGATGACTAAATAAACATAAATCCAAAATTTAATTGACCGAATTAAAAATTAAGTGATTAAATTAACACAAAACAAAAGTTTGATTACCTTTTAAAATATAAAAATAGTTAAGCGATCAAATAAACATCAAACTAAAAGTTAAGTCACTAAAAATAAACTAAACCCAATTTATAAACATGAAATGAACTTTATTATTTATAAATCTAGTCAAGAGTTATATCTTTAGTCATTTATAACATAAAAATATAGGTTATTTGCATTTGTTTTATAAATAAATAAATAAATAAATATATATATATATATATATATATATATATATATATATATATATATATATATATATATATATATATATATATATATATATATATGACGTAAACTCTAATGAGTTTATATATGTGTAGCTTATAAATCTAAATTATAATGAGTTTAGATAAGCGTAAGTAAGAAATATAAACGATAACGACTTTATATAAGCGTAAATAAGAATATAAATGATAACGAGTTTATATAAGTGTAAATAAGAATTATAAAACATAACAAGTTTGTTAAAATGTAAGTAAGAAATATAAACGATAATGAGATTGTGTAAATGTAAATATGAGGGTATGTATTCTCCTCCAAAAACATAAAAAGCTTAAAAGGGGCCGTAAAACGCACCATTGAAGGATGAAAAGTGCTGGTTTCGAGAATCGAGACTGGTTTCGTGTTTTCTCAACTTTTGAACAGATAACTTTTTGAATGACCCAACACTGAAGTACTACATATTTGCTCATCAGGAGCACATAAAGTTAAGTTTTACGCCAAATGAACCTACTAGAAATTTTCACCAGAAAATTGGAGCTCTAACGGCCACAACAGCACGTGGCTGCCAGCCGATGGCTTTTTATGGTTGTCCTTGCATCGAAAAACAACTCTGGTCGTGTTTGTTTTGTCTGCATCAGCTCGTCAGACAAGGCACCCGGTGATCGTGAGGTGGAGATTTGACGGAGGAGGGATGATCACGACTTTTCGGAGGTCGAAACTCTCGTCCCCAGTGGCACAAGAACCGAGGGATAGAGAGGGTAGAGATTAGTGAGATAGTGAAGGGTCCAGATTTTTAGGCTGTCCGTTGCTGGCTTAAAGAGCTAAAAGTGATGTCATCTTGATGATGTCATCAAGATGATGTCTCTCGCTCTTCTAGGTTCGCGAAAGTGTTATAATTTAGACCTAATACAATATGGAATATAAAATCAAATATTAACATATAGCCTGATTTAAAAATGTGCTCGAAAACACTTAACAAAATGCATAACTATCCCAACGAAGCGATATTGTGTTCGTTTCTAGGAAAATCAGTTATATAACTAATTTTCATCTGTAAAAGGGTCATAACTTTATATCAACGAAGTTGGGTGAACAAGTTCTATCCAATTTAAGTGTCAATTTCTCACAAGTATACTCAACGCTTAAAACTTGTCTTTAATGCTTTAAATAGTACTTATTTTTGTGAATAGAGTTTTGTTCTTTAGCTTCAACATAAATTCGAGACAAAGAGAGTATTCCAAATGCAATTCTAAATGAAGTAACTTCAATTTCATTAAAAAAACAAGAAATATTATACCATAGGTCCTATTATAAGAGGGTTCGTGACGGTTTGACCGGCAAACATTGACCTGTTTTTATCATTTGGTACAAAGCACCCAATATATAATCTTCAATTACGGTGGTGTCCATATTGATTAAGATGGAGAACAGAGAAGAAGGTGAGAGAATGTGACCCAACCAATGATCAATTGGTGATGTGTAAAAAATATACCCTAGGGCGATAATAATAACTCATGAGTGAACGAGATGGATGAAAACAATATTCAAGATTGTCAAGGGTTTCAGTTATTGTATATACACAAGAAGGAATCAATTGGTATTTCTCAATTCGAATTCAAATCATTACCTCATTACTTTCCTGATTTGTTGGGATATAAAATCGGGTATATTTTGAATTTGTGAAATTCAGGAATGAATGATTGAACGAATTAAAGGACCAGAAGGGTAGTTTTGGAACTTAACATAGGATTGGAGGAGCTCAGAAATTTCTATAATTTCTATGTGGAATAAAATTGATTCTTTTATTAGATATCAACACACATACATACACACACACACACACACACACACATATATATATATATATATATATATATATATATATATATATATATATATATTAGAGCTACTTAAGATACCCTTAGATCGTCATAAGGTACTTTGTATGTGACTTTCTGTATTCCTAAAATACCACCACACAATTACTCATATAAGTAAAGATCTCAATTCTAGTAAGTAATTAAACTCTTTTACTCTTTTGGATGGTACTATTCATGAATTCGTTATGTGGCTCACTAAATTGGTTGAGTAATCATCACAAGAAACTTGTTATGTGACCTCAAGTTTCTCGTTACCCAGTACCTCAAGTAACTCATTATGTGGTTGGTCATACTTTATATATAGTCACAAGAAACTCATTATGTGGCTCGCCATATTTTATGGATTTTTTCATCAAGTAACTCGTTACGAGGTTAAAAAATCATTGAGTATTGTTATAAGGAAATCGTTATGAGACCTCAAGTTTTTACTATCAGTGTAACACCCACGTTTCCTGCTAGATAATTATAAGATTATGTAAAAGTTAGGACCAACAATTGTAACATATTTGATATAATAAAGGAGAATTATGTGTATATTATGTGTTTCATGTATATATTATGTGATTATTATAACAAAATAGGTATAAAATATGTGTCTAAATAAAATAACAATTAGGATGAATATCCTTGACGAAAGTTGAAGTAGTCGTAACAAGGATTCTGGAGATATAAGGAACGCCTATAATAGACTTATAAAATATAAGTTATGATTAATTGAAGTTTCACGATTTGACCCGATACGGAAACACACATCGTAAAAATTAATTTTTTGTTAAGTTACTTTTTAGCCTTAGTGATCTAAATGAAAGTCATAGTAGCCGTCAAACCGAGAGTGTGCATATAGAGAACATCCAAATCTCACTTCATTAGAGGAAATTATGATTTTTCTAAGATTCAGCATATCAGTAAACAACTCAGAAATTGAATTTTAGATCAGTCACTTTTTAGCCAAAACAATCTAAATGAGAGTTGAAGATCTCGTTAATAGGATTTTAATGATAAAAAGACAGTCGGAAATGGACGTCGAATGACAAAGTTATGCATTTTATAGTTGCTTTAATAGTTTAAGCATGTGTGAAATAAATAAATTCAAAATTAACTGATAGAGTCTAATGGAAAGTTGTAGATCCCTTCGATAGATAAGTATAGATATAAAGAATTTAAAAAACAGAGTCCGTCTAAAGAAGTTATGAAATTTCGAAATCTTGAAATTTGGTATACGCATATGCACCTCGAGCACGACCTTCTAGAAGCCAGCCACATCACCCCACACAGAGCCGGACATGTGTTAGTGCACCTAATGAGCAACATCGACCATGTTCATGGAGCGCATTGCCCTTGCATGGTGCGTAGGTATGAGTTCTAGCCTATAAATAGCTCATTTGTGCTCTTTTCACTCCACACATCTCCATATCTCTCTTTTTCGATTTCTCTCAATTTGAACGACTTTTCATTAGAGTTTAGGGTATTTTGGCAAGTTTTGAGTTACTTAGGAGCCCGAAATATAGTAGCTATCAGCCGAAAGTTCCGCCAATGCAATTTCTGTACTTTTGTCGTGGAAATCATTGTAAGTTAAATTACACTCTATTCTACTTTAGAGTAATTTATATTTAAATTCATACTTGTTATGAATTTATAGATAAGAACTATCAATAATACCAAGTTAAAATACAGATCGATCTACTTACATGAGAGGTGTCTATAATGTTCATGTTGGCATGGTTTTTGGATTTCAGAAAGGTTATACGTCGAAATGGTCCTACCTCTCAACTCTCCTACCTAGTTGATCCTTATTTAATAGAACTATCGGTATTAATTGGAATGATTGATAAGCCTAGACTATTTGCAGTCATGTAGAATATTAGACTAAAACTTAGCTATAATGATACTAGAAACGAAGATATGAAATATTTAACATAATTATATGCTATATGCATCTGTTATCTGTGTTTCTGATATCTATGTCATATTAACAATTTATACATGTTTTATTCAACTTAAAATATACATATTTTTATACCTATAAATAGTGATTTGTAATTGTTGGTGGCACAAGAAAAATATCGAACACTTTTTTTTTTTTTTTTTTTTTTCGTCGGGTTAAAATGGTTTTAATTACAAGTAAGCTTAAACATAAAATAAAAAATTGAAAGTTGTTGAAGTGTCAAGAAAAAAAATTACTTATGGTAGTAAAGATGCCTAATCTAAAGCAAAATATAAGCACCTCTAATTTTAAGCACCACTTATTAATTGTAGATGTTATGTCACTGATTATTTTCGACATTCACTAAATGTGATTAAATTAACACTTGTGAGCTCCTTTATTCATTGTTGAGATATTTGTTATTTCTAATGGAATTGGCACGATATAAAATAAAGTTAATTATATATTAGGGACAATAAGTGAGAATAGGTAATTAGGTTGAATGATTTGATGAAAATATAATTAAAAGAATTTAATTATTATGGGTTGAAAACTATATATTCTTACCAAGCCTCCAAGCACGACCCACTCTATTTCTTGTATTACAGGCAATGACACAAGAGTAGATGTATGATGATTAGATTAGAGATTTGTAGATTATAGGCCAATAGAATAATAGATGTTTGTAAGACTTGTATTATGTTTGTTTATGCTTACGTGTTGTATTGTCGATAACATCCTAAAGTTTTAATATGAATACAATACATTTATTCAGAAATGCTTTGATAATATCATTATCATATGTTTTAGGAACAAATTTTGCAATATTATTCTTTAAAAATGATACTATGATTTTTTTAAATAAGCATAAATAAATCGGTCTTTTCTATCAATGAAATTAGAGATGTCATAGTTGGTATCAGAGCATTTGTTTAAGTGAACTATGAGTTTTTGAGGATTTCTACACTTTAATTTAGATTGCTAAGCAATGATTGAGAGATGAGTTTCTGCTATATTTAGGAAGAATGCCTTAATAAACATGAGTACTAGCTTATTTTAGGTAAGATGCCTAAATTGCTTTTTTGTGCTGTATGATTTATGTTATAGCTATAAGATGCTTTATATGCTTTAGGATGTTATTATTTGAATGGATCTATGGTCTATTGACGACTGGATATGGAAATTTATGTGTTCAGATTTCTAAATGTTTAATTACGGTATTAGAACTAACATATAACTTCTTGGAGTAATAAGGAGATTTATACGTCTATCATAAATAGAGCATTCCCTATCTCAAATTCTCGTTGCTATACACTCAACATCTGGTTTTGTGTATAGAACATCATGGTGGGAACACACAATGGATTAGCAAATGCTAATGGAAACCAACAGCCCGAGCCACAAGTGATTGAGCATGCATCAGAGATAGTAGCTGCACTGAAACCTATCACGTTGGTAATGATATAGGTGATGTTGGATCATCAGATGGGAGAGACAAGGCATCTACTTCAACATAATACAGATGAACCTACAACACCTGTTGAGCAACCTAAGTTGAATATAGAATAGTCTGAGGAAGGAAATTATAGTAGGACTGTTAGTTGAGTAGAACCACAAGTGGTTAGAAGAAATAACCCTGAGGGAGGAAATGAAGGAAATAATGGACATGGTTGCAAGTGTAAGGACTTCATGGCAGCAAAAATACCTAGCCTATCTAAGAACCCAACGCCTATACAAGTCATGAACTGGATCTTTGAGATGGAGATCGTGTTCGACAGTTGTGACTTCAGTGGGAGACGAATGATTATCTTCGTTTTCTAACAACTGAAAACATGAGTGTTGAATTGGCGGAACCTATTAGCAGACTCGATGCAAAGGGGACTTAATGGCAGCAAAACTACATAGCCTATCTAAGAAACCAACACTTGTACAAGTCATGAACTGGATCTCTGAGATGGAGATGGTGTTCGATAGTTATGACTGCAGTGGGAGACAAAAGATTATTTTCGTTGTTCGATAGCTGAAAACAAGAGTGTTGAGTTGGCGGAACCTATTAGCAGACTCGATGCAAAGGGGAGAAGAAAAAAGGATGTCATGGGAGGATTTCCTTGCACAAATAAAAAGGGGGTTCTACTCTGAAAGAGACCTTCTAGAGACTAACAACAAGTTCTAGAATCAAAAAAATGGAAAGATGAGTGTTAGCGAGTATGCTGCCACTTTCACTGAGAATATGAAGTTAGTACCTCATTTGGACCCTAACCAACTCTCAAAGATTGACACGTTTGCTAATAGACTATCGGTGGACTTTGATCCAATTGTAAACATAGCAAGGAATTACAAGGAAGCTATTTGGTTAGGTAAGAACATGGAGACCTATATTAGAAAGAAGGGTCTTGAGAGGTCATAGATAGGAGAAAAGAGAAAGTTTGAGGGATTGTAAAAATCCAACAAGAAGAGCAGATTCTTGAAGTCTGGTTCCAAAACGTTTGGAGGTGGAGGAGAAGCAAAATGGTGCGAGAAGTGTAGGAAGAAGCACTTCGGGAAGTGTGGCAAGGAGTTGACTTGCTTTAAGTGCGGAAAGATGGTTCACTACACCAATGAGTGTACATTGAACAAGAAGGTGTGTTATGGATGTAATGAAGAAGGGCATATAGCAAAGGACTGCCCAAAGAAGAAGGAGGCTGTAAAGCCTAATGTGCTACTTAGGCCAAAGATTAGAGCATTCCAAATGACTCTAGAAGCAGCAAGGGAGGAAGCAAATGTCGCTTCTGGTACCTTTATAGTAAATGATTTGCCTGCCATAATATTGTTTGATTATAGAGCTAATTACTCCTTTATATCTCATAAATTTGGTAGAAGAGTAGTATTTCCTGTGGATAAACTAGATAGTGCTCTAGTAATAGATGTTGCTAGTGAAAAATTTGTCCCTGTTAGTGATTGTATTAAGAACATTGTCATCGACTTAAATGGGAATAAATTCCACGAGGAAATGTTGCCCATTGAGTTAAACAACATCGACATAGTGCTAGGAATGGTTTGGCTTAGTACAAACGACTCCAACATTAAATGTAGAAAGAAGATTGTAGTGATCAATCCACTTGGAAGAGAACCATTTATGGTATAACAGGGACAAACATCGAGTAAATTCTGGAATCATCTCCCTAATGAAAGAAAGGAAAATGTTGTCCAAAAGATGTATATCATATATGGCATTAGTAATCGATGCGAAGAAAGAAAAAAAGGGATATGAAAAGGATTCCCGTGGTGTGTGACTTTCCATAAGTCTTTTCCAAATATGTTCGTAGATTGCCTCCTGATAGACAAGTAGAGTTTGTGATAGACATGTTACCAAAAACCATACCTACAGAAAAAGCACCTTACCGATTAGCACCAAAAGAGATGAAAGAGTTCATGATGCGACTTCAGGAGTTGTTGGACAAAGTTTTCATTAGACCTAGTTCATCACCCTGGGGAGCACCAATGTTATTCATGAAAAAGAATGATGGAATCATGAGGATGTGCATAGATTACAGATAATTGAATAAGGCAACGGTGAAGAACAAGTACCCATTACCAAGGATTGATGATCTATTCGATATGCTGCAGGGTGCGAGTTATTTCTCGAAGATCGATCTTAGGTCAGGATATCATTAACGGAAGGTGAGAGAGTAGGATATAGAGAAGATTCCATTCAAAACAAGATATGGACACTATGAGTTTTTTGTTATGTCATTCAGACTAACTAATGCTTCGTCAACATTCATGGATTTGATGAATATGTAAACCTTTCCTAGACAAATCAATAATGTTGTTCATAAATGACATTCTTTTATATTTAAAGAGTCAGTAGGAGCATGGAAAAGACTTACGTGAAGTGTTAGAAGTTTTGTAAAAGGAGAAGTTGTATGCAAAGTTCTCCAATGTGATTTTTGGATTTGGGAAATCCAATTCTTAGGTTATGTGGTTAACCAGGGTGGAATAATGGTTGATCTAAAAAATATCAAAGCAGTGATGAAGTGGGAATGACCAAAAAGTCCCATTAAGATCAAAGTTTTCTTGGATTAGTTGGATATTATAGAAGGTTTATCTAATGCCTTTATTCGATAGTTGCTCTATTGACAGATTTGACCCATAAAGGAGCTACATATACATGGAGTGAAAAGCACGAACAAGCTTTTGAGAAGATAAAAAAGAAGTTGTATGAAGCACCAATTCTTTCTTTAACTGATGGATTTGAAGACTTCGCTGTCTATAACGATGTATCTGGAGTTGGATTAGGATGTGTTCTGACCCATAGAGATAAAGTAATCTCATATGCATCTCGACAATTGAAAGAACATGAGAAGAACTACACCACTCATGATCTAGAAATGGTAGCGATAGTATTTGCATTAAATATATAGAGGCATTATGTTTACGGTACAAGGTGAAATTTTTCACCAATTATAAGAGTCTCCAGTATATTTTTGATCAAAATTAATTGAATATGAGACAACGTTGCTGGCTAGAGTTACTCAAAGACTATGACAATGAGATCCTTTGCCACTCTAGTAAGGCGAACGTTGTAGCAGATGATTTGAGTATAAAGATAAAGTTGGAAAGGAAGATGTCAAGGGCATTGAGAATTATGATTGTCTCGACAATTGTAGAGAGTATTAAGAAAGCTCAGGAGGATGCTTTGGAAGGAGATAATTGAACAGAATAGTGTAACATCCTATTTAAAATATAATAATCAAATAATAAACCTGGAACCCCGAGAAGCAATTATTATTATTATTATTATTATTATTATTATTATGCATTATTATAATCCGTAATCAAATAATAATTAGTTGGGAGTTGGTTTCGGGAAGCTAAATGACAAGACTTGAATCTCCAGGGGTTAAAGTGTAATTTTGTTACTTAATTTGTAAATATTTTCATAATTCAAGGGGTGTTTGGTATTATTCGGACCTAATATGTAAGGATTTATGAAAGCGGGGACTAAAAAGTAAATTTTGGACATAAGATGAGAAGATTTTGTAGAAGAGGGGGCTGATTGGTAAGATTTGGACTTGGTTTGTAAAGGTTTTCAGAAGGAGGGGTTAAAAAGGTAAATTTAGGAGCAGTTTTGAAAGAAAATAGAGAAGTGAGGGACCATTTGCGTCATTATGGGCCGATCTTTACATGAGGCGGGTATATAACCTCACCACCCGGAACCCTAACCCTAATGTTTCATTTGGCCGCCAGCCTCACCTTACCGCCCTCCAGCCGCCATGCTTGTCGCCGTCGAAGTTCACTGGAGCGTCATCGCTAACCGCCGACGAAGCCAACCTCACACATCTTTATTGCCGACGGTATCGGAGATCGACGTGAAGCTTCCTCGGAGAATGACGTCACGGCAGGTGGAAAGCAGAAGGACAGAGCCATCATCGTGAGGGTCACTACCATCTCTCCCAGTCACATCTCCTCTTTGTTCCAACCATGCTACGCCTAGCTACGCCCGACACTGCCATAAGCTTTAAGTGACCACCTTTTGTGGTATTTCCGTCTGCCGTACGCCACCAGGGGATGGTGGTTGGGTTCGTAGATTGTTATGCGATGGCTTCTGGGAGAGGGTTCTGTCGAATGAAAGGCGTGAAGAACCACCATGACAGCTGGACATGGTGGCTACCATCGATAATGAAGCTGTTGTTGTTGACCGATGTTGGTGCCTGCTTAGCTCAGCCACTGCCGCCGCCGTCGTACGTCATTAGGTGGGAGACTGTGTCTATTTCACAAACATAAGTGTTTTTGGGTGTGTTTCCATTGTTAGGGTGCGTTATGTAAGGGTTGAGTAATCGGGAATCAAAAGTGAACCACCACCACCGTGAGGTGGTGGCTGCCACCATCTACCACTGCTAGCCACCACAAGGTGGCTGTGTGTGTGTTATATTAATGTGTGTGTGTGTGTGTGTATTCTTTGGGGTTTAGCATTGTACATTGTAACAAAAAATGAAATAATGAAAAGAAAAACTCAAACCACCACCGCCTCCTGCTACCACCAGTCGCCGTGTTAGGTGGAGTTGTGCCTTGTTTGCATTTTGGACTCGTTTGGGATGTTTGGAAAAGGGAAATAAAATCCTAATTGGACTAATAAACCCTAGTAGGCCCAATGAAACCCTAATGGGCCCAATGAATCCCTAATTGACATAAAAGCCCAAACATGTGACTAATGGGTCTAATGAACCCTAATTGATGAAAAGACCTAGCTTTTGGGCCTGTTGGGCTAAGATGCGGTTTGAAACCCTAATTAGGGTTTAGAAGAACCCTAATATTGAATTTATAGGCTTGGACTTATCGGGACCCACATTTGGGCTATTGGAATAGAATTGTTTATTAAGCCCAACCACATAATATGATTTATTTAGAAGAGCGATGGACTTAATGGATTAAGTCCTTAATGGGTTAAGTGAGAAACACTTAACCTTAATTGTCATTTTATGTGAAACCCTAATTTTGGGATTCATCGGGACCGCACGAGAATTAATTATTAAACTTAAAATATTAAATAATAATCAGTGGCAAATTAACCTAAGGTAATATTGGACTTAATGGATTAAATCCTTAATGGGTTAAGTAAGAAACACTTAACCTTAATCGTCATTTCATGTGGAAACCCTAATTTCACTTGGGACTTGAGTTGGGATTTTCTATTGGGCTTTGGTGATTGGACTATAATAATTTAATGGGCTTAGGGTATAGCCCATGTGAAGTTTTGGGCCCAATTTGGAAAATTAGGCCATAGATGGGCGATAGTTTGGACCTTTATGATTGTGTGATATTGGGCCATTAGAATGTCAAATGTTGTACTGGACTAAATGGTTGCGCCATATGGTAAGACCTTAAAAAGGTTTGGGCCCAATTTGGAAAATTGGGCAATATGTTGGGCTTTGGCCCATTACTTGACTTTTGGGTCTTTGGAGTGTGAGTTGGACCTTGCACTTGGAACCCAATTATTAATTGGGTATTGTTTGATGTTAACAGTTTGAGAATCTATCAACCAGCAACTGGAGTTTTATCTGCAGGACTTCAGCAGTGCGAGGTGAGTTTTCCTCACTATACTTAAGGGTCTAAGGCACCAAGGTCGGCCTGTTAGTACGATATGTTAGATTGTTATCCTAGTAGAAGGGATGTTATATGCTTTTATGATTCGTTAGATCAGTAACCTGGTAGATGGGATGTTATATGATGTTATGATCCGTTAGACCAGTATCCTGGTAGACAGGATGTTATATGTTGCTATGATCCGTTAGATCAGCATCCTGGTAGATAGGATGTTTCTTTGCTGTTATGATCTGTTAGATCGGTTTGTCTTTCTATAGACAGTTATGTAATTATCTGTTATATGTACACATGTTTGTTTGATGGTTGAGGCTTATCTGCTTTGTGCGAAAGCCAATAGACCCGGGCATTCCAACTTGTTGGTCGTGGGCCGTGAGTATTCTATCCCAAGGATGATTGGACTCATAATATGTGGGCATTCCAACCTGTTAGCTGTGGGCCTGGGATATTCCATCTCGAGGATGATTGAACCTATAGTATGTCGGCATTCCAACCGGATGGTTGAGGGCCTGGGGTATTCCAACTCGATGGTTGACTGGACCCATAGTATGTTGTTTGTTATTATATGTGTATTATTGTGTGTGTGGGTATTTTGGGGGAACTCACTAAGCTTTATGCTTATGGTTTCAGTTTATTGTTTCAGGTGCTTCAGATGTCTCGGCAAGACAAAGACATGACCGTACACATCCTCGTGTTTTGGACTTATGGTTTCTAGGATACTCTGATATTAAACCATTTTGAAAACATTTTGTAATAACTCATGGCTTTTAGATGATTGAAAAAGTTTTTAATTGGCTTGATTTTTATGGGTGTTACAAATATATTTTAGGAAAAATATTGGAATTCGGTATAAACAGTGAAGGATTGAAGGTATTCCAAAATAGGATCTGGATGCCTTATATGGGAGGAATGAGAGATCTTCTCATTGAAGAAGCTCACAAGACCATGTACTCGATTCATCCAATAAGAACCAAGATGCATAGGGATCTAAAATGTGACAACCCGAAATGTTCATGTTCAATATATATAAATTCTATCAAAGTTAGACTCATTTTGCTATCTTGTAGCACTGTTTGGGGTCTATTGGAGCGTTCTAAACGTAATACAATCAAGGTAGGAGCTTAGAAATGGGTTAACTCGATGCATATCAATCAAAACCGGGCCAAAGACTCCACCATATAGAGTGTGCGGCCACACACATGAGTGTGCGGCCACACACCCATTTCAGCCACACTCCATATAAATTAAACATTTAGCCAATTCTTATCACTTTCCCACTCCTACAAGGCTAGAACTCGAGATTCTCTCAAGTACCATCCACATTTTCATCTTGATCTTCATAAGAGTAAGTAATTCTTCCTTTTAATAGTTGATACTTGAAATTATCTAGCCTTATTCCCTGCTATGATCCACGAAAAACACATTTTTGGGGTTAGATCTTCAAGAACACCAAGAACACACACTAAGTTTTGGACCCTAAATCACCCTTTTCATGCCTCTATAACGTGTATACACTTAAACACAACTAGTTATATGGTAGAACACTTGAAATTATACATGGAAAACTTCATCTCGTATGATCTTCAAGTGTGTGCGGCCGCACACACCCTTTTTAGGTCCCAAAATGGCAACAAACTTCATTTAAGGCTAAGGCATGAAGAATGAAACCTTCCTAGATGTCCCGTATAGCTTAAAATCACGTTTTGACACATTCCATAAGGAGTGTGCGACCGCACACACCTCCTGGCCGCACACACACATTTGTTGTGCATTTTGACCATACACTCCCTTGTATAGTCATATACCACTCATATACAATCTTATATGGCTGTAACACTTCATAATAAGTGTTTATTAGTCCCTAAGGTTGTCCCAATGCAATAATTAGTTGTTTCAAACACTAATTTCACACATATATATGTCATTATATGGTTAATAGGATCAGTTTGTGCTCATGTCCGCAATTGACACTCAACCTCCTAAACCGATCCTACCGTCGCATCACTCACTACAGGTGAGTTCATACCCATTAATTAACCTTTAAAATGCTTTTAAATGCTTTATGGTGGTGGTGGTGTGTGGGGGGGGGGGGGGAATACAAGTTGAACCATGTTAGTTACTAGATCAGTCACACGTGATTAATAACTAACATACAAATGGATTTTTCATACTTTAAATTGTTTTACCAAACAAACGAATTCAAACTATTTATCAAATTATTTTACATGTTAAACTCTTTATCAAATTCACTTTTGAATACTAAACCTTTCTTTTACACTTTTTAAACTTATATATTGTTAAAACGATGTCTACTACGTATATAGCTATATAAATATGGTTTGAAGGACTTAGGAGAGATAACCCACTTTACTTCCTGTCCTTGTTTGGTTGTGGTATTAAAGTACGAGTGTCGTTGAATCCTTAGTTATATATATATATATATATATATATATATATATATATATAAATGTATAGATATAAAGACCTTTATCTCAGTTCAGTACATTCAGTAATACAAACAAGTCTACTAATAAACTATAATAGGTATAGTTTAGGGTTATACTACTTACTACTTCTAGTTCAATGAAGCATACAAGAGTCAGTTCATTCATGAGTCATTACTTATTACTATGAGAACATATACAACTATACTAAAATGAGAACATATACAACTATACTAGAATGAGAACATATACAACGATTCTAGATGAGAACATATACAAGTATACTTTAACATAAATATGATCCACTGTATCGGAGTATGCCTTCATTGTCATGGCCCGAGTAGTGACCAGAATATCCTAGAGGGAGAGCGTGAGTTTACGTATAGATCTATACTGGATTGACTATCCTACACCTTGCTGCTAGCTACAGCTGGACCTGTAGGTCTGCGGGTGCCAAATGTCATACCTTTTGACGACTTACATTGTCGTGTGTTCCAGTCGATAGTATGGTACAAATAATCACATAATACCTTGATATAAATCTGGTTTAAGGTAGTTAGTACGACAGTAGTTCCTATAATACAACATTACAGTACTACATTAATTTACCCTTTACATTTATTTGGTGATCATTTCACTTAAACATTAATGTACAAACTATATTTTGATAATGATAGTTACACTTGGGAAAATTACATACTTTTACAAGAAACAAACATACAAAACAGTTATGCCTTGGTAGAAGGCTACTTTTAGTAGAAAATATAGGATGTTCTAGGAGTTAAAAGCTTTTACAAACATTCACATACTTTTACTACAAACGTTTACAAGCTCGTACTTCAAACAACGGTTCAAACATTTTGATACAAACATATACACTAAATACTTATGAACTCACGAGCTTTAATGCTGATACTAGCTTTCAAAATAACTTGTATTCTTATGTCATCATTAGACAGGTACCGATGCCAGCTTTTGAGAAGATGGAGCGCATACAGGACTCATATTATATTTTGAATCATGTTTTGGTGTCTTATATACTACAAAACACACTTGTAATAAAAATTATATATTAAAGCAATGGATGATGTTGTTTACTTGTTTACTATTATACTGTGTTGTGATACTTTACATGACATCCTCCCCCCAAAACGTTTCCTCCGTTCTCAGTTTTGGGGTGTGACAGATTGGTATCAGAGCATTGTTTATAGTGAATTGAGTATATCAACCCATAAAAGATATACTAACTATAAACACATTGGGATTAAAACACTCTGACCAAGAGTCTATACTTTTAAATAATAAAATATTTAACTAAGTATACAAGTCTGCATTCATACTAAAATCAGTGTCACAATGGCAAGTACAAAAGTATTACGATTGTTGAATATCACAAGTAAGCTCGGGGATGTATGGTCAGTCCTAGGAGTGGCATAGCCTTATCAACTATGCTGGTCCGAAGGGTGATCAGCATATACCCTAGAATGGTTGTGATATGGCAACAAGTCTAAAAAATTACCAACACTACTACAAAGAAAACACTAGAACATAATATAAGTTTAAAATACTATGGGAGTATTTTGAGTTACTATAATTACATATATGAGAACTAAATAGGTCTTTATCAAGTAGGTCAATAGTCGTTAAGTGCATACGCTAAGGTTATATGAAATTTAGGTGTTATAGACTCAGAATCTGTGATCTTTGCTTTACTTCCTCTCCATGATTGGTTGTGGCTTTGGAGTTAGGACCACTTATTCAAATGTCTATCCTACTTCAATTTCATATACTTGGTATGAACTACACAAGTATTGACATAACTGATAAGGATCCTCTTATAATTATCTTAGGTAGTACGTGTATTTATATAAGATTCTTATACCCTTTTTCTCACGTAGATATCATGGCTGGATTCCATCATCATGGCGACCCGTACTTTCCACCCCACGATAATGCTGGATGGCTTGAAGCAGAGTCCGATGATGAGCATCAAATCCAGTTGGATGATCATCACGTAGAAGGTTTCTCGGATGGATCTAACTCCAAGCTAGAAGTCAACAATCTACCCTAAGTAGGTCAAGCCCCAATTAACAACCCCCGACCAGCGTTTCAGGGTCCCACACCCTTGTGGGTAACAAAATTGAATCGATGGAGCGACGAGCAAGGTCAACCCCTACCCTACAACGGGGACAAAAGTTTCTACAACAAAAGCGAGGGTGGCTCGGCTGATCGAGCCCTACCCATCATGGTCCGTAGAATTTCTCGGAACGTGGAGCAAGGTTGATCAGCCATCGGCCGAGTAGTGGAGATTGATGCCAACACTGGTGTCAACATGGTCCAGATTCGCCATCTCAAAGAGGCGATGGAAAGAACTAGAAGGACTAATGAGATTCTGCAACAACAACTAGCTACCTCGCGAGCTGAAGTCATAGACCTTCGAGTTTGTCAGAGGGCTCATGAACTACATGTCCAAGAAGTGGTTCGTTAGATGGAAGACCTTAGGGTTCGCCCAATGAATTCACATCACCGTTAAAAGATGTCTAACACATCTTTCGTATATGTGCTCTATGAAGCACTTGTCTGTAAATTATTCCTATCTTTCAGTACACTCTCTAGTCTACTAAGCTGTCAAACATTTTCCCTCATATGGTTTGATGTAAGACCTATTGCTAGGTCATTTTTCCCAAACTCGTCTACATCAGTAATACCAGTAATATTGGTTGTTATCTAATCTGTTGGAAAAATTTGTACTCTTGTGTTTTTCTTACTCTTCTGCCATACTGCTATTTCAAGACATACACTCATTCAACTGTTGGACTATAGAAATTTAGTCCATGGAAGACTCTCATTATGCTTACAATTGATTCTAACCACCATGTACATCTTTCCTTTAAACTTATAGCTGATGGATGCCTCCTTGCAAATCAACAATGTGTAATTGTCCAAGTACTCCAACTCCAATACCACCTCCTCCACACTTCGATGCAACAGCTCTAAATGCTGCAGTGGCTGCGGCTGTGGCTACAGCCATGGCTCAATATCACTCCATTGATGCCAAGAGAGGTGGAACCCCTGTTAACTCTACTCAAGGTGAACTCCTTGTGCGCTCGAGGGAGTGCTCCTACAAGGACTTCACTAACTACAAGACAAAACCCTTCAAGGGGACTGGCGGAGTCATTGCCCTCTCACAATGGTTTGAGAAGACGAAGTTGGTATTCGAGATTTGCTCCTGCCCTACCGCGAGTAAGGTCAAGTTTGCCGCTTGCACCTTTGAGGAGAAAGCCCTGACATGGTGGAACGGCCATGTCAAGTCACTCACTCTAGTAGTGGCAAACGACATGGGCTGGGAAACTATGAAAGACCTCATGATTGAGGAGTACTGCATGAGGGGCGAAATCCAGAAATTGTAACAGGAGCTGTGGAGCCTAACCATGAGGGGCTCCAACATAGTCACGTATACCGCCAGGTTTAGTGAACTGGTGGACCTCTGTCCCAACATGGTTCCTACCGAAGGGAAAAAGATCGAAAGGTACATCTGGGGGCTAGTGCCTCTGTATCAGGGAAATGTCTTAGCTTCACACCCTGCTACCTCCGATAGTGCCAAATGATTGGCACAACGACTCATCAATCATGGAGTCCAATACCCATCATCAACAACAACCCTTTCCATCTCAGAACCCTCCAAACCCGCTAAGAAGAAGCGGAAGTTCTGGGATGATAAGAAGAAACAAAGAGCTTCTAAAAGCAGAGAGTCGTGGCGGTTCATGCTGCTACCGAACCTACCGTTGCTACTCCAATAAGGCAGTATGCTGGAAGTTTGCCAAAGTGAAAAAATGTAACTTCCACCACATCGGACACTGCCTTGAAATGCAGTGCTCTAACTGCAACAAGAAAGGACACACAGTCCAATTCTGCAAATCTCCGGCAAGACCGATCACCCAAGTTCCCGGCGCTGGTGTGGGCCAGGCTTGTTACGGATGTGGCGAAGTGGGCCACTACAAAAGGGACTACCCCAAAAGCAAGAAATGCCCATGGAGTGGGAAGAGTTTTGGCTATAGGCCACAGGGAAGCATTTGCTGACCCTACGGTGGTGACCGGTACGTTTCTCCTTGAAAACTGATATGCATGCATACTGTTTGATAGTGGAGCGGAGAGAAGCTTCGTAAACTAGAAATTTGCACGCTTACTTAAACGACAACCACACGCACTTAAAGAACCATTCACTGTAGAAATGGCTAATGGGAAGACTGAGAGCACTAGTAGCATATACATAGCATGTACTCTAACTCTAGATAGCCATTCATTTCCAATCGACCTCATGCCGGTTTCGATTAAAAGCTTCGACGTCATCATCGGAATGGATTGGTTGAGTCTTCATCACGCCGACATCATGTGCTACAAGAAAGTAGTCTATCTAAACCTCCCGTCTAATGAAACTCTCATCATCTACGATGACAAAACCAGCACGAGTCTGTTGGATTAATGTATAAGTCCATAACTATATTTGGTATGTACTTCACCCGACCCGGCATGGTCCATTTGGGTTGCACTTCACCGACACAATTTATATGGATAATCTTTTGAGAATAGTATGTTTATGATTAATATTATTATATTATAAGTTCTAATATATTAATATGGAATCATATTATTTAATTAGTATTGATCAAGAATTAATTTATAATTAATTAAGTGATCAAAAGGAACTAATTAAATATGGACTCTTATATATATGGAATGGGCCAAGTTCATTTAGGTTAGGCTAAGCTTTCATGGATAGTCCATGGAGTGTTTAACCCATGGATCCTAGGAAATGAAAGGTCATGGGTATTAGGGTTTAACCCTAATCCTCCACACTATATAAAGATGTCCTTGGTTGGTGAAATGGGCACTAGTGTGGTACACAAAAAGGGCTAGCCAATTTCACTAAAGAGAACCAAGTATCCATATTCTCTAAAGTCTTCCAAGGTGTTTTGGTGATTTGTGATTCCATTTGAGGCTTCCACACTATTGGGGCTAAGCTCTTAAAGCTTGAAGACATCAAGCTTCATCAAGAGGTATGTATTCTATCTTGCAATAGTCATTGTTTTGTATGCTAGATTAGGATAATACCTTGGATGTTCTTATTTGCATGTATAATAGAGAAAAACATAGATCCAAGGTATTTAGGGTTGCATGTACACCATAGGAGTGTTAGAATGCTCAAAACCCAATAGAGTCTTCGTATCATGTCGAGTATTCAAGCACAAAAGTATCTACGTAAGGAATATTGTGCATTCCTTGCTCATGTTGTCGTTACGAGCCTAGAAACGAAAGAACTAAAGAACATCCCGGTAGTGAGGGAATTTCCCGGCATCTTTCCAGAAGAGCTACCTGGGTTACCTCCGCAATGATAAGTCGAGTTCAGAATCAACTTAGTTCCAGGCGCTACCCCAGTAGCCAAATCACCCTACCGATTCGCATCATCCGAGATGCAAGCCCTATCTGGTCAACTTAACGAACTACTCAGCAAGGGTTTTATTAGACCAAGATTCTCACCCTGGGGAGCACCGGTCTTGTTCGTTAAGAAGAAAGATGGGTCATTCCGTATGTGTATTGACTATAGAGAACTCAACAAATTGATGGTCAAAAATCGTTACCCTCTGCCTCGCATAGACGATTTATTTGACCAACTGCAACGGGCGAGTTACTTTTCCAAAATTGATCTAAGATCCGGATATCACCAATTACGAGTGCTAGAGGAGGATATTCCAAAAATAGCCTTCCAAACTCATTACGGACACTACGAGTTCGTGGTGATGCCGTTCGGATTGACCAATGCGCCCACAGTGTTCATGGATTTAATGAATAAAGTAGGTCGTCCTTACTTGGACCAGTTCGTCATCGTCTTCATTGATGACATCCTGATCTACTCTCGAAGTAAGGAAGAGCATGGCGATCACCTACGACAGGTTCTAGGAACTTTACGAACGGAGAAGCTCTATGAAAAGTTCTCTAAATGTGAATTTTGGATCCGAAGAGTCGAATTCTTAGGACACATGGTTAGCGAAGATGAATCCACATGGACCCATCCAAAATTAAGGCCATTTAGAACTCATCAACACCGAAGATGCCTATAGAAATTCGTTAATTTCTAGGTCTCGCTGGCTACTACCGAAGGTTCATACAGAACTTCTCCTGGATTGCAAAACCTCTTACTACACTGACCCAGAAGGGAGTGGCCTTTAACTTGGAAGAGAAACAAGAAAAAGCGTTTCAAACGCTGAAGTGAGCCTTATGCACCGCACCGATACTATCCCTCCCCGAAAGGATAGAAGACTTCGTTGTATGCTGCGATGCATCCAACCAAGGGCTCGGTTGTGTTCTGATGCAATGAGGTAAGGTCATCGCCTATGATTCGAGACAGCTGAAGACACATGAAGTCAACTACACCATGCACGATCTTGAATTAGGAGCAATTGTGTTTTCCCTAAAGATCTGTAGACACTACCTGTATGGTACAAAAAGCACGATCTTTACAGACCACAAGAGTTTACAGCACATATTCAATCAGAAGGAGCTCAACATGAGACAACAACGGTGATTCGAGCTACTCAATGACTACGAATGCAAAATTCGTTATCATCCGGGTAAAGCCAACGTGGTAGCAGACGCCCTAAGTCGGAAAGAATATTCTGGTAGAAGGGTAAAATCGTTGACAATGACTATCCATTCACACTTGTCTACACAAATTCAGGAGGCTCAACTTGAAGCCTTGAAACTTGAAAACGTGGTGGGTGAATCCCTTAGAAGAATGGATAAGAATTTAGAAGCTAAGTGTGGCGGGGCCTTATATTTCATGGACCGGATCTGGTCACTGAAACATGGTGGCTTCCGAGACCTAGTCATGACCGAGGCACACAACACTCGGTATTCCGTTCACCCGGGTTCAGATAAGATATATCTAGATCTTAAAAAGTTATATTGGTGGCCTAACATGAAAGCAGAGATTGCTACCTTCGTGAGTAAATGCCTCACTTGCACAAAGGTTAAGGTCGAATACCAGAAACCCTCTGGTTTGCTGCAACAACCAGAGATTCCATAATGGAAGTGGGAGCAGATCACTATGGATTTCATAACCAAGTTGCCCAAGACAACGGGTGGACTTGATACCATATGGGTTATCATCGATAGATTGACTAAGTCTGCACACTTCCTGCCTATCAAAGAAACTGACAAGATGGAGAAGCTTACGAGAACATACATTAGGGAAATCCTACAACTGCATGGTGCTCCTATATCCATTATCTCCGATAGAGATAGTAGATTCTCTTCGAGGTTCTGGCAGTCACTACAAAGTTCCCGAGGAACAAGGATGGACATGAGTACAACCTACCATCCTCAGACCGACAGACAAAGTGAGAGAACAATCTAAACACTGGAAGATATGTTGAGAGCCTGTGTGATCGACTTTGGGAAGGCATGGGATACTCACTTACCCCTTGTCAAAATTTCCTACAATAACTGTTATCACACGAGCATCAAGGCTGCTCCATTCGAAGCCCTCTTTGGAAGAAAGTCCAGATCCCCTCTATGATGGGCTGAAGTGGGCGACACCCAGTTAACTAAAGGACTAGTTCCTGACAGCACTCTCACAAGTCCAGAAATCATTCGGGAAATGACAGAGAAGATCGTTCAGATTCGTGAACGATTGAAAGCCTCTAGAGACCGACAAAAAAGCTACGTAGATAAACGAAGGACACCTTTGGAATTCTAGGTTGGGGACCATGTTCTTTTGAAAGTCTCACCCTGGAAGGGCTTGATGCGCTTCGGAAAGGGTGGGAAGCTCAGACCAAGATACATAGGGCCTTTCGAGATTCTCGCTAGAATCGACCTTGTGGCTTACAAACTCAACCTACCCCGCGAACTTAGTAACATACATTCTACCTTCCACGTCTCGAACTAGCAAAAATTGCCTATCTGACCAGACTCTTGTAATCCCACTCGACGAGATCTAGATCAATGAGAGCCTCAATTTCGTGGAAGAACCTGTGGAGATCATGGACCGTGAGGTCAAGCAGATAAAACAAAGTCGTATCGCGATTGTGATGGTTCACTGGAATGCCAAATGAGGACCTAAATTCACATGGGAATGCGAGGATCAAATGAAACTAAAATATCCTCATCTCTTTATTTAATTATTTGTAACTACTTATTTGTTGAAACTCTAATTTCGGGACAAAATTCTCTCTAACGGGGGGATGATGTTACAACCCGAAATTTTCATGTTCAATATATATCAATTGTATCAAAGTTAAACTCATTTTGCTATCTTGTAGCACTTTTTGGGGTCTATTGGAGCATTCTAAACGTAATACAATCAAGGTAGGAGCTTAGAAATGGGTTAACTCGATGCATATCAATCAAAACCGGGCCAAACACTCAAACATATGGAGTGTGCGGCCACACACCCGTTTTAGCCACACTCCTTTATATAAATTGAACAATTAGCCAATTTTTATCACTTTTCCACTCCTTCAAGGATAGAACTCGAGATTCTCTTAAGTACCATCCATATTTTCATCTTGATCTTCATAAAAGTAAGTAATTCTTCCTTTTAATAGTTTATACTTGAAATTATCTAGCCTTATTCCCTGCTATGATTTGCGAAAAACACATTTTTGGGGTTAGATCTTCAAGAACACCAAGAAAACCAAGAAAACACATTCAGTTTTGGACCCTAAATCACCCTTTTCATGCCTCTATAATGTGTATACACTTAAACACAAATAGTTATACGCTAAGAACACTTGAAATTATACATGAAAAACTTCATTTCGTATGATCTTCAAGTGTGTGCGGCCGCACACACCTCCATGGTGGCCGCACACACCCTTTTTAGGTCCCAAAATGGCAACAAACTTTATTTAAGGCTAAGGCATGAAGAATGAAACCTTCCTAGATGTCCCTTATAGCTTAAATTGACACATTCCATAAGGAGTGTGCGGCCGCACACACCTCCTGGCTGCACACACACATTTGTTGTTCATTTGGACCATACACTCCTTTGTACAGTCATATACCACTCATATACAATCTTATATGGTTGTAACACTTCATAATAAGTGTTTAACTAGTCCCTAAGGTGGTCCCAATGCAATAATTAGTTGTTTCAAACACTAATCGCACACATATATTCGTCATTATATAGTTAATAGGATCCGTTTGTGCTCAAGTCCGCAATTGACACTCAACCTCCTAAACCGATCCTACCGTTGCATCGCTCACTACAGGTGACTTCATACCCCTTAATTAACCTTTGAAATGCTTTTAAATGTTTTTAAATGCTTTACCGGGGGGGGGGAGGGGGAATACAAGTTGAACCATGTTAGTTATTAGATCAATCACATGTGATTAATAACTAGCATACAAATGGATTTTTCATAATTTAAATTGTTTTACCAAACAAACGATTTCAAACTTTTATCAAATTATTTTACATGTTAAACTCTTTATCAAATTCACTTTTGAATACTAAACCTTTCTTTTACACTTTTTAAACGTATATATTGTTAAAACCATGTCTACAACATATATAGTTATATAAGGAGAGATAACCCACTTTACTTCCTGTCCTTGTTTGGTTGTGGTATTAAAGTACCTAGTTGTTTGTCCGAGTGTCATTGAATCCTTAGTTATATATATATATATATATATATATATGTATGTATGTATGTATAGATATAAAGACCTTTATCTCAGTTCAGTACATTCAGTCATACAAACAAGTCTACTAATAAACTATAATAGGTATAGTTTAGGGTTATACTACTTACTAGTTCTAGTTCAATGAAGCATACAAGAGTCAACTCATTCACGAGTGATTACTTATTACTATGACAACATATACAACTATACTAGAATGAGAACATATACAACTATACTAGAATGAGAACATATACAACAATACTATGATGAGAACATATACAAGTATACTTTAACATAAATGTGATCCACTGTATCGGAGCATGCCTTCATTGTCATGGCCTGAGTAGTGACCAGAATCTCCTGGAGGGAGAGCGTGAGTTTGCGTATAGATCTATATTGGATTAACTATCCTACACCTTGCTGCTTGCTACAGCCGGACCTATAGGTCTGCGGGTGCCAAATGTCATAGCTTTTGACGAATTACATTGTCGTGTTTTCCAGTCGATAGTATGGTACAATTAATCACATAATACCTTGATATAAATCCGGTTTTAGGTAGTTAAACAACAGTAGTTCCTATAATACAAGACTACAGTACCACATTAATTTACCCGTTACATTTATTTGGTGATCATTTCACTTAAACATTAATGTACAAACTATATTTTGATAAAGATAGTTACACTTGGGAAAATTACACACTTTTACAAGAAACAAACATACAAAATAGTTGTGCCTTGGTAGAAGGCTACTTTTAGTAGAAAATATAGGATTTTCTAGGAGTTACAAACGTTTACAAACACTTACAAACATTCACATACTTTTACTACAAACGTTTAAAAGCTCGTACTTCAAACAATGGTTCAAACATTTTGATACAAACATAGACACTAAATACTAATGGACTCACTAGCTTTTGTAACACCCCATTCTTAAAGTGTTTAACTATGAGTCCCTGAGATTTAAGAGGAAGGGTAATTCTGGTCCTTTTACGGGAAATGTGTTTCATCCGAAAAGGTTTCGGACTGGTGTATGTTGTTAGAAGCATAGGGCTTCTCGTCACCCTCGTGTGAACTTGAAGTCTATTGGGAGCGGGTTTAGAGTAAAGGAGTTGCGGCATTTTGAAAATGATAATTAAATTATAGCTCTTAATGGATTAGTGGACAAAGGGGTTCCATGCATGAATTTTTGGGTTTGGCTGGGTACGCCCAGCGTAAGCTGGACGTACGACCAGCGTAGTGAAAGGAAATGTGCGGGGTGGCCAGGTGAGTATGCTCAGCGTACTAGGGGTATGCCCAACGTACTCTCAGAAACCCCAAACCCTAATTTAAGGGCCACCACTATATAAGGAACATGTTGGTTCATACCCTAGCCTCCTTAAGCTCATCCTTAACATCAGAAACCCTAGAAACCCATATTCCCTCCATTGTTGGGTGTGTTTGGCCTTGGAAAGCTCATTTTGGCAAAAGAAAAGCTAGAAGAAGAAAGGAGAAATTGTACAAGAAGGGAAGGAACGATTGGAGCTTGTAGATCTGAAGAGATATCATCCTTTGAAGCTTATTTGAGGTATAAAGCTTCTTGCTTGCCACTTATTTTGCATATATCTAAGTGTTGTGAAAGTTTTAGCATCTTTCTTGTCCCAAAGTGCTCATCTTTATTCATGGTTTGGGTTGGCCGAGATTATCTGTCCTTTCAGACCTTTGGAGAGGTCTTGAGTGAGAAAAATGAGGTCCCAAGGGTTGTAGTTATTCCATGTGTGAGATATATAGGTCTTAATGGATTAAGAGCTTATGGACATCCCAAGTGATAAAGTTTGAGACTTTATGAATTCTAATCATATTTGGCCTAGGGATCTGAAGTTTGGGCTTAATAGCTTAAGCCATTAAGAAGTTATAATGACTTAATGAATAGCGCAGTTACGCCCCGCGTAGCAGGCCAGAGCCCCGATCCCCAGTTACGTTTCAGTGTGTACGCCCTGCGTACCAAGGAGGGTACGCCCAGCGTACCCCCCCTGATTGGACCTTAATATTGGGCCTTTGAGTTTGGGCCGTTTGTGGGTAGTTGATTATTGGGCCAAGTCTAGAAATTGTGGATAGATTTTTTTTAGTCCAATTATTGTTATGGACATTGGATCTAGGCCCATTTGCTGAGGTGGGCCCAATTTGGTAAATTGGGCCAATATTGGACTTTGTATAAGATTTGGACTTTGGTCTTGGCCCGATAAGTGAATGTATGCTTGGCCTAATGTTTATTTTGTTATGATTGCTAGTTCTGGATTTGCGGTGAGTTGGTGATTCGAGAATCTGCTCTTCACTTCAGAGTTTCGGCAGTGCGAGGTGAGTTATCCTCACTATATCGACAGGGTCTAAGGCACCAAGGTCGGCTCTTTATCGGATTGAGATTCGGGTATTTGTTGTTATGTTATTGCTTTGATATGTCTGCATCCTGGTAGCTAGGATGGTATATGTTAGAGACCTGGTTAAGGTCGGTTTCCTGATATGTAGGGTGATGCTATGCTAGTGACCGGTTAGGTCGGTATCTTGGTTAGGATGATGATATGTTATGTGATCTCTTGATCGGCTTGTTGACTGTGAACTCCTATATGATTGTATGTTTATGTGCACATGATTGTTTGGACTGGAGTTGGGCTGAGGCGGGTCCTGCTTTTTGATGTAGGCTAACATACCCAGGGCGGACCGGTTATTCTGAAAGCCTAGCGAGCGGTCCGGATAGGCTGTAGGCCCCACAAGGGAGGACCAGACGTACCGAGGCTCGGGGAGTGGACCAGGCCGACTGAAGGACCAATGCATGCGGACTAGTCATACTATAGACTCAGAGAGTGGACCAGGTGGGTTGAAGGCCCAGTACGGGCGGACGAAACACAGTGCAGACTTGAGGGACATGACTAGGCTTGGAGGGTGGACCAGGTGGACTGAAGGCCCAATACGGAGGACCAGTCACACAGTAGACCCGATATGCATGACTGTTCTATGTACTGTTATATTATGTATGCTATGTATGATATGGGCCGGAAGGCACTATGTTATGGGCCGGAAGGCATTATGATTTGGACTGGAAGGTCGTAGCCTGGAAGGGCGTATATGTGGTTGGTATTTTGGGGGTATCACACTAAGATTTCGGGCTTACAGTTGTGGTTTAATGTTTTTCAGGTTCTTCAGGAGACTGTGGTAAGGCGAAGGCGTGATCGTACCGCTCCTTGTGTTTATGTTTTATGTTATGGTTCTGGGAATGCTCTGATAATAAATGTATTGAAAACCTTTTTGTAATAACACTATTAAAATGGGATGTTTTTGAAAAGTTTAAATTTTGTTGAAATTTTGGTTGTTACCAGTTGGTATCAGAGCCTTGGTTTGAGTGAATTGGAGGAACATTCGTGTGAATCCAGTCTCAAATCAAGGAGAGTTTTTAAAAGAGAATTTAAAATGGTTTTCAAATTAAGTAAAAAGAGGACGCGGAGGTACGATCAGCCGGAGCCAGTAAGTAACCCCAAAATACCATACATGATATTTGTTTTCGAGCTTTGATAGAACAACATGCTATTACTAGGCTAGGGATCTTCAGGATTTCATGATAATGTTGCCTATTTTATGATGCCTGCTAGCCTAGGGTTTCCCTCTGTATGAGATTTCCACTGTTCCTCTAGGAGTGAGGATTGAGCGCTTGCTATGTATATTTGTCACTAGGGTGTTGTGGTAGTACAAATATGGGTAGGTGTGGAAGGTAGTATGGGCCCATACTACTAAAAGCACAGGACCCATACGCGTATCAGGGAAACCATGACCTCTAGGGTTGGGTTGAGAGTTGGTTCCCGGGGTAGTGGGAAGTGTCTGAGATTTTGTGGTTTATTTTCAGTATGGAGATTTTAAGGCATGCTAGGAGTGGATCCGGTTCAGGATCGGGAGCAGGAGAGGGAGTTCCGGGCGGGTAAGTACCGCCCGAGGTTATCGGTCAGATGAGCACGTGCGAGTTGGATGCGAGGATTCGTGATATCCTGCATGATGAGGTTGCTGCGTTGTTCCGGGCCGAGCTGCCAGAACTGTTTGGTCGATCAAGACCGCCATGGTGGAGTATTTTGATGAGAACTATGCGGCTCTCACTGAGATGGCTGCCGCGACGGCTACAACAGCTGTAGCAGCGACAAGGGGAGGAATTGGTAGAGGGTTTCAATATCGGGACTTTGATAATAAGAAGCCTCCCACCTTTGATGGAGTTCAGGACCCGATCGTTGCTATGAGATGGTTATCGGATGTGGAGGGGTGTTTCTTCACGTGTTCATGCCCTGCTGATCAGAGGGTGAGGTGTGCTCTGAACCTGTTAAGGCTCGGGGCAAAGGATTGGTGGAGATTAACCAAGGGGTCATACTCAGATACCCAGAGGGCTGCGGTTTCATGGGATTAGTTCAGAGAGATGTTCAGCACTTGTTATGTTCCGCAGGTCGAGAGGGAGAGGTTGGCTCAGGAGTTCCTTGAGCTGAAGCAGGATTTGGAGTCGGTAACGGAGATTACCAGGATGTTTACTGAGAGGGTGATGTTTTGCCCTGAGTTCGCTTCGGAGCAGGCTCAGATGTCCCGATATCTGAGTATGCTAAAGAGAGATATCAGACAGTGTGTGTCTGCACAGAGGTGGGAGACTTTGTTGGAGTTGTAGGAGGCTGCCAGGCGGCGTGAGTTAGAGATTGAGTTGCAGTTGCGTGAACTGAGGCAAGCTCCGGTGCAGTCGCAGCTGGCACCGAAACGGTCTAAGACCGTTGATTTCAGGATGGGAGATCAGAGCAACCATGCTTGTGGGAAGTGTGGGACGGGTCACACCAAAGTTTGTCGGTCCGGTGGTGCATGCCGCAAGTGCGGAAAGGAGGGGCACTATGCGAGGGATTGCCGGTAGTCATTGCCGGTTTAGGATTTGAGGATTTGTTATCATTGTGATCAGGTTGGGCACTTGAGGGTCAACTGTCCAAAACTTGCTGCAGGACCGGTGCAGGCTCCAACACCAGCCACTTTGAGGATCACGGGTGGAGGTCAGGGTGGAGCGGAGCCCCCAAGGGCTTAGGGTCGTGCTTTTCAGCTTACAACAGAGGAGGTTAGAGTAGTGCCGGATGCAGCTGCGGGTATGTCCCTTTCTTGATGTCTTGTTATCTTGTGATTATTGTGGAGTATTATTATCTGCTAGTCTCATTGTGTGGTTTTTCGTTCCGGTATCCGTTGTTCCTTGAGGGTTTGGTATGGTTATGGGTTAGAGTTTGGGTTTTCGTTGATTATCATTCATGAGGTTTATTAGTGGAAATATGGCGTTGGTTTGAATGTAGGGTAGCATCTGCAGTCTGAGGAGTGGTTAGCTGAAGATTGAGTTTCTTTCAAGCGGGATGATCTGTGTGGAAATGTGATTTTGTGAAGGTTGCTAGTGCTAGTGGGAATCAGTCCGCGTGTAAGGGTTGGGTTTTGTGCAAGGTTGTTTTGGGAGGTCGATGATAGCGACCGGGGTTGATAGTCAGTGCCCTAAGTGGGGGAGAATTGGAAATTCTCCGGATGGTCGATAGGCATGAGAGATTGTTTAGCTGCTTGGGATTCCGCAGTGTTTCTGTCAGCCGAGAGCAGGTTGGTATGAGTGAGAGCAGGCGTGCGGGGCAGGATATAGACCTATGGCAGTGATTGTGAAGGGCCTGGGATCAGGTTGGGATCGAGTATGTATGATGGAGACAGAGTTTGGAACCCCTAGAGGGCTAGAACAGTGAGCATGGGAGGATTTCCCGGAGAGATAACTTGGAGTGATGAATGCTAGTCGAGCGGTCCGGATAGACTGAAGGCCGGTAGGCGTACCAGTCAAGCCGAAGGCTCAAGGGACGGTCCAGCCAGACTGAAGGCCCTGGAGGGCGGTCCAGATTGATTGAAGGTTTTGAGAGTGGTCCAGATTGGCTGAAGGCTTGGTAAGGTGGTCCAGTCATGCTGAAGTCTCTGCAGGTATTATTGGATTGGTTCGAGGAAAAGGGTTGAGTATGTTGTGATGTGTTAGAATTAGAAGGTCTGGCCCCGGGTATTGATCTTGATTGGTGGAGGTAGTGCATGGACTCGAGAGTCCTTGCGAGCAGATTCAGGACATGTGTGTTGCATGGATATCAGTTATACTATAAGGGAGTGTAAATTCGCGGAAGTGAAAGCAGCAGCGCAAAGTTATGATCGAAGTGGTCCAATTATGGTTATTGAGCAGCGTGATTGTGGCTTTGGTATGGGATCACATCCGGGTTGGATTGTTGCTGAGGCTTGGCAGGAATGCATGGATGGTATCTCGGATTTACATATAGATTTTTTTTATGTGGTGAAAATTCATCCGGTAGGATGTTTGGAAGTGTCATCAGTGTATCGGGTTTTTCCTAACCGAGGACACTAGAGCCAGTTCAGTGTAGCTATGAGATTGCGGTGGAGAACTCGTGGGAGTTGCTCCGAGGCTGAAGCATGTTTTATCCTGTCAACAAGAAAGGTAAAGTTGGGTTTCGGATTTCGATGGTCGAGTCTTGAGGAACTTGGTCCGGTGAATGCCAGGCGGTGCATTGCGGGGGTAGTTGTGGAGTAGAGTTGTAGCAAGCTTCGAGGACGAAGCCTAATTTAAGTGGGGGAGAATTGTAACACCCCGTTCTTAAAGTGTTTAATTATGAGTCGCTGAGATTTAAGAGGAAGGGTAATTCTGGTCCTTTTACAGGAAATGGGTTTCATCCGAAAAGGTTTCGAACTGATGTATGTTGTTAGAAGCTTAGGGCTTCTCGTCACCCTCGTGTGAACGTAAAGTCTATTGGGAGCGGGTTTAGAGTAAAGGAGTTGCGGCGTTTTGAAAATGATAATTAAATTATAGCTCTTAATGGAAAAGTGGAAAAAGGGGTTCCATGCATGAATTTTTGGGTTTGGTTGGGTACGCCCAGCGTAAGTTGGATGTACGCCCAACGTAGAGAAAGGAAATGTGTGGGATGTCTATGTGAGTATGCCCAGCGTACTAGAGGTACGCCCAGCGTTCTCTAAGAAACCCCAAACCCTAATTTAAGGGCCACCACTATATAAGGAACATGTGGGTTCATACCCTAGCCTCCTTAAGCTCATCCTTAACCTCAGAAACCCTAGAAACCCGTATTCCCTCCATTGTTGGGTGTGTTTGGCCTTGGAAAGCTCATTTTGGCAAAAGAAAAGCTAGAAGAAGAAAGGAGAAGTTGTCAAAGAAGGGAAGGAACGATTGGAGCTTTTAGATCTGAAGAGATATCATCCTTTGAAGCTTATTTGAGGTATAAAGCTTCTTGCTTGCCACTTATTTTTCATAGATCTAAGTGTTGTGAAGTTTTTAGCATCTTTCTTGTCTCAAAGTGCTCATCTTGATTCATGCTTTGTGTTGGCTGAGATTATCTATCCTTTCAGACCTTTGGAGAGGTCTTGAGTGAGAAAAATGAGGTCCCAAGGGCTGTAGTTGTTCCATGTGTGAGATATATAGGTCTTAATGGATTAAGACCTTGGATTAAGAGCTTATGGACGTCCCAAGTGATAAAGTTTGAGACTTTATGAATTCTAATCATATTTGGCCTAGGGATCTGAAGTTTGGGCTTAATAGCTTAAGCCATTAATAAGTTATAATGACTTAATGAATAGCGTAGTTACGCCCCGCGTAGCGAGCCAGAGCCCCGATCCCCAGTTACGTTTCAGTGTGTACGCCCCGCGTACCAAGGAGGGTACGCCCAGTGTACCCCCCCTGATTGGACCTTAATATTGGGCCTTTGAGTCTGGGCCGTTTGTGGGTAGTTGGTTATTGGGCCAAGTCCGGAAATTGTGGATAGAGTTTTTTTTGGGTCCAATTATTGTTATGGACATTGGATCTAGGCCCATTTGGTGAGGTGGGCCCAATTTGGTAAATTGGGCCAATATTGGATTTTGTATAAGATTTGGACTTTGGTCTTGGCCCGATAAGTGAATGTATGCTTGGCCTAATGTTTATTTTGTTATGATGGCTAGTTCGGGATTTGCGGTGAGTTGGTGATTCGAGAATCTGCTCTTCACTTCAGAGTTTCGGCAGTGCGAGGTGAGTTATCCTCACTATATCGACAGGGTCTAAGGCACCAAGGCCGGCCCTTTATCGGATTGAGATTCGGGTATTTGTTGTTATGTTATTGCTTTGATATGTCTACATCCTGGTAGCTAGGATGGTATATGTTAGATACCTGGTTAAGGTCGGTTTCCTGATATGTAAGGTGATGCTATGCTAGTGACCGGTTAGGTCGGTATCTTGGTTAGGATGATGATATGTTATGTGATTTGTTGATCGGCTTGTTGACTGTGAACTCTTATATGATTGTATGTTTATGTGCACATGATTGTTTGGACTGGAGTTGGGTTGAGGCGGGTCCTGCTTTGTGCTGTAGGCTAACATACCCAAGGCGGACCGGTTATTTCGAAAGCCTAGCGAGCGGTCCGGATAGGCTGTAGGCCCCACGAGGGCGGACCAGACGTACTGAGGCTCGGGGAGTGGACCAGGCTGATTGAAGGACCGATGCAGGCGGACCAGTCATACTATAGACTCAGAGAGTGGACCAGGTGGGTTGAAGGCCCAGTGTGGGCGGACCAAACACAGTGCAGACTTGAGGGACATAACTAGGCTTGGAGGGTGGACCAGGTGGACTGAAGGCCCGATACGGTGGACCAATCACACGGTAGACCCAATATGCATGACTGTTCTATGTACTGTTATATTATGTATGCTATGTATGATATGGGCCGGAAGGCATTATGATTTGGACCGAAAGTCGTAGCCTGGAAGGGCGTATATGTGGTTGGTATTTTGGGGTATCTCACTAAGCTTTCGGGCTTACAGTTGTGGTTTAATGTTTTCCAGGTTCTTCAGGAGACCGTGTGTGACAACTGCCAATTCAGGTCATTCTTGGACTCATGCATCTTTATAATAACCATTCATGCACAACATGCCATGACCTAGTAGTATAAATTAGGTCAAAAATCTTGCATAAACTAGGATCCAACTAAGGTCTAGGACTAATATACTTGATACTTACAATTCTAGTAAGTTGCTTAGCTACAATAGGAAATGACAATACAATAATTAGAATAAAGCTTTAAGCTTTGTTATAATTGAAATAGGGTATAAAACTCTAAAAATAAATTAAAACATTCTAATTATACTTCAACATGTTGTTGAATATCAAACAATATTCCAAAAACCCTAAAGAGCCAAAAATCCAAAGTTATAAATTATAAAGCTTAAAAACTTTATAAAATTTGGCTATAAACTTCCTAATATCAAATTTTGTTAATCAAATTATGGATTATACCAATGAACTAGAAATATAAATTACAAGTATTAATCATAAATTATTTGTTGAAAACAAGATTTTTAAATAAATCAAATTGCTTAATAAACATTTTATAAAAATGAATGTTTTTATATAAAATATAGGAGGGAAGTTTATAAAGTTTAAAATTTAGGAGAGAGGAGGCCTAAATGCATGCAAGAGCCGACCATCCCCTCTCCCCATGCATTTTCTCTTCCCCAAAACACAATCATTAAGCTTAAACCCTTACTCCACCTCTTCCCTCTTCACTCTCTCACTTCACTCTCTTCACACACTTCACTCTCTTCTTCCCTCTCTCTAAACTCATGAAAATCCTCTCATTTCTCTGCAAAATTTCGAGATTGTGAAGCCCTTGAAGTGTTCTTACTTCTCTCAAGGTCAAAACCAAGGTAAACAACAACATCTTCTTCCATAGTTTCATGGTTAAACTTCTTTTCTTCTTAATCTTCTCTACTTTTCGGATTCTATGCCTTTCCATGGCTAGAAATATTTATTCTCCCCTTGTGGTTTGTAGATTCTCACCATAACACAATGCATGTGTTAGAGATGGTGAAAATTCGGGATCAAACCCATGCAAGGAGTGGAAAAGATGCACATATGATCATGTGACATCAAAACATAATATTTCATGTTCTTCTCCATTTCTTTTGTGTTCATGCATGACCAAAAGCATTTAAACCATTTCTAGTACATACTGGATGCTCATTCATTCCATGCATGTGTTAGAAATCGGGCCTTACCAAAGACATGCATGATGTTCTTGTTGAAATACCCTAATAATGCACACAAGCAAACATGCAATCTGCCAGATTACTTTGTTCGACTTTGAACAGTCATAACTCAGTCATTTCTTAACCAAATCATGATATTCTTTTTGTATTGGTTAGTTCCACGAGTTAACTTTCAAACCCAACTGGTCTCACTGTAAAATATTAAATATCCGATTTTTAGCAGATTTTACAAAAAGGTTGCGCATACAGCTCTTTTTCTGTGATCACTATTTTTATCTTGCTAAAACAATGGCCTTAAATCCAACCATAAATCTGAGGAAAAATACCTTAGAAACTTAACATATCTAGTGAATTATGGTTGAAATTTCGTGGCTTAAAACCTCACTGAATGGGCTACACAAATTCATGAACTTCAGCCACATTTACACTTCATGCATTATTGCATGCAACTTTTCTTAAATTGTTTGGAATCATTACCCTCATTTCTCTTCTGAATACATTTTTTTGCATTTTTCCTTTTGAAGCCCTTGCATGCATGAGATAATATGGAAAATTTCAAGAGCTTTTGTTATTTCTTTGATTTATTAGAATTATTGCTAAAACCAAGGGCATAAATCATATAAAATACTTTTAGAGGTCAATATATCCTAAATAAATTCATGGATGATCCTTATGGGGAATAATGATCCCTCACCAAATTTCAGCAATTTTTGTTACTGTTTCATATGATTTCTAATTTTCTTTTATTTAGGACATGATAAAGTACAAAACCACTTTATAGGATGTGAAAATTGTATCTAACAATTGTAGCATACCTTACCTGTGATGGTAGACTCCAGAAAATAATTTCAAGATTTTCCATCATGTTTTACTATTTTTCCCAATTTTTGGTAATTATAATGGTCTAAAAATGGGAGAAATAGTTCTGATTATCCAAAATTCATGAAAATTTACCAGGATATAATATTATTGAGTAGGAGGTTACATAAAAATTTTGAATATTTTTCTCTACTGTAAACTATTTTTCTCTTATTTTCTAAAGTTAATTGCACTAAAATACACTTAAATATACATAAATACCCAAAACCAGTTTATACATTATGAAAACCACTTTTGATATTTTTCCTAGGATATTTATACTGTAAATGATGTTACAAAAATTTATGGTGATTTATTTTAACTGTTTAATATTATTTCTTTAATTAATGACTATTTAAAGGAATAAAGCAAGGAAAAATACAAATACCCACTGAAAAATATCTTTTATATTTTTCCCAGCCTATTTATGTATAATAACAATTAAATAAAAAGTTTGGGTAATTTTGGAAACTGTTTTCTATTTATTTCAATTTTTATTGAAATAAATGCTCAAAAATCATAAAATATAATTAAACAGCTTGGAAATCTATTTTTATAATTTTCCCAGCTTAGTATTGTGTAATAACAGTTAAATAAAAAGTTTGAGAATTTTTATCCCTCGAATGCTATTTTCGTGAATTTATGTTGTAATAAGGACTTAAAAATTTGGAAAGTTTATATTCCAAGGTTGTAATTAATCGACCGATATATATATAGAATTTCATTACTTCAGAAAAAGTGTAACTAATTGATATAAAATCCAATACTAAAACATAAATTGGCATTTCCCTATATGTAGAGTTTAGTATATTAGCATTAGATATCGACATGGAAACTCACTAGTGCGTGTGTTTGATGTCGTAGGATCCCGGTAGTAAGACGTTGGTGCATCCCGAAGTACCGCTTGTGTCTACACAAAACATCGTGATATTCACGCACTCCCCTATTTTCGGTTTTTATGTTTTGGGGTGGAAAAGCATGTCCAGAAAAACTATTGTTTGCATGTTGTATTTAAATTGAATTGCATCAAACATGATTGCTATTGTATTGCTATGTTTCTTTATGTATGTCTATGCAACACGGAACATGAGAACTTATCGTACTAAGGCTCTTCCCTTATCTCTAACCATTAACTCTTTGAGCCAATGGTCGTTATGGATAGCGCTATTAGGAATTGACAACTCCTCACTCTCCCGAATCGCTAGAGTGCAAAATACCATATTCATCTATGGAACGATAAGCATAGATCTCGATAGGGCTTCAGTCATAGGTTTGGTTGAGACTCATTGTTTGCTCATACACATACAAACGCGTTTCCTGTTATAGCAATAAACTTGTATACCTTAATAGCAATCAACTTTGTTTTATCATTAAAGCAATGTACTTGTACTTACGAAAAGCATTATTGTACCCTCGATTTATAAACTTGTGATACTCACCAACTATTTTCATAGTTGACGCTCATTTTACATGCTTTTTCAGGAAGTAATTAGTAAGTGGATGTAAAGATTCATCATCATAGAGCATGCTGCATCGTGTTGAAGCTATTATGAAGCTATATTTTGAACAATGTTATTTTGAAAAACTTGTATTTTGTTTCTTTTGAAGCTAGGGGTTGTAAACTTTTAAATATTGCTATGGTGATGTATCTTTATCTTTTGCATTGAAACCGTTATCGCTGTCATACCTTGCGTTTCCGCTTTAGCGGGGTGTGACAGAAGTGGTATCAGAGCTAAAGTTATAGAGAACATCGGTTTTTCTTTAAGAAAACACAACCTATAACTAAAACTTACAAAGAAATTATTTTTACATCAAACATATTACTAGTATAATTAGGTCGGGAGTTGTATTATTGGACCTTGATTAAACATAGCCTGATCACCTATGTTTAATTAAGAAAAGATTTATACAAAGTTTGAGCTAATTATAATGGGAATATGTTCAACAAAAATATTTGAGAAAACTTTATTTCAAAATTTCAAAAGGTTAATTTTGGTGTGTGTAAGCATTGCATATTATAGGCATGCATTGTCATTTATTTCATATCTCATTGAAACTATGTCACAGTCCACTATGTCAACATCGTCATCTTCCCGCGCTACCGCCTCAGCCGATGAATCCGGCTACGTCACTGTTATCCCTCGACGTAATTCCCCCGCCTCGGTAGAAGAAGACCCATCAGAGGATACAGAAGATACTGGGAACTCGGTGGAGATCAGCAATGACAACGCCCCGAGTCAACGATGCGAGGCATCACCTACATTGGTGTTGCCACAGCCACCGCTCTATGGACTTCGCATTCGGAGGACAGCGAGGAAGAGTGTTCCCATTCCAGGAAGGATACCCACCAGCACAGCAGGACATGGCACGGCAGGACCTAGCGGAGCAGAACCCAGCGATGCAGGACCAAGAGCACCCTCACCTCAGCAAGTTATAGGGATACCTGTCAGACAGCCAGGTATGACCCCGGAGGAGTCCCGGAGATTGCAGTCGATAGAAGTGGGCCTACGTCACAGTCTCGCTGTGATAGCTGGGCATCGAGAAGTTTTGGATGAAGTCTTGGCAGGAATGGAAATCATGTATCAGCATTCGATGGAGACTGCTGACACTGCTAGTGCTGCTAGACGAGAGGCAGGTCATGCGATGACAGCATATTATGTGTTTGGTGGGCTGTTCCTGATTGTGGCGTTGATGCTTCTTGTTAGGATAGCGATTAGCTTTTGGTTCTGATTTTAGT
Organism: Lactuca saligna; assembly: GCF_052625555.1. NCBI lineage: Eukaryota > Viridiplantae > Streptophyta > Magnoliopsida > Asterales > Asteraceae > Lactuca > Lactuca saligna. The sequence continues at coordinate 81,455,921 of NC_136421.1, forward strand.
ATTTGTTTTATTTTGTTTTGAAATGAAAACCCATGTTGGGTGTCTTTTGGGAAAAATATTTAAAACTTTATTTTGGGATTGACGTATTGGTTTGGTTTTAAGATTATTTCAAATGGTAATGAAAAATTTTATTTTATGTTTGAAAACTTTTACTATGAGGTCAAACCCTAAAATTTATTTGGTAAATGGTTGAATAAAAGAGATTTTTCTTTTCTTTCCTTTCTCAAATCTATATGCATTGTATTAATGCAACCCATTAATTTGACAACACTTACGGTTTTCAAAATGGTAGTGAAATACATCTTATACATTATTTTATGTATTTATACGTATTTCTTCTCCTGTGTCATAGAACCATGTCAGGAAGGGCTAATCGCGGGCGCCCACAGAACGAAACGCCCGATGTTGCTCAAATGGTAGCACAACAACTCATGCAAGCAATCCCAAACATTGTTACTCAAGTAACTGCAGGACTTAATGCTAACCAAGGAAGTAGTGGAGGAAACCGGGGAAACAATGAAAGAGAATGCAACTACAAGTCCTTTATGGCCTGTAAACCTAAGGAGTTCCATGGAAAGGAAGGTGCGGTCGGGTTACTGAAATGGATTGAAAGCATGGAGTCGGTCCTTCACATTAGCAAATGCCTCGAGCGCAACAAAGTTGAATATGCATCTTGCCTATTCCAAGATAGGGCATTAACTTGGTGGAATACTCTAGTGCAAACCCGAGGCCGTATAGCAGCATATCAGCTAACTTGGGAAGACCTAAAGAAGCTACTGATAGAGGAGTATTGTCCCAAGGATGAACTTCAGAAACTTGAATATGAATTCTGGAACCATTCTATGGTTGGAACACAAATAGAGAAGTACACAGTCCGATTTCATGAACTAGCAAAACTAGTACCTCACATGGTTACTCCTGAGGAGAAACGGATAGATCGTTACATCTGGGGTCTGGCACCAGAGATTCGGGGAATGGTTACCTCAGCAAACCCAACTACCATTCAAAGTGCAGTAAGCCTAACAAATCGACTAACCAATGATGTGATAAGGATGGGAGCATCAGCAAAGGAAAGCTCTAGTAGCAAGAGGAAGCCAACAATCAGGGAGAGAAGAAGTATGGAGGCAAGTCAGGGAGGAAGCAGAAAGTCTCAAGAAACTTTATGGTAAGAGCCCAGGAGAAAGAACCAGTGAAAACTCAAGGACAAGAAGTGCAGGAGCGAAAGCAGTACTCAGGGCCGCTTCCGAAGTGCAATAAGTGTAACTTCCATCACAAGGGAGCTTGCCCGGTGTGCCAAAACTGTAAGCAAACAAGCCATTACTCGAAGTATTATAAGGTGAATAAGGAGGGAAAAAGGACATGTTACGAGTGCGGGAGTACCGATCATCTCCGTAGAGCATGTCCTAAACTGAACAATGGACCTGGTAACAATGGACAAGGCCAAGCCAGGCAAAACTTTCAAGGAAATCAAGTTGGACAGCCAAGAGGTGTAGCCTTTGTGATTGGTGCAGAAGAAGCTCGTCAGAACCCTGAAGTGATAACAGGTACGTTCCTCCTGAACAACCATTTTGCATCAGTAATATTCGATGCGGGAGCAGATAGGAGTTTTGTTTCTTTAGCATTTAGACCGTTAATTGGCTTGAAATCGGTAAAGATGAGGAATGCTTATGCTATTGAACTTGCTGATGGGTATGAAATTAGGGCTAGTGATATAATTCCTGGTTGTACTTTGAATTTAGCTGATAAACTCTTTAGCATTGACCTAATTCCTATAGAGCTAGGTAGTTTTGATGTGATAGTAGGGATGGATTGGTTATCCAAAAATAGAGCGGACATTGGTTGTTATGAGAAAGTCATTAGAGTGCCTCTCCCTAATGGAGAAACCCTTATCATACACGGTGAGAAGCCAGGAAGAAGTTTAAACATAGTATCAAGCGTGAAGGTTCACAAGTACCTGAAGAAGAATTGTATTGCATTCATGGCCCACGTGCTAGAAAGAGAACCAGAAGCTAAGCAACTCAAGGAGATTCCGGTGGTTCAAAACTATCCCGAAGTATTTCCGGAGGAATTACCCGGTCTACCCCCTTATAGACAGGTCAAATTTCGGATAGACTTAATTCCCGGAGAGGCACCGGTAGCAAAAGCACCATATCGCCTTGCACCATCCGAGATGCAAGAACTATCCGGACAACTTCAAGAACTTCTAGACAAAGGGTTTATTCGACCAAGTTCTTCACCTTGGGGAGCCCCAGTGTTATTCGTCAAAAAGAAAGATGGTTCGTTCCGAATGTGCATTGATTACAGAGAATTGAACAAGTTGACAATCAAGAATCGATATCCCCTCCCTAGAATAGATGACTTGTTCGATCAGTTGCAGGGCGCTTCCTACTTCTCAAAAATCGACCTTCGGTCAGGGTATCATCAGCTAAGAATTCACGAAGAGGACATTCACAAAACAGCATTTAGAACCCGTTATGGACATTATGAGTTCTTAGTCATGCCTTTTGGACTAACGAACGCACCCGTTGTATTCATGGATTTGATGAATAGGGTCTGTAGACCATACCTAGACAGGTTTGTAATTGTATTTATCAAGGACATACTTGTTTACTCGCGGACCAAAGAAGATCACAATAGACATCTAAAGCTAGTGTTGGAGCTGTTGAAGGAACATAAATTGTATGCCAAGTTCACTAAGTGTGAATTTTGGATTCGGGAAGTACATTTTCTTGGTCATGTGATCGGCGAAAGAGGAATCCATGTAGATCCAGCTAAGATAGAGGCAATCAAGAAATGGGAGGCCCCCAAAACCCCAACAGAAATACGACAATTCCTAGGATTAGCTGGGTACTACAGACGCTTCATTGAGAATTTCTCTAGGATTGCTCAACCATTAACATCTTTGACCCAAAAGGATAGAAAATTTCTCTGGGAAGAGAAACACGAAGAAGCGTTTCAAATCCTGAAAAACAAGCTGTGCAATGCACCAATTCTGGCTTTACCAGAAGGATTAGAGAACTTTGTGGTGTATTGTGATGCGTCTCATCAAGGATTAGGATGTGTGCTAATGCAAAAAGATAAGGTCATTGCATATGCTTCCAGACAACTCAAACCGCACGAGAAGAATTATACCACCCATGATCTAGAACTAGGAGCAATAGTTTTCGCCCTTAAGATATGGAGGCATTATTTGTACGGAACCAAGTGCACCATTTATACCGATCACAAAAGCCTTCAGCATATCCTAGATCAGAAAATGTTAAACATGCGGCAGAGAAGATGGGTAGAGTTGTTTAGTGATTATGATTGTGAGATACGATATCACCCAGGAAAGGCTAACGTAGTAGCCGACGCTCTTAGTAGGAAAGAAAGAGTGAAACCTTCCCGTGTGAGAGCTTTGGGAATGGTAATTCAGACAAGCTTGAAATCTCAAATCATTAATGTCCAGGAGAAAGCGTTATGCAAGGAAAATCTTCCAGGCGAAACTTTACATGGTTTGGAAGAAAGATTTGAAACCAAACCTGCTGGAGTTCGTTATTTTAAAGACAGGGTCTGGATTCCAATGGTTAACAACCTGAGAGACATGGTACTAGAGGAGTCCCATCGATCTAAATACTCCATCCACCCTGGAGCAGATAAGATGTACAAGGATCTTAAAGAGTACTATTGGTGGCCTGGAATGAAAAAGGATATTGCCTTGTACGTTGGGAAGTGTTTGACATGCTCAATAGTCAAAGCTGAACATCAGAAACCATCCGGGTTGTTGCAACAACCTGAAATTCCCCAATGGAAATGGGAGCAAATATCTATGGACTTTGTTACCAAACTCCCTAGAACTGCTAGAGGTCACGACTCAATTTGGGTCATAGTGGATCGACTGATGAAATCTGCACACTTTCTCCCCATTCGAGAAGATTTCAAGATGGAAAAATTGGCCCAAATCTACATCGACAAAATTGTTTCTCTGCATGGTGTACCCTTATCTATCATTTCTGATAGAGATAGTCGTTTTACATCTCGATTTTGGTGGATGTTACAGAGGGCACTAGGAACCAAGATAGATTTGAGCACAGCTTACCACCCTCAGACAGATGGGCAAACAGAGAGAACAATACAAACATTGGAAGACATGCTACGAGCGTGTGTCATTGAGTTCAAAGGAAATTGGGATACTCATTTACCCCTAATTGAGTTTTCCTACAATAACAGTTACCACACGAGTATCCAATGTGCTCCATATGAAGCATTGTATGGACACAAGTGTCGTTCGCCCTTATGCTGGACAGAAATCGGAGACAGACAGTTGACTAGAGTCGAACTTATCCAGGAAACATCCGACAAGATTGCTATCATCAAGGATAAGCTTAAAGCTGCTAGAGATCATCAGAAAAGTTATGCGGATAATCGTCGAAAACCATTAGAATTCCAAGTAGGAGTCAAGGTACTTTTAAAAGTGTCGCCTTGGAAAGGGCTTGTGTGTTTTGGTAAGAAGGGAAAACTAAGCCCGAGATATGTTGGACCCTTTAAAATCCTTGAAAGGATTGGTCTAGTAGCGTATAAACTCCAATTGCCCCAAGAGTTAAGCGCCATTCACGACACATTCCATGTCTCCAACCTTAAGAAATGTCTAGCCGACGAAACATTGATAGTACCCCTGGAGGAAATTAAGATCAATGATAAGCTAAGCTTCGTTGAGGAACCGATAGAAATCCTTGACAGGGAGGTAAAACAACTTAAGCGGAGTAAGATCCCGATTGTGAAAGTTCGATGGAACTCAAAACGCGGGCCGGAGTACACCTGGGAGCGCGAGGACTACATAAAGGAAAAGTATCTGCAACTATTCCCTTGCGATGACAAGCGATGACATAGAATGAATTTCGGGACGAAATTCTTTTTAAGTGGGGGATACTGTGACAACTGCCAATTCAGGTCATTCTTGGACTCATGCATCTTTATAATAACCATTCATGCACAACATGCCATGACCTAGTAGTATAAATTAGGTCAAAAATCTTGCATAAACTAGGATCCAACTAAGGTCTAGGACTAATATACTTGATACTTACAATTCTAGTAAGTTGCTTAGCTACAATAGGAAATGCCAATACTATAATTAGAATAAAGCTTCAAGCTTTGTTATAATTGAAACAGGGTATAAAACTCTAAAAATAAATTAAAACATTCTAATTATACTTCAACATGTTGTTGAATATCAAACAATATTCCAAAAACCCTAAAGAGCCAAAAATCCAAAGTTATAAATTATAAAGCTTAAAAACTTTATAAAATTTGGCTATAAACTTCCTAATATCAAATTTTATTAATCAAATTATGGATTATACCAATGAACTAGAAATATAAATTACAAGTATTAATCATAAATTATTTGTTGAAAACAAGATTTTTAAATAAATCAAATTGCTTAATAAACATTTTATAAAAATGAATGTTTTTATATAAAATATAGGAGGGAAGTTTATAAAGTTTAAAATTTAGGAGAGAGGAGGCCTAAATGCATGCAAGAGCCGACCATACCCTCTCCCCATGCATTTTCTCTTCCCCAAAACACAATCATTAAGCTTAAACCCTTACTCCACCTCTTCCCTCTTCACTCTCTCACTTCACTCTCTTCACACACTTCACTCTCTTCTTCCCTCTCTCTAAACTCACGAAAATCCTCTCATTTCTCTGCAAAATTTCGAGATTATGAAGCCCTTGAAGTGTTCTTACTTCTCTCAAGGTCAAAACCAAGGTAAACAACAACATCTTCTTCCATAGTTTCATGGTTAAACTTCTTTTCTTCTTAATCTTCTCTACTTTTCGGATTCTATGCCTTTCCATGGCTAGAAATATTTATTCTCCCCTTGTGGTTTGTAGATTCTCACCATAACACAATGCATGTGTTAGAGATGGTGAAAATTCGGGATCAAACCCATGCAAGGAGTGGAAAAGATGCACATATGATCATGTGACATCAAAACATAATATTTCATGTTCTTCTCCATTTCTTTTGTGTTCATGCATGACCAAAAGCATTTAAACCATTTCTAGTACATCTTGGATGCTCATTCATTCCATGCATGTGTTAGAAATCGGGCCTTACCAAAGACATGCATGATGTTCTTGTTGAAATACCCTAATAATGCACACAAGCAAACATGCAATCTGCCAGATTACTTTGTTCGACTTTGAACAGTCATCACTCAGTCATTTCTTAACCAAATCATGATATTCTTTTTGTATTGGTTAGTTCCACGAGTTAACTTTCAAACCCAACTGGTCTCACTGTAAAATATTAAATATCCGATATTTAGCAGATTTTACAAAACGGTTGCGCATACAGCTCTTTTTCTGTGATCACTATTTTTATCTTGCTTAAACAATGGCCTTAAACCCAACCATAAATCTGAGGAAAAATACCTTAGAAACTTAACATATCTAGTGAATTATGGTTGAAATTTCGTGGCTTAAAACCTCACTGAATGGGCTACACAAATTCATGAACTTCAGCCACATTTACACTTCATGCATTATTGCATTCAACTTTTCTTAAATTGTTTGGAATCATTACCCTCATTTCTCTTCTGAATACATTTTTTTACATTTTTTCTTTTGAAAGCCCTTGCATGCATGAGATAATCTGGAAAATTTCAAGAGCTTTTGTTATTTCTTTGATTTATTAGAATTATTGCTAAAACCAAGGGCATAAATCATATAAAATACTTCTAGAGGTGAATAAATCCTAAATAAATTCATGGATGATCCTTATGGGGAATAATGATCCCTCACCAAATTTCAGCAATTTTTGTTACTGTTTTATATGATTTCTAATTTTCTTTTATTTAGGACATGATAAAGTACAAAACCACTTTATAGGATGTGAAAATTGTATCTAACAGTTGTAGCATACCTTACCTGTGATGGGTGACTCCAGAAAATAATTTCAAGATTTTCCATCATGTTTTACTATTTTTCCCAATTTTTTGGTAATTATAATGGTCTAAAAATGGGAGAAATAGTTCTGATTATCCAAAATTCATGAAAATTTACCAGGATATAATATTATAGAGTAGGAGGTTACATAAAAATTTTGAATATTTTTCTCTACTGTAAACTATTTTTCTCTTATTTTCTAAAGTTAATTGCACTAAAATACACTTAAATATACATAAATACCCAAAACCAGTTTATACATTATGAAAACCACTTTTGATATTTTTCCCAGGATATTTATACTGTAAATGATGTTACAAAAATTTATGGTGATTTATTTTAACTGTTTAATATTATTTCTTTAATTAATGACTATTTAAAGGAATAAAGCAAGGAAAAATAGAAATACCCACTGAAAAATATCTTTTATATTTTTCCCAGCCTATTTATGTATAATAACAATTAAATAAAAAGTTTGGGTAATTTTGGAAACTGGTTTCTATTTATTTCAATTTTTATTGAAATAAATGCTCAAAAATCATAAAATATAATTAAACAGCTTGGAAATCCATTTTTATAATTTTCACAGTTTAGTATTGTGTAATAACAGTTAAATAAAATGTTTGAGAATTTTTATCCCTCGAATGCTATTTTCGTGAATTTATGTTGTAATAAGGACTTAAAAATTTGGAAAGTTTATATTCCAAGGTTGTAATTAATCGACCGATATATATAGAATTTCATTACTTCAGAAAAAGTGTAACTAATTGATATAAAATCCAATACTAAAACATAAATTGGCATTTCCCTATATGTAGAGTTGAGTATATTAGCATTAGATATCGACATGGAAACTTACTAGTGCGTGTGTTTGATGTCGTAGGATCCCGGTAGTAAGACGTTGGTGCATCCCGAAGTACCGCTTGTGTCTACACAAAACATCGTGAGTATTCACGCACTCCCCTATTTTCGGTTTTTATGTTTTGGGGTGGAAAAGCATGTCCAGAAAAACTATTGTTTGCAATTTTGTATTTAAATTGAATTGCATCAAACATGATTGCTATTGTATTGCTATGTTTCTTTATGTATGTCTATGCAACACGGAACATGAGAACTTATCGTACTAAGGCTCTTCCCTTATCTCTAACCATTAACTCTTTGAGCCAATGGTCGTTATGGATAGCGCTATTAGGAATTGACAACTCCTCACTCTCCCGAATCGCTAGAGTGCAAAATACCATATTCATCTATGGAACGATAAGCATAGATCTCGATAGGGCTTCAGTCATAGGTTTGGTTGAGACTCATTGTTTGCTCATACACATACAAACGCGTTTCCCGTTATAGCAATAAACTTGTATACCTTAATAGCAATCAACTTTGTTTTATCATTAAAGCAATGTACTTGTACTTACGAAAAGCATTATTGTACCCTCGATTTATAAACTTGTGATACTCACCAACTATTTTCATAGTTGACGCTCCTTTTACATGCTTTTTCAGGAAGTAATTAGTAAGTGGATGTAAAGATTCATCATCATAGAGCATGCTGCATCGTGTTGAAGCTATTATGAAGCTATATTTTGAACAATGTTATTTTGAAAAGCTTGTATTTTGTTTCTTTTGAAGCTATGGGTTGTAAACTTTTAAATACTGCTATGGTGATGTATCTTTATCTTTTGCATTGAAACCATTATCGCTGTCATACCTTGCGTTTCCGCTTTAGCGGGGTGTGACAGAAGTGGTATCAGAGCTAAAGTTATAGAGAACATCGGTTTTTCTTTAAGAAAACACGACCTATAACTAAAACTTACAAAGAAATTCATTTTACATCAAACATATTACTAGTATAATTAGGTCGGGAGTTGTATTATTGGACCTTGATTAAACATAGCCTGATCACCTATGTTTAATTAAGAAAAGATTTATACAAAGCTTGAGCTAATTATAATGGGAATATGTTCAACAAAAATATTTGAGAAAATTTATTTCAAAATTTCAAAAGGTTAATTTTGGTGTGTGTAAGCATTGCATATTATAGGCATGCATTGTCATTTATTTCATATCTCATTGAAACTATGTCACAGTCCATTATGTCAACATCGTCATCTTCCCGCGCTACCGCCTCAGCCGATGAATCCGGCTACGTCACTGTTATCCCTCGACGTAATTCCCCCGCCTCGGTAGAAGAAGACCCATCAGAGGATACAGAAGATACTGGGAACTCGGTGGAGATCAGCAATGACAACGCCCCGAGTCAACGATGCGAGGCATCACCTACATTGGTGTTGCCACAGCCACCGCTCTATGGACTTCGCATTCGGAGGACAGCGAGGAAGAGTGTTCCTATTCCAGGAAGGATACCCACCAGCACAGCAGGACATGGCACGGCAGGACCTAGCGGAGCAGAACCCAGCGATGCAGGACCGAGAGCACCCTCACCTCAGCAAGTCATAGGGATACCTGTCAGACAGCCAGGTATGACCCCGGAGGAGTCCTGGAGATTGCAGTCGATAGCAGTGGGCCTACATCACAGTCTCGCTGTGATAGCTGGGCATCGAGAAGTTTTGGATGAAGTCTTGGCAGGAATGGAAATCATGTATCAGCATTCGATGGAGACTACTGACACTGCTAGTGCTGCTAGACGAGAGGCAGGTCATGCGATGACAGCATATTATGTGTTTGGTGGGCTGTTCCTGATTGTGGTGTTGATGCTTCTTGTTGGGATAGCGATTGGATTTTGGTTCTGATTTCAGTATTTGTTTTATTTTGTTTTGAAATGAAAACCCATGTTGGGTGTCTTTTGGGAAAAATATTTAAAACTTTATTTTGGGATTGACGTATTGGTTTGGTTTTAAGATTATTTCAAATGGTAATGAAAAATTTTATTTTATGTTTGAAAACTTTTATTATGAGGTCAAACCCTAAAATTTATTTGGTAAATGGTTGAATAAAAGAGATTTTTCTTTTCTTTCCTTTCTCAAATCTATATGCATAGTATTAATGCAACCCATTAATTTGACAACACTTACGGTTTTCAAAATGGTAGTGAAATACATATTATACATTATTTTATGTATTTATACGTATTTCTTCTCCTGTGTCATAGAACCATGTCAGGAAGGCCTAATCGCGGGCGCCCACAGAACGAAACGCCCGATGTTGCTCAAATGGTAGCACAACAACTCATGCAAGCAATCCCAAACATTGTTACTCAAGTAACTGCAGGACTTAATGCTAACCAAGGAAGTAGTGGAGGAAACCGGGGAAACAATGAAAGAGAATGCAACAACAAGTCCTTTATGGCCTGTAAACCTAAGGAGTTCCATGGAAAGGAAGGTGCGGTCGGGTTACTGAAATGGATTGGCAGCATGGAGTGGGTCCTTCACATTAGCAAATGCCTCGAGCGCAACAAAGTTGAATATGCATCTTTCCTATTCCAAGATAGGGCATTAACCTGGTGGAATACTCTAGTGCAAACCCGAGGCCGTACAGCAGCATATCAGCTAACTTGGGAAGACCTAAAGAAGCTGCTGATAGAGGAGTATTGTCCCAAGGATGAACTTCAGAAACTTGAATATGAATTCTGGAACCATTCTATGGTTGGAACACAAATAGAGAAGTACACAGTCCGATTTCATGAACTAGCAAAACTAGTACCTCACATGGTTACTCCTGAGGAGAAACGGATAGATCGTTACATCTGGGGTCTGGCACCAGAGATTCGGGGAATGGTTACCTCAGCAAACCCAACTACCATTCAAAGTGCAGTAAGCCTAACAAATCGACTAACCAATGATGTGATAAGGATGGGAGCATCAGCAAAGGAAAGCTCTAGTAGCAAGAGGAAGCCAACAAATCAGGGAGAGAAGAAGTATGGAGGCAAGTCAGGGAGGAAGCAGAAAGTCTCAAGAAACTTTATGGTAAGAGCCCAGGAGAAAGAACCAGTGAAAACTCAAGGACAAGAAGTGCAGGAGCGAAAGCAGTACTCAGGGCCGCTTCCGAAGTGCAATAAGTGTAACTTCCATCACAAGGGAGCTTGCCCGGTGTGCCAAAACTGTAAGCAAACAAGCCATTCCTCGAAGTATTGTAAGGTGAATAAGGAGGGAAAAAGGACATGTTACGAGTGCGGGAGTACCGATCATCTCCGTAGAGCATGTCCTAAACTGAACAATGGACCTGGTAACAATGGACAAGGCCAAGCCAGGCAAAACTTTCAAGGAAATCAAGTTGGACAGCCAAGAGGTGTAGCCTTTGTGATTGGTGCGGAAGAAGCTCGTCAGAACCCTGAAGTGATAACAGGTACGTTCCTCCTGAACAACCATTTTGCATCAGTAATATTCGATGCGGGAGCAGATAGGAGTTTTGTTTCTTTAGCATTTAGACCGTTAATTGGCTTGAAATCGGTAAAGATAAGGAATGCTTATGCTATTGAACTTGCTGATGGGTATGAAATTAGGGCTAGTGATATAATTCCTGGTTGTACTTTGAATTTAGCTGATAAACTCTTTAGCATTGACCTAATTCCTATAGAGCTAGGTAGTTTTGATGTGATAGTAGGGATGGATTGGTTATCCAAAAATAGAGCGGACATTGGTTGTTATGAGAAAGTCATTAGAGTGCCTCTCCCTAATGGAGAAACCCTTATCATACACGGTGAGAAGCCAGGAAGAAGTTTAAACATAGTATCAAGCGTGAAGGTTCACAAGTACCTGAAGAAGAATTGTATTGCATTCATGGCCCACGTGCTAGAAAGAGAACCAGAAGCTAAGCAACTCAAGGAGATTCCGGTGGTTCAAAACTATCCCGAAGTATTTCCGGAGGAATTGCCCGGTCTACCCCCTTATAGACAGGTCAAATTTCGGATAGACTTAATTCCCGGAGAGGCACCGGTAGCAAAAGCACCATATCGCCTTGCACCATCCGAGATGCAAGAACTATCCGGACAACTTCAAGAACTTCTAGACAAAGGGTTTATTCGACCAAGTTCTTCACATTGGGGAGCCCCAGTGTTATTCGTCAAAAAGAAAGATGGTTCGTTCTGAATGTGCATTGATTACAGAGAATTGAACAAGTTGACAATCAAGAATCGATATCCCCTCCCTAGAATAGATGACTTGTTCGATCAGTTGCAGGGCGCTTCCTACTTCTCAAAAATCGACCTTCGGTCAGGGTATCATCAGCTAAGAATTCACGAAGAGGACATTCACAAAACAGCATTTAGAACCCGTTATGGACATTATGAGTTCTTAGTCATGCCTTTTGGACTAACGAACGCACCCGCTGTATTCATGAATTTGATGAATAGGGTCTGTAGACCATACCTAGACAGGTTTGTAATTGTATTTATCAATGACATACTTGTTTACTCGCGGACCAAAGAAGATCACAATAGACATCTAAAGCTAGTGTTGGAGCTGTTGAAGGAACAGAAATTCTATGCCAAGTTCACTAAGTGTGAATTTTGGATTCGGGAAGTACATTTTCTTGGTCATGTGATCGGCGAAAGAGGAATCCATGTAGATCCAGCTAAGATAGAGGCAATCAAGAAATGGGAGGCCCCCAAAACCCCAACAGAAATACGACAATTCCTTGGATTAGCTGGGTACTACAGACGCTTCATTGAGAATTTCTCTAGGATTGCTCAACCATTAACATCTTTGACCCAAAAGGATAGAAAATTTCTCTGGGAAGAGAAACACGAAGAGGCGTTTCAAATCCTGAAAAACAAGCTGTGCAATGCACCAATTCTGGCTTTACCAGAAGGATTAGAGAACTTTGTGGTGTATTGTGATGCGTCTCATCAAGGATTAGGATGTCTGCTAATGCAAAAAGATAAGGTCATTGCATATGCTTCCAGACAACTCAAACCGCACGAGAAGAATTATACCACCCATGATCTAGAACTAGGAGCAATAGTTTTCGCCCTTAAGATCTGGAGGCATTATTTGTACGGAACCAAGTGCACCATTTATACCGATCACAAAAGCCTTCAGCATATCCTAGATCAGAAAATGTTAAACATGCGGCAGAGAAGATGGGTAGAGTTGTTTAGTGATTATGATCGTGAGATACGATATCACCCAGGAAAGGCTAACGTAGTAGCCGACGCTCTTAGTAGGAAAGAAAGAGTGAAACCTTCCCGTGTGAGAGCTTTGGGAATGGTAATTCAGACAAGCTTGAAATCTCAAATCATTAATGCCCAGGAGAAAGCGTTATGCAAGGAAAATCTTCCAGGCGAAACTTTACATGGTTTGGAAGAAAGATTTGAAACCAAACCTGATGGAGTTCATTATTTTAAAGACAGTGTCTGGATTCCAATGGTTAACAACCTGAGAGACATGGTACTAGAGGAGTCCCATCGATCTAAATACTCCATCCACCCTGGAGCAGATAAGATGTACAAGGATCTTAAAGAGTACTATTGGTGGCCTGGAATGAAAAAGGATATTGCCTTGTACGTTGGGAAGTGTTTGACATGCTCAATAGTCAAAGCTGAACATCAGAAACCATCCGGGTTGTTGCAACAACCTGAAATTCCCCAATGGAAATGGGAGCAAATATCTATGGACTTTGTTACCAAACTCCCTAGAACTGCTAGAGGTCACGACTCAATTTGGGTCATAGTGGATCGACTGATGAAATCTGCACACTTTCTCCCCATTCGAGAAGATTTCAAGATGGAAAAATTGGCCCAAATCTACATCGACAAAATTGTTTCTCTACATGGTGTACCCTTATCTATCATTTCTGATAGAGATAGTCGTTTTACATCTCGATTTTGGTGGATGTTATAGAGGGCACTAGGAACCAAGATAGATTTGAGCACAGCTTACCACCCTCAGACAGATGGGCAAACAGAGAGAACAATACAAACATTGGAAGACATGCTACGAGCGTGTGTCATTGAGTTCAAAGGAAATTGGGATACTCATTTACCCCTAATTGAGTTTTCCTACAATAACAGTTACCACACGAGTATCCAATGTGCTCCATATGAAGCATTGTATGGACACAAGTGTCGTTCGCCCTTATGCTGGACAGAAATCGGAGACAGACAGTTGACTAGAGTCGAACTTATCCAGGAAACATCCGACAAGATTGCTATCATCAAGGATAAGCTTAAAGCTGCTAGAGATCATCAGAAAAGTTATGCGGATAATCGTCGAAAACCATTAGAATTCCAAGTAGGAGACAAGGTACTTTTAAAAGTGTCGCCTTGGAAAGGGCTTGTGCGTTTTGGTAAGAAGGGAAAACTAAGCCCGAGATATGTTGGACCCTTTGAAATCCTTGAAAGGATTGGTCTAGTAGCGTATAAACTCCAATTGCCCCAAGAGTTAAGCGCCATTCACGACACATTCCACGTCTCCAACCTTAAGAAATGTCTAGCCAACGAAACATTGATAGTACCCCTGGAGGAAATTAAGATCAATGATAAGCTAAGCTTCGTTGAGGAACCGATAGAAATCCTTGACAGGGAGGTAAAACAACTTAAGCGGAGTAAGATCCCGATTGTGAAAGTTCGATGGAACTCAAAACGCGGGCCAGAGTACACCTGGGAGCACGAGGACTACATAAAGGAAAAGTATCCGCAACTATTCCCTTGCGATGACAAGCGATGACATAGAATGAATTTCGGGACGAAATTCTTTTTAAGTGGGGGATACTGTGACAACTGCCAATTCAGGTCATTCTTGGACTCATGCATCTTTATAATAACCATTCATGCACAACATGCCATGACCTAGTAGTATAAATTAGGTCAAAAATCTTGCATAAACTAGGATCCAACTAAGGTCTAGGACTAATATACTTGATACTTACAATTCTAGTAAGTTGCTTAGCTACAATAGGAAATGCCAATACTATAATTAGAATAAAGCTTCAAGCTTTGTTATAATTGAAATAGGGTTTAAAACTCTAAAAATAAATTAAAACATTCTAATTATACTTCAACATGTTGTTGAATATCAAACAATATTCCAAAAACCCTAAAGAGCCAAAAATCCAAAGTTATAAATTATAAAGCTTAAAAACTTTATAAAATTTGGCTATAAACTTCCTAATATCAAATTTTATTAATCAAATTATGGATTATACCAATGAACTAGAAATATAAATTACAAGTATTAATCATAAATTATTTGTTGAAAACAAGATTTTTAAATAAATCAAATTGCTTAATAAACATTTTATAAAAAAGAATGTTTTTATATAAAATATAGGAGGGAAGTTTATAAAGTTTAAAATTTAGGAGAGAGGAGGCCTAAATGCATGCAAGAGCCGACCATCCCCTCTCCCCATGCATTTTCTCTTCCCCAAAACACAATCATTAAGCTTAAACCCTTACTCCACCTCTTCCCTCTTCACTCTCTCACTTCACTCTCTTCACACACTTCACTCTCTTCTTCCCTCTCTCTAAACTCACGAAACTCCTCTCATTTCTCTGCAAAATTTCGAGATTATGAAGCCCTTGAAGTGTTCTTACTTCTCTCAAGGTCAAAACCAAGGTAAACAACAACATCTTCTTCCATAGTTTCATGGTTAAACTTCTTTTCTTCTTAATCTTCTCTACTTTTCGGATTCTATGCCTTTCCATGGCAAGAAATCTTTATTCTACCCTTGTGGTTTGTAGATTCTCACCATAACACAATGCATGTGTTAGAGATGGTGAAAATTCGGGATCAAACCCATGCAAGGAGTGGAAAAGATGCACATATGATCATGTGACATCAAAACATAATATTTCATGTTCTTCTCCATTTCTTTTGTGTTCATGCATGACCAAAAGCATTTAAACCATTTCTAGTACATCTTGGATGCTCATTCATTCCATGCATGTGTTAGAAATCGGGCCTTACCAAAGACATGCATGATGTTCTTGTTGAAATACCCTAATAATGCACACAAGCAAACATGCAATCTGCCAGATTACTTTGTTCGACTTTGAACAGTCATAACTCAGTCATTTCTTAACCAAATCATGATATTCTTTTTGTATTGGTTAGTTCCACGAGTTAACTTTCAAACCCAACTGGTCTCACTATAAATATTAAATATTCGATTTTTAGCAGATTTTACAAAAAGGTTGCGCATACAGCTCTTTTTCTGTGATCACTATTTTTATCTTGCTTAAACAATGGCCTTAAACCCAACCATAAATCTGAGGAAAAATACCTTAGAAACTTAACATATCTAGTGAATTATGGTTGAAATTTCGTGGCTTAAAACCTCACTGAATGGGCTACACAAATTCATGAACTTCAGCCACATTTACACTTCATGCATTATTGCATGCAACTTTTCTTAAATTGTTTGGAATCATTACCCTCATTTCTCTTCTGAATACATTTTTTTACATTTTTCCTTTTGAAAGCCCTTGCATGCATGAGATAATTTGGAAAATTTCAAGAGCTTTTGTTATTTCTTTGATTTATTAGAATTATTGCTAAAACCAAGGGCATAAATCATATAAAATACTTTTATAGGTCAATATATCCTAAATAAATTCATGGATGATCCTTATGGGGAATCATGATCCCTCACCAAATTTCAGCAATTTTTGTTACTGTTTTATATGATTTCTAATTTTCTTTTATTTAGGACATGATAAAGTACAAAACCACTTTATAAGATGTGAAAATTGTATCTAACAATTGTAGCATACCTTACCTGTGATGGGTGACTCCAGAAAATAATTTCAAGATTTTCCATCATGTTTTACTATTTTTCCCAATTTTTGGTAATTATAATGGTCTAAAAATGAGAGAAATAGTTCTGATTATCCAAAATTCATGAAAATTTACCAGGATATAATATTATAGAGTAGGAGGTTACATAAAAATTTTGAATATTTTTCTCTACTGTAAACTATTTTTATCTTATTTTCTAAAGTTAATTGCACTAAAATACACTTAAATATACATAAATACCCAAAACCAGTTTATACATTATGAAAACCACTTTTAATATTTTTCCCAGGATATTTATACTGTAAATGATGTTACAAAAATTTATGGTGATTTATTTTAACTGTTTAATATTATTTCTTTAATTAATGACTATTTAAAGGAATAAAGCAAGGAAAAATAGAAATACCTACTGAAAAATATCTTTTATATTTTTACCAGCCTATTTATGTATAATAACAATTAAATAAAAAGTTTGGGTAGTTTTGGAAACTGTTTTCTATTTATTTCAATTTTTATTGAAATAAATGCTCAAAAATCATAAAATATAATTAAACAGCTTGGAAATCCATTTTTATAATTTTCCCAGCTTAGTATTGTGTAATAACAGTTAAATAAAAAGTTTGAGAATTTTTATCCCTCGAATGCTATTTTCGTGAATTTATGTTGTAATAAGGACTTAAAAATTTGGAAAGTTTATATTCCAAGGTTGTAATTAATCGACCGATATATATAGAATTTCATTACTTCAGAAAAAGTGTAACTAATTGATATAAAATCCAATACTAAAACATAAATTGGCATTTCCCTATATGTAGAGTTTAGTATATTAGCATTAGATATCGACATGGAAACTCACTAGTGCGTGTGTTTGATGTCGTAGGATCCCAGTAGTAAGACGTTGGTGCATCCCGAAGTACCGCTTGTGTCTACACAAAACATCGTGAGTATTCACACACTCCCCTATTTTCGGTTTTTATGTTTTGGGGTGGAAAAGCATGTCCAGTAAAACTATTGTTTGCATGTTGTATTTAAATTGAATTGCATCAAACATGATTGCTATTGTATTGCTATGTTTCTTTATGTATGTCTATCCAACACGGAACATGAGAACTTATCGTACTAAGGCCCTTCCCTTATCTCTAACCATTAACTCTTTGAGCCAATGGTCGTTATGGATAGCGCTATTAGGAATTGACAACTCCTCACTCGCCCGAATCGCTAGAGTGCATGATACCATATTCATCTATGGAACGATAAGCATAGATCTCGATAGGGCTTCAGTCATAGGTTTGGTTGAGACTCATTGTTTGCTCATACACATACAAACGCGTTTCCCATTGTAGCAATAAACTTGTATACCTTAATAGCAATCAACTTTGTTTTATCATTAAAGCAATGTACTTGTACCTACGAAAAGCATTATTGTACCCTCGATTTATAAACTTGTGATACTCACCAACTATTTTCATAGTTGACGCTCGTTTTACATGCTTTTTCAGGAAGTAATTAGTAAGTGGATGTAAAGATTCATCATCATAGAGCATGCTGCATCGTGTTGAAGCTATTATGAAGCTATATTTTGAACAATGTTATTTTGAAAAACTTGTATTTTGTTTCTTTTGAAGCTATGGGTTATAAACTTTTAAATACGGCTATGTTGATGTATCTTTATCTTTTTCATTGAAACCGTTATCGCTGTCACACCTTGCGTTTCCACTTTAGCGGGGTGTAACACCGTGGCAACGCGAAGGCGTGATCGTGCCGCTCCTCGTGTTTATGTTTTATGTTATGGTTCTGGGAATGCTCTGATAATAAATGTATTGAAAACCTTTTTGTAATAACACTATTAAAATGGGATGTTTTTGAAAAGTTTAAATTTTGTTGAAATTTTGGTTGTTACAGCTTTAATGCTGATACTCGTTTTCAAAATAACTTGTATTCTTAGGTCATCATTAGACGGGTACCGATGCCAGCTTTTGAGAAGATGAAGCGCATACAGGACTCATCTTATATTTTTATTCATGTTTTGGTGTCTTATATACTACAAAACACACTTGTAATAAAATTATATATTAACGCAATGGATGATGTTGTTTACTTGTTTACTATGATACTGTGTTGTGATACTTTACATGACGTCCTCCGCCCTAGAACGTTTCCGCCGTTCTCGGTTTTTGGGTGTGACATGAAACCTTATTACCGGTGGGCTGCGATAAAACTCGATGTTGCTAAGTATGTGTTTGATTGTTTGACCTTCATGAGACTTAAGGCACAACATCAATAACTATATGTGAATTGGGAGCCTTTACTGGCACCGATCGATAAATGGGAAGACATCACATGTTGGATTTATATGCCCAAGAATTATTATTGAGTGACATTGCTAGTAACATATGATCATATATGGTCACACCTTAATCAAAATGGTACTTATTTAATATTTATTATATATTTGATATTAATAAATAAGTTCAACTCTTGTATTTAATTAGAGAAAAGTTATTGTTCTATGAAAACAATATTATAAGAAGTAGAAAAATAGTCTTTATATGATAAGGCATCATATAATAAGTCATGTACAAAGTTTTGGACACTTTGGTTAACCATTATTGAATCAAAGACTTACTTTACCATGGTTAAAGGACTAGTGAACATTATTTTATCTGTTTGGCCATTAGGGACAAAAGTTGTAAGAGGCATGGAGGTTGATTGTTAACCTCCATCATAATGTTCCTCATGCTCTCCTTTATAGGCCATACTTTTGAATATACTATTTAAAAGTCCATGCTTGGATGGTGTTATAAGTAGAGGGTCTTATGCATCAAGCATTCATAAGTTTTTGGTCTAAAAAAATTCTCCTCCTTCTCTCAAAATCGTGAGCTACTAAGGAGCTTGAAGCTCTTTCCTCTTTTGAAGATATTACTAGCATTTGGTGTTTACTTTGGGTCTTCCTTTTAGTGCTTAATTGTTCAAGAACTTAAGGTTTAAACAACAAAGTTTTACAAGAAGAAATATAACAATTTTGGTACCTTATTCTTGTTGGTGGATTACTTGTAGAGAAGATCAACCTCTTTGTTCTTGCCACCTACTTCAACACCCCAAATCCAAGAGGCTCCAAAGGCTACAAAGGTTGTAATTTCTAAACACCCTATGGTTGTTTTAACATCATTCTAACCTCTTTAAAAGGATCCTTGATGGTTTGTTTTGTTGCTTCACTTGAAATTTATATAAAAAAAAATTTAAAGCTTTCGTTGCCGGTTTTTGTGAAAAGCCATCTTTTTATACAACAAAATACCTTCAGTGATATCAGATCCATCTTTTAAATGTTAGAATGATTTTTATGTTATGATAATCTTTGATTTTTTGAAAACAAAGCATGTATTTCTTTTTGGCTAATGAAATATCCATATTTATTTTCTTTGGCAACTTATTGTTAAAAGAGTTTATTTTTATATATAACCATTTTTTCATACATTTTGGTTATATAAAAGTTGCCTTAGAAAAAACAAAGAGTTGTTTGTTGATATGTTTGTTATGTATAAACAAACTATTAGGACATTTGTGGTTGGTATTTATTTATTCATATGATGATGTAATAGATAAATAGGTATTATTTCATTTGTTCATTTTATATGTAATAAATTAGTTTTAGACTATTTGTATTTCATTTTGTAAAATGTAACAAGATGGAGCATGAGGTTCTTATGAAGACATGAAACCTTTTAGAAGACCTTGAAGTGTTCTAATAAGTCCTTTAGGAATGACTTAATATTTGTTATGATGGCTCACTATAAATTTTACTAGAAAATGACTTTGTTTATACACTTTAAATGCATGCTTGTGATGTTTATTTTGTTGCTATAAAATGTTGAAAATATGTTTTCCATGCTAAAATATGTTTACACAAAAAAAAAAAAAAAATCAACATCAATCTTGGGGTTTAGAGTTTTATATAAAAGTTTTAACATAAGATGTCAAAATTGAGTTTTGTTAAAAAGAGTTTTAAAAATTCTAAAATAACCAAACTTTTAAAGATATAAAAAGTTTAAAATATATATTTTTAAACCCAATCTAAACTCCTTAACTGAATAATAAAATGTTATTTTATTAAAAAAAGTTAGACACCAGTTCTAATCGGTATAACATCGAATTGAAAATTGAATATAAATTTTAACCGGTAAAATTTTATATAAAATAAATTCAACTTTATGGTTTTGGGAACATTTTAAATATACCACGGAATATTTTATGCATGAAATATTCATGATACAAAATGTTTTAAAATGCTAAAATAATAAAACATTAATAAAAGCCCTTATTTACAAAACTTCAAATCTATGCAATCTATTTAAAAATCACTTGCGATTTTTGTGAACTTCATATGGATTTTAGGGTCACCTTATTCATTTGAGTTGTCAAAGATAGTCAAGGTGTTTTTCTATTTTCTTATGGGATAAAGGTTGCCTAACCATTTATGAAATAAAACTTACATGTTTTTTTAAATGGATGATTTGATCAATTTCTTATGTGATAAAGGTCACCTAAGCATAAGAGTTTTGAGGCACAGATGGGATAAACATGCCATATAAAAACAAATAAATGGTTTTGGATCCCATAAATCTATGTATTACATAAGAGTTGTAATTGGTTATCATAACTTACCAATCAACAAAATCACTTGAGTAATGTGTCCCCTCCTCATGTTATTTTGGGTGATGTGGATCTTAGCTTTTCAAAATTTAATTTGAAGGGTAATTATATTTAAAAAGAATTCATATCGAAGATTTAAAATGAATCTTATTATTTTATAGATGACTACCCTAACTGTAACCACCTCATCACTCACCATCCGACCCATCTTCGAAAATGAAAAACTAAGTAGATCCATCTTTCTTGATTGGTTCAGATAACTGAGAATTGTCATCAAGCTTGAGGAAAATGACTACGCCCTTGATGAACCTGTCCCAGAAGAGCTACTAGCTAATGCTCCCAAAGCATCAAACAATGCTCAGGAAAAACATGTTAATGATTTGACCGAAGTCGCTTGCATCATGCTTGCAACTATGGCTCCTGAACTTTAATTATTTTTTTTTAGTTTCATGAAGCGTTTGAAATGATTGAACAACTAAGAGTCATGTTGCAAATGCAGGCTAAGCAATAGAGGTTTGAGACCTTGAATGGTTTTATTAGTTGCAAGATGGGCGAAGGATCTTCTATGGGTGCACATGTACTCAAAATGAAAGCTTAGGTTGAGCAACTTGCATGCCTCTTATTCCCATTTGGGGATGAGCTAGCGACCGATGTGATCCTAGCCTCATTGCCTAAGTCAATCAACCAATTTGTGATGAACTTCACAATGAATGACTGGGAGAGGAGCATTAATGAGCTTCATAACATGCTCAAAAATGTTGAGGAAAACATCAAGAAATCTGGAAACATTCAAGTGTTGATGATCCATGAGGGTCAAATATCCAAGAAGAAAACCGATAATAATACTTGTAAGGGGAAAGGCAAAGCTGCCTAGAAAGGCAAGGGAAAGGGAAAGGGTAAATGGAAGCCTCCTTCCACTAACTCAACTCCTAAACATAAGCCTGTTGTTGACGCTGATTGCTTTCACTACAATGAAAAGGAACACTACAAGTGCAACTGTCCCAAATACCTAGAGGAACTTAAGCAATAGAGGTTTGAGATCTTGAATGGTTTTATTGGTTGCAAGATGGGTGAAGGATCTTCTATGAGTGCACATGTACTCAAAATGAAAGCTTATGCTGAGTAACTTGCATGCCTCTTATTCCCATTTGGGGATGAGCTAGCGACCGATGTGATCCCAGCCTCATTGCCTAAGTCATTCAACCAATTTGTGATGAACTTCACAATGAATGACTGGGTGAGGAGAATTAATGAGCTTCATAACATGCTAACAAATATTGAGGCAAACATCAAGAAATCTTGAAACATTCAAGTGTTGATGAGCCATGAGGGTCAAATATCCAAGAAGAAAACTGATAATAATACTTGTAAGGGGAAAGGCAAAGTTGCCTAGAAAGGCAAGGGCAAGGGAAAGGGTAAATGGAAGCCTCCTTCCACTAACTCAACTCCTAAACAAAAGCATGTTGTTGATGCTGATTGCTTTCACTACAATGAAAAGGGAGACTAGAAGCGCAAATGTCCCAAATACCTAGAGGAACATAAGAATATCAAAGCCAACCTGGTTGGCACCTCAGGTATACATGTGATTGAATTACATGCATTCCGTAACAATTCTTGGGTATTCGATACTGGAAGTGGTACTAACATCTGCAATGATTTGCAGGGACTAAGGAATGTTAGAGAACTAAGAGATGGCGATTTGGAACTTCATGTTGGCAATGGTAATCGAGTAGCTGTTAAAGCGATATGACAACATCATCTGTCCCTTCCAAATAGCCTTAATCTTATTTTGAACAATTGTTTTTATGTACCTAATATAACTAGGAATATTATGTCTACTTCTCGCTTGTATGAACAAGGTTTTTGTTATAAGTTTGACTTTGATTCTGAATTTTTTTTTTGTGTTTAAAGATAATGTGTTCTATTTTGAGACTCAAAGGATAATTCAATGTTCAACTTAAATAAGAAAACAAAGTTACACTATAATATGGAATTGTCGACTTGGGCACATAAGTAAAACTCGCATTGCTAAGCTCCAAAAGGATGGGATCTTAGAGTCAACAGGCTCAGAGTCTTTTGATGTATGTGAATCATGTCTATGTGACAAGATGACCAAAGCTCCTTTTACCGGTGTTGGTGAAAAAGCTTCGGATCTATTAGGACTCATACATACTGATGCATGTGGACCTTTTAGAACAATGACCAGAAGTAGTGAAAGATACTTCATTACATTTACTGATGATTACAATAGATTTGGATATATGTATCTCATGAAACACAAATATGAAGCATTCTATGTCTTCAAGGTTTTCTAAAATGAAGTACAAAATCAACTTGGTAAAAAGATTAAAGCCATACGATCAGATCGTAGTGGTGAGTATCTGAGCTATGAGGTTGATAAACATCTAAATAATTGTAGCATAGTGTCACAACTCACTCCACCTGGAACACCTCAGCATAATGGTGTCTCGGAAAGGAGAAATTGTACTCTACTTGATATGGTGTGATCAATGATGAGTCATACTTCCCTTCCTCATTCATTTTGGGGTTAAGCCCTTGAAACCGCAGCTCAAATTGTAAACATGGTCCTAATTAAAAAGGTTAGTAAGACTCCCTACAAGTTATGGCATGGAAAGGTTTCATCAATGTCTTTCTTAAAGATATGGGATTGTGAAGCATATGTTAAAAGAGAAACTTCGGATAAGCTTGACCCTAGATCTAAAAAGTTTATCTTTGTGGGACACCCAAAAGAATCCGTGGGCTATTACTTCTTCCGAAAAGATGAAAACCATGTGTTCATAGCCTGTAAAGCAATATTTCTTGAAACTGACTTTATCTCGCATAAAGTAAGTGGGAGCCCCATTGAAATCAATGAAATTCAAAGGACAAAACCTTTAGTTGACAATGATAATCAACAAAGCACTATTGAACCTGAAATTATCGTTCAGATGTCGGAAACCACACCACCTGTATAACACTCCAATAGAACTCGTCAAGAACCTGACTGATATAGATTTGCCATTCCTGAATAGGAAGTCTTCTTGATGGATCAATGTGATCCCATCAATTACAAGGCTACTACTGCAGATCCAGAGTCTGACAAATGGCTTGAAGCCATGCGAATTGAAATCCAATCCATGAATGACAATCAATTATAGGACTTGGTCGACTTACCTCCTAACAGCAGGGCTATTGGAAGCAAGTGGATCTTCAAGAAGAAGATTGATATGGACAGAAATGTAAAAAATTTTAAATTACGACTTGTCATGAAAGGATATACTCCAATTCAAGGTGTTGACTATGAAGATACTTTCTCGCCAGTTGCTAAGATTAAATCTATTAGGATTATCTTGGCCATAGCTGCATATTATGACTATGAGATATGGCAAATGGATGTTAAAACCGCTTTCCTTAATGGATATCTTGAGGAAGATGTTTATATGGACCAACCTAAAGGTTTTGTTAGGCCAGATAACCTGAAGAAGGTGTGTAAAGTGAAGAAGTCCATTTATTGATTGAAACAACCAATTAGGGCTTGGTATCATCGTTTTGATGAGAACATCAAAAGGTTTGGTTTCTTAGAAAGTCCCGATGAACCATGTGTATACATCAAATCAAGTGGGAGCCATATTGTTTTTCTAATTATATATATGTTGATGACACATTACTGATCGGGAAAGATATCCCAACATTGAAGGAGACTAAGGCCTACCTTAGTAAGTCCTTTCAAATGAAAGATCTATGGGATGTTGCATACATACTCAATATTAGGATCTATAGAGATAGATGCCAAAGAGTCATTGGTTTGAGTCAGAGTACATACATTGACAATATCATGAAACATTTTTCAATGGATTATTTGAATTGAGGAATTATTCCCGTACTGCCCGATAGCATTCTTTCTAAGGCTGACAACCTTAGTACTCAAGATGAGATCAAACGAATGTAACGCATACCGTATGCTTCAATAGTAGGTTCAACTATTTATGCTATGAAATGTACAAGGCCAGATGTAGCTTATGCTATTAGTATAACTAGTAGATATTAAGCTAATCCTGGTGATAAGCATTGGGTGGTTGTTAAGAACATACTTAAGTACATAACAAGAAATAAAGATATGTTTTTGGTCTATGGAGGTGTTGAAGAAGAGCTCACTTTAAGATATTACACTGATGCTGGTTTCAACACTGATCGAGGTAACTCATGATTACAATCGAGATATGTGTTTACTCTTAATGGAGGAGCCATTTCCTGGAAGATTTCAAAGCAAGAAGTGGTTGCACTCTGTACAACTAAATCAGAGTACATAGTTGCGAGTAAAGCAGCTCAAGAAGTTGATTAGATGAAGATATTCATCAGTGATCTGGGTGTTGTTCCAAGCATCAAATGTACCATTGAGATGCTTTGTGACAACACTAGTGACATCGCTATCACAAGAGACCCAATGATTACCAACAAGACTGGACACATTGAACGGAAATTCAATTTCATTCGTCAGGAATTAGAATTGGGAAATGTACGCATTGAAAAGATTCATACAGATGATAATCTAGCAGATCCGTTTACAAAGGCTCTACCTCAAAGCAAGTTTGAGAATCATACAAAAGGAATCGGCCTAAAATTTAGCTAGTGATTGGATTTAAATCTGTACTTGACTAATATCTGGATATTTAGAACTATGTACCAATGATATGTAATCTCCTCTAAATACGAGACAACACTTTTATGTTGAATATTATTATGTTTTATATTAGCATGTTATTCAATCCTTGAATAATGTAATTATTCAAAATTTATCCATAGTCAGTCACTGTTGTGCGAGCAACTGTTAATTAAGACTAATACGAATCGTATTGGTTGATTTCAAGAGGTGAAATAACAAGGTGTTGCATCCAAATTCATACTTACTTGTTTGAGAACAACTATTGGATATGACCCGTATCAAGATTCACTTCATGGATTGATATCATAAGTGAATCTTGATCACATATAAATATATTTATGTCTTTCAACATGAGATGCATATTGGAGAACTCAAGTATGGGGATTGTTATACTTTGACATGCTTAAACGATGTTCGTAACTGTGCGGTTATAAAAGCCTTCGTTGGGTAGAGCATGAACTATATGAGAGTGTGTATGTAGTCAAGATGGGATTTGTTCCTCTTATATGTTGAGAGTTAGACATCTAAGGCGCCTTTCATAAAAGTTGGATGGCAAATGATAACGATTATGTTCCATGTCTCATATCCAACATGATGTCTGTAACATCCCAATTTTCACGGCCAAAAATTTCATTTTTAATTACGAGATTCATGACATAGTTTACCAAACATGGCCAATGTCATATAAATTTTAAAAAAGAAAAAGCCATAACAACATGTCTGAAAACCATATTATCAAAAGTAATAAAAATCAGAGTACAATACCAGAAATCTCCATGCAGAAACCATATGTGTGTGTGATGCGTTATTACACCGCCGGCTCCTTCCCCTTAGGCGAAGACGTACCTGAAACTGTAAGCACAAAGCTTAGGTAGTGTTTCTTTTTTGTCTGCAGATATGCATGGCATCTTCTGTCTGTGCCGCGCAGACCACGCGCAGACATTAGCTTTAGCAGACTGTTTGTTTTTTTGAAGACCGCGGACCTAAAAATTTATGCGCTCTCTTCTTGGCGCTGATGTGGACCAGAGTCTTCTAACCTCTTAAGACATCTTCTAGCCTAAAAAAACATATATATATTTTTTTAAAGTTTTTTTTTTTAATTTATAATTTTTCTAACTTTATTAATGATAAATAATTTGAAAAAAAATTACAAAACTTAAAAAAAAAATGTTCGACGATACAAACATGATATTTTTGACAAATTTATAAATAAAGATTTATTACAATAATAGTCGTTGAAGTTGTTTATATAAATAAAAAAAATCATAATATATTTTTATATTTTTTGTAAAATTTTATAAAATATTATTTATTACAGTATCGTCAATTTCTCGAGAAAATATTTATGGTACGTTTTTAATGGATTTAATTGAAAAAATAGAAGTTTATTTCCATCCATTTATATATCAAATTCTTTGATCGCTAATTATAATGTTTAGTTATAGCCTTGAAACCAAATTTGTTGGTTTTATTCAATATATACGTTAATTCGTATCATTGTTATTTTTATTTTTTATACAATAATACATAAAAGTTGATCTAGATTTGTTAATTATTTATAACCAAGTCATAAAAATATCAAGAAATCAATTTGAAGTTTAAAAAAACCAGTTTATTTAGATTTTAGTTTATTTTTGTAGCCCGCAGATGTTAAAAAAATAATGATCAGATACAATGATCATATCAAGCACAATAATCGTATCGCACATCAATCCTAGATGATTATCACAAAGACAACCATCCAGACAAAGCCATTGCTGGTGGGTCGGCATTGTGGCCATAGACCCACCCCTACTAGAAGGAAACTCACCTCCAAGTCGTGTAGTGTCTGTACTACGCTCGGTGTGAAATTCTGCTCTCCTTGACTCCTTAATCCATACACAACAACCTTGCTAAGTTATAAATTTGTACTCACAACCCCTACAAGGGTCAACTTGAATCCAAGTCAAAGTTAAAGTCAAACCCCTGGTCAGGTCAACTCTTTGGTTGACCAGACTCGCCGAGTTGGTCCGCCAACTCGCTGAGTCCCTTTGTCCACATATTACTACAAACTCGTCCCCACTCGTCGAGTCTCACAAGAGCTTGGCGATTTCTCCTCTAACAACACTTCAGTCAATCTTCAACCGACTTGGCGAGTTCTTCTTTGAACTCGTCAAGTTCATCTTCAGCATACGAATGTGTCCAGTCTATGACTCGTGGAGTTGTATGAACAACTCGTCAAGTTCATCTTCAAAGATTGGGAGATTGCCTTGGACTCGCCGAGTCTCAAGAACAACTCGCCGAATCCATCCTTGATCATTACTATACAGTCGGTTTAAATGGGTCTTAACACATCAAAACCATAGATCTGGCCTCCCAATGTCCATTTTACACATAAAGTTCCAAGCTTGGTGCATATGCAAGGGGTCTTTGGATTAAAAAAGACATAAAAGATGTTCTACAAAGTGCATGGGCATCTCATGGCCATAGAGTTGGAACCTCTATGCCATGAGACCCCTCCAATGACCCATATCTGAAGTCAAAACTCCATATAACCCTTCAGAAATCCGAAAATGGCTTAGAAAGACCTAAAGATACTCAAAATCCAAGCCCTAAGGATAAATAAACACATGGAAGACCAAGACAGGGGAATTTTACCTTGAATCAGTTGGATATGGAGCAAAGTCTCCGGATCTCCAAGCCCTAACTCGAACTCCCAAGCTTCCTTCCTCTTTTCAAGCTTCACAATCTACCAAAATGCACCAAAATGGCGTTAGGACACTCACACAAGGCTAGGGTTTCGAGATAACGCTTTCTGGGAGTAATAGGGACTGTGGAGGCTGATATAAGTTGTTTAAATAGGGCACAAACCCTCAAAATTAGGGTTTCACCCAAACAACACCTACTCGCTAAGTTAGTCTCCAAACTCGTCGAGTAGGTCATTTAAACTCCCCGCGGATCACGACTCTACTCGACGAGTTGGTCCACCAAATCTTCGAGTCCTAGAGAAAAACATAAGAAATACTTGAAAGGAAGCATACCAGGGATAGGATGTTACAAATATTCCCCACTCATTATAGACTTCGTCTTCGAAGTCTGATATTGGGTCCTAAAAAAGATTAGGGTAATGCTCCCTCATCTCGTCCTCCGGATCCGAAGTCCATTCCGAGCCCTTGCGGTGCTGCCATTGCACCTTTACCAAATCCACTCTCTTGTTCCTAAGATCCCTTGACTTCCTGTCAAGGATTGCCACTGGCTGCTCAATGTAATTCACGCTGTCATCAACCTGAATATCCTCTAAAGGCACCACTGCCAATTCATCTACCAGGCACTTTCACAACTGGGAGACATGAAAGGTGCTTTGAATCTGAATGAGTTCAGTTGGCAGATCCAACCTATATGCCACCTTGACCACCCGGGATACAACCCTGAAGGGTCCAATATACCTAGGCCCAGCTTGCCCTACTTTCTGAATCGAATGACGCCCATAGAAGGCGACACTTTTAGGAGCACCATATCCCCAACCTAGAACTCCAAATCTGATCGACGCTTGTCGGCATAAATTTTATGTCGTCTCTGAGCATCCTGAAGCCTGCTCCGCACCTACTGGATCATCTCTGTAGTCTTGAGTACCACTTAGGTACGCCCCATAACCCTCTAACCAACCTCACCCCAACATATCGGGGTCCTGCACTTCCTCCCATAAACATCTCTAAATGAGGATGGTTGATACTCGTGTGGTAGCTATTATTGTAGGAGAGCTCTGCTAGAGGAAGGTATGTATCCCAACTACCTCCTGTCACAACTAGAAATTTTGTGTCTTGTAATCATTACACTCAAGTAAAAATGTGGAATCAAAAACTTAAGAGTATGTATGATGCTTACTCTACGACATCAAAATTTTCAATCAAATACACCATACAAGTATTATAAATAGTCAACAAGCAATTGGAAACCCTAGAAGTTCTTGTTTAGGTCCATTTTGGACTAGGACTTCCTTATTGGACCCAATGGACCAATAAACTTCCAATTTGACTATCATGGGCTTAGAACCTTCAAATGGGCTCTAATTGGACCCACATTCATTTATTTCAACATTTTGGGCCATATTGGGCCTAGAATGAAATAAATTAAATATTATGAACCATAATTAACCTAAACTAGCCCAACAAAGTGTAAAAATCATATTATATTTTTTTTTTGGGCCAAAAATCATCCAAACTAACTCTAATATTGGGCTTAGGGTTAAAGCCCAAAACTTTCCTTTCCTTTTAAAATCTCGGCCCAAAAGCCCAAATCCAAAGGTGAAGAGTTGACTTATGGAGTGCCACCTCACTTATATCCCTCATACCTCCATGCATGGACCAACATGCATCTAGGAGTGTCACTTCAACTCCTCTCTCTCTTCTCCTCTTGTTTCGGCCGAGAACACACACACACATCACAAAAATCCATTCCAAATCTCTCTAAGTCTTGAAGAGCATTCCTCCCTCCTCCTTCAAAAATTTCGAGAATCAAGAGCCTTACAAAGAGAATTCTTCACAAAAATCATCATCTAGGTAAGTTGATACTTGGATCCACACTTTAGACTTCTTCTTATATCCAAAAATCTCTTCTTAACTCATATGAAATCATAATCTTGTGTCTTAGAACCTCTCAAACTCGAGATCATCAAGAAAAGGTTGCTTAGGCCGAAAATTATCCCATTTCCTTCCATCTCTTCTCCACAACCGAAACCACACCCAAAGGTGAGCTTCATACCCCCTATTTTTTGGTTTTATAAGTTTTGTGGGGGGGGGGGGAATACAAGCAAATGTGTAGATCTATGAGTATATGTATGCTTTGTATGATTTCTATGCTTATTTACATGTTTATATGTGATTATGGTGTTGGAACTAGTCAAAAAGTCCTTAAAATCGAGATTTGCATTAGGATGTATGAAAAAAGTGTTAAACATATTATTACACACAAATCATTTCTAGAGAAATAACCAAGTTTGTTAAATTGAACTCATTGGGCTAATAATCCCATTTTTTTTTGGACTCAAAATGTTAAAAAATGAAGTTAAAGGGCCCAAAATGACAAAATACAAATTCTGATGGATGAAATGAGTCAAAACAGTTTTAATAAGGTATTTTTCTGGAAATATTCTCTTTGGAGGATTAAATGTGAAAATTTTAAGCATAATGGGCTAAAAATGACATTTTCGGCCCAATAAGGCCCAATATGCAAAATTTTCCAATTTGAGGGGCTGAAACTGTGTTTTTCTGTAAAACAGTGGAGTACTAGTGTTCCAAGTCCATTTCAAAGGTTAAAAATGCTTTTCATAATTAAAAAGGACCAAAGTTGCAAAAATTTTCCAATTTGGGCCAAAAATGTAAAAACTGCGAAAAAGGGAGGTTACAGCCGAGAAAATTGTATTTTGAGGGACTAAAACTGTTTTCAAATAAAAATGTGCTGAAAAATATGAATTTCAACAAGTTTTGATATTAAAATGCCAAGACAAATGGTTTAAGGACTAAATCGGAAATTAATTTGTTCAAAGGGTTGAAAAGGTATATTTACAAAAGAAGGGGGCTGTAAACAGAAAAATTTCAATGTTTAAATCAATACATCCGTTGCGATAAAATACTGACACTGCGACTACCGACAAATCACAATACACAACAACACCAAAAATCGTTATCAAACGAATTGATTCGGTCTAGAATCAATATTGAATCCGAAATTACTAACACGACGAAATTTTAATACACACGCGGAAAATTCGGGAAGTCAATACACACGTGAGAATACACCAGACGTCGATACAGCGTCTTTGGGCCCAAAAGTTTCAAATCATGTTTGTTGGGCCTAGCTAGCCCAATGGAATGATCTTTAGGCCCGAAGGAAACCCGCTTACATGTAGTTGGGTCTTACATGACCTAATTTCGTGTAAAAGGACTTTTACAGGCTTTGTGCTGTTGGACCCCAAGGGCCTTCTGGATCTGCTAGTAAAGTCGATAATTCACCAAATGTGAGTCGGGCTAAGGGCCCTTCGCATTCACGATAGTCATGAACGACTTACGGAAAATATCGGGGCTTCGCACCTGCTTTTCCTCCTCGGTCGTGGGGCTACATGAAGTCCGGGAGTTTGGATTAAGTGAATAGTGCGAGCGGCGCCTAAGGGATCGTTTGTATGGTTGTAAACTAGTCATTTTCATTAATGTGTGTTTATAAAATTCACAATCCATAATTAATCCAACGTCACTAGGACTCAACGAATACACCGGTTGTAACGAAATAACAAGATACAAATTATTTGATGCAAAGTATTAGGAAAACATTGGGTTTTCCTAGGATTTTCAATTAGTACACCTACGAGTTACATACCGAGTTTTACAAATAGCTCTTTTACATTTATAGAAACAAACAAGCATACGTAGGGATCTTCACACTTTTTATACTAAGTTCTTTTTAGAAAATATCGGATTTTCTGGTGATTTTCAAAGCAATACAAACCACTATATTTCAAACATTACTTATGAACTCACCAACATTTCATATGTTGACGTTTTTCAAAATACTTGTATTCTCAGGTAACAGGTAAACCGAAGGGAAAAATGTACTCAGTGATGTCTTGTTGTTTGTTTAACTAGTATTGAACAATCTACCTTTGAGAATGTAATGTTTTGAAGCTATGTACTGAATGTAAACGCAACCAGTTGTAATATTCCAATGCTTGGTATTGTATGATGTTATGTTTCATGTATATTCATTGTGATGGTATTGAATTGAGTCACCATAGCCCTCGGACGTTTCCGCCGTCTGGTTCGGGGGTGTGACAGGTTGGTATCAGAGCTCTGTTTATAGTGAACTAGCATATCGAACCATACATTGATATGCAACTATAAACCAAAAGAGGGACTAACATAACTCTGAACAAAACAAGTAAAAATACAACAATAAAACACCTTTGCTTGCATTAGGAACAAGGAACATAATGCCGAACCAAACAAGATAATGCTAGTATCTCGGTTAAATCAGGACTGTTCTTAGTGGTACGAAGGAGTGGATGTAGCCTGATCAACTACATTCTCTTCAAAGTATAACTAACACACGTTCTGATGAGATCGTGATAGCTAGGGAACCTAAAACTATACCCCTATATCACCAAAAAGAGAACGTCTGTTTAGCATACATCATAGACGTGGGAGTGATGATAGTTTATACTTTCCCCCAGTCGTCATGGAGGGAGATCAGCCAGGTATCCAGTTCCATCAAGTTCTAGTGGCTCACGGGATGCTTGAAGATGAACCAGAAGGGAATCCAGAGGAAGCACACGACGTCCGACCTGACGAATACATAGACACCAACTACGAATTTGGAGAGACCAACGATGACGCCGAGGAAGGGCAAGACCGGGACAAGGATCACATCCCGTCGTGTGAGAACGAGGCGCAACCAGACCACCCCGCCCGACCAATGGACCCCCCAAGGGAGAACCGTTCCCCCGAAGCTGAGATCGCCGCACTGCGACAACAATTGTATGCTATGGAGGCTCGGGCAGTACGAGCTGAGCATGAGAGGGATGAGGTTATTGGAGACATGACGGAGATGGCTCAGTTACTGGCGCAACATTTCGGCATATGACCCCGCCACTACGTAGGACACAGATCATCGCGGTTAGGGATAGACTTATCTTAGTAGGTTGTTAGGAACTATGCTATGTACCCGACTCTATGTTTAAATGACTACACTACTCATAGAGCCGTTATGATGTCGAACTAGTGTCAGTCATGTAAGCTCATACGAGCAAAATTTTCATATATCAAATGCGGATAATATTAGTAAACTTTTACGTGCTTTGTTATGATATTACAAATTGCTATGTGTTGAGAATCTATGATTGTATGTTAAATGGTAGGAGTGTTTAAGTTCGTACCTTGCACCTAGTCAGTAGGGTCACAACCTCTCAGAAACCCCAAACACTCAACATCTTTCCGTTTCATGACAGAAAGATGCCTCGCCGACCTACTCGCGGAAACCCTGGACCAACCCCACCCGAAGTTGACTCCACTGCATTCCAGGAGGCCGTGTCTGCTGCGGTCACCGCAGCTATGGCACAAATTCACCAAGGGAACAATGGAGGAGGCAACGGGCAAGGGGCCGGGAGTTCGAACAACGGGATGAATCAAGGACCCACCGAAACGTGTACCTACAAGGACTTTACAAATGCCAAACCACGAACTTTTAACAGCACTGGATGAGTGATCACTCTGAAGCGATGGATCGAGAAGGTGGAATCGGTATTCGAGATATGCGATTGTCCTGAGCAGATGAAAGTGAAGTTCGCGACCTGCACTTTTGTCGATCAAGCGCTCACTTGGTGGAATGGACATGTGGAATCCATGACACTCCCTGTAGCCAACTCTATGCCGTGGACGGAGATAAAAGAAATGTTAATGGCTGAATACTGCCCACGAGGTGAGATTCAGAAAATGGAGCAAGAGCTATGGAACCTCACTGTGCAGAATGCGAATATCGATGCCTACATATCGAGATTTAGTGAACTATCTCTGTTGTGCCCGGGTATGATCACCTCGGAAGGAAAGAAGATTGAGCGATTCATCTGGGGACTAACATCACCAATTCAAGGAAATGTAATAGCTGCAAACCCCGAAACATTTGACAGTGCAAAAAGATTGGCAAAGAAGCTGTATGACCATAACAACAAGAAGGGTGAGAAGCTAGCGGAGGATGAAAGGAAAGAAGGAAGGTGATGGCAAGAAGGGGAAGAACAATAAGAGGAAGAGGCGTCAGGGCCCCGAGACCTCTAAAAAGCAGCAGACAGTGGCGGTTAACGTTGTCACCGCACTGGTTCCAGCCACACCACATGCTCCAGCCTCAGCTGCTTCAAATGCTCCCAGACCTTATTCCGGTAATCTTCCCAAGTGCAACAAGTGCGGTTTCCATCACAATGGAGAATGCAAGGAGTTGCAGTGCACCAGTTGTAACCGAAGGGGACACATGGCAAAGTACTGCGGGACCTACCCTCCCCAGAATCAACAACAGGGAAACAACAACAACAACAACAACGTCATCACCAGCGGCAGCAATGCAGGGCCTAGCCACACCTGCTATGGGTGTGGGAGGACTGGGCATTTCCACCGAGACTGCCCTAACAACAACAATTAAGGAAATGAAGGAACAGGAAGGATGCTGACCATGGGTCAGGGAGAGGCGATTCAGGACCCCGCTGTTGTTACCGGTACGTTTCCCCTAAACCACACATATGCATGCATCCTATTTGACACCGGAGCGGAGCGAAGTTTCGTAAGCAATAAGTTTAAACATTTATTAAAACAACAGCCCCAGAAGCTAAATGAAACCTTTACGGTGGAAATGGCCAATGGGAAAACCGAATCCACTAGGGAAATCTGCATCGGATGTACCCTAACCCTTAATCAACACGTCTTTCGAATAGACTTAATGCCGGTATCAATTAGGAGTTTCGATGTGATCATCGACATGGACCGGTTAAGCTGCCACCATGCTGAAATTATGTGTCACTAGAAGGCCGTTCGCCTTCGCCTTCCCAATCAAAAAACCCTAGTAATTTACGGAGACAAACCTAGCATGAACCTTCGCCTCATCTCGTGCATCAAGGCACAAAAACATCTACGAAAGAACAATTTGGTGTTTCTGGCTCACATAGTGGATAAAATCAAGGAAGAGGTTAACGTTCAATACATTCCCATAGCATGTGAGTTCCCAGACGTGTTTTCTGAAGATCTTCCAGGAGTACCCTTAGAGAGACAAGTGGAGTTCCGAATTGACCTCATTCCAGGAGCAACACCTCTCGCTAAATCACCCTATCGGCTAGCTCCTGCTGAAATGCAAGAATTGTCCAACCAACTCAGTGAACTCTTGGACAAGGGATTCATCTGCCCTAGTTACTCGCCATGGGGAGCTCCATTTCTCTTTGTCAAAAAGAAGGACGGATCCTTTAGAATGTGCATCGATTACAGAGAGTTAAATAAACTCACTGTTAAAAATCGCTACCCGCTCCCATGAATCGATGATCTATTTGACCAGCTCCAAGGAGCTAGTTATTTTTATAAAATAGATCTACGGTCCGGATACCACCAACTCAAAGTCTGGGAAGAGGATATTCCAAAAACCGCTTTCCGAACTCGCTACGGACATTATGAATTTGTCATAATGCCCTTCGGTCTAACAAATGCCCCTGCTGCATTTATGGATCTGATGAATCGGATCTGTCGACCATTCCTAGACAACTTTTTCATCATCTTCATTGATGACATTCTCGTCTATTCCCGAAGCGAAGAAGAGCATGGCCAACACCTCCGACAAATCCTAGAAACGCTGCGATCGGAGAAGCTATACGCAAAACTCTCCAAGTGTGAGTTTTGGCTTCGAAGTCTGAACTTCCAAGGTCATGTAGTTATCCAAGATGGAATTCATGTGGATCCCTCTAAGGTTAAAGGTGTTGAAGGATGGGCAATCCTGACAACACCCACAGAAATCCGTCAATTCTTGGGTCTAGCAGGCTACTATAGGAGATTCATTGAAAACTCTCTAAGATCGCCAAACCACTTACCTCGCTTACACAAAAGGGCGTACCATTCAAATGGACGGACAGACAAGAAGTCGCATTCCGAACCCTGAAACAAGCTCTCTGTAGTGCCCCGGTACTGTCACTACCAGAGGGAACGGAAGATTTCGTGGTCTACTGTGACGCGTCAAATCAGGGCTTAGGTTGTGTTCTCATGCAGCGTGGAAGGGTGATAGCTTACGCATCCCGCCAACTAAAGATGCACGAAGTAAACTATACGACCCATGACCTAGAATTGGGAGCCATAGTCTTTTCCCTAAAGATTTGGAGGCATTACCTTTACGGTACGAAGTGCACCATCTTCAC
Organism: Lactuca saligna; assembly: GCF_052625555.1. Lineage (NCBI taxonomy): Eukaryota > Viridiplantae > Streptophyta > Magnoliopsida > Asterales > Asteraceae > Lactuca > Lactuca saligna. The sequence continues at coordinate 81,492,762 of NC_136421.1, forward strand.
GGACCACAAGAGTCTCTAGCACATCTTGAACCAGAAGGAGCTGAACATGAGGCAACGAAGATGGGTTGAATTACTAAACAATTACGAGTGTGAGATCAAGTACCACCCAGGCAAGGCCAACGTGGTAGCCGATGCATTAAGTCGGAAGGAGTACTCTAATCGTCGTACGAAAACTCTCTCAATAACCATTCAATCTCACCTAGCCACTCAAATTGCAGTAGCCCAGTCAGAGGCCATGAAGACGGAAAATAGAGAAAGCGAAGCATTGCGTGGAATGGAGAAGAACCTAGAGGCAAAGGAGAAGGGAGTATACTATTTCATGAATCGTATTTGGGTCCCTAAACTCGGAGGATTTAGGGAGGTTGTTATGAAGGAAGCCCACAAGACGCGATACTCCATTCATCTCAGTTCAAACAAGATGTATTTGGATATTAAACAACACTATTGGTGGCCTAACATGAAGGCGGAAATTGCTACCTATGTTAGTAAGTGCCTTACGTGTGCCAAGGTAAAGGTGGAGTACCAGAAACCCTCAGGATTATTACAGCAACCGATAATCCCTGAGTGGAAATGGGAGGGGATTTCTATGGATTTCGTGACCAAGCTACCCAAGATGTCGGATGGACTGGACACCATATGGGTAATAGTCGACCGACTAACGAAATCTGCCCATTTCCTGCCCATAAAGGAATCCTACAAGATGGAAAGATTGACACATTTATACATTCGAGAAATCGTGAGACTCCACGGAGTAGCAGTGTCTATTATCTCGGATAGGGACAGTAGGTTCACTTCACGTTTTTGGCAATCTCTCCAGAAGGTACTGGGAACTCATCTCGACATGAGCACCACTTATCATCCACAAACGGATGGTCAAAGTGAGCGAACCATTCAAACGCTCGAAGACATGCTCCGCGCATGTGTAATAGACTTTGGGAAGTCTTGGGATACACACTTACCCTTAGTAGAATTCTGATATAACAACAGTTACCATTCGAGCATCAAGGTCGCTCCTTTCGAAGCACTATATGGGCGTAAGTGTAGATCACCGTTATGTTGGGCTGAGGTGGGTGATACCCAACTAGCAACAGCACATACATCGGACAAGACACTAACGGGATCGGAGATCATTCGTGAAACCACAGAAAAGATCGTCCAAATCATAGCTCGATTACAAGCATCGCGCGACCGACAAAGAGCTACACCAATAAACGGCGAAAGCCCTTAGAATTTCAGGTCGGGGATCGAGTACTGTTGAAAGTCTCACACTGGAAAGGAGTTATTTGTTTCGGAAAACAGGGAAAGCTGAACCCACGATACATCGGACCTTTCGAGATCGTCGCCCGAATAGGTCTAGTAGCATATAAACTGCAGCTACCCGCAGAGATAAACAACGTACACCTCGTGTTCCATGTCTCTAATCTAAAGAAGTGTCTATCGGATGAAACACTCGTCATTCCCCTTGACGAGATCGAAATCAACGAGAATCTACTGTTCGTTGAAGAACCGGTTGAAATCATGGATAGAGAGGTGAAGCGTACTAAGCAAAGTCGCATCCCGATCATGAAAGTACGGTGGAACGCGAAGCGTGGACCAGAATTCATGTGGGAACGCGAAGATCAAATAAAGCAAAAGTACCCTCACCTATTTTAGCATTCTCAAATCTAGCTTTCAAAAAGAATTTCGGGACGAAATTCCCTCTAACGGGGGGATGATGTCACAACTAGAAATTTGTGTCTTGTAATCACTACACTCAAGTAAAAATGTGGAATCAAAAACTTAAGAATATGTATGATGCTTACTCTATGACATCAAAATTTTCAATCAAATACACCATACAAGTATTACAAATAGTCAACAAGTAATTGGAAACCCTAGAAGTTCTTGTTTAGGTCCAATTTAGACTAGGACTTCCTTATTGGACCCAATGGACCAATAAACTTCCAATTTGACTCTCATGGGCTTAGAACCTTTAAATGGGCTCAAATTGGACCCACATTCATTTATTTCAACATTTTGGGCCATATTGGGCCTAGAATGAAATAAATTAAATATTATGAACCATAATTAACCTAAACTAGCCCAACAAAGTGTAAAAATCATATTATATATATTTTTTGGGGCCAAATGTAACATCCCGAAATATCAAGAGTAGAGTTGAAGGGCTAAAAGAGTAAATTGGAAAAGAGTGACTCGGCGAGTCCATGTGTGGACTCGGCGAGTAGAGTCGTGACTTGGTCGCGTGTTAAGTGGCCGACTCGGCGAGTCAGTGTCAAGGACTCGGCGAGTAGGCGCTGAGTGGAGAAAACCCTAATTCTCGGGGTTGAGCCTTATATAAAGATCATTATGTCTTCCTCCCAGCCTCTTTATCACCCCTTGAACCCCAGAAAACCCTAAATCACAAAGAAGCACCATTGTTGAATGGATTAGAGCTTGGAAAATGTATTTGTGAAGGAATTTTGGGAGATTGAAGGCTTGGAGAAAGGGGCTTTGCTTGGACTTGAATTGCATTGCAGTTGGGGCATCACTTAGAGGTAATATCTCGTTTTTGACCTGTTGTTATGTTGTTTCTTCATTTTGGGGTTTGTGAGAAATTGACTATGGATGAAATGGGAAGTCTAGAGGTTAGATCTGAGGTTGCTACCTCAGATCTGGAAGGGAGAAGAATCAGAGAGCATGAAAGTCCCTGTGTTGGAGTGTTTAGTGAAGCTTGCATGTCCCAAACCCTAGCACCAATGTGCAAATGGCTTAGATCTCTTTGGATTCACGTAAAGTTTGCCACTTTACATGATGGATGAGTGGTAGGAGACTGGATCTATGTTTTGGAGCAGTTGCATGGCCTGGAATGCTTCGGAATGTATTCAGACTGGTGGTACTCGGCGAGTCACATGGGTGGACTCGACGAGTTGGATGAAGATGGCCTGGAACTCGGCAAGTTGTATGAACAACTCGGTGAGTAGGTTGAAGATAGCCGTAGACTCGGCGAGTCTGTTCTTGGACTCGACAAGTCTTGTCGAAGAGTCCCAAATATTCTATGGTTGAGTCGAGAATCGGTGAGTCGAGGGATGACTCGGTGAGTCGTGTGCGAGTGGACTTAGAGTTGTTGGACTCGGCGGGTCTCGGGGTGACTCGGCGAGTTAGGTCGCAGCTTGAGTGAAGTTCTGATTATGGGAACTCGACGAGTCACAGGGATGACTCGGCAAGTAGGGTTAGTCAGGGGTTGACTTAGACTGAGGACTTTGGTTTCGACCAAGGGTTGGCCGTTGACTTTTAGGGTTTGGTCAGTGATGTGGCCTTTGGGCCAAGATAGAGGTAAAATAGTCTTTTACCCATAAGAGGGTGTTATGAGAGGATTTATTCTAGCCTCGAGAGTTATATTCATGAGAGTATTTGCCTTACGTGTTAGGCGGTGGCGAGTTCGAGATTCAAGTGTGGGGATATCTGCTTTCTGCTTGCCAGGTGAGTCTTCTCACTATACTTTACCTTGAGTAGGTAACCAGAGTTATGTGATCAGAGTATTTGTATGCTATTTGTATGTGATGTGTTGTACTGCATCATTTCTATGTGATTTATGCTGTGCATGTTTATAGAGTTGGAACCGGAAGGTTCCCAGAGTTAGAACCTGAGGGTTCATAGAGTTTGGGTGCACGAACCCACAGAGTTATAGCCTCGAGTGGCTAATATGTGTTATATGTGGTATTTTGGGGAACTCACTAAGCTTCGTGCTTACAGTGTTTCGTGTGATGTTTTTCAGGTTTCTTTCAGTATTATGGGACGGTACCGGTTTGATTGTACACACCAGTGAAAGAGTCATATTTTGGAGAATCCTGGTTTTCTATGCAAGTGAAAATGGAATCGTGTTTTGTAAACCGACTATGAATGAGATTTTAAACAAGTGTTTCTAGGAATAAAATGATTATTTCAAATGAAAATTTTGTCTTGAAATTTACGGTGTTACAAGTTGGTATCAGAGCCTTGGTTTGAGGGATTCGGATGCGCCTTCGGGTAAATCTGGACTCAAACTGAGGAAGTAAGAAAAGTTTTAATGAAATAATTTTCTAAAAATGAATAAGAGTTCAAAGAGAAGGCAAGAAAGAGCAGTGTGTACAATCAGCCAGAGCCCAAACGGTGATTTCCCAAAATACCCTTATTTTGTGTTATGAGATATTTATGATGCACTTTATGAGATATTATTGCATGCTAGAGACAGGCTAGGTATTTCATATGTTAGGACTAGAGTGGCCTGATTTGTGATGCCTTAGCCTAGGACTCGTTGTTATATGTGTTATGCTTTTGAGTATGTGATGAGTGAGAGTATCCAGTTAGAACCCATGAGGGGTAGAGTTACAGAGTTCGGTGGTACTTTCGAGGATGAGCCGAGAAGGTGGAGTTATCACAGAGAGGGAGTCCTATGTATTCTTTGATGCTCGAATGTTGCTTGCTTTGTGAATTGTGGAACTCTCTATGATGGGAGTCAGCTACCAAGTGATTATGACGATATTCAGGAGGTAGATGGCTGGCATCATTAGGAGCTCTTCAGCAGCTGATAGCAAAGAAGGGGGAGGACAACGGAAGAGCCTAGGGAGTAACCCTAGCCAGATGAGTGTGCTTGCAGAGTAGAGAATTTCGCTGGGGAGCGAGCACGCGCAATGGGATTAGTGAAAGGGTAGGTCGAGCAGCTACTCAGAAGCTCTGGGATGGTCCGTGTGGAAAGTATGGGTAGATGTGGCAGGTAGTATGGGCCCGTACTACTGAAAGCAGAGGACCCATACTTGATACAGGGAGTATTCTGAAGGTTCTAAGGAGTAGATTGAGGAGTGATGTTATGGTTCGGGTACCATACATCAGAGCAGATTGAGGATTGATGTTATGGTTTGAGTACCATACATCGGAGCGGAACGAGGAGTGATGTTATGGTTCGGGTACCATACATCAGGGAAGATTGAGGAGTGATGTTATGGTTCGGGTACCATACATCAGGGGAGATTGAGGAGTGATGTTATGGTTCGTGTACCATACATCAGAGCAGATTGGGGAGTGATGTTATGGTTAGGGTACCATACACCGGGGCATATTGAGAAGAGATGTCATGGAATGAGTACCATGGTTCGTAGTGAATGATGTTTGTGGTTCTCCGGTTATTCGGTCATGAGTAAGTTCGAAGAGGCGTCCCTTGAGAGGGAGATCGAGAGTCCCTCAGAGTATTTTAGTAAGGAGTCAGTGAGAAGGGAGAATTTCGATCTGAGTTGAGCGATCAGTCGATAAAGGAGATGTCACCTCCTATGATCTGGGAGGTACTGATTATGTACGTGTGAAAATATGAGAAGCATGATGTTTTAGTTTTGGGTTTAGAGGTAAAACCTGCAGGTCGTCATTGATGATGATTTCCCACCAGAGTATCAGGTAGCATGTGTGCCGCGAGGCAGTGATTTATCATGAGCAGTTAGTCAGTTGGGACTAAGATATTTGAGGACTGCACTACACCTATTTGAGTATAGTAGGAGGTATTGTAGTGGTATCAGTAGGGAGTTCAGTCGAGTTCAGCGGTGCAGAGAGTTTTCTATCCAGGGGGTGTTGAATTTGGGAGTGAGTACCTATTCTTGGGATGATCCCGGTGTTGGGGCGTTGGTTAATGAGTTGAGGTGAGGGGTACGATGATTTTATGGTTCAGTCTATGAGCCAGGGATATTATTGAGCAGTTGAGTTGTTTGGTACTAGATTGGTACGAGATTTGGAACGACTAGAGGCAGGCATGACGAGAAGTTCTTGAGGAGTTCATCAGAGGTTCAGAGTATATGAGGTTGATTCATTTCCTTAAGGGGGATTATCGGGCGTTGTGTAGCACTTTCCGGGGGAAGGTGCGATTTTTTTGGAGAATATAGTTATGGAATAGTTGTGTGCTACTTGGTGATGGTTCGAACCCTAAGTGGGGGAGAACCGGGTGCCATATGTAAGAAAGCAGAGATTTGTCAAGAGCAGTTATAAGTGGAGTATAGAGATATGCGGTAAGAAATCATGAGACCAGAGATGTCAGTGATCGAGGAAAGGGGTCAGAGTGAGTTAATGCGGGAAGTACTTGTTTGAGAAGGATGAATGTCTCCACGATAGGTGTTTATTAGTCAGGAATCTGGTATTGGTCAGTGTTGGGGCAAGTAGATAAAGAATGATTGGGCAGCCAACTCCCGGGTCGGTATGCGTATCCTTGTTTGGATTTTGAGCGGCGGGAAAAAGTGTTTCGGAGAATTATCAGCGTATTTCGTAGCGTTAGCGTTTCTTTGTACTGCAGTTGAGAAATTGAATACACCGAAGTTGCAACTTGGGAAAAATGAAGATCTAGTTATGGGGTTCAGAGGGAATATATTATTGCATCTATATGGTGCTTGGGGCAGGAAATCTGTGGTTGTGGCAGGATCTTGTGATGTTCGGTGGGGGTGTTCCGAGGTATCCGGGTATTGATATCTTTATTTCGAAGTTATTCGTGAATCTTGAGTTGAGACGACTTGTGGTATATCAGGTATCTATGGATCTATTGAGAGCCCTTCGAGTATGGGCATCCAGGGAGATTACTTGGGAGAGTGGATCTTCGCAAGGGGGGGGGGGGCATCTGTTATGACGATTGCCTCCAGAGTCTGTGATGAATATCCGAGACGAGTATGGGTAGCCGCCTATGATATTCTGTGGAGCACGAGCTAGTGGAGTCAGAGGGTGTTGTGATACTGCGGGGAGCCGTAGTACTCACTAGTCAGAGGGTGTTGTGATACTGCAGGGAGCCGTAGTACTCACTAGTCAGAGGGTGTTGTGATACTGCGGGGAGCCGTAGTACTCACTAGTCAGAGGGTGTTGTGATACCGCGGGGAGCCGTAGTGATCACTAGATGGCAAGAGAGTGTGATGATGGAATGTTCTCCGATCAGTGCATGATGTGGAAGAGTTTTGGGCTTGAGTAGCCCTAGTATTGAGTCTTTGGAGCTTGGATGTTGGACGAGGGGCGAGACTGGGGTCCCCGTCTCTGTCGGGGAATATGGTGAGATGCGCAAGGGATATGCGCAGCAGAAACCAGAGATCAGAGTGGAAACGATCCTCGGTTGGATTGTACTTTCTTTCATAAGGAAAAGAGAATTTTGTGACTTGCGTGTCACGGGGCCGGGATAGTGGTCACGGGGAGGAAGTTAGTGGGATGTTTGGATCATGATTTGGGTGACCTTTGGAGGCTCAGCTGTGGAGTCAAAAGCTGACCTGGTGCCCAGTCTCGAAGAGGGATATGAGATGGGCTAGAGCTTATCATGATGATGTCTGAGGACACCTCAGAGGGAGTGAACGATTCAGACGCTCAAAGACATGCTTCGGGCATATGTATTAGATTTCGGAGGGTGTTGCGGCACGTATTTATCCTTGGTTGAGTTATCCTATTCCAACAGCCATCATTAGTGCATTGGTATGCCACCCTTTCTGCTGTTGTATGGGAGGATGTGTCGGACCCTCATTTGCTGAGGAAAGTGTCGATTCACGGAAGTCGAAGTTGTAGTGAGAATTGATGATTTGGAGTATGGTGGTCGAACATTGTGTCTGTGATAGTGGTATGGAATGACATCATGATGGGATGTCTGCTGGGGATGCGGAAGGGATTCCACGGGCGTAGAGCCAAGAGTCTCAGGTTGGATGTAGGGATGGAGTCTGGGACTCCCAGCTTGATCCTGATCAAGGGCCGTGTGCGTAGTGGTGGTTTCTCCTGGGGATGTTAGAGATTTCATCAGTGCGACGGGTTTTCCTAACCCGAGAGTGCGAAGGTTGGTGCGGCTTGGGTGCTTGATTGCAAGAGGAGGACTCATGGGAGTTGCTCTGGGATTGAAGAGTGGGCCTTTCTGTCATCGCAGATTGGATAGAATGGGATTCGGATCGGGGATCCGATGGTTCAGGGCTTCTAACCCTTATGGGTCGAGTGATTGTTGAGATTTGGGACAGCGATGCTTCATGGGTAATTCTCGAATCGTTGAGTGTGGTTATCAGAGGGTACATCCGGTGCCCGGTTCAAGATAGTGGTCAGGACACCGTAAGGAAAGGGAAAGTGTGTTCAAGTTTTGATGGGTATGTAACATCCCGAAATATCAAGAGTAGAGTTGATTTGCTGTAGACTTCGAGGGCGAAGCCTAATTTAAGTGGGGGAGAATTGTAACATCCCGAAATATCAAGAGTAGAGTTGAAGGGCTAAAAGAGTAAATTGGGAAAGAGTGACTCGGCGAGTCCATGTGTGGACTCGGCGAGTCCATGTGTGGACTCGGCGAGTAGAGTCGCGACTTGGTCGCGTGTTAAGTGGCCGACTCGGCGAGTCAGTGTCATGGACTCGGCGAGTAGGCGCTGAGTGGAGAAAACCCTAATTCTCGGGGTTGAGCCTTATATAAAGATCATTATGTCTTCCTCCCAGCCTCTTTATCAGCCCTTGAGCCCCAGAAAACCCTAAATCATGAAGAAGCACCATTGTTGAATGGATTTGAGCTTGGAAAATGTATTTGTGAAAGAATTTTGGGAGATTGAAGGCTTGGAGCAAGGGGCTTTGCTTGGACTTGAATTGCATTGCAGTTGGGGCATCACTTAGAGGTAATATCTCGTTTTTGACCTGTTGTTATGTTGTTTCTTCATTTTGGGGTTTGTGAGAAATTTTCTATGGATGAAATGGGAAGTCTAGAGGTTAGATCTGAGGTTGCTACCTTAGATCTGGAAGGGAGAAGAATCAGAGAGCATGAAAGTCCCTGTGTTGGAGTGTTTAGTGAAGCTTGCATGTCCCAAACCCTAGCCCCAATGTGCAAATGGCTTAGATCTCTTTGGATTCACGTAAAGTTTGCCACTTTACGTGATGGATGAGTGGTAGGAGACTGGATCTATGTTTTGGAGCAGTTGCATGGCCTGGAATGCTTCGGAATGTATTCAGACCGGTGGTACTCGGCGAGTCACATCGGTGGACTCGACGAGTTGGATGAAGATGGCCTGGAACTCGGCGAGTTGTATGAACAACTTGGCGAGTAGGTCGAAGATAGCCGTAGACTCAGCGAGTCTGTTCTTGGACTCAACGAGTCTTGTCGAAGAGTCCCAAATATTCTCTGGTTGAGTCGAGAATCGGTGAGTCGAGGGATGACTCAGTGAGTCGTGTGCGAGTGGACTTAGAGTTGTTGGACTCGGCGAGTCTCGGGGTGACTCGGCTAGTTAGGTCGCAGCTTGAGTGAAGTTCTGATTATGGGAACTCGATGAGTCACAGGGATGACTCGGCAAGTAGGGTTAGTCAGGGGTTGACTTAGACTGAGGACTTTGGTTTCGACCAAGGGTTGGCCGTTGACTTTTAGGGTTTGGTCAGCGATGTGGCCTTTGGGCCAAGAGAGAGGTAAAATAGTCTTTTACCCATAAGAGGGTGTTATGAGAGGATTTATTCTGGCCTCGAGAGTTATATTCATGAGAGTATTTGCCTTACGTGTTAGGCGGTGGCGAGTTCGAGATTCAAGTGTGGGGATATCTGCTTTCTGCTTGCCAGGTGAGTCTTCTCACTATACTTTACCTTGAGTAGGTAACCAGAGTTATGTGATCAGAGTATTTGTATGCTATTTGTATGTGATGTGTTGTACTGCATCATTTCTATGTGATTTATGCTGTGCATGTTTATAGAGTTGGAACCGGAAGGTTCCCAGAGTTAGAACCTGAGGGTTCATAGAGTTTGGGTGCACGGACCCACAGAGTTATAGCCTCAAGTGGCTAATATGTGTTATATGTGGTATTTTGGGGAACTCACTAAGCTTCGTGCTTACAGTGTTTCGTGTGATGTTTTTCAGGTTTCTTTCAGTATTACGGGACGGCACCGGTTTGATTGTACACACCAAAGAAAGAGTCATATTTTAGAGGATCCTGGTTTTCTATGCAAGTGAAAATGGAATCATGTTTTGTAAACCGACTATGAATGAGATTTTAAACAAGTGTTTCTAGGAATAAAATGATTATTTTAAATGAAAATTTTGTCTTGAAATTTACGGTGTTACACCAAAAATCATCCAAACTAACTCTAATATTGGGCTTAGGGGCATTAAAGCCCAAAACTTTCCTTTCCTTTTAGAACCTCGGCCCAAAAGCCCAAATCCAAAGGTGAAGAGTTGACTTATGGAGTGTCACCTCACTTATATCCCCCATACCTCCATTCATGGACCAACATGCATGTAGGAGTGTCACTTCAACTCCTCTCTCTCTTCTCCTCTTGTTTCGGCCGAGAACACACACACACATCACAAAAATCCATTCCAAATCTCTCTAAGTCTTGAAGAGCATTCCTCCCTCCTCCTTCAAAAATTTCGAGAATCAAGAGCCTTACAAAGATAATTCTTCACAAAAATCATCATCTAGGTAAGTTGATACTTGGATCCACACTTTAGATTTCTTCTTATATCCAAAAATCTCTTCTTAACTCATATGAAATCATAATCTTGTGTATTAGAACCTCTCAAACTCGAGATCATCAAGAAAAGGTTGCTTAGGCCGAAAATCATCCCATTTCCTTCCATCTCTTCTCCACAACCGAAACCACACCCAAAGGTGAGCTTCATACCCCCTATTTTTCGGTTTTATAAGTTTTGTGGGGGGGGGGGGGGGGGGAATACAAGCAAATGTGTAGATCTATGAGTATATGTATGCTTTGTATGATTTCTATGCTTATTTACATGTTTATATGTGATTATGGTGTTGGAACTAGTCAAAAAGTCCTTAAAATCGAGATTTGCATTAGGATGTATGAAACAAGTGTTAAACATATTGTTACACACAAATCATTTCTAGAGAAATAACCAAGTTGGTGAAATTGAACTCATTGGGCTAATAATCCCATTTTTTTGGACTCAAAATGTTAAAAACTGAAGTTAAAGGGCCCAAAATGACAAAATACAAACTCTGATGGATGAAATGAGTCAAAACAGTTTTAATAAGGTATTTTTCTGGAAATATTCTCTTTGGAGGATTAAATGTGAAATTTTTAAGCATAATGGGCTAAAAATGACATTTTCGGCCCAATAAGGCCCAATATGCGAAATTTTCCAATTTGAGGGGCTGAAACTGAGTTTTTCTGTAAAACAGTGGACTACTAGTGTTCCAAGTGCATTTCAAAGGTTAAAAATGCTTTTCATAATTAAAAAGGACCAAAGTTGCAAAATTTTTCCAATTTGGGCCAAAAATGTAAAAACTGCAAAAAAGGGAGGTTACAGCCGAGAAAACTGTATTTTGAGGGACTAAAACTGTTTTCAAATAAAAATGTGCTGAAAAATATCAATTTCAACAAGTTTTGATATTAAAATGCCAAGACAAATGGTTTAAGGACTAAATCGGAAATTAATTTGTTCAAAGGGTTGAAAAGGTAAATTTACAAAAGAAAGGGGCTGTAAACAGAAAAATTTAAATGTTTAAATCAATACATCCATTGCGATAAAATACTGACACTGCGACTACTGACAAATCACAATACACAACAACACCAAAAATCGTTATCAAACGAATTGATTTGGTCTCGAATCAATATTGAATCCGAAATTACTAACACGACGAAATTTCAATACACACGCGGAAAATTCGGGAAGTCAATACACACGTGAGAATACACCAGACGTCGATACACCGTCTTTCGGCCCAAAAGTTTCAAATCATGTTTGTTGGGCCTAGCTAGCCCAATGGCATGATCTTTAGGCCCGAAGGAAACCCGCTTACATGTAGTTGGGTCTTACATGACCTAATTTCGTGTAAAAGGACTTTTACAGGCTTTGTGCTGTTGGACCCCAAGGGCCTTCTGGATCTGCTAGTAAAGTTGAGAATTCACCAAATGCGAGTCGGGCTAAGGGCCCTTCGCATTCACGATAGTCTTGAACGACTTACGGAAAATATCGGGGCTTCGCACCCGCTTTTCCTCCTCGGTCGTGGGGCTACTTGAAGTCCAGGAGTTTGGATTAAGTGAATTGTGCGAGCGATGCCTAAGGGATCGTTTGTATGGTTGTTAACTAGTCATTTTCATTAATGTGTGTTTATAACAATTCACAATCCATAATTAATCCAACATCACCGGGACTCAACGAATACACCTGTTGTAACGAAATAACAAGATGCAAATTATTTGATGCAAAGTATTAGGAAAACATCGGGTTTTCCTAGGGTTTTCAATTAGTACACCTACGAGTTACATACCGAGTTTTACAAATCGCTCTTTTACATTTATGGAAACAAACAAGCATACGTACGGATCTTCACACTTTTTATACTAAGTTCTTTATAGAAAATATCGGATTTTCTGGTGATTTTCAAAGCAATACAAACCACTATATTTCAAACATTACTTATGAACTCACCAACATTTCATATGTTGATGTTTTCCAAAATACTTGTATTCTCAGGTAACAGGTAAACCGAAGGGGAAAATGTACTCAGTGATGTCTTGTTGTTTGTTTAACTAGTATTGAACAATCTACCTTTGAGAATGTAATGTTTTGAAGCTATGTACTGAATGTAAACGCAACCAGTTGTAATATTCCAACGCTTGGTATTGTATGATGTTATGTTTCATGTATATTCATTGTGATGGTATTCAATTGAGTCACCATAGCCCTCGGACGTTTCCGCCATCTGGTTCGGGGGTGTGACACCTCCGAAGTCTAGAACACACGCCCACAACATATCCTCCTGAGTCTGGATGGTCCACCCGCTCTGACCATCCGTCTGTAGGTGGAAGGCGGTGCTAAAGTGCATATGAGTACCCAGATCATCATGGAACTTCTTCCAAAACCTGGAATGAACCGTACATCCCTGTCGAAAATTACTGAAACCGGCACCCTGTGCCACACCATTACCTCCCTGATATAGATGTCAGCCAACTTTTCGGCTGGAATGCTTTCCTGAATCGGAATGAAATGGGCGCTCTTGGTCAATTGATCAACGATGACCTAAATCGAATCCACTCCCCGCATGGTCCTGGGAAGCTTTATGATGAAATCCATAGTAATATCCTCCCATTTCCACAGCTGGATATCCAACGGTTTGGACCTTGCCATGAGGTCTCTGGTGCTCATCCTTGACCTTCCTACAGGTCAAGCATCTCTCCACAAACCAAGCCACATCCCTCTTCATACAGGGACACCAATAATCAAGACGAAGATTCATGTACATCTTCGTCGCCCCGGGATGGATAGAAAACTTGGATTTGTGCGCTTCCTCCATCAATATCTGATACACACCCCCATGATATGGGACCCACACCCTACGGTGAAGAGTCAACAATCCAGGCTGTTATAGTCAAAGGAGGAAACCTGACCTACAATATGCTCACTCTTCCGATGTTCTTCCTTTATGACCTCGTACTGGGCCTCCCGAATCTGCTCCAACAGCGGCGTCACAACTGTCATCCTCATACATACGTCCTTGATCAGTGCTACCTTGCAGCTAAGCGCGTCGGCCACAACATTGGCCTTCCCCATGTGATAGAGGATCTCACATTCATAATCCTTTACCACATCAAGCCACCGACGCTGCCTCATATTCAGATTTGGCTGGTCCATGAGATACCTCAAGCTCTTGTGGTCTGTGTAAATAGTACAACGTACCCCATAGAGGAAATGAAACCAAATATTGAGGGCGAAAACAACAACCCATAACTCCAAATCATGCGTTGGATAATTCGCCTCGTGAGGCTTCAACTACCTCGAGGAGTAAGTGATAACATGCCCTCTCTACATCAATACTACACCCAATCCAGAGATGATGAATCGCAATGTACTACAAAATCCTCCATGCCCTTTAACAGGGCTAAGATTGGCTCCTTGCACAATCTCTGTATAAAAGTTTCAAATGCAGTCTGCTGCTCAGCCCACCAGCGAAAAGCCACGACTTTTCTCGTTAACCTGGTCAGGGGAACGAATGTCTTGGAGAATTCCTAAATGAATCTCCGATAGTAGCCTACCAGTCCTAGGAAGCTCAGAATCTCGGATGGAGACCTCAGAACCTCCTATCTCATCACGGCCTCCACCTTGGTCGGGTCAACTGAAATCCGTTTTGCTTGACAATGTGCCCAAGAAACTGCACCTCGCACAACCAGAACTCACACTTATAGAATTTAGGATACAAGCTCTCCCTCCTCAAAGTATCCAGAACCTCCCATAGGTGCTCCTCATGCTTCTATCGTGTCTTGGAATAAACCATGATGTCGTCAATGAAAACAATCACAGACTGATCCAACATTGACCTGCACACATGCTTCATAAGATCCATGACCGCGAAAGGAGCGTTGGTGAGCCCAAAAGGCATCACCACAATCTTATAGTGACCATAACACGTCCGAAATATAGTCTTCTACACATCCTCCTCTCTAACCCTCATCTGATGATAACCTGAACGCAAATCAATCATCGAGAACTAAGATGCTCCTTGTAGCTGGTCAAAGAGGTCATCAATTCACAGGAGTGGGTAACGGTTCTTCATTGTTACCTTATTAAGCTCCTGGTAATCTTTACACATCCGATGCGACCCTTCCTTCTTCTTTACAAAAAAATTCGGGGCTCCCCAAGGTGAATTGCTCGGTCTAATGAATCCCTTGTCTAATAGCTCCTGCAGCCGTGTAGACAACTCCTGCATCTCAGGAGAAGCCAACCGATACGGTGCCTTGGCTATCGGAGCTGCACCAGGGACTAGGTTGATCCTGAACTCCACCTGCCTCTCCAGAGGTATCCCAGAAAAATCCTCAGGGAATACATACACGAACTCTTGCACTACTGGCACATCGGCCACTGTCGCCTTACCCGCCTACCGGGTATCCACAACATAGGCGAAATATCTTGCGCAACCGTGCTGAAGGTGGTGCCTAGCTCTTATTGCTGAACATAAGGTTGGCCCTGGCTGTGGCCTCTCGCCCTGAACCATCAGTTCTCCCCCACTCGGGGTCCTGATCCGGACCAACTGCTATGCACAGTCAATCACCACCCTATTGGGGCTTAGCCAATCCATACCAATAATAACCTTGTTTCCCCGCAAGGATATGGGAACCAAGTCTACCAGGTAACGCTCCTCGAACAACCTCAAAACACAGTCTCGGTAGACCTCTGATGCTCGCACTGACCGGTCGTCCACAATCTCAACCTCTAGAGGGAAATCCAACATGCCCGAGGACTCAGGAGACTTCTTGCTAAGTGCAAGAGAGACAAATGATCGGGTAGCACGCGAGTCAAACAACACCTGAACTGGGATACCATTCACATGGAACGATCCTATCACCAGATCGGGTGCGGCGCGTGCCTCCTCGACTGTCAACTGGAAAACTCGGCTCCTCACCACTGGAGCCTCTGGCTTGACCTTCCGGCCATCCGTAACCCATGTCGCTACTGGAGTTGGCGCCACCACTGGCGCTGCTATTGCTATCAACATGGGGCAGTTGGTCTTTTTATGGCCCCTCTGATTGAAATGGAAGCAAATCAGGTCTGCCATCTGAACAATGGGGGCAGGGGCAATACAATCCCTGCCAAAATGGCCAGTCTTGCCGCACTTATAACAGCCTGATCCTGACCTAGTGCGGAAGACTCCCTCGTGTGACCTACTGCATTTCCCACAGTGGTTTCGGCCCTGCTGGCCTTTCGGCCTAGCATCGAATCCCTTGGGTTTCTTCCCGGAAACCCCAACAACCTGGCCTGCCTCCGCTTTGATCTTCCTGAGGTGCCCTAAATCAATCTCTCTCTCCCTCGCTTTGGCAATAATGGAATCCAGAGTCAGGTAAGCAGAATAGCTGACATGCTCTCGAATGTCAGCCCTCAACATATCATGATAGCGGGTTTTCCGCATCTCCTCATCCCCTGTGTACTGGGGTACCAACAAGGCCCTCTCCCGAAACTTGGTGGCGATCTCCGCCACAGTATTAGTAGTCTGTCTAATATCAAGAAACTCTCTGGCTAACAGCTGAAGCTCCACAGCTGGTGCAAACTCCGCCCTAAACCGAGTCACAAAATCTGACCAAGTCATAGCCTCAATGGATGGGGCTCCCAGCGAGTCACCAACTGACTCCTACCAGTCTCTAGCTCTATCCCTTAAACATCCCCCAGCAAAGCGGACCTTCAACCCTTCTGGGCAGAAGCTCATCAACTGCGCTGACTCAATGTTTGTAATCCATCTCCTAGCAGCAATAGGGTCTTTCTCCCCATGAAAGTCTGGCGCACCACTCCCCCTGAAGTCCTTGAAGGACCACGTGCACGCACTCGACTGGTTGGACGCCAAGTCACTCCTGAAAGCTCGGAGGCAATCCTCCATCATCTCAACAATCCCTTCCTTCATCAACCCGAAAATAACCGGGGTCGCCTCAAGGATACCTCTTGTGATCTCAGACGCGATGAACTCGCATAGCCCATCATCGACCTACTCGGACCCTATACCCGAGCCTGATTCTGATCATGATCTAGATCGTGAACCTCTTGCTCCATGTCGTGTGACCACCAAACTAAAAATAAACACGTAAACGTCAGGATCATACATACTCTCGAGAGGCCTCATACTCTCCTAAAGTTTCCTGGTTCCATTTTGGCCCTCCTTGACTCGAGTACGGATCCTCTGCTTTCAGTAGTACGGGCCCATACTACCTTCCACATCTATCCGTACTTTCCTCAAGGATTGCCTCGACTTTACCAAGTCCCTTTCTACTAATACAACTTCCCATGCTAATCTCATCATTGGCTTAACCTAGGGTACTCCCCGACCTACTCTCCGCCATCAGATGCAAAAGGAGTCCCCTTCATTCTTCCCTAACTAGTTTGTGTATATTATTACATATCCACTTGCTAGTTAGTTAAGGCTAGCTAGGACCCTCATAAGCACAAAGCAAGCATCATTCGTGCATTGAGTAACCAAGTCAAACATGACCTAATCAGGCTTTCATATTGTTGACTAACAGTCCTAGTATACAGCTCAATAAGCGCATACAATAGGCATATAGGGCATCTTCCTAGATCCTTAGCACTAATCTAGCATGCAGTTCACAGAATCATACAACAGTCATACAAGGTATCTCCCTAGATCCTTAGCCCTAATCTAGCATGTAGTTCTCGTAATTATATCATATAACATAACAAGTATAGGTATTTTGGGGAAAACTTACTTGAGCTCGGCCGGTCGCACGCATCACACACCTCGTTCCTTCTCAAAACTCTTAAAATTAGATTTTAGAAAACTATTTCCTTGTAAAACTCTGTAAAGCCCTCAGTTTGAGTTCAGACACCCACGAGGGTGTGTCCGAATCCCTCAAACCAAGGCTCTGATAGCAACTTGTAACATCCCAATTTTCAAGGCCAAAAATTTCATTTTTAATTACGAGATTCATAACATAGTTTACCAAACATTGCCAATGTCATATAAATTTTAAAAAAGAAAAAGCCATAACAACATGTCTGAAAACCATATCATCAAAGGTAATAAAAATCAGAGTACAATCCCACAAATATCCATGCGGAAACCATATGTGTGTGTGATGCGTTTCTACACCGTCGGATCCTTCCCCTTAGACGAAGAGGTACCTGAAACCAAAACTGAAACTGTAAGCACAAAGCTTAGTGAGTTCCCCCATCATACCCATACCAAATAATGCATAATCGTCGGTATCTTTTAACTGGTAACTGAGAACTACCCTCCCCTTCGGTATCTTTAAACCGGTAACTGGGAGCTACCCTCCCCTTCGGTATCTTTTAGCCGGTAACTGGGAACTACCCTCCCCTTCAGTATCTTTCAATCGGTAACCGGGAGCTAACCTCCCCTTCGGTATCTTTCAACCGGTATCCGGGACTATTCCACCCTTGCTATTACTAATACATATCAAGCACAACAAGCATATTGGATACAATGATCATATCAAGCACAGTGATTATATCTCACATTAATCCTAGATGATTATCACAAAGACAACCATCCATGCAACGCCTTTGCTAGTGGGTCAGCATTGTGGCCGTAGACCCACCCCTATTAGAAGGAATCTCACCTCCAAGTCGTGTAGTGTCTGTACTGTCCTCAGTGTGAAACTCGGCTCTCCTCGACTCCTCAATCCCTACACGACAACCTTGCTAAGTTATCAATTTGTACTCACAACCCCTACAAGGGTGAACTTAAATCCAAGTCAAAGTTAAAGTCAAATCCTGGTCAGCTCAACTCTTTGGTTGACCAGACTCGCCAAGTTTGTCTGCTAACTCGTTGAGTCCCTTTGTCCACATATTACTACAAACCCGTCCCCACTCGTCGAGTCTCACAAGAGCTAGACGAGTTCGCCTTCAACAACACTTCTGTTAATCTTCAACCAACTCGACGAGTTTTTCCTTGAACTCGTCGAGTTTATCTTCAACATATGAATGCATCATGTCTATGACTCGCTGAGTTGTATTAAAACCTCATCAAGTTCATCTTCAAAGATTGGGAGATTGCCTTGGACTCGTCGAGTCTCAAGACCAACTCACCGAATTCATTCTTGATCATTACTATATAGTCGATTTAAATGGGTCGTAACACATCAAAACCATAGATTTGGCCTCCCAATGTCCATTTTACACGTAATGTTCTAGGCTTGGCGCACATGCAAGGGGTCTTTGGCTCAAAAAGCCATAAAAGATGTTCTACAAAGTGCATGGGGATCTCATGGCCATAGAGTTGGCACCTTTATGCCATGAGATACCTCCAATAACCCAGATATTATGTCAAAACGCCATATAACCCATCACAAATCCAAAAATGGCTTAGAAAGCCCTAAAGATACTCAAAATCCAAGCCCTAAGGATAAATAAACACATGGAAGACCAAGACAGGGGCATTTTACCTTGAATGAGCTGGAAATGGAACAAAATCTCTGGATCTCCAATCCCCAACTCGAACTCCCAAGCTTCCTTCCTCTTTTCAAGCTTCACATTCCACCAAAATGCACCGAAATAGCCTTAGGACACTCACAAAAGGCTAGGGTTTCTAGATAATGTTATCTAGGAGAAATAGGGACTGTGGAGGCTGAGATAAGTTGTTTAAATAGGGGACAAACCCTCAAAATTAGGGTTTTACCCAAACAGCACCTACTCACCGAGTTAGTCTCCCAACTCGTTGAGTAGGTCATTTAAACTCCCCGCGGATCACGACTCTACTCGACGAGTTGGTCCACCAACTCGTCGAGTCCCACAAACATAAGAAATACTTGAAAGGAAGCATACCAGGAATGTCTGTAACAAAGAGAAAATTGATACACTTACCTTAATACTTCAATTGTAGCTAGTAAGCTCCTGGAATTGGATGTTGATTGATGGAAACCCTTCGTGTGTTATTAGGGGTAGTAGCCAATTGCTACATGTCAGCTACTGTCTATGCAAGTCTTTAATTGAATCTTATGCAATTGGGAGATTGTTGGATCCATATGCCCAAAAATCAATATTGAGTGACATTGCTAG
Organism: Lactuca saligna; assembly: GCF_052625555.1. Classification (NCBI taxonomy): domain Eukaryota; kingdom Viridiplantae; phylum Streptophyta; class Magnoliopsida; order Asterales; family Asteraceae; genus Lactuca; species Lactuca saligna. The sequence continues at coordinate 81,512,203 of NC_136421.1, forward strand.
TAACACATGATCCTATAGAGTCACACCTTAATCAAGTTGGTAGTTATTGAATATTTATTATATATTTGATATTAATAACTAACTTCAACTCTTGTATTTAATTAGAGAAAAATAGTTGTTCTAAGAAAATAATATTATGAGAAGTAGAAAAATAGCCATTATATGACAAGGCATCATATAATAGGTCGTGTACAAAGTTTTGGATACTTTGGTTAACCATGATTAAATCAAGGGCTTACTCTACCATGGCTAAAGTATTGGATTAGGTGTCTAAGCCCATAACTATAATTGGTATGTACTTGATCCGATAGTAGCATGGTCCTTTTGGGTTGCCTTCACCGAAGCAATTTGATAGGATGGATACTTGAGAAAGAGGTTATTTGTGATTTATTAATATACTATATGTATAATATATTAATTGAGAAATCATATTATTTAATTGGTATTGATCAAGAATTAATTTGTAATTAATTTAGTGATCAAAAGAGACTGATTAAATTTTGCAGAGACTGATTAGTTAAATCAGTAATAATTATAGTTTGGGCTAATGATCCATGTTGATTAGGGATGGACTAAACCTATATGAGAGTCCATGAAGGTTTAGTCTAAAGGTCCTATGAGATATGAAGAGCCATGGTGAATTAGGGTTTAGATGTAAGAAACCCTAGGAATTCCACACTATAAAAGTAACCCCTAACTTCCTAAAATTGACACTATATTCCATAGTGAAACCCTAGGTGATTTTGGTGCTTCCTAACCTCCCTCTTACAATCCTCCTCTTGCTTTTAGTGTTTGTAACACATTAGAGGTATCCCACTTGAGGTACTAAGCTCTTGGAAGATCAAGAACTACAAGCTACAACTAAGAGGTATTCCTCTAACTAGTTTTTATGTTGTATATCTCCAATTGCATGCCAGCTAGGGTATATGATTTAGATAAAATGAAATTGCATGTATAACTTGAGAAAACTTAGGTCCAAAGCATGAGGGTTGTATGTGCACCATAGGGATGTTATAGTGCTTAAAACGCATCAGTGGTACCAGAGCCTAGGGTTTTTTCTGTTATATTGATGTAATTGTGTTATTTTCAAAGATGGAAAATTTTCAATTTTGGCCACTAACTGCTGGACTCGTCAAGTCCCATTAAGGAACTCGACGAGTTGATCCCAAGTTGAGCTAACTTGACAAGTCCATTGCCTGGTTCGACGAGTTGGATCATCTGTTTGCATTTTTTTTTGAGCTTTGGGCCATTTTTGGATTAAGATCATTACCAAAAACTGTTTTGATTGATAAAATCTGAATTATCTTATAAGGTAGTGATTGTCCTAATCCAATTGAATGATGATTGTCAATATTTAATATAATTACTTGATTTTGTGAGAAACTAATTATTTGTAGAATTTGATATGAATCATCTTGCTGTATGAAATTAGATTAGGTCAATTTTGTGATATAGTTAATTATATGATTAATTTAATAGTTATCAAATTGATCCAAGAGAGTTTTGAAAGGTTTCAAAATTTGTCCTCAAGTTGGGGAATTTGAAAAGTCTTAATTATGAAATATTAAATTCTAAACCCTAGAATTTTAAAAGTCTAAATCTCAACCCTTATATTATTATAATATTAAAAGACTAATACTTATATATATATATATATATATATGTATGTATGTATGTATGTATGTATGTATGTATGTATGTATGTATGTATGTATAAGACAATCAGTCTTACCATTAGTAGGCCTTATTTACGAAACGGATCTATAAGGGGGGTATAATGAAACTGCCTATAAAATGGCTGTTGAATGGGTGTCCACTCTCACCCACCGCTTCCTTGATTGGTGGAGGGTCGTTAGCCGAATGAGTATGATAGGACGTTAATTCTCATTAAAAAGTATAATGATATTTATAAAAGTAACTAAATGTTTATCTAAATTCCCAATCTTAGTTACTTTAAGAAAAATGTGAAATTGGTGCTATTCAATGAAATTGAACTTTGCACATTGCCAGGTTGTTAGTGGAGCGTGTGTGGTTAACCGACACACTAACTTGGACTAACAAGGGTGGCTAAGGGTAGCTTGAGAATTATCATAGATCAATGGAGTGTGTGTGGTTTATCGGCACATTGATTAGATGGTAAATGACTTGAGCGTACCAAGCTAATATGCACACATATCACAGGTAATCTCTTATCAGCACATAGACAGTCCGACCAGCTACAGGTCATTAAGCATAACCACATCAAGTCTACCACGATGTCAATCTAGCTATTCATATTAGCATATAATTATCCATTCTAGCTGAATACCATATTAACAAATCACAACAGTAATTACTCAAATAACAATTCAAAGTGCGACCTTGGTGCCTTAGACCCTTGGTATAGTGAGGATAACTCACCATGAACTGTTGAAACCTTGTTGGTACCCTTCTGGCTTCTATATGAAAATCCTAGCACTGCTGCTCCTCTAGCTCCCTAAAGTATAAATGCCACAATCATACTTAGACCAAATATAATATCCTTCTAAGGGTAAATTGACTAATTTACCCTTAACCCAATATGGTCCATGACTAAGGTCCAAAACCAAAATATGAAAGGCCCAACACTAGGTAAGCTTCTCAAGCCCACTAGTGACCCACTAATGGCCTAATTTGCTACATTGGGCTCAATCCCCTAATGGGCCTCACCCTAAGCCCAAAATATATTCCTTGGCCCATATATTATGATTTCTAATGGCCCACTAAAGCCCAAATACCCAAACATGCCCCAAACCACGACCCAAAAACTCACGATCCATACAGACAGAGTAGGTGGGGCGTACCCCCATGTACGCTAAGAGTACGTGCAAAATGATGAGTACACTGGGCGTACCTGTACGTACGCTCAACGTAATTCCCTTGTTAAGTCCTTTTTCCATTATTTCCTTATTAATCCATTTCAGGGGCTCCAAACTCAGATCCAGGTCCTTTTTAATGCCTTATTACATAAAGTCACCGACTTGGTAACTTTACTTGGCCCTAAACAACTCAAACTCTAAAAATGATCATCTACTTTCATGAAAATGGTCCTATCTCTTGCATGGCTCCAGTAAGATCATTAACGTATCCACTTTCTGATCTAGGAGGTCATTTAGGCTATAAAGCTTCCACCTTAGACCAAAAACTATTTCATAACCCAACACACAAGATCTATTCATCCATAGATAAAGTTATCAGCTTTTCACCTCCAAAAAGGTTCAAAAAGGTAATGCTATCTCAGATCAACGAGCTTCAGCCACCTAACTCGTTCCTTGCCAACTTCTTCTTTCTTCTTCCAAGCCCTACTTTACCAAACCAAGCTCCCCAAGGTCAAATACCCACAATAATGGAGGAAGAACGACTACTTAGGGTTTCTGAGGGTAAGAGGGCATATATGGAGGCTAGGGTGGGAACCATTATGTTCCTTATATAGTGGTTGGCCCTAAAAATAGGGTTTTCTAGACATTGGACGTACGATGGGCGTACATCCTGTACGCTAAGCGTACGCCTCTAACACCCACATTCATTTAACCTATCTACGCTGGGCGTAACCCAGCTTATGCTGGGCGGACCCAGCTATGCACACGCATGCATTCCATGCATGCCTAGGACCCTTTTGCCAAATATTTCCTTTAGGGACCATTATTGTCACTATCTTCAAAGTATCCTAACTCCTTCATCCTAAGTCCATTTCCGAAGAGCTTTATATCCATGAAAAGGTGGCAAGAAGCCCTACACTTCTAGCAACACCTCCAGTCTGAAGCCTTCTCGAATGAACCCAATGCCCATAAAAGACCGAAACGCCCTTACCCTTGGTCTCGGGACTCTGTAAATAAACGCTTTTTAGAACTGGGCATTACAACATACCAATTATTGTTATGGGCTTAGACTCCTAATCCAACATTGTTCCACTTGGATAAGTCTAATAACTATTATTGCAAGTACGACTCTAAAATCTGATTGGCAATCGTAGCTCTCAATAGCCGTTGTGAAGTCTGATCAATAATGCATCCATTAGATAAGGGATCACATATTCATCCATTCTAGATACCGTATGGACATGAGACATGGATTATAATCATTCTCTCTGTCCATGTGTTGTTTCCCGATTTCTGATTTATGACGACCGACTAATTGAACAAATCAAATCAGTCCAAGCTTTGCCAAATGCTTAGGGTGTCATCACTAAATCATCGAGGGGCCCACATATATCACTTTCATCCCTCCTAGGGTAAAAGGAACGGATAAAATTCTACTCATATGCTTGCTCTATTTACTCATCAAATCACACACAACATTATGTTTTATAACACCAAGTTACTGGTGCGTTTACATATCATTAATGTGCAACCAACTTGTAAACTTCAACTATATGTCTCCTTTTCAAGAATATAAGATATTATTATCTCATAATCACTCATGATAAAGTCCATGAAGTGATTCAGATGAGCGTGGGTTTAATCCAATACCCAAATATTATTACAGGAGTACTGATGAACACTACAACAAACTTCGCTATGTCTAAACACTTTAGACAATCTACAAACGCATTCATTACTGTCTTACCTCATTACATACTTCCAAAGTATGATCGAATGTGGATGTTTGAATAACCTTATTATTCTAGAAGTCAAAACATGCAAAGTGAAACACATGAATAATTTAATCCAATATGGATTCAAAACTTTTTAATATAAATAAAACACTTATTATTTAATCACCATATTGATTATACATTACTCATTGTATAATGTTTCAACTAATCAACTTAATACTTGAATTAAAATAACAGTTATCCCGTGCTCCAAGCATGCACACTATGTTTATCTATGATCCTTACTTTGCGAAATAGATGAATTAAAAACATTTCAATGATGCTCATTTCACAATTCTACATCCTTAGTGTAAGAATACATAATTCTTGCAACTATAAGAGTGTTAGATTCTAAAATATCATGCAATGATTCCTTTTATTATGTCATGGTACCAAAGTCACAGCCAATGATATTACAAAGTATTCCATTGGATATTGTTACAAGACATTCCCCGTAATTGAAATCTTACATTCAAAGTACATTCCTTTGAACATCCTTCTTGCATTACTATTACTAATCTGCACATAGATTCTTTATATCCAACTCCCATTATGGAAACATTTCCATATATGCCATATGACTACTCAGTATTAATAGAATCATGTGTATTAATAATGATGTCAATACAGTCCATCCATTACTATACTTCCAACTACAAGCGATCAATCTTTAGCGAACCTCAGATCATCCTTGACAATTGTTTAATAGCTTTAGTCATATCTGGTTCTAGTCCTCTTAATGCCCTAGGTATTTGAAAAATTAGAACACGTGAATATTATAGCATATGAAATCGATCCTATACCCGAAGCATATGGGATACGATTCATAATGTCTTACATAAAGACATGATACCCTACCAATTTTTTACTATGCTATTTCCATATATAAAATTTCCAATGTTGAAACACTTCAACATGGTATTCATATATGTTCATGACTAAGCTTGATTAATACTTCAATCTAATATTTTTGATTTGAAATAAAATATAAGTATCTTTTCCCTTATTATAGCGAAACAACCTTTCAAATTATGCAACTTTGCAAAATTCTTAACCTTCATCTCATATAACTAGTATTGCTAACCTACAACACTTAACATAATAATCACACTCCCACTATCATGATAATTATATTCTTACCAGCATAACACTTATGCTCCCACTAGCTTTGATATGTACCCAGAAGTCAACTGGACTTCCAGAAATCAATACTTATTGAATTTATTCCCAAAGTTTAGATTTTTGATACGAGATGCTTCGATAAGCCTTTATCTAAGCTCATACACTTTTTATTAGAAAGCTTATTTGCATGTCTAAAGTATTTTAGAACTTACAGCAATAAGTTTTGAATGTTCAAAATATTTTCCATTTCTCAGAATTTGAAGTATGAAGAGGGATGTCGTAATCATAATAGAATTTATGAACGCAATTACACAATTGCTATCTCCTCAAAATCTTCTTAGTGAAAGTGTTTCCTCACAATCGTTTTCATGAAGTGGAGAGAAACCTTATGTCACTTAGATATTATGGTGTGTGTGTTCCTATCCATGTGAATTTGTCATGATCATAAGACAAGGTCTAAGACAAATTCAAACTCATATGGATTGAACTTGTTCAATCTTACTTTCTTTCCACTTGGCAGCACAAGGGCCTTCCATGTCTTCCAGGTTGTTGAGAAGATCACCCTTACTGATCAATGAGCTCTCACTGATCAAGGTGTTTTACCTTATGCAAACAATTGAGAACTTATAGAACTCAGATGCGTAGTCAAATTTAACTGGAACAGGAATAAAAACAAGAATATGCCAACACGATAGGTTACCAACCTCAAGTCGTGTGCTAGTGATAAACAATAGGTTTATTCTTGATTAGTTCTTGAAACTTTTTAAGATCCTTTAAACTCCCGCTGACCTCTTGATATATAAGATTCTTTGTCAATAAACATTCCTTGTCAAACAAATATCCAAGAATTAGTGTGGATTCTTATCAAGAATGACACTTCATATAATTGGTCTTTGTCTTATCTAAAACATCACAACTACCAATTTCAAATCTGCAAGAGCAAGAAACATTTCTACTCCACATCCTATAAGATGCTATAAACCTACTTAAGATATGTCACTCAAATCACAATCTTGAGTTATGACTCTAAGACTTGATTTTGGAACGAAGTATGATTCACCTTTTTGATTTAACCATTTGAACAATTCCTGATTCCTCTTCTTAACCATACAAGTACACTGAGATGGACTTAGAAGATCAATTGTGAAATGGTTTTCATAATCACTAAGATGATCATAAAACATGATACTTAAGTACTCCCTTTTCCTTTTAGATTATAGAAACTTTTATCTTTCTGCCTAATTGATTCTTCTTATTCGATCTGCTATATTGTAACATCCGGACTTCCTAGTATATTGTTTATTTATTTATTTATCTATTTTGAGGCTTATTGAGCTACTCGACGAGTCAGTGCTCTAACTTGTCAAGTAGACTCGCGATGTGCCACGTGGGATTAACGACCTACTCGACGAGTGCGAGAGCTGACTTACCGAGTAGGCGCTGGGATGAAAAACCTTGAATCCTCAGGTTTAGGGCCTATTTAAAGGCACTTATAGCCTCATTTGCGGCTATGCTTCCCTGAGAGAAACCCTAATCTCCCTTTGAGCATATAAAGAGAGAGAGAGAGAGAGAGAGTGTGTGTGTGTGTGTGTGTATGTGTGTGTTTGTGTGTGTGTGTGTGTAAGCTAACTTTGAGTATTTTGGTGTATATTTGGAAGAAAAGAGAAGGATTTCAAGCAAGGGCCAAGAGGAGGCTGTTAGATCTATTGTTATTCATCCAAGAGCTCCTGTTAAAGGTATAAAGTTCGAACATTTCTCATTTATTTCGATAGATCTCATCTTTTTGGAGATTAGGGCTTCTTTTCTATATATTATTTGGGACGTTGAGGGTATTGAGTTCATATGGAGGTTTGGACTTCAGATCTAGACCTTGTGAGGTCCCTAGCATCCAAAGGTCCCTGCTTTATCAACCTTAATGGAACTCTTGAGTGAAAAACCCTTATTTGAGCATGTTCTTGGCATTTCAAGCCCAAATTGCCATGTATAGACGGAAATTCCATGACTTTACGTGATAAATGAGCCTTGAGAGTGTAGATCCAGAGTTTGGGGAAGTTTTCTGCCTTAAAATCATCTGAGTGGGGAAAGAGTCTGAATGGACTTGCCGAATCGAGGAGTCGACTCGATGAGTCGGTTGGGGTTTATCCCAATGAGCTGCCAATGTTGTTATTCGCCGAATTGGGGGTAAACTCGACGAGTTGGACCATAACAAGGACCTATGAGTAACGACTGGACTCGATAAGTCACATGATTGCACTGGGACTGTTGACTTTATGGTTTGGCCAACAAAAGTAATGGAGACCGTGGAGGGATAAAATGGTTTTTTACCCATTCCAAGAGTTAGAGTGAGGGAGTAAGATAAATTTTTGGTGTATTTGAGTAAAAGTGGGGTATTGATTAGAGATTCATATCTAATGTGTTAGGCGGAGGCAAATTCGGGATTTCCGAGTATGTGTATGTTACTTGCTAGTTTACGATGTGAGTCTTCTCACTATACTTACCAAGAGTGGCATCTTTATGTGATTGAGTTGTTTTATGTGTTTATCTATGTATTGTAATATTCTGCATTATGTATTTGTGATTTATGCTGAATATTCTTACTATGAGTTTACTAAGTTGGGACCGGAGGGTTCTACTGAGACACATCGACTAGATGGTCTTATTGAGTTATGGCCTAGAGTGGCTAATGAGCTCTATGGTATTTTGGGGAACTAACTAAGCTTTGTGCTTACCGTGTTATGTGTTATATGCTTCAGGTACTTCTCAGGATCACTGGAAGGCGTCGGCTTGATTGTACACACACACACATACACACACACACAAACACACACCGGAGATTGTTTTATTATTGAGAGGATCATGGAGTTTTATATACAATTTTCTTTTGGACACGAGTTTTGATTTATTAACATTGTGGAACTTTATGGTTTTATTATTGGAATGAATGTGTTTGAAATTTAAAAATTTGGTCAAAATTTTTACACTGTTACATATACATTGAAACTTTTCTAATGATTCAGAATTACACTTAATCTTGTAAGCATAACCATATTTACTAAACTTTGAGTAAATCATGACGAATAGTCTTATCGTTCTTTGTGGTGAACTTGACCAGTGCACAACAATTTGTACTAGATCCCTAGTCCTTCACTTGACTCACGCCTATATGAGAGTAAGGAATTAGTATTAATTTCCCAAATTCATCACACAATTCTAGTTGCATGATTCCAAATTTTTGTCCAGTTGAAAACTTGTGTGATGAGAATCTTTCCTTATTTGGTAAATTTTTACAGTACCACAAACCAAAGAATCATATCCATTTTCCAATATTGCATACAAGCATCAATTTTCACAAATGCCATTGCAAGGAAATATAAAATAAGATAAAATCAAAATTTTCTTTATTTATAAAATTGCAGAAAATCTTGTCCATACAATGCAATGACAAATGAAAACTATGTTACTAGATATTCTTAAGCAATCTATCATAACTCTTAAGCAGCAGGTCAAAATTTTGATCATCGAGTCATGTGATCGAAATCCATCTCTTCACGATCGGACTCATATTACTCTTCCTTTAAGATTCATTTCTTTTATTTGATCTTACAAAACATCAAAATACAATTTTATCACATCATGTATTAAGAATCTAGAAATAGGAACTTAATAGAGTTAGATAGTGGACTTACTTGAAGCAGAGTCATACATTTTGACCTTTCCATCCTTGTGATCCTTCAGGTAGATATGTCAGCTTTGCATCCAATGCCCCTTCTCTTGGCAATAGAAACAAACAAACTCTTTCGGAATGACACATGGGACAATCTCAGACTTAGCCTTTCTCTTTACCATATGGTCTAATGGTTCGACCATGACCGATCCCTTTCCACTGGGAATAGAAGACTTTTCTGGACTTCCAATGTTTCCATTGTTAATGTCCATGGAAGTTTGGGAAGTAGATCTTCCAATCAAATTTGCATTACTAGTGCGCCAAATCATTGCCGATTAAGCAGTAATTCGCAAATAGGTAAGATCAATAAGGGTCACACCTTGGTCTGTCATATAGTAATCTTTAATGAACTCACTATGTGACTCAGGAAGTGATTGAAGAACCAAGTCAACAACCAAATTCCTTGAGACAACGACACCTAACATTTCCATTATGTTAATATGCAACTTCATCTCCAAAACGTGTGTACACACAGACTTTCCATCTTTGAGTTTTCTTTCCAATAGATCTTGAGTGACCTTGAATTTTCAAAGTCGACGAACATGTGGGTCAGGAAGAATTATTGGAGGAGGTGGAGGAAGTGAAGTATGATTTCCATTTCCATGCTCCAATTGTAGGACATCATCTTCATGAGGAAAGCTTTTTCCAAAAGATTCAGAAAGACCATAGTTGTCAGGACTAGACATCTACATGGTAGAAATTCAAGTTAGTTTATTTAAGTCCTTAATATAACATCCAAATGAAATATTAAGGCTAATATTTTACAATTCGGAAGAGGGATGCTGCAATCCAATTGTAAATTATTTGGCGGTAAGTAAATGACGATTTACCAATTCCACCATGAAAAAGGAAATTTTAAACGAATTAGGTTTTAAATAAACTCCTAGATCTTTTGAGACTCATTGAACCTTTTCAATGGCATGTTTAATCTATATTATGCCCTTCAAGTTTGTGATTGGGATACCGAGGATCACAAACAATGTGTGAAACCATGTAAATTAGATTGGTACTCTCGAAGTCATTTATCACCTAATCAATGTGCCGGTTAACCTCACACACTCCATTGATCTATCACAAACTACGGGCTACCCATCACCATTCTTTATTAGTCCCATATTAGTGTATCGATTAACCACACACGCTCCACTAACGACCAATAAGGTGCAATGTGCAATTTCATGGATTAACATCAAATTCATATTTTTCTTAAAGTAACTAAGATTTAGGAATTAATAAAAGTGTTTATTTACTTTGTATTTTCATTATACTTTTAATGGAAATTTGTGTCTTATCCTACCCGTTCGGCTAATGACCCTCCACTAATCAAGAGTGCGGTGGGTAAGAGTGGATACTAATTCAATCGCCATTTTATAGGCAATTTAACACCCTTTATAGACCAACTTCGTGAATGAGGCCAACTAACGATAAGACGGACCTTTAACTTATACATATATATAATATATTAAACTTTTAATTTTATATAGTATAAGGGTGTGTTTTACACATTTAAAATACTAGATGGTTTAAACTATTAATAAATCAGACTTTTAATTTAAATTTATTTAAATCATATCATTATGGATTTATTAATTCTCTTTTAATTAAACACTTCATTAATTTAATAAACTCTATAAGGGTGTCATTTGAACTATTCAAAAACATCAAGGTTCTAAATATAAAATTTCAAAATTAAAACTAATTAATTAATTTTTTAAGTTATGAGACCAAGAGTTGCACATTTTGAAATCTTTTCAAATTACTAGATGTTTTAGAATTCAATGTTTCATAAAAGAGACTTTTCAAATTCCAAAACTTGAGGCCAAGTTTTGTAACTCTTCAAAATCTTTTGATTCCAAAACTTGATGACAAATTTTGTAACTTGATCACCAAATGACCCAACTCATCGAGTCCACTAATGGGAATCGTCGAGTCTACTATCCAGACATCAATATTTTCAGTGCTTTTCAACTTTGAACAATTAACCAACGCATCTATATAACGAATTACACACATGGCTCTGATACCACTATTGGGTTTTATGTACTATAACACTCCTATGGTGCACATACAAACCTAATGCTTTGGATCTAAGTTTTCTATAGTTATACGTGCAACACAAATTATCCAAAGCATTAAACCTATAACTTGCTTACAACTTTAATACTTGAAACATAAAAAGTAGTTAGAAGAATACATCTTAGTTGTAACTTGTAGGATTTAGCCTTTCAAGAGCTTAGCACATTCTGTGTGATGCCTCAAATGGTTCACAAACACCGTGACCAAATGGAGGACTTTGAGAGAGAGGCTATGAGGCACAAAATCGGGTAGTGCTCTTGTTGAAACTCTTGGATGCCGATTTTGGAGCTAAGGGGTTACATTTATAGTGTGAAAATCCTAGAGTTTCAACTTGTAAACCCTAATTCACTTCCTTGGGCCTTTAATCCAATAATCCATATGATAAGCCCTTTAGACTAAATCTTCATGGACCCCACAAAGATTTACTCCACATAATCAACATGGATCATTATCCCAAACTATAAGTATCACTGATTTACTTAATTGGTCTCCATTAATTTAATTAGTCTCTTTTGATCGCTAAGTAATTCCAAATTAATTCTCTATCAATACCAATTAAATAATATGATACCTCAATTAATATATTAGACGTATAATATATTAATAAATCACAAATAACCTCTTTCTTAAATATCCATCCTATCAAATTGTTCTGGTGAAGGCAACCCAAAATGGACCATGCTACTATCGGGTCAAGTACATACTATTTATGGGCTTAGACACCAAATCCAACACTTTAAAGAGTTAGGAACGAAGCTTACAAGCTGGAATTGCCAGTAGAGCTAGATGGTATTCATAACACCTTCCGTGTCTATTATTTAAGGAATGTCATGGGAGAAGTTCCTAATATAATCCCACTTTCGGAGATGAGGATTGATGAAGACAAGAAGTTAATCGAAGAGCCCAAAGAGATTGTTGACCGTAAGATGAAGAAGTTTCTATGTAATATGATAGAATTAGTGCTAGTGCAATGGAAACATGCGAATAGCCCGAACATCTCCTGGGAAATAGAAAGTGAGATGAAGAATCTCTATCATAATCTATTTGCTAATGCATGATTCCGAGGACAGAATCATCCTAAGAGGAGAGAATTGTAACGCCTACATTTCCCACTAGGCACTTATAAGATGATGTAATATTTAGGTTCAACAATTGTGACCCATTTAATATAATAAAGGACAATTATGTGCATATTATATGTTTCGTGTATATATTATATGATTATTATAATAAAATAAGAATAAAAAATATGTCAAAATAATTTAATAATTAGGACCAATATCCTTGACTAAAGTTGAAGTAGTCGTAACAAGGATTATGGAGATATAAGGAACGCCTAAATCAGACTTATAACAAAGAAGTTATGATCCATTGATGTTTCACGATTCAACCCGTACGACAATGCACATTGTAAAAATTAATGTTTTGTTAAGTTACTTTTTAGCCTTGCTGATCTGAACGAAAGTCATACTAGCCGTCAAATCGAGAGCGTGCATATAGAGAACGCCCAAATCTGACTTAATTACAGGAAGTTGTGATTTTTCTAAGATTCAACGTAGCAATAGACAACTCAGAAATAGAATTTTAGATTGGTCGATTTTTAGCCAAAAAAATCTAATGGAGAGTTGAATATCTCGTTTATAGGATTCCAACGATATAAATACAGTTGAAATGGTCGTCAGATGACAAAGTTATGCATTTTATACGAGATTTCATAGTCTTAGGCAATGTGAAATAAATAAAATCAAAATTAGCCGAATGAGTCTAAATAAAATTTTTAGATCCCTTTGATAGCTACGTGTGGATATAAAAAAAGATCAAAAACAAGTCCGTATGAAGAAGTTACACAATTTTGAAATCTTGAAATTTGTCACACGCGTATGCGCCCCACACATGACTTTCTACAAGCCAACCACATCTCCCCAAACAAAGTAATACACATGTCAGTGCTCCTGAGGAGCTACTTCGACCATGTGTGTAGCTAGCATGGACCTTGCGCTGTGTACAGGTCTGGGTTCTAGCCTATAAATAACTCATTTTACTCATTTCATTCCATACATCTTCAAATCTCTTTCTTTCGATTTCTCTCAATCTGGTCTGAATTTTCCTTAGAGTATAGGGTATTTTGGAAAGTTTTGAGTTACCTAGGATCCTGATATCTAGTAGCTATAATCCCGGAGTTCAACCAGTGTAATTTCTAGACTTTTGTCATGGAAATCCCTGTAAGTTAAATTACACTCTATTCTACTTTAGTGTAATTTATATTTAAATTCATAGTCGTTGTTATGGATTTATAAATAATAACTATTAGTAATTCCAAGTTATAATACTAATTGATCTACGTACAATAGAGGTGTCTATAATGGCCATGTTGGATTGGTTCTTGGATTTCAGAAAGGCTATAAGCCGAAATGGTCCTAGCTCCCAACTCTCCTACCTGACTAATCATTATTTGAAAGAACCATCAATATTCATTAGAATGATTGATAGGTCTTGACTATTTTCAATCACATAGAATATGAGACTAATACTTAGTGATAATGATACTAGGTTACGTCGAAGGAAAAGTCAGTTTCTAGAATCGAAGCGCTGTCCAAGTTTCAAGTCATCACTTTATTAAGTGAGTGCACAGTTACTTTCATCTTACACATAGATATGAAGTATTTAAGATAATTATATTCTATATGTGTATCTGATGTCTAATATAATTATATGCTATATGTGTATCTGATGTCTATACTAGATGAACAATCTACACATGTTTTATTCAATTTAAATTGTATAAGTATTTTTATACATATAAATATATTGGGTAGAGATAGGTAGATGAAAGATGAAATAGATGAGAGAGGCCTCAACTTTTTGGTACAACGTGTACTTAATGTTGAGACATTTAGCAGAATGTAGATAACAACCACAGACTATTCTAGACAGTCCATTAGAATGATAGCAGACTTGCAGCCTGTACGTGTTTTTGAACTAAGTGTTCACTAGGTGTACTCCATCCCCCATGGTTTCCTTATTGACATATAATGCTAAGGAATCCTCTAAGCATATTTCATATCCCGAAGATGATTCTTAGGATAGGTCCCTTAAATTAGATGCTTTAGTGGAAAAAAAATGAGGATAATAGGAATGGGTAATCGGGTTAAATGATTTGATGAAATATAATTAAAAGAATTTAATTATTCCCAAGTCTGACCCACTCAGTTCCTGTATTACAGGTAGTTGCATGAGAGCACAAGTGTGATGATCAGATGAGAAATTTATGGATTATAGGTCAATAGTATAATAGATGTTAGTAAGGAATGTATTATTTCAGTTTTTGCTTATGTACTGTTGTGACATCCCCATTTTCACGGCCAGAAAAAACTGATTTTGTTTATGCTTTATAAAAGTCAAAGTAACTCTTTTAATTAAATGTTGCGGAATTTGTTCCCAGTAAAACATGATAAATACGTTATCAAAACATTTCCGAAGAAAAGTATTTTTATTCATTTTAAAGCATTTGGGATGTCATCATCAATAAAGAAACATAAGTATAAACAGAACTTACATTCCTTGTCATTAGTGATTTATATCTCCTTAATCTCTCACTATAATGTGACTTCATATCAACACTTGTGATACAAATAAACTGAGTGGGTCAGGTTGGGAAACGTGGTGAGTACATAGGATTTTCAACCCACAATAAATAAGTTTATTAACTTTATCAAACCAAACAAACCCGATTACCCGTTCCCGTTATCCTCATTTACGTCCCTAAAACATCTAACACAAGGGACCTAGTCTAAGGGACTTTCATCGGTACGACAACACATACTTCCGGGGTTCCTCAGCAATTCATGTCAAATAAGGCAACCATGTCGGGGATGGAGTATTGCTGGTGAGCACAAAGTTCAAATAAACACCTACAGGTTGTGAGCTTGCTAGCGTTCCACTAGACTATCTAGAATAGTCCGTGGTCGTCATCTATACTCCGCTAGATATCTGGATCATCAATAACATCTATATCGAGGTCTCTCATTATTTTATTTGGTCACACATCAACAATTACATCTACCCATGTTTTACCCAACATGTTTTGTAGATATAAAATACATATACAATTTAAATCATTTAAAACATGTATAAAATTGTTCATCCAACATAGATAGCAAGTATACAGATAGTATGCATACACATCACGTAATGTATATAAAATACTTCATATCTATGTGTAAGCTAAAAGTAATTATGCACTCACTTGATAAGGTGGTGACTCGGTACTCGGACAACACTTTGTTTACTTTAAAATAATTTCCTTCGACGAAACCTAGTATTATTACAACTAGAGTTTAGTATATTATTCGCCGAGACTAATTAATAGTCTAGCTATTATTAGTATTATATAAGCGTTAAAAAATACTTATATAACCCATAATAATAGTCCAAGTACTTATTATAAGTTCCTAATAACGTTACTATAATTAAATAAAAGCTATATTAAAAATAGCGTAGACGTAGATCACTTACAACGGGTTTTATAGAAAATTGGGCTTTGCTTGGAGCAGTGTTCCCGAGCCAAAAAGCTCTTCTTCTCGGAGCCATCGAGCACTCTGGGGCTTCCGCCTCATGCTAGGGAGGTTCGTTAGGCTTTTCGAGGGGTTTTGGGGCTAGAGAGAGGTTCTAGAGTAAAGAGAAGAAAGAATGGGAAAAGTGCGAAGAAAATGAGAGTGAGAGAGGTTTTATTTATAGAGTGAAAAATGGTTGAACTTGGTGCCACATGTCACTATCTAGTGGCAAGACTTGGGGAGAAAACAATGGTCAAGATTGTACCACATCACCAATTTTCACACAACACATTTCCGACTTCTAAAATCCGTAACTTTCTCATACGACCTCCTATTTTGACGTTCTTTATATCCACGCATAGGTAAAAATAAGATCTACAACTTTCATTTTGACTCCGTCATCTAATTCTCGACCGATCTTAAATTTAACTGTACGAGGAGATTATACAGTTAAATGTCCGCGTAAAATTCATAACTTCTACATACGGACTATGTTTTTGTCTGTCTTTTTACCGTTGAGTTCCTATTAATGAGATCTTCAATTCACATTTAGGTCGCGTAGGCCAAAAACCGCTCGATCAAAAATTCGAGTTTCGGTTCGTGCACTGCTATGCCAAATGTTAGAAAATTTATAACTTTCTCATATGAAGTCAGATTTGGACGTTCTTTTTATGAACGTTCTCAGTTTAACATATTCTACGACTTTTGTTTAGATTACTAAGGTTAAAATGTCATCTATCATAAATTCACTCTTTATGTCTCCTGGTGTCGTGTCGGTTTTGCCGAAAAACTTCGACGGATCATAACTTCTTCGTTATAACTTAGATTTCGGCATTCTTTATATGTATTGAACCCCTGTAACATATACTACAACTTCGTTAAGGTTAATCCTTCTAAATAATCTTCCATCAAAAACTTATTTTTGATGCTTATTGTCTCTAAATTGACAAGCCCGGATCTGCAGGCGTTACAACTGTATTGTCGATGATCTCCTAAAGTTTTTAATATAAATAAAATACATTTGTTCGGAAATGCTTTGATAATATCTATATCATATTTTTTATGAGCAAATTCTGTACTATTATTCTTTGAAGTTGATACTCTGATTTTAAATACAGATAAATAAATCATTCTTTTTTTACCATAAAACTAAGGATGTCCTAACCAACCTCTAGCTATTCTTAGCTAATAGTACCTATTAGCTATAAACTTTAGCCACAAATGGTTACGACATTCATACTCAACTAAAATTACTCGACTATACTAAATTTCAACTCCACTCTAACAAATATAAAAGTTGGATTAAACTCGCCACACTATACAACTATAAATTCTTATATCAAGGTACATAAAACAGAACTCATTATATGATGTATCATGCTCAAAATACAACACAAACACACTCAATTTATCAGCAAAGTGTATCATCTACTCGTTGATAACTATAATCTCAATTATAGTAAAACACTACACCTCAATCACTACAAGTAAACCATACCGTTGCATAATCTCTCTATCTGATAATGACTGCTAATAAGTCCAACTATATATGATTTATAAACTCATCCAGCCAACAGAAGTAATCAACTATAAATTTTGTTTATGCCAAGTAAATATCTCAGATAGCAATAACTGCTATAATTAAGCTCAACTATGCATCTCATATACTTTGTTTATCAATTTATATAACAATGAATAGTTATAATTCTTAATTACACCCTGCAAGTAACTCATATAATATCGATTTATAGCAAGTTTTAAGCGTTATATGACACATCATACACAATAAGCATCAAATATTTACATAAAAAACATCTAGAAATGAATAGGTTACTCTCTTAGAATACAGTATGTGTATAGGATTCTAGCTCTTAAAGTCCCGTTATGACTATCGTCCCATGTACTTTCAGGTGACATACAAATACTATAATTCAAAACACCACCCGTTTGTTCATAAACTTGACTTAATTTTTTGTTAATTCACATTACTTTATCGTTCCAAAATCAAGCTCACTTCATATACCAGTTGTAAATATATTCATCTCAATCCATTAAGACATGATTTAAACATTATTAATCTATTATAAAAAACGTTAATTCAAGTACCATAACCTAAGGTATAAGATATTTAAGCATAATCCAAATTCAATAACCAATTCTTTTTACCAAAATTGATAATACCCCATGAAACAATCACTTACATTTCGTAACCCATTATTACATAACTTCAATTTCACAATTCCAACAATTTATAAAATTATGGTTCATACTCCCAGCTCCTTCAACATATATACATTTGGCCATGAAATTAATGTATAATGTTAAAAATTTGGTTTCTAAGCATCCTACAATATCACCATGACGAGCTTATTTCAATTTCAATTTCATAATTCTAACAATGTATCAAATTAGGGTTCATACCCCCCTCCCATCCCTTTTCAACATGCAAATTTAATTATAATGTATAATGATAGGAAAATGGTTTCTAACCCACCTACAATATCACCCTCACGATTTTATTTCAGTATCCAACATTAGGGTTTCATTACTTCAACAAATTTCACCATTAGAGCTCAAAAGAATTTTAAGAACAAGATGTTACCTTGAAATTTAATAAAAGTGGCCCTTAATCCTCTCACTTCTCGAACTCTAATTGTTTGAATATGTTCTCCCAAAATTGTCCTTCATCTCCCTCTGAAATGGTGTTAAAAAGAATGATGGAAAGAATAGATCACATGTTATATATATGCTTCTGTTTAAACGTGTCAATATTTGGTTCTGCTCTTGCACGCACTGGATGTTTGCTTTAATGACATTGGCTTCTACTCTCTTACATGTCACGTCCAGACATATAAAAGTGTTGCATCTCTTGTTTTCACTTGAAGTACTTGTAACATAATATCTCACCCATTGTGTATGTTTAGCTCATGTTCTATAGTCAAGGTACAACATATAAGTCTCGAGGGAGTGATGTCATTCCTACCACACTCCATTCACTGACACATAGGTGCATGTTATTTTTTACTACAAAAGTTTGATTCCTTGCCACACACAAGGATTGATGTCAAACTTTTTTTTAATAATTAAATTTAGATAAACTTTATTTATAATTAAAAAAACGTAACATTTTATTATTTCAAAATAAAAAAAAATTACATTGCTTTAATTAAAAAAACATTACATGAAATAAACAGAATTCCTAAACACTTAGAAAAAAACTAGAAATATTAAACCTACAAACTTAAAAAAAAAAAAAACACACATATCAAACGATTAAAAGTAGCTAGAAATTTTAAACCTACTTAACATAATGTTTTTTGACGTCGACGTTCATCGCTATAACAAATTCAAGCTCCTCCCCGGTCATGTACGATGTGTTCATTATTAGTATTTTCATGTCATTATCTGTTTGTTTCCAAAACTTTATTGCAGAATCAATTTGCAAAGTTTTATCTATTCTTTCTTTTATACCCTTCATATCATCCCGAATTTCTTTCAAGTCATCCGAATATGAGGCTTTGCCCATTCCTTTTCCTTTTGCTTTGGCCCTTCCTATTAGTTGGGATGGTGGTAAAACTTGAATGAGTTCATCATTGTTGGGCATGTGC
Organism: Lactuca saligna; assembly: GCF_052625555.1. Taxonomy (NCBI): domain Eukaryota; kingdom Viridiplantae; phylum Streptophyta; class Magnoliopsida; order Asterales; family Asteraceae; genus Lactuca; species Lactuca saligna. The sequence continues at coordinate 81,531,898 of NC_136421.1, forward strand.
ATCAAATGTAGTGTGGTTGGATTCATATGCTCTTGAGCGTTTTGAACCACTATCGATATGCTCGTCGGATGCTTTGCTCACTTGCCATTTTTTGTTATCTTTTACAAGATTCAAAAAGTCTATAAACTTGAAAGCCTTCTTCTTTTCTTTTTCTTACACTTTTAGAGCTTTCTTCAAAATCACTTCATGACTTTCTCTGCTTTTCCATTGACGTTTGATGTTGTTATGAAATCATTAAATAGCATGACTTCCTTGTTTTTCTTTCACCATTTTGAGTAAATTTGATGTTTTGAACGATACTCAGGAAACCTCATTACTTTGTCGAACCTTTGTGTAACCCGCATCAAAAAACAGTCATGTTTTTGGTCTTTTCCTATCTTCGCATCTTGTGAAATATCGATCATTGACTGCGTCAATATGAACACTTGTTCGGGATCCCATCCTTTAGCCACCGTGTAACATCCGGATTCCCAAGTATCTTATTTTATGCATTTATATTGAGTTTTTGGAGAGAGACTCAGCGAGTAGGCGCTCAGACTCACCGAGTAGGATCGCGGATGGTCGGACTCGGCGAGTCCACGCTGTTTAACGAAACCCTAATTCCCGGGGTTTGGTACCTATTTAAAGGGGCTTATAGCCACCATTTGCGGCTCCCAAATCCCTGAGAGGAACCCTAAGAGATCCATAGCGTTTGTGAGGAAGAAGAGGTCACTTTTGATCTTTGTGTGGGTGTTTTTGCAAGAAGAAGGTGGCTAAGGCAAGAGGGAACTAAAGAGGACGATATTTTGTGGATTTCAGAGTTTAGGGACTTCGTACTGAGGTATATATTTCAATCCATCTGCAATTTGGTGTTAATCTTTGAGAGTTAGGGTTTCTAGCCCCTTTAGAGTATGGATTGTGGTGCAATTGGTCCCTTCTTGTGTTGAGACTTTGGATCTGGATCCAAAGTGGTCCAGAGACCTTAACTCCTCGATCTTTATGAGTGTCATTGGGAGATAAGAGTTTGGGATGGCATATTAGGGCCATTTTATTAAATAGAGCCAATAGGTCTTTGCATTGGCATCAAGATCCAAACTTTAGGTGTTTATCTTGCTTAAGGTGGCCAGATCTATGGGTTAGAGGAACGGACTTGACCTTAGGAGGTCATTTGAGTTTGAGCATGGCATGAACTCGCCGATTCCAAGACTAGACTCGGCGAGTAGGATGGTTTTCCCCATGAATCACGCAGATGGTAACTCGCTAAGTTGGGGAAGTGACTTAGTGAATCATTGGGGATTTGAGGACGTGAGTTCATGACTGAACTCGCCGAGTCACAATTGTGTACTCGACGAGTCTGGTCAAAGGGTTGACCATTGACTTTAGGGTTTGGTCAACTTTAGAGTATTTGAGTCTTGAGAGGGGTAAAATGGTCTTTTACCCTCTTGAGAGTGCTAAGAGAGGGAATGGTCTAGCCTTGGGAAATGTGTTGATGCTGAGTGTTTATTTTGTATGATTAGGCATAGGCTAGATCCTATTTTCACAGAGTCCGAGATTTCCGAGTTACCGAGTTACACGAGGTGAGTCTTCTCACAATACGTTACCTAGAGTGGTATTTATATGTTGATCGGAGGGTCCTATGTGCTATGTATGAGATTATGTGTTACAAATAAGTTGTGTGCTATGTGATATATGTATGTTATATAATTGTATAGACCGGATCGGAGGGTCCAACGATTCAGACCAGACCGGAAGGTCTAACGAGACATACCGGGCCGGAGGGCCCAACGAGATATGACCGTGCCAGAGGGTCCAACGAGCTACGGGACTGGAGGTTCCCGCTAAGACACATCGGTTGGAGGGTCGTATGGTAGCCTCGAGTGGCGTATGTGTTGTATGTGGTATTTTGGGGAACTCACTAAGCATTTATGCTTACATTTATTGTGTTATCTGTTTCAGGTACCAGCGAGAACCGTGGAAAGGCTCCGGCATGACCCGTACACACAGAAAGTAGATTCGATTTATGATCTGGGGATATGTTTTGATTTGATAACTATTGTGATATACTTTTTGAGAATATTATATATATATATATATATATATATATATATATATATATATATATATATATATATATATATATTTGGTTATTGAAAAATGAAAATTTTGTTTTGAAAATCTCATCGTTACAAGTTGGTATCAGAGCCTTGGTTTTAGGGACTTGGATGCGTCTTCGGGCGTATCTGAACTCAAACTAAGAATTTGAGAAATTTTCAACAATAAAACTAAATTTTCTAAAAAGAGTAAGAGGTTTAGAGGCAACCAGAGCGGAACAGTGTGTACGATCAGCCAGTACCCGAACGGTGAATCCCCAAAATACCCTTACATTATGAGTTATGAGATATGATATGTTATGTTATGCATGCTAGAGTAGGTTAGGTATTCATATTAGGACTAGAGTGGCCTGATTTGTGATGACTTAGCCTAGGAGATTACTGCTGCTATGAGATGCCTTGAGAGTGAGTAGGTTGCAGTTAGGAGCTTATGAGCGGTCTATCGGAGAGTAGCCAATGCATAGCAAGAGTAGAGTACTTGCGATCCGGGATCCAAGGAGGAGGACTTAGGGTGAATGCTGATGCGGTGTGGTCGGTAGTATCGGGCCCGTACTACTGAAGACACCGGATCAATGAGCAGCCCAAGTAAGAATCCTTAGGATATTGGAGAACAAGTAGGGTTGCGTTATCGAGTGTGAGTATGCTCGATCGAGTCTCTGATATTTTTATGTTGTATTTCAGAGACATCATGGTTGGGACACGACACACACCTGGGAGCAGTGGTGTTAACAACGAGGAGATCCGTCGATTGATGCATGAGGAGGTGGCTACTGCCATCCGGGCCGATATTCCAGAGATGTTCGGGGACATCAAGACCACATTGATTGAGACCTTTAACGAGCGATATGCAGCAGTGACTGAGGCTGCGGCTGCTACAGCTACTGTTGCTGTTGCTGCTGCTAGACCTCAGGGAGGTGGCTCGTTGTTGTTGCGGGAGTTCAGCAACACGAAGCCACCAGAGTTCGACGGGACGCAGGACTTGATTGCTGCGATGAGGTGGATCTCTGATATCGAGGGATGTTTCTACACGTGTTCTTGTCCAGAGCACTTGAGGGTACGGTTCGTTTTGAACTAGCTCCGCTTAGGAGCGAAGGATTGGTGGAAGTTCGTAACGTCGAGCTTCACTCTAGTAGAGATTTCGGAGGTGACCTAGGAGAGGTTCACCGCCATGTTCAGAGACGAGTATGTTCCCCCGGTGGAGAGGGAAACGGTTGATTAAGGAGTTCTTGACCCTTAAGCAGGGTACTGATTATGTTGCAGTTGTTACCAGGAAGTTTCATGAGAGGGCGATGTTTTTCCTGGAGCAGGTGTCTACCGAGCAGGCTCGCATGAGCTAGTATCTGAGGGCGATGTTTTGCCAGGCCCGCTGATTCGATATCTGGGAGCGAGAAGGGCCGCACTTGTGGGAAGTGCGACAAGAGTCATGAGGGGTCGTGCAGAGCGGGAGTATGCTACAAGTGCGGGAAGGAGGGGTATATCGCGAGGGATTGCCTCAAGGGATATTCTATTTGCTTCCATTGCAACCAGACCGACCATCGAAAGGCTGAGTGCCCTCAGCTACATCAGGGATCAGCACAGGGATCTGTTCCGGTTTCTAGGGTTACCGAGGTTCGCCCAGCAAAGGTCAAGGCGCCGAAGGCTCGCGGGAGAGCCTTCCAGTTGACAGCGGAGGAGATCCACGCAGCACCCGATGTTGTGGCCGGTATGTATTCTTCTCTCTATTTATTTGAGTTTGAGATATTATGCTTATATTATGTTATGCGTAGGTACCTTTCTTGTGAATTTTGTACCTGCCTTGGTTCTATTTGACTCGGGAGCTCGATCTTTTGTGTCGTTATCTTTTAGTCATCATATCAGTATTTGTCGAGAGGCCTTGAGTCGACCTTTGCGAGTTTCTATAGCTAACAAGCGAGCAGTGTATGCCATAGAGGTGATTCGAGAATGTAAACTTAAGATCTTCAGTGTAGGGTTCCCGATCGATCTAGTCTCGATTATGATAGGGGACGTATGTGTCATAATGGGCATGGATTCGTTGAACTAATTTGGAGCTATTATAGATTGCGAGCGTCAGTTGGTGACGATTCGAAACCCTAGTGGGGGAGTACTTACGGTGTACGGTGAGGGTACCCATCCCGAGTCAGCATTTTGTTCGGCTACTAGGGCGAGGCAAAGTTTGCAGCAGTGCTGTAGGGGATTTGTGGCCTATGTGATGGACACGCGAGTGGCCGCTGGGAGGTGAAGTTCGATTGATGAGGTCCCGATTCTAAGGAAGTTCCCTGATGTTTTCCTGGAGGAGTTTCCGGATGTGCCTCCCGAGAGGCAGGTGGAGTTTCGTATCGACCAGGTACCGGGGGCTGCACCTATTGCCAAGGCAACCTATCGCCTTGCGTCGCCCGAGATGCAGGAGTTATCCTTGCAGCTTCAGGAGCTGCTGGGAAAGGGGTTTATCAGACTGAGTAGCTCACCTTGGGGAGCGCCGATCGTTTTTGTCAAGAAGAAGGATGGTTCACACCGGTTGTGTATTGATTACCAGGAGTTGAACAAGTTGACAGTCAAGAATCGTTACCCATTACCGAGGATCGACGATCTGTTCGATCAGTTGCAGGGAGCGTCTTGGTTCTCCATGATAGACTTGAGATCGGGATATCACCAGATGAGGGTTCGGGATGTAGATATCCAGAAGACAGCGTTCAGGACTCATTACGGGCATTACGAGTTCGTGGTGATGCCTTTTGGGCCCACCAATGCACCAGCAGCGTTCATGGATCTCATGAACAGGGTGTGCAGGACGATGTTGGATCGTTCGGTGATCGTATTCATCGATGATATCTTGGTGTATTTGAGATCCAGAGAGCAGCATGAGGAGCATTTGAGGGAGATCCTTGGAGTTCTGAGATCGGAGAGGCTTTACGCCAAATTCTCCAAGTGTGATTTTTGGTTACGGAAGGTCCAGTTCCTAGGGCACCTCATTAACCAGAAGGGGATATTGGTCGATTCGGCAAAGATCAAGGTGGTGATGAGTTGGGAGGTGCCGAGGTCACCTACCGAGATTAGGAGTTTCCTAGGGTTGGCTGGTTATTATCAAAGATTTATCAGAGATTTCTCTAAGATCGCAGTGCCAATCACCAAGTTGAGCCGGAAGAGTGTTGCTTTTTTCATGGGGTCTGGAGCAGTAGACCTCATTTGAGACACTTTGCCAGAAATTGTGCAAAGCTCCGGTGCTTGCACTCCCGGAAGGGATGAAGGATTTTGTGGTGTACTGTGATGCATCGATATCAGGGTTGGGAGCGGTGCTTATGCAGAGGGGGCATGTGATAGCATATGCATCGAGGCAGCTGAAACCTCATGAGTCGAGGTATCCCACCCACGATCTGGAGTTGGGGGCAGTGGTGTTCGCCCTCAAGATCTGGCGTCACTATCTGTATTGGGTTCGGTGTACCATATACACGGACCACAAAAGCTTGAAGTACCTGATGGATCAACCTAACCTGAATATGCGTCAGAGGAGATGGTTGGATGTAGTGAAGGATTACGACTGCGAGATCCTGTACCACCCGGGCAAGGCTAATGTTGTAGCCGATGCCCTGAGTCCTAGGGTGGAGGGCGCACCAATACGAGATCTCTGCATGAGATTGACAGTGATGACTCCGGTGTGGGACACCATTCGAGTGGCCCAGGCGGAGGCTGTGAAATTGGAGAACCGCAAAAGGGAGCGAGTGATCAGGTAGGTATCAGAGTTCGTTACCGATAGTCGAGGACTTACGACCTTTCAGCATCGGGTTTGGGTACTGTTTGTGGGCGGAATGTGTACCATCTTGATGGAAGAGGCGCATAGATCGAATTTCTCGATCCACCCTGGGGCCACTAAGATGTATTTGGACCTGAATAAGGAATATTGGTGGCCCTGTATGAAGAGGGATGTTGCATGGTTTGTAGAGAGGTGCTTGACCTCTCGCAAGGTTAAGGCCGAGCACCAGCGTCCGCATGGAAAGTTGCAACCGTTAGAGATTCTTGAGTGGAAGTGGGAACATATTACCATTGATTTCATCACCAAATTGTCAAGGACTGCTAGGGGTGTCGATGCAATTTAGGTGATTGTGGACAGGTTGACGAAGAGCGCCCATTTCCTTGCCACCAGTGAGAGCTCTTCTGCAGAAAGACTGGCAGAGTTGTACGATAGGGATGTGGTATCGCGGCATGGAGTACCGATCTCGATCGTCTCAGATGGAGATGTGCGTTTTACTTCCAGATTCTGGAAGAAATTCCATGAGGAGTTGAGCACGAGGTTGCATTTTAGCACCGCCTACCACCACCACTCACAGACTGACGGACAGAGCGAGCGGACAATTCAGATGCTCGAGGACATGCTTCGGGCATGTGTTTTGGATTTCGGAGGGAGTTGAGACGCGTACTTACCCTTGGCCGAGTTTTCTTATAACAACAGCCATCATTCGAGCATTGGTATGCCACCCTTTGAGCTGTTGTATGGGAGGATGTGTCGGACTCCCATTTGCTGGGGATAGGTAGGGCAACGTGTGATGGGTAGCACAAAGATTGTGCTTCAGATGACCGAGCAAATTCAGCAGGATGGGCAGAGGTTACTGACGGCCTAGAGCCGACATAATAGTTATGCAGATAGGTGACGGTTAGAGCTCGAGTTCCAGGTCGGTGACTTCGTACTCCTGAAGGTATCTCCTTGGAAAGGAGTGATACGATTCAGGAGGAGGGGCAAGTTAGGGCCCCGATATATTGGTCCATTCAGGGTGATCGTAAGAGTAGGCAGAGTAGCTTACAGGTTGGAGCTACCTGCGGAGTTAGGTCATATTCATGACACCTTCCACGTATCGCAGTTGAGGAAGTGTGTGGCCGATGATTCGGTGGTGGTACCGTTAGAGGATATCCAGGTGGATGTGAGCCTGAACTACGTTGAGAGACCGGTTGCGATTATGGATCGGAAGATCAAGGTTTTGAGGAACAAGGAAGTGCCCCTAGTGCAGGTCTAGTGGCAACATCGGAGGGGGTCCGAGCTGACTTGGGATCCGGAGCGAGAGATGCGTGAGCAGCATCCAGAGTTGTTTGCGGAATGAGACTTTGAGGTCGAAGTCTGATTCTAGTGGGGGAGAATCGTAACATCCGGATTCCCAGGTATCGTATTTTATGCATTTATATTGAGTTTTTGGAGAGAGACTCGGCGAGTAGGCGGTCAGACTCGCCGAGTAGGATCGCGGATGGTCGGACTGATTTAATGGAGGACTCGGCGATTCCATGCTGTTTAATGAAACCCTAATTCCTGGGGTTTCAGACCTATTTAAAGGGGCTTATAGCCACCATTTGCGGCTACAAGACCCCTGAGAGGAACCCTAAGAGATCCAGAGCGTTTGTGAGGAAGAAGATGTCATTTTTGATCTTTGTATAGGTGTTTTTGCAAGAAGAAGGTGGCCAAGGAAAGAGGGAACTAAAGAGGATGATATTCTGTGGATTTCAGAGTCTAGGGACTTCGTACTGAGGTATATATTTCAATCCTTCTGTAGTTTGGTGTTAATCTTTGAGAGTTAGGGTTTCTAGCCCCTTTAGAGTATGGATTATGGTGAAATTGGTCCCTTCTTGTGTTGAGCCTTTGGATTTGGATCCAAAGTTGTCCAGAGATCTTAACTCCTCGATCTTTATGAGTGTCATTGGTAGATAAGAGTTTGGGATGGCATATTGGCGCCATTTCTTTAAATAGAGCCATTAGGTCTTTGCATGGGCATCTAGATCCAAATTTACGTGTTTATCTTGCTTAAGGAGGCCAGATCTATGGGTTAGAGGAATGGATATGACCTCATGAAGTCATTTGAGTTTGAGCATGGCATGAACTCGTCGAGTCCAAGACTAGACTCGGTGAGTAGGATGGTTTTTCCCCATGAACCATGCAGATGGTAACTTGCTGACTTGGGGAAGTGACTCAGTGAGTCATTGGGGATTTGAGGACGTGAGTTCATGACTGAAATCGCCAAGTCACAATTGTGCACTCGGCAAGTCTGGTCATAGGGTTGACTGTTGACTTTTAGGGTTTGGTCAACTTTAGAGTATTTAAGCCTTGAGAGGGGTAAAATGGTCTTTTACCCTCCTGAGAGTGCTAAGAGAGGGAATGGTCTAGCATTGGGAAATGTGTTGATACCGAGTGTTTATTTCGTATGATTAGGCGGAGGCTAGATACTATTTTCACGGAGTTCGAGATTTCTGAGTTACCGAGTTATACGAGGTGAGTCTTCTCACTATACGTTACCTAGAGTGGTATTTATATGTTGACCGGAGGGTCCTATGTGCTATGTATGAGATTATGTGTTACAAATAAGTTGTGTGCTATGTGATATATTTATGTTATATAATTATATAGACCGGACCGGAGGGTCCAACGATTCAGACCGGACCGGAGGGTCCAACGAGACAGACCGGGTCGGAGGGCCCAACGAGCTATGACCGGGCTAGAGGGTCCAACGAGCTACGGGACTCGAGGGTCCCGCTAAGATTCATCGGCCGGAGGGTCGTACAGTAGCGTCGAGTGGGGTATGTGTTGTATATGGTATTTTGGGGAACTCACTAAGCATTTATGCTTACAATTGTTGTGTTATGTGTTTCAAGAACTAGTGAGGAGCGTGGAAAGGCGCCGACATAACCCGTACACACAAAAATGAGATTTGATTTGTGATCTTGGGATATGTTTTGATTTGATAACTGTTGTGAAATACTTTTTGAGAATTATATGTATATATATATATATATATATATATATATATATATATATATATATATATATATATATATATATATATATATATATATATTTGGTTGTTGAAAAATGCATTTTTTTTTTTTTGAAAATATCATCGTTACACATCACCTTCTCTTTTTTTTTTTTTTTTTTTGCTACTCGAGTGGGTTGAGTTTCTTGAACGAATTCGGGTTCAAAATCATAAATGAGTGTTACTGGGTGTGATTGTGTTTGTTGAACAGATTCAGGTGACGACAGAAATTCAAATGGATGAAAATCTAGGTTGGTTACAAGTTGTGGTTGTCTTTGTGTTTGTGTTTATATTAGTCGTTGTGGTTGTGAGAATTGTTATTGATAGCACGGTAGCATACCGTCATATTGATAAAACAGGGACGGATAAATCGGTTGATCGTAAGAAGATCTTGGATGTTTCTAGTGGGTGTTTTTTGGTTGTTTGGGTTGTTAGGAGAGTCGGTCCAAATATATATGGGGTCCGGGAAGAAAAGAAAAATAAAATAATATTTAAAAAAAATATCAATTATTTTTCACTATAGACTTGTTTAATTAACAATAGTAAGCAAGTCAAATTGTTTATCGTTTGAGCTAATTTAAGTTTGAACCAACTTTACGACCTAAAAATCAGTTAGGTACTAATTTTTTTATATATATATATATACACTACATAACCCATAAAATTTAGACCCCTTCGAGACATGAGCCATGGATGGTCGCCTGAGTTGCTCACCGTCTAGGCTGGCCCTGGTTGTTGGAAGAAGACATGTTGAGAGTTTTTGAAAAAAATGGTAATGAAAGATAAGAAATTTGATTGAAGTTTGGTAAATTTAGGGATAATAAGTTTTATATATGAGTAAAATTAAAAAAAAAAAAATTGAATTTCAGAATTTTTTTTACCATTCAAATGGTTTGAGAAAAGGAGGAATACAAGCAGAAAAAGGGGAATGCAAGCAGAAGTATGACCAAATTCTACTACACTCACTGAGACCACATCAGAAACTGCATAAGGGGACGGTGTTCCTCCTGCGGCCAATGCCCCCACTCTCCAAAGTCTAACTTGTCTCTTTAAAAATTTACTTTCTATTCAATAATACATTTAATGAAAAACAGATGTTACATAATATTGTTATTGGATCAAAACATTTAATTCCAGCCCAATATTTGATTGTGATCAAATATGTTACTTTTAATGTGTTACGTTGGCCAAATCGAAAATGTTTTCATATTAAGAGCATAGGGATATCAAAAAGTCCTATGGGATCCTGTTCCCGTGGGAGGTCCCATCCCGTTTAGGGGAATTTTTCTTTAAAAATCGGGGGCGAGGACAATGGCGGCGGAAAGGTAAACACCCGTTTTAATTTCGGAAGTGGGGGTAGGCAATCCTATCACGAAACCCCCATGACGACCTCGTTAATAAATTACACATATATTTGCATATACTATTTATATAAATATAATAAACAATAACATGATTTTGTGTTTCCAAAATTTATCAAAAACATGTTTTTAAGTTGTTAGTATAATGTTTTTAAGATATCATAACTTTTTTATTTTTAACATATAAAGTTCTGTGATAAATAGTTATTTGTTATAAAAAATAGCTTCTTTTAGCCTAAACAACAATTTTCTTTTGGCGAGAAAAAAAAATAGCCAAAAATCAATCGGGTGCGGGGGCGAGGGTAATAAAGAGGATTCGGGGGCGGGGGCGAGGGTAGGAAGGGTGAGCATTTCGGGGGCAGGAAGGGTGAACATTTCGGGGCTAGAATAGGGACATGGGAACGAGGAAATTTCGGGGGTGAGGATAGGGGATGCACTCTCCGTCCTATTTGCTTCCGTTGACATCCCTATAAGAGCCTGAGTTTTAGTTTGTATATTGTTTATTGATGATTCAATCAGAAAAGCATTCACCCATTTATTCATATCATATTCTCAAACAAAAATATGTTACTAAAATTCTTATCCACTTCCATAGATTAATTTCATCACTTTTCTAGAGTTCGTATATTGTCAAAAATTGTTTGATCTGGATATTCAGTTCGATGATTTTGGTGACTGTTCTGGAAATTAATGTGAAGATAAATGTCTTTATCCAATGATGTAAATGATGAAGTCGACTGTTGAATGATTTGCTGAAGAACATTGAAGAATAACTTGATATCTGTGGGCGGATTCGGTATATGAGCAGTGGGGTCACATGCCCCCAATGAAATCTTATGAATCATATTGACCGTATGTAAAATTTTGGCATAAAGGAATATAACATAGTAAAGGCGCTCAATGACATAGACATGGTCTTTTATATCCTGTCTCTTTTTTACAATATTACCCTTTCATAAGGTTTAATATGTTGGTCCTTAGTTTAAGTGTCCCTAACAATGTTCTAGCATGTTTTCCTTTCACCTTAAAATAATTATTAATATTATAATCCTTTTTGATTGTGCATTTTCTTCTAAGAAAACAAGGGACGTTAACTCAAAAGTAGTATAATTGTATACCAATTTATTAATATGCCTCTGTTTTAAATTTGGATCACATCAATAACTTCAATAATATATATTTGTCTTCATTTTATATCGTGCCAATGCCATGAATAATAACAAATATCACAATAATGAAAGGAGCTCTAATCACTGTCGAAAATAAACAGTGACAGAACATCAACAATTAATAAGTACTATTTAAAGTTAGACGTATATTTTGCTTGAGATTATGCATCTTTACTACAAACAGTATTTTTTCTTGAGAATTCAACAGCTATCAATTTTTTATTTTATAAAGAAAGTGTTTGATATTTTTCTAATGCTTCAACAATTACAAAATCCCGGATCACTGGTGGATGAATTTAATGAGTTTATTGTCAATATCTACAAATTGGTTTGGTGTGGTCATGATCGATGTGATGAATTTGTTGAATATTGGAAATGGATGATGAAGATTATTGATTGTGTTGAAAGTTGATTCACATATTAAATGTAATTTTTTCCCGAATTCTATTATGATGAACTGGAATCGAAGAGAGGTTCCCGATTTGAAATTGATATTCCGATGAGCATTGTTTCTAGTTATTAATTTAGTTGACTTGATTATTAGGTTGATGTTCTTATTAGGTTGATGCTCTTATTGGTTTCAAGCCTCTGGTCAAAGGTAGATAAGTCACGATTGGATGCCTAAATGTGATGTGGGTGAAGTTTTATTTTTCATACAAATGCTTCGTGAAGCTTCTGAACAATAGAATGAATACAGATGAATGGTTATAATGAATTGTCAAAGAAAGGTCAACCCATGAAGTCAAAATTCATTTGCACCCATACATGATTGCTTCGTGATCCATTATTCGTTATAGATTTTTCTATTGGTTCTTGTTCCAAATATTTCTTTGGGGTTTAAGATTTCATCGCCTCGAGTTCAATTTCACTTCTTTGGTATGAAAGATTTGACCTCTTCGGGTTGATAGATTTGAGCTCTTCGGGCTGAGATACATATTTGCTTGAGGAAATCATATTGCTTCGGAATCAATGACAATTGCTTCTTGAAAAATCTGAGATTTTCTTTCATACACTCCATTGATGAGTTGAAACATATCAACTTTCTTCGTGACTGGTAAATGAGGAAGAAAAAGAAAAGTTACACTTATGGTCCCTTTCTTTCATCAAATTGACATTTTTGACACAAACTCATGAATGTTTACAAATTTAGGGCTGTATGTGATATTTATGCAATGATAATTTTAAGTGAACAATATGTTGTGATTGCAACGCAAGTCAAAGGCTTTTTGAAAAGTAATAAATTGTTAAATCATATTTTTTAAAAAGCTTTTCGGATTTGGTGTTACATGATTGTTCTCATGCAAAGGAGGAGTTTAGCATTGCTATTCAAGGGGAAGAATGTTAAAGTTTTAGAGGGATGATTATAAGAGAAGAGTATTCCTTATTGACTTTGTTTATATATATATATATATATATATATATATATATATATATATATATATATATATATATATATATATATATATATATATATATAGAGAGAGAGAGAGAGAGATAGAGAGAGAGAGAGAAAGAGAGTATTCCTTATTGATTTTGTTTATATTCCTTAGCATCCCTTATATATAGAGAGTGTTATATCATTTGTAGAGTATGTTTGATAGATATAATGATTAAGATTTGTGAGTTGAGTTATTTATTTATATTAGATGTAGATCCATTTTTGTAATTCCTCATTATGATCGATAATGTCTTTGAACACCTAAATCATCATGTCATTGTACTTTTATTATTTTGCATGTATGTTTTGGTAAAAAAATATACTAAATAAATTCACCAAATTAGCAAAGAGAATAACTTTGCTTATGGATATTTTCAGCCTTCTGTGGAGGAATAGATACTAAGATCAACAACGAATGAAATATAAGATATAAAAGTATTTTTGGGAGATATAAGAGTATAAAAGTCATAATTTAGCGTTAGGTAATAAATATCCTTTGAAACGAAGCTATGGCTCTAGTGCTTTACATTAATTCAAGATAAAGAAGCAAAGTTCATTACTTAGCGAGATACTTTTGAATAAAAAAGCGAAGCATGAGAAACTTTGTTTTCTTTTTCTTGATAATAGAGCGGCGAAATAAACTTTTGAGTAAGGAATGAAGAGAAATCGGCTTTGCTAGGATGAAAAGATAAGAGACTCATTGCTGATGAGAGTTAAAGGGCGAAGAAACAAATCTTGACTAAGTAGCTTTTGGAGAGAAGGTAAACAAAATACCTTCGCTGATAAAGACTTCACTAAGTTGAAGAAAGAACTTTATAATATATAAGTAAAGCGTAGTTATGATTTCACTTGAGAAGATCCGGAGTAACTTTGCACTGAAAAGTTCAAACATTCTTTCACATGAATTAATTGTTCTTAAAGAATTGTGGATTGAGATCATTTTCTTCAGACTATGTAACAAAATTTAATTAATATTTGTTAGCAAATATGTATTTATGTATATTTTATTTGTTCTCTCATTTAGTTAGCCCATATATTATTAGGACCATATGTATTGTGTTTGGCTATTATGGCCTTGTTTTGTACGTATTCATATACCCCTTTCTAATGTGAATCACTTCATGGGAAATGTTACACCCCAAAACCGGAACGGTGGAAAACGTTCTAGGGTGGAGGACGTCATGTACATATCACAACACAACATAATACTAAACAAGCAAACAACCTCATCCATTGCATTAATAATGTATTTTAATACAAGTGTGTTCTATATCGTTTATATGACACCAAAAATGTAAATCAAAATATAAGATGAGTCTTGAATGCGCTCCATCTTCTTAAAAGCTGGCATCAGTACCTGTCTACTGATGACTTGAGAATACAAGTTATTTTGAAAGAGTTTATCAGCTTTAAAGCTGGTGAGTTCATAAGTAATTTAGTGTCATTGTTTGTATCAAAATGTTTGTAACAATGTTTGAAGTATGAGTCTATAAACGTTTGTAGTAAAAGTATGTGAATGCTTGTAAATGTTAGTAAATCCTAGAAAATCCTATATTTTCTACTAAAAGTAGTCTTCTATCAAGGCACGATTGTTTTGTTTGATTATTTCTTGTAAAGGTGTATAATTTTCCCAAGTATCATTATGAAAATATAGTTTATATATTATTGTTTATGTAAAATGATCACAAAATGAATGCAAAGGGGAATTTAATGTAGTACTGTAGTGTTGTATTATAATAACTACTGCTGTACTAACTACTTAAAACCGGATTTTTATTAAGGTATAATGTGATTTGATTGTACCATACTATCAACTATAAACACGACGATAAAAGACGTCAGAAGTAATGACATTTGGCACCCGTTGACCTGTAGGTCCCACTGTAGCTAGCAGCAAGGTGTAGGATAGTCAATCCAGTATAGATGTATATGTAAACTCACGCTCTCACTCCAAGAGATTCTGGCTACAAATCGGGCCATGGTAGTGAAGACATGTCCCGAAACAGTGGTTCACATTTATGTTATAGTATACTTGTATATGTAATGTATGTACTAGTGTAGTGAATGTATTGTTTCTCATCATAGTATCGTTGTATAGTCTCTCATAATAGTGTCGTTGTATAGTTTCTCATGATAGTATAGTTGTATAGTTTCTCATCATAGTATAGTTGTATAGTTTCTCATCATAGTATAGTTGTATAGTTTCTCATCATAGTATAGTTGTATAGTTTCTCATAATAGTAAGTATTGACTCATGAATGAACTGACTCTTCGTATGCTTCATTGAACTAGAAGTAATAAATAGTATAACCCTAAACTATACCTATTATAGTTTACTAGTATAATCGTTTGTATGACTGAATGTATTGAAGTGAGATAAAAGTCTTTATACCTATACATATATACATAATATATTGATGGTTTTTGTACATAAGAACATTCCTATGTACGCATACAAACCCTAATGCTTGGATCTAGGTTTCTCTAATTAAACATGCATTGAATCCAAGACTCCTAATGGCTAATTAGGCATAAGAACAATACAAAACCAGAGTTAGAAGCATACCTTGAAACACTTGTTTGATCTTCTTGTTCTTGGAGCTTTAGAGTCACAATTGTCACTCCTTTAATGGCTTACAAACACCAACTAGCAAAGAGAATGATTTGAGAGAGAGGAGAGAGGAGGAAATCGGCTAGGGTATCCTTGCTGTAGAGGAAGTGTCGATTTCCCTATCCCAAGGGGTCTATTTATACTTGTAAGGCTCCTAGGGTTTTACCTTTCAACCCTAATTGGATAACTTAGACTCTAAGTAATCCTAATCCTTACCAAAGATAAGCCATGGACGATTTTAGGCTTATCCTAGCCCTAAAAATCGTCCACCCTCTTTCCAATAAGGATTTACAGCCTAAAGTGTAACTATCAAACAATTGACAATTTATACCCTCTTATTTAATTAATCACTTTAAGTCACCAAATTAATACTAATTAATCTATGACTTATATTAATCAAATAACAATATTATTATTCATTATATTATTCTCATAATATATTAATAATATCTATTCTCTCATAATAAATCATCCTACCAAGTTGCTATGGTGAAGGAAACCCAAACGGACCATGCACAATCGGGTCAAATACTTGCCTAATTTAGTTGCAGCCTTAGACACTATTCCAACAGTCTCCAACTTGGATAAGTCTAGTAACTATATACACAAGTACAATCCGATTTGCAATCGTAAGTCTCAAAGACGCTGTCAAACTCAGATCTAATCAATCTTTTCCTTTAGATAAGGGATCGTACAGTCCTCTGTTAAATATCATGCTGACAATTCTATGGAATAATTAGTCTAGCCTTTGGTTTCTCGATCTCCGATTTATTTGACACAGAACTTAATCGAACACTTCAATTCAGTTCTGACCGGGCCCGACACATAAGTCGAAGCTATGGCCGGTCAGAACTGAATTGATGTGTTCGATGATTTGATTTGACTTATGTGTCGGGCCCAGTCAGAACTGAATTGATGTGTTCAATTAAGTTCTGTGTCAAATAAATCGGGGATTGAGAAACCAAATGCTAGACTAATTAGTCTATAGAATTGTCAGCATGATATCTAACAGAGGACTGTACGATCCCTTATCTAAAGGACAAGATTGATTAGATCAGAGTTTGACAGCATCTTTGAGAGCTACGATTGCAAATCGGATTGTACTTGTGTATATAGTTACTAGACTTATCCAAGTGGGAGACTGTTGGAATAGTGTCTAAGGCTGCAACTAAATTAGGCAAGTATTTGACCCGATTGTGCATGGTCCTTTTGGGTTGCCTTCACCATAGCAACTTGGTATGATGAGAATAGTATAATGAATAATAATATTGTTATTTTATTTATATAAGTCATAGATTAATTAGTATTAATTTGGTGACTTAAAGAGATTAATTAAATAAGAGGGTATAAACTTTCAATTGTTTGATAGTTACACTTTAGGCTGTAAATCCTTATTGGAAAGAGGGTGGATGATTTCTAGGGCTAGGATAAGCCTAAAATCGTCCATGGCTTATCTTTGGTATGGATTAGGATTACTTAGAGTCTAAGTTATCAAATTAGGGTTGAAGGGTAAAACCTTAGGAGCCTTACAAGTATAAATAGACCCCTTGGGATAGGGAAATCGACACCTCCTCTACAGCAAAGATACCCTGGCCGATTTCCTCCTCTGTCCTCTCTCTCAAATCATTCTCTTTGCTAGTTGGTGTTTGTAAGGCATTAGAGGAGTGACAATTGTGACTCTAAAGCTCCAAGAACAAGAAGATCAAACAAGTGTTTCAAGGTATGCTTCTAACTCTGGTTTTGTATTGTTTTTATACCTAATTACCCATTATGAGTCTTGGATTCAATGCATTTTTAATTAGAGAAACCTAGATCCAAGCATTAGGGTGTTTTTATGCGCACATAGGAATGTTCTTATGTACAAAACCCATCAAAAACATCATTTCCTATGTTATCAACAATCATAACAGTTTCATAAATTCCATTTCATGGTATAGCTTCAAAGTAAAAGACACCATTCAGATAAGCTAAAATAGAACCATTCTCATTATTAAAAGAAAATCTAAAACCTTGTCTAAACAAACCATGAAATGAAATGATGTTTCTTGCCATTTCTGGCGAATAGGAACAATTGTTCAAATCTAAAGATAAACCATTCCTAAGCACTAAAGAATACACTCCAATCTTGGTTACAGGTGACGATCTTCTGTTCCCCATGATTAGATTTATTATTCCATGCTCCACGTCTCTATTTCTTCTTAGTCCCTGTACATTAGAACAAATGTGGTAACCACAACCGGTATCAAGAACCTAAGAAATATCATGAGATGAATTGTTAGATTTAATTGTGTATATACCTGTGAAAGATGGCTTGATCTTTCCTTCCTTGATGGCTTGCAGGTACTCTGGGTAGCTTCTCTTCCAATGTCCTATCTTGTGGCAGTGGTGACACTCTGCCTCCTTCGGGTTAGGGCAGGGCTTAGCGGGATCAACTTTGGTCCCACTAGAAGAGGCACCATCTCGGGCTTTAACCTTGCGATAGTTCTTAGACGAAGCCTTCCTCTTCTTTCCCATTCGTTGTCCAATTTCCAAGATAGGAGCGGCAGGCGGATTAGTAGTTGGTGCAACAGACTTGTCCTTGAAGTTGCTCTCAGCGACCCTCAAGAGACCTTGGAGTTTTCTTAGGGTGACATCTTCTTTGTTCATGCGAAAGATGGCTTGATCTTTCCTTCCTTGATGGCTTGCAGATACTCTGGGTAGCTTCTCTTCCAATGTCCTATCTTGTGGTAGTGGTGACACTCTGCCTCCTTCGGGTTAGGGCAGGGCTTAGCGGGATCAACTTTGGTCCCACTAGAAGAGGCACCATCTCGGGCTTTAACCTTGCGATAGTTCTTAGACGAAGCCTTCCTCTTCTTTCCCATTCCTTGTCCAATTTCCAAGACAGGAGCGGTGGGCGGATTAGTAGTTGGTGCAACAGACTTGTCCTTGAAGTTACTCTTAGCGACCCTCAAGAGACCTTGGAGTTTTCTTAGGGTGACCTCTTCTTTGTTCATGTGATAGGTCATCCTAAATTAATTGTAACTTGGAGGCAAAGAGTGAAGCACCATGTCGATCGCCAAGTCTTCCCCAAAGTCAACATTTAACTTGCGAAGGCGGTCGACATACCTTTGCATCTTTTGCAGGTGCACGGTAAGAGACTCTCCATGACCTATCTTAGCGGAAATCATGTTAGTGAAAATCTCATAATGCTCTTGTCTTGCGTTTTGATGGTATCTCTCCAATAAGTCTTGGTGCATTTCATACGGATACATGTCCTCGTAGGACTTTTGGAATTCGGAGTTCATTGTTACGATCATGATGCAATGTACCTTCGTTGCATCACGCTCGTGAGTTTCAAAAGCGGTCATTTCGGCGGGAGTAGCGATTTCAGGGTTGATTTTCTCGAGCTTCTCATCGAGGACATACTCCTTATCCTCATAGCGAGCAATCGTGCGAATGTATCTTATCTATTCGCTAAAGTTCGTTCCATCAAAGGTGACCTTTTGACAAAGGCTCATCAAAGTGAATGAACTCGCAGCAGCGTTGTTAGCATTCGACATCTACAAATAGAAAGGACAAAGATGGATTAGAATGTGAATCCCTAATTATCACCCAATTAGAAAAATTAGGGCTATGATGCAACAACAATATTTACACATTAGAAAAGGGATGCCGTAATCTAATATGCAAACAATTTTCAAGGTAAGTGAATGACGATTCATTAATTCTCCACCATGAAAAACATAACTTTAAGTCCTAAATGTATTGAGAATTCCTAGGTTTGGATGAGATTCATTGAAACTTTTCAATGGCATGTTTAAATCTCGATATGCCCCTCCTGTTTGTGACTGGGATACCGAGGATCACAAAGTGGGTGTGAATTACCATGCAAATTCACATGGTGCCTTCATTGTAACGATCACCTATTCGATGTGCCGGTAAACCGCGCACGCTCCATCGAACTATGATAAACAATGAATCACCCTTTGCCACCTTCTCTTAGAACCAATTAGTGTGCCGGTAAACCACACACGCTCCACTAACTTCATAGCAACGTGCAAAGTGTAATTTCAATGGATTGCATCAATTCACTTTTCCTAAAGTAACTAAGATTGGGAAATTTTAAGAAAACATGTAGTTACTTTGTATTTCATATTATACTTTTAATGAGAGGATGAGGTTGCCTTATCCTACCCGTTCGGCTAACGACCCTCCACCGATCAAGCAAGCGGTGGGTGTGAGTGTACACCCATTAAGTGCCATTTTATAGGCCGCAACCTTATACCCACCTTATAGACCGACTTCGTGAATGAGGCCTACTAACGGTAAGACTAGCATTTAAGTTATACATACATATATATATATATATATATATATATATATATATATATATATATATATATATATATATATATATATATATATATTAATCTTGTAATATTATATTAGTATAGGGTTGGATTTTAAACTTGTAAAATTCTAGGGTTTGAAATTTAAATTGTCTAAATTAAACTTTTAATCACAAGCCATAAATTTCAAATCTTGACGGAAAGTTTTTAAACATTTAAAACATAAAGGATCAAATAACAAATAATTCAAATTAACAATTAATCACATAATTATCCATATTTTATTTATTTATGATTTCTTGAAAAACAATTTACCAATTTAATCAAAATAATTAATAATTATCATATAAGGAAATTAAATATTTTATTAATTGATAAATATCTTCAATTAGATCAAAAATATAGTCATATATATCATAAATTCGGATTTGGGTTGATCTAATATGATAAAGGTAAGTTTCCATAAGATAAATATGAAAAAAATCCCGATTTTGGCTCTTCCTGACGCTCGGACTCGCTGAGTACCCAAACTGGACTCGCCGAGTCCACTATGGGACTCGCCGAGTCCATGACTCAAAAACACAAAAATCGAATTTTGCAGTTGACATTCAAACAGTCAAGCATCAATTTAATAGAAACAAATCTAGGCTCTGATACCACTGATGGATTTTGTACATAAGAACATTCCTATGTACGCATACAAACCCTAATGCTTGGATCTAGGTTTCTCTAATTAAACATGCATTGAATCCAAGACTCCTAATGGCTAATTAGGCATAAGAACAATACAAAACCAGAGTTAGAAGCATACCTTGAAACACTTGTTTGATCTTCTTGTTCTTGGAGCTTTAGAGTCACAATTGTCACTCCTTTAATGGCTTACAAACACCAACTAGCAAAGAGAATGATTTGAGAGAGAGGAGAGAGGAGGAAATCGGCTAGGGTATCCTTGCTGTAGAGGAAGTGTCGATTTCCCTATCCCAAGGGGTCTATTTATACTTGTAAGGCTCCTAGGGTTTTACCCTTCAACCCTAATTGGATAACTTAGACTCTAAGTAATCCTAATCCTTACCAAAGATAAGCCATGGACGATTTTAGGCTTATCCTAGCCCTAAAAATCGTCCACCCTCTTTCCAATAAGGATTTACAGCCTAAAGTGTAACTATCCAACAATTGACAATTTATACCCTCTTATTTAATTAATCACTTTAAGTCACCAAATTAATACTAATTAATCTATGACTTATATTAATCAAATAACAATATTATTATTCATTATATTATTCTCATAATATATTAATAATATCTATTCTCTCATAATAAATCATCCTACCAAGTTGCTATGGTGAAGGCAACCAAAAAGGACCATGCACAATCGGGTCAAACACTTGCCTAATTTAGTTGCAGCCTTAGACACTATTCCAACATATATAACTAAGGATCCAATGACACTCGGACACACAACATGGTACTCTAAGTCCACAACCAAACAAGGAACAGGAAAAAAAGTGAGTTAGCAGTCCTAAGTCCTTCGATCCTTACTTATATAACTATATATGTAATAGACATGGTTTTAACAATATATAAGTTTGAAAGCTGTAATAGAAAGGTTCGATACATAAAAGTGAGTTTAGTAAAGAGTTTAACATGTAAAAGAGTTTGATAAGTAGTTTGAAGTCATTTGTTTAGTAAAACAGTTTGAAAGTATAGTAATCCATATGTTTGATAGTTATTAATCACATGTGATTGATATAATAACTATGGTATTCAACTTGTATCCTCCCATAAAAGCATTTAAAATCATTTAAAAGGTTGATGAAGGGGTATGAAATTACCTATAGTGAGTGATGCGACTGTAAGATCAATTTAGGAAGTTGAGTGTCAATTGCACACTTGAGCACAAACGAATCCTATTAACCATATAATGATATATATATATATATATATATATATATATATATATGTATACAGTTAGTGCTTGTAACAACTAATTATTGAATTTGGACCACCTTATGGACTAGTAAACATTTATATTGAAGTGTTACAACCATATATGATTGTATATAAGGGGTATATGGGTATATAAGGGAGTGTATGGTCAAAATACACCATATTTGTGTGTGTGCGGCCAGTGTGTGCGACCAAGGTGTGTGTATGGCCGCATACTCCCCATGAAGTGTGCCAAAACGTATTTTGAGGCCTTAGGACACATCTAGGAAGGTTTTTTTTTTACTTCAGGCTCTAGCCATTATGGAGTTCGTTGCCATTTTAGGACCTAAAATGGGTGTGTATGGTTGAACATGGTGTGTGCGTCCGTACACACCTGAAGATCATGATATTTGGCTTTTTCATGCGTATCTTCAAGTGTTCTTGGCACATAACAAGTTATTAATGAATCAAGGAAGCAATACTCACTTGATTTGAAGATTTGAAGAGGAATGTGGATGATAATTGAGAGAAAACGAGTTCCAGCTTTGAAGGAGTGGTAAAAGTGTTCAAAAATGACTACGGGTCATATTTATAGGTGGGAGTGTGTGGCTGGGATTGGTGTGCGGCCGCACACACCTGTGTGTGGCCGGACACTCAAGTGTACGACAACACACTTCATGTGTTGGAGTGTTTGGCCCGAGTTTTCTTGATATGCATCATGTTATCCTATATCTAGGATCCTACCTTGACAGTACTAGGTTTGGAACACTCAAATAGACCCTAAACAGTGTTAAAGGAAAGAAAAACGTGTCTAACTTTGATTTAATTTATCTGTTGTACAAGATAGAAATTTCGGGTTGTCACAGGAAAATAGAGCTTATCGTGGTATCAGAGCGTCTTGGGGAATAAGCCCTAGTCGATCCATCCTGTTTTTCGACTCTCTCCTTAATCGACACTTCTTCTTTCTCTCGTGATCTGTCACCTCCCTGCAGCATCTTCTACTCTCCTTCTACATTCTTCCACTGTTTTCCTTCACCATCACCATGTCTAGTGATGAAAGTAGTAATCCAAAACCTACTCATAGGGCATTCAGTATCACCAACATTAAAACTTACGTCCCCTCATATTAAATCTTACAACCCGCAACTATGAGCCTTGGAGTGACCTCTTCAAGGCACATTGCATTACCTATGGATTTGGAAATCACAGAGATGACTCCTACTACCCCCTAACAAACCACCTGATAACACAGAATGGCATAATATCGATTCAGTGGTGAAGTTATGGATTTTTGGGTCGATTTCTCAAAAATTTATCACTTTTGCTCAACCCTTTAATGCATCTGCTCACAAGATTTGGTAGAACCTTCACTCTTTATTCTATGAATATATCGGGCCAACCGATATGCAACTCGAGGATGAGTTCAGACATGTTACCTTAGTGGATCTTTCTGTTCATGAGTATTGTGAAAAAATTAAGAAACTTGTTGATCTATTAGAAGAAATCGTTGAAAAGGTTAAGGAAAAGACTGTAGTTCTTCATCTCTTAATGGTCTTCCCAACAAGTATTAAAGTGTGGCAGGTATCATTCGATTTTCTAAGACTTTTCCAACATTTTTTGAAATATGTCCCATGCTTTTGGTGGAAGAAACCTGGATCAACAACCCAGTGTCATCAACCCTTATCACAAAAACAATGGATCTTCTCCATCTCTCCTCCACATCGGGTCTAACAATTCAAACCATGGAGGCACTGTTGTAAAAATCCCAACTAGGTCCCGATTAATCTCCGATTAATCCCTAGGCGCTACTCAACCAATTAGAGGGTGCCTAGCAATTAATCCCTACATACATAATGAGTGAAAGATTATAAACGATGAAATTTGAACATATTGAAGAAGTTTTATATCAGTGGAAACTATTTGAGGCATGATTAGTGTTGTATTAATCATATTAACCTATTTTGTTTTCATATTAGTGGTATTTACAAACTTTGATATGATATTAGTCATATTTTTTTTTTAAATTCAACAAATTAGCAATTAATGGTCCCCGATTAATGTTCCGATTAATCTCCGCCTAGCCGATTAATACCTTGACCCCAGTCCACCAACTAGCTAACGTCGAACATTTTTTACAGCCTTGCATGGAGGTGGTGGTGGATCCTCCCGTGGTAACTCAAACACCTATCAGGGTAGAGGTAATAACAATCACTAGCAAAGATGTCGTTAATAGTTTCACAACCCACGCCAACAACCTCCTGTCGGCTGGGTCTTCTACCCTCCACCAGGATCTAATCAGCAACAGTGGGCTAATCTCTCTTATCCGACCCAACATCATCTGCCTTCGTGGGCCATATTTTCCCCAAACTTAATAGGAATTCTAGGTAGCAAGCTTGACTCTGGTTCGAATCATCAGCAAAAATGTTTTTGGTTCACAAGCCCACCTATAGGGCTCTTGTCCAGATCAGCCCCCGTGGGCATTTCTTGGTTCTGATCAGCCCACGTCTCTCCTTAGCATGTTTAACACAATGTCCTTAAACGACCCAAGAAATGGCGGTTGGGCCATGGACATCTGGCAACGGATCACATCCACACTAATGCAGGTATATTAAATTTCACTTGTAATACTCATTACCTTCAATCTATTTATATTGGTAACGAATCTGCAACACCTATCGTGACAGCGAGACATTCTAACTTCCTTATTCCTAATATCTATCGCCACTTCACTTAGATAATGTTCTCATTACACAAAATATTATCAAAAATCTTGTATCTATTCGCAAGTTCACTACTAATAATAGTTGTTCCATTGATTTGGTTCCTTACAGTTTTACTATTATTTATTATTAGACACGACGACCTCTCATTCGTTGTGATAGCTACGGGCCCCTCTATCCTGTCACAAGATTCATGAGTCATGCATTTGTTTCTAATCCTCCTAGCACTTGGCATCAACGACTCAGTTATCCCAATGATCAAGTCTTGAAGCATTTATCTTCTAATAGTTCTATTTTGTGACATCCCCAAAATCTCGGCCATAAAAGACCGATTTTCATTTATGCTTTTAAAATAATTTCAGAGTAAATCCTTTTGATTTGAAAGAGTTGCGGAATTTGTTCCCAAAAACGAAACATGATAAAATAATATTTACCAAAGCATTTCATAAAAGAAATGTATTTTCATTATATAATCAAAACTCGGGATGTCATGTTCCGATACAAACCATAAAGCATAAACGATAACAGTACAAGTCATTCAATAAATATATACATATACAGACTTGTAAACAAAACAACTTGATGGTTCATCCATCTTATGCCCTTGCGCCACTTCCTGTAATACAAATAAAACTGACTGGGTCAGGCTTGGGAGCCTGGTGAGCATATAGGGTTTTCAACCCACAATAAATAAATATATTTAATTTTCACCAATCAACAATAACCCGATTACCCATTCCCGTTATTCTCACTTTACATCCCGAAAACAACTAACACAAGGGACCTAGTCTAAGAATATTTCATCGGGGCAACAACACATGCTTCGGGGGTTTCTCGGCAATATATGTCAAATAAGGCAACCATGAGGGGACTGGAATACAGCGAATGAACACCCAAGTTCATTAACACCTACAGGTTATGAGCCTGCTAGCGTTCCACTGGATGGTCTAGAAAAGTCTGTGGTCGTCATCTAAATTCCGCTAGATGACTGAATCAAAACAACATCGAGGCCTCTCATCTATTTATTACACACCAACTATCTACCCATGTTCTACCCAACATATTAGTAGATAAAACATACATTTTTATACATAGTTTCAAAAGCTGTATAGCATGCTCAATCAATACATTTTCCACATAACAGATGAGGCACACCCACATAACACGTATTTCATAGAGAAATAATCAGATCTATAAGATAGAAGAAAGTGAATATACATTCACACACATAACAACAAAATATACACATAACATGTATTTCGTATAAAATACTTCATAATTATGCGTTAGAAGAAAGTAACTACACACTCACTTGATCAGAAGATGATCGGACAGCACTACGACTCGTAGAAGTTGTAATCCTCAGCAGATCTGGAAGATCTTCACAAAAATCGAACTTCTCGCGGGCAGAGCTTCGGCTCGGAAACCGCACTTCTCGAGATCTTCGGGATCTCAGGAATTTCTCCGGGGCTCGAGAATAATGCCAGGGCTTCGGGGTACTTCTGGCATGCAAATTGATGCAAAACGGGAGAGAGAAGGGAGAAAAATAGCAAAAGAACCGGCTGCCCTCGCATCCTATTTATAGGAGGCTGAGGCCTCGCAGTACGCGGGGCGTACGAGGGTACGCGGGGCGTACGCCTTGGTTCGTAAGCGCATGCGTCATCCGAAGAACTCGAGTGCGAGTGTTGACATACCTTGGGTACGCGGGGCGTACTTCGGATGAGTCTGGTGACTCCTCTTCGGATAATGCCGGATTTAATAATTAAATTTAATTATTAAATATTTAATAAACTTCGAAAATTCATATCTTCTTCATACGAACTCCGTTTTCGACGTTCTTTATATCCACACGAAGGTGAGACTACGCTCTACAACTTTCATTTAGACTCCATTGGCTAATTTTGAGGTTATTTTTATTATTTATTTTTAATAGGTCGGGACATAAAATTTCGTTATAAATTCATAACTTCTTCGTTTGACGTCTGTTCTCGCCTAACTTTTTATCGCTTCGATACTAACAAGGAGTTCTTCGATTCTCGTTTAGATCACTAAGGCTAAATATCGCTATAATGTAAATTTCACTTTTTACGTGATTCAGCGTTGCCGGTTCTGTCGTGAAACTTCGACATGTCATAACTTCTTCGTTATAACTCGGATTTCGACATTCTTTATATCTTCGGAAACCTTGTTTCAACTACTACAACATTATCCAAAGATATCAAGTTTATTTTACACTTAAATTTTGACACTTATTTTTATTCTTAATTAATCAAACCACATAATTAAGCAATTAAGCACAAAACACATAATACTCAAATAATACACTCTTATTATTTCAAAACGGGTTACAAAGGTTAACCTAGACTATTTCATTGCTAAAAATGGCAAGCCCAGAAACACATGCGTTACAATTCTCTCCAGCTTAGAATGATTCCGTCCACGGAATCACACATCAACAAACAAATGCGGATAGCAACCCATCATGTCACTCTCCGTCTCCCAGGTGAGATTCGGCCCATTCGTGTGTTTCCATCGGACTAGCACTAACTCGACCATATTGCGTGGCAACTTCTTAGTCTTTCGGTCAACAATTGCCTCTGGTTCTTCAATCAACCTTTTGTTCTCATCGATTCTCAACTCTGAAAGTGGAATCATGTCGTGAACTTCCCCCGTGAACTTCCGTAAATAACACACATGAAAAGTGTTATGAATTGCATTCAGTTCTTATGGTAGTTCGAGCTTGTAAGCTTGGTTCCCAATCCTCTGAAGAAATTTAAACGGTCCAATAAACCTTGGACTTAATTTTCCCCTTTTTCCAAATCTTATAAGTCCCTTCCACGGCGAGGCTTTAAGCAAAACGGAATCCCCAACTTAAAAAGTCATCGGTCTTCGCTTTTTGTCAGCATAGCTCTTTTGACGATCCTGAGCAACTAACATTCTTTCCCTAATTATTTTCAACTTTTCAGCAGTTTGATGAACCAACTCCGGTCCCATAAACTGCTTTTCCCCAGCCTCAAGCCAACAAGATAGCGTACAACACTTTTGTCCATACAAAGCTTGGTAAGGTGCCATCTTAATGCTCGAGTGAAAACTACTATTATAGGAAAATTATACCAATGGTAAATGTTCATCCCAATTACCTAGGAATTCCAAGGTACATGCTCTCAGCATATCTTCAAGTGTTTGTATCGTTCTTTCACTCTGACCATCAGTCTGCGGATGGTAAGCTGTACTTAAACATAACTTGGTACCCATTTCCTCTTGTAGACTTTTCCAAAACCTTGAGGTGAAACGGCTATTACGATCCGATACAATCGTTAACAGAACACCGTGAAGCCTCACAATTTCTTTCACATAAGAATTTGCAAGCTTTTCCATAGACCATTTCTCCTTGGCTGCTATGAAATGCGCACTCTTAGTGAATCGACCAACGACCACCCAAATCATGTCGTGACAATTTTTTGTTCTGGGTAGTTTAGTGACAAAATCCATAGCAATGTCTTCCTACTTACCCATAGGCACAGGCAATGGTTCTAAACTCCCGTACAGTTTCTGATGTTGTGTCTTGACTCTCGCACAAGTCACACACTCGACCACATACTTTGCAACATCAAGCTTTATCATCGGCCACCAGTAGTAGGGTTTTAGGTCCCTATACATTTTAGTGCTACCAGGATGAATCGAGTACATGGTTTTGTGAGCTTCTTCCATCAGAAGATCTCTGTTTCCCCCTGTCTTAGGTATCCAAATCCGATCTTGGAACACCTTCACTCCATGACTGTTTACACCGAACACCAACGTTATGCCCAAACGTTCCTCCTTTCGGTCATTCTTTTCAGAATCTTCCTCTTGAGCTTTCTTTATACTTTCCACAATGGTCGAGACAACTTCAATTCTCAACGATCTTGGCCTTTTCCTTTCAAGATTGACTTTCCGACTGAGAGCATCAGCAACTACATTAGATTTACCGAGATGGTAAAGTATCTCACAATCGTAGTCCTTGAGTAATTCCAGCCAGCGTTGTTGCCTCATATTCAATTCCTTCTGATTAAAGAGATATTGGAGACTCTTATGATCAGTAAAAAGTTTTCACTTCGTGCCATAGAGGTAATGCCTCCATATTTGTAGAGCGAAAACTACCGCTGCCAACTCCAAATCATGAGTCGGGTAATTCTTTTCATGCTCCTTCAGTTGTCGAGACGCATATGCTATCAACTTTTCTCTTTGGGTTAAAACACAACCCAATCCAACCCCAGATGCATCACTATAAATAGCGAAGTCTTCAACCCCATCGGGTAGAGAAAGTATCGGTGCCTCGCATAGCTTCTTCTTTAGCTTCTCGAATGCTTCTTTATGCTTATCATTACAAGCATAAGTAGCTCCTTTGTGGTTCAAAGTTGTCAATGGAGTAGCAATCAAAGAAAAGCCTTGGATAAACCTTCGGAAATATCCGGCTAATCCTAAAAAGCTTCGGATCTCTGTGGGACTTTTCGGTTGTTCCCACTTCATTACAGCTTCAATCTTTGCTGGATCAACCATTATCCCTTCTTGGTTGACCACGTGACCCAAGAATTGGACTTTACGAATCCAAAAATCACATTTGGAGCACTTAGCATACAACTTCTCCTTCTTCAAGACTTCTAACACTTCTGACAAGTGTCTTCCATGCTCCTCCTGGATTTTCGAGTAAATCAGAATGTCATCTATGAACACTATCACAGATTTATCAAGGAACGGATTACAAACTCTGTTCATTAAATCCATGAATGCTGCCGGAGCACTGGTTAGTCCAAACGACATAAGCAAAAACTCGTAGTGTCCATATCGGGTTCTGAATGCAGTCTTCTCTATATCTTGCTCTCGTACTTTCAGCTGATGATATCCTGACCTAAGATCGATCTTCGAGAAATAGCTCGAACCTTGCAATTGATCAAATAGTTCATCAATCCTCGGCAACGGATATCTATTCTTTATTGTTGCCTTGTTCATCTCTTTGTAATCGATGCACATTCTCATACTTCCATCTTTCTTCTTCACGAATAACACCGGAGCTCTCCAGGGTGATGAACTAGGTCTAATGAAACCTTTGTCGAATAACTCCTGAAGTTGCATCA
Source organism: Lactuca saligna (assembly GCF_052625555.1). NCBI lineage: Eukaryota > Viridiplantae > Streptophyta > Magnoliopsida > Asterales > Asteraceae > Lactuca > Lactuca saligna. Next base: position 81,561,443 of record NC_136421.1, read on the forward strand.
TTAGCTCCTTCATCACTGTCGGTGCTTTTGCTATTGGCGTGGTCCCTGGTAACAAGTCTATTCCGAACTCCACTTGTCTATCAGGTGGTAATCCAGGAAGATCTTCAGGAAATACTTCCGGATAATCACACACCACTGGAATGCTCTGCATCACCTTCGTTTCCTTCTTAGCATCAATCACGAATGCTAAATATGATGTACATCCCTTGGTCAAACACTTTCTGGCTTTCATTAGGGAAATGATTCCAGAATTCACTCGGCATTTGTCCCCATACACCATAAATGATTCCTTCCTAGGCGGGTTCACTTTCACTATCTTCTTCTAGCACAAAATCTCGGCGTCATTGGTGCTAAGCCAATCCATTCCCAAAACGATGTCGAAACCGTTAAGTTCGATGGGCAATAATTCCTCATGAAACTTATTCCCATTAAGGTCGATTAAGATGTTTTTCATACGATGGCTAACAGGTACAAACTTGCCACTAGCACCTTCGACTAATAAAGCATTATCTAGTCTATCAACAGGCAAAGCTAATTTTCTACCAAATTCATGCGATATAAAGGAGTAGTTGGCTCTAGAATCAAATAAAATTTGGGCAGGCAATGTGTTTACGAGAAAGGTACCTGAAGCGACATTAGGTTCCTCTTTCGCGGCCTCAAGTGTCATCTGGAAGGCTCTTGCCTTCGGCTTTGGTGGAATGTTGGGCTTAGCTGCCTCCTTCTTCTTCGGACAATCTTTCAAAATATGCCCCTCTTCATTAAAACCAAAACACATTCTTTTGTTGTTCGGACACTCATTGGCAAAATGCCCAACCTTTCCATACTTGTAGCATGTTACATCCTCGCTACATTTCCCAAAGTGCTTTTTCTTACACTTATCACACCACTTCGCTTCGCCTCCTTTTCCTCCACCAAACTTTTTCGAATCAGATTTCAAAAATTTTCTTTTCTTACCAGAACCAGATGTTCCCTCAAACTTTCTCCTCTCACCAACTTCAACCTTGTCGGTGGTTCTCCCCTTAATCATGTTCTCCACAAACTTGGCAGCCCAGATAGCTGCCTCTAGAGTATGTGCCTGATGTACTGGCACCTCGTACTCCCATGGGAGTCCCTTCGCGTACCGGTCCACCTTTGTCAGCTTGTCTGGAACGATACGCAAGGCAAACTCCATCTTATCTGTGAAGTTATTGATGTATTCATCAACTGATATGCTACCTTTTGTCAATGTCAGAAACTTGTTCTCTAGTTCCAACAGATTTTGAGCCGAGCAGAACTTGCGCTTGAACTGCACCAAGAACTCTGCCCATGACAATTGTAGTGGCTCATTAGGGCTCAAAGTCTTCCCTAGAGTGTTCCACCAACGAACGTCTCCACCTCGGAACTGACGCACTGCATAGATAGTCTGCAACTTGCCTCTGCAGCCACAAGTCATGAAGGCCAATTCCATTTGTGAGATCCAATCCATAACTCCAATCGGATCCTCCTTTCCATTGAAGGTCGATGGTTTGCAAGTTAGAAAATCCTTGTACTTGCATCCCATTCCATCATTCCTTCCGTCATGGTTATCTTGCCTAACTATCGGTGGGTTGGCTTGACCAACAGAGCCACTGAAGTTTCCACCTTCCGAGTGCCCTTCATTTAATTCAGGCTCTTCCACACGAATTGACAGTTCTTCACGATTCTGTTGAAGCAACCATCTAGTTTCATCCATCTGACGATCCAACATCGTTTGAATCCTCATTTGCACACCAGCCATGGTTATTGGCTCAGGTGCTGCTGCCACGATAGGTATTTGTTCAATCACTGGTGGTTGATTCCTGTTTTCATCAGCATTTCCAACTCCACTTCTTGTTCTCACCATTTTTTATCTACACACCGAATAAGGTGAAATTAGATCCTCATTCACGATAGATATTCAAATCATCCTTACCACTCCAAAACGTTTACATGCTAGTTCTAATATCGTAGACATACGCTTAGAATCCTACACACATAAAGTTTCTAGATCCGGTCGGCAACAGACCATAGATCCGAACAAATAATATCATATATGGCAACATATAACATTTAGCACGTAAAGCATTTTAGGCAACTTTCCTAAAATAAACTAGTGCTCGTGGCTAAAATATAACATACACACATCTCAAAGCTCCACTTAGCATTCTAAGTTTAAGTCTAGAAATCCTACAAATTCCTAGTTCGCTTAAACTAATGCTCTGATACCAACTGTGACATCCCCAAAATCTTGGCCAGAAAAGACCTATTTTCATTTATGCTTTTAAAATAATTTCAGAGTAAATCCTTTTGATTTGAAAGAGTTGCGGAATTTGTTCCCAAAAAAAAACGTGATAAAATAATATTTACCAAAGCATTTCATAAAAGAAATGTATTTTTATTATATAATCAAAACTCGAGATGTCATGTTCCGATACAGACCATAAAGCATAAACGATAACATTACAAGTCATTCAACAAATATATACATATACAGACTTGTAAATAAAACAACTTAAATGGTTCATCCATCTTACGCCCTTGCGCCACTTCCTGTAATACAAATAAAACTGAGTGGGTCAGGCTTGGGAGCCTGGTGAGCATATAGGGTTTTCAACCCACAATAAATAATTATATTTAATTTCCACCAATCAACAATAACCCGATTACCCATTCCCGTTATTCTCACTTTACGTCCCTAAAACAACTAACACGAGGGACCTAGTCTTAGAATATTTCATCGGGGCGACAACACATGCTTCGGGGGTTTCCCGACAATATATGTCAAATAAGGCAACCATGAGGGGGATGGAATACAGCGAATGAACACCCAAGTTCATTAACACCTACAGGTTATGAGCCTGCTAGCATTCCACAGGACTGTCTAGAAAAGTCTGTGCACATCATCTAAATTCCGCTAGATGACTGAATCAAAACAACATCGAGGCCTCTCATCTATTTATTACACACCAACTATCTACCCATGTTCTACCCAACATATTTGTAGATAAAACATACATTTTTATACATAGTTTCAAAAGCTGTATATCATGCTCAATCAATACATTTTCCACATAACAGATGAGGCACACACACATAACACATATTTCATAGAGAAATAATCAGATCTATAAGATAGAAGAAAGTGAATATACATTCACACACATAACAACAAAATATACACATAACACATATTTCGTATAAAATACTTCATAATTAGGCATTAGAAGAAAGTAAATACGCACTCACTTGATCAGAAGATGATCGGACAACAGTACGGCTCGTAGAAGTAGTAATCCTTAGCAGATCTGGAAGATCTTCACAAAAATCGAACTTCTCGCGGGTAGAGCTTCGGCTCGGAAACCGCACTTCTCGGGATCTTCGGGATCTCGGGAATTGATTCGGGGCTCGAGAATAATATCGGGGCTTCGGGGTACTTCTGGCACACAAATCGATGCAAAACGGGAGAGAGAAGGGAGAAAAATAGCAAAAGAACCGGATGCCCTCGCATCCTATTTATAGGAGGCTGAGGCCTCGCAGTACGCGGGGCGTACACCTTGGTTCGTAAGCGCATGCGTCATCCGAAGAACTCGAGTGTGAATGTCGATATACCTTGGGTACACGGGGCATACACAAGTACGCGGGGCGTACTTCGGATGAGTCCGGTGACTCCTCTTCGGATAATGTCTGATTTAATAATTAAATTTAATTATTAAATATTTAATAAACTTCGAAAATTCATATCTTCTTCATACGAACACCGTTTTCGACGTTCTTTATACCCACGCGAAGGTGAGACTATGCTCTACAACTTTAGTTTAGACTCCGTTGGCTAATTTTTATTTATTTTTATTATTTATTTTTAATAGGACGGGACAGAAAATTTCGTTATAAATTCATAACTTCTTCGTTTGACGTACGTTCTCGCCTAACTTTTTATCGCTCTGATACTAACAACGAGATCTTCGATTCTCGTTTAGATAACTAAGGCTAAATATCGCTCTAATGTAAATTTCACTTTTTACGTGATTCAGCGTTGTCGGTTCTGTCGCGAAACTTCGACAGGTCATAACTTCTTCGTTATAACTTGGATTTCGGAATTCTTTATATCTTCGGAAACCTTGTTTCAACTACTACAACATTATCCAAAGATATCAAGTTTATTTTACACTTAAATTTTGACGCTTATTTTTATTCTTAATTAATCAAACCACATAATTAAGCAATTAAGCACAAAACACATAATACTCAAATAATGCACTCTTATTATTTTAAAACGGGTTACAAAGTTTAACCTAGACTATTTCGTTGCTAAAAATGGCAAGCCCGGAAACACAGTCGTTACATATTTCTTGTCGTTTTTCTAAAAATAAAGTTAGTTTCCATGCGTTTCATCTTGAAAAACACACTAGATTACAATTTTATTTGTCTTATTCACATGCTTCTACACCTTTTGAGATTATTCATTCTGACTTGTGGACATCACCTATTTCTAGTAATGGTTATTTACGATATTATATCTTATTGCTAGATCATTTTATTCATTATTTTTGGGTGTATCCCTTACAAAGAAAATCATACGTTTTTGCTAAATCCCTACATTTTCCCAACACCATATATTTTCAATTCAGAGGCCACATCAAACAATTTCAATGTGATAATGTGGGGGGGGGGGGGGGGGGGACAATAACAAAGAATTCCATGATCATTTTGCATCATACGGGATCACCTTCCGTTTCTCTTGCCCCGACACCTCACAACAAAATGATTGATGTGAACGCATGCTCTGCACTATTAATAATATGATTCAAACGCTTCTTTCTCTTTTCCATTCCCCTTTACTTTTTGGCCAGAATCCCTTAACATGGCAACAAACTTACTTAATCTCTTGCCCTAGACGTCCATCTCTAATGATACCCCTCACTGCTGCCTTTATCATCGTCATCCTATATATGACCATCTTCATGTTTTTGGCTGCCTATGTTTCCCTAGACTTCACATCACTCATAAAATCCTTCCACGCTACACCCTTTTTGTCTTCCTTGGCTAGCCCACCTACCACCATGGTTTTCGATGTTTTGACCTTTCCACATGCAAAATATACGTCTCTCATCATGTGACTTTTGACGAGTCTGTCTTCCATTTTGGCTTGGTCGCACCTACTGAACCTACCACCTATGATTTTTCTCTCTAACTCTAACATCTCTGCCACCCTCAGACACATCATTTCTCCCACCCCTTCCGCTTCTGCTACCACTCCTCCTGTCTTTGAGGTTAATCCTCATTCTTATCATCTCGAGACTCCTCCTCACGAGGACTCTCCTTTGCCCCATCCTACCTCTCTTTCAAATGCCTATCCCTCTCCACCTACCCATCACATGCATACTCGATCAAAAAGTGGCATTGTTAAACTGGTGGAGCGTTTAAATCTCCACTCTTCTTCTATCTGATTTGTCCCGAGGTCACACATACAAGCTTTGAAAGATCCAAACTGGCAGAAAGCCATGAATAAGGAATATAACGCTCTTATTTGGGTTCTTGTTCCATGACCTCCAGGAGAAAATGTGATCCGCTCCATGTGGCTCTTCAAATAGAAATTTCATGCAAATGGATCTCTCTCTTGATATCAAGCCTGATTGGTGGCAAATGGGCATAGTCAACAACATGGGATCGACTGTGATGAGATATACTGCCCGGTTGTTAAACTGGAAACCATATGCATTGTCCTCAGTTTAGCTATCTCCAGACATTGGCCCATTCATCAGCTTGATGTGAAGAATGCTTTTCTTCATGACCATCTCTAGGAGACTGTCTATATGCACCAACTCACAGGCTTTCATGACTCGCAACACCTAGATTATGAATGTCATCTTCAACGATCTCTTTATGGCCTTAAACTGACCCCTAGGGCTTATTATCAGTGGTTTGCTCACTATGCCCTAAACATGGGATTTCATCATAGTCTCACTGACACACCATTGTTTATTCACCATCATGGATCAGACACTGCGTACTTACCACTTTATTTCGATGACATCGTGTTGACTGCCTCCTCTATGCCTTTACTTTAGTCCATTATTTATCAACTTAGTCGGGAGTTTTCCATGTCTGATCTTGGGGCTCTCAACTATTTTCTAGGGATATCTGCTACCTATTATCCACATGGTCTTTTTCGCTCCCAAACAAAATACGCTTATGAGATTCTTGAGCAAGCTCACATGCTTCAGTGTAATTCAACTCATAAGCCAGCCGATACCACCCATAAGCTGGATGCCACTGGTCCCCCTGTAACGCCCGTAGATCCGAGTTAGTCAATTTAGAGATAATAGGGGTGGAGAACGACTTTTCGACAAAAGATTATTTATAATAAATAATCTTAACCAAGTTGTATAATATGTCTCAGGGGTTCCGTACATATAAAGAACTCTGAAATCCGAGTTATAACGAAGAAGTTATGGCCCGTCGAAGTTTTTTGTCAAAACCAGCACGACACCGGGAGACGTAAATAGTGAATTTAAGATAGAGGACTTTTTAGCCTTAGGGATATAAATGAAAGTTGTAGAATATGTCTCCACCTACGCGTGGATATAAAGAATGTCAAAACGTAGTTCGTATGCAAAATTTATGGCATTCCGAAGATTTAGCTTTTAAAAACCCTAAACTAGCTAATTCACGACGTGATTTTTATGACGCTCACGACATCCTGTCATAATTCAGAATCTAGAAGCTGCAAGAGGATAAGATCCAATTCACATCGTGAGCTTTATAACACTCACGACGTGAGGTGTCATGGCCACCATCCGAAGCTAGGGACGCAAATGGCAAGTCTACAGAGTGAATCATGAGACTCACGACGTGAGTGTCATAAAATCTTACTATAAATAGCCATTTCGACCCCAAGGCTTAGAACACTAAATCTTCCTTCTCTCTCTCTCTTGTTTTCTGAAGCTATTCCGCGTCCCGAGCCCGACGATCACGACCCGTTGACCGTTTTTATATTCTATCTACTCCCGCTACTAAGGTGAGTGTATAGTCACTTTCACCTTACACATATATAGGATGTATTTTCTTTAAAATACATTCTAAATGTAATTATATTAATTGTTTAATTAAGGTGACTGTTGAATAGATGTTTTATACAAGTTTTAAACTGTATATGTATTTTTATCTACAAATACGTTGGGTAAAACATGGGTAAATGAATTAGATGATGTGTGATGAAATAAAAGGTGATGAGAGGTATCGATGTTTAAGATGATCTAGTCATCTAGCAGAGTATAGACAACGGCCACAGACTATTTTAGATAGTCCAGTGGAACGTTAGGAGACTTGTAATCGGTAGGTATGTTTGAACTATATGTTGATAAGGTGTTCTTGAACTATATGTTCATTGGGTTTTTTTGAACTATGTGTTCATCCGTTAGTTCTTCTTTTTGACACTATTACGTGTCGAGGTACGGGTGCGTACGGGAGTACTTTATTAGTATTATCCATATACCTTTATTTTGAAGAGATTTGGAGTCTTTGTTTCTTTAATGAAATGATCGAACGAGCTTCATTAGTCAGTGTTTCCATTCTCGATGCTGGATAGGGTGCGTATGGGGGTTATATACCTCACGATATTCAGACCACAGCCTAAGCATTAATAATTATCCCTCACTTAATTATCTGGTGGTTCTTTCTTTTACGAACAAAGGTTCGTGGTTAAACTTATTCCATTTATTTGATGTCTTCTTCGATCCTCGTTTGCTGCTAGAGAAATTCTGAAGCAGATTCGTTAGTTGGTTGTTCATATCGATCCTTTAGGCTAGATCTAGTAAGATCATTTTATAGGATCAGTATGTGGGGATCAACATTGTTAGTGCTTGTAATATAAACCTTGGGCAGCGATGGACTTCGTTCCTATTCCTTAGGATGAATCCTTTGTAATGAGTGATAGTTGATTTTTAGGGTAAATCCTTAAGAAATGAATAAGATAATGGAGATTGGGTAATTGGGTTGATTGTTTGTTGTTTAAGCATAATAAATTTATTTATTGTGGGGTAAAAGCCCTATATGCTCACCAGGTTTCCCAAGCCTGACCCACTCAGTTTAATTGTATCACAGGTATCAATACGAAGTTGCTTTACACTGAGAGATTAAGGAGATATAGATCACTAGTGAAATGAGTGTATGTTCTGTTTATGCTTATGTTTCTGTATTGACAATGACATCCCAAATGTTTTAAAACGTATAAAATACGTTTCTTCGGAAATGCTTTGATAACGTGTTTTATGGGAATAAATTCCACAACATTTTTATTAAAAGAGGTACTCTGGTTTTCATAAAGCATACACAAAATCGGTCTTTTCTGGTTGTGAATTTGGGGATGTCACAGTTGGTATCAGAGCATTAGTTTAAGCGAACTACAAATTTGTAGGATTTCTAGACTTAATCTTAGAATGCTAAGCAACGATTGTGAGGAGTATGTCTACTAGATTTAGGTAATACACCTGAATAGACACAAGCACTAGCTTATTTTATGAACGATGCATAAAATGATTTATGTTATAGATATAAAGATGCCTTGTATGCTATTATTTGTTCGGATCTATGGTCTGTTGCCGTCCAGATCTGGAAACTTTATGTGTTTAGATTTCTAAATGTTTGATTACAATATTAGAACTGACATTTAACTTTTCGATGTGACAAGGAGATCTATACGTCAATCATAGATAAAATCTTTCCTATCTTAAAATTTTCTCCTCGGTACACCGAACGTCTGCTTGGGTGTGCAAAACGTCATGGTGAAGACAAACTAGGAAATATCCGAGGAGGATGACAACATGAGTCTAAGAATGTGATGGGTCATGCATCGGTCGTTGCGCCTGCACCCAAACCTATCAAAATGGTAGACGATCAGGAAGTCATGCGAACCATGATAGACTGAGAAAATAGAGGAAATGAGATGGCTTACGATAGTGAATGATCCTATCGGAAGATATCATAAGAGAGGTATCTTGCCTTTAGAATACATCTGATCAAATAGCAGTACATCCAGAGAAGTACGGTACATCTGAATGTACACATTTGATTGGTGGGATGATAGAACGATTGGTGTAATTCCTAAAGTTTTCCTATCATCTGGAATTTACATCACCAACCGAGTGGAAGCAGAATTGATGATTGAAGATACGCCTGGAAGAAGTCCTAGTAGAGTCTAGGGAAATTTTTATGATTATTTGGACACACTCGTATGTGTTAAACTGTTTTGTGATTTTAGGACTTGGGGACTGTGAGACAGTACTTGGACGAGTATGAGTAGGTGTGAAAGGTAATAGATGCATATACTACCGGAAGCACATGAATCACGCTTGGATCAGGGAAAGTCACAAGGTTACCAAGAAGCCAATAATTGATTCCGTTTGATTCAAGCATGTCGTTACCATCGTTTTGGTAATGACTAAGAATATGATTGTTATTCCGACCCTAGTGGTCATATCAAATGGAGTCCGACTACAATGAGTATGTTACGTGGTTCAGAGAGCCAAGTTCGATGTAAAATCTGACTTAAGCCATAGGATTGAAGTAAAAGATAATCGAAGTGATCAGTAGAGGTATTGCGATGGTTGCTTGTAGCTAGAAATGCTACCTTTTAAGATGTGATTAGAACATGATGGAAGGTATAGTCTGTTTTAGAATTTGACTCTAAAAGACCTGAGTCCAGGCAATACATCATACGATGAAAGGTCATTAGAACATGACCTATGGGTCTATTATGATAATCAAAGGAAGAAAATTATCTCAAGTTTGTTATAGAAGGAGTGTCCAATAAAGATCAGATCGTGACATGAAGGTCATGATTGGAAGTATAACATGAGATAGAGAGCGGCTCCAAGATCGGGTACCACCTGCAGTCAGGAAGTCTTAGAGTTAGATACTCGTTCGAAGGAACATCAGTTACGGTTATTACTTAGGATGAAGAGATAACATATGAGTTATCATATGAGCCCTGTTTCGTTGATGATTACGGGATGTAATCATCCTAAGGGGGAGATAATTGTAACGCCCATAGATCCGGACTAGTGAATTTAGAGATAATAGGGGTCGAAAACAACTTTGCGACAAAAGATTATTTATAAAAAATAATCTTAACCAAGTTGTAGAATATGTCTCAAGGGTTCCGTACATATAAAGAACGCCGAAATCCGAGTTATAACAAAGAAGTTATGGCTCGTCGAAGTTTTTCGGCAAAACCGACACGACACCAGGAGACATAAATAGTGAATTTAAGATATATGACTTTTTAGCCTTAGGGATCTAAATGAAAGTTGTAGAATACGGCTCCACCTACGCGTGGATATAAAGAGCGTCAAAAACGGAGTTCGTATGCAAAATTTATGGTATTCCGAAGATTTAGCTTTTAAGAACCCTAAACTAGATAATTCACGACGTGAGTTTTATGACGCTGAAGACATTCTGTCATAATTCGGAATCTAGAAGCTGCGAGAGTATAAGATCCAATTCACGACATGAGGTTTATTACACTCACAACGTAAGGTGTCATGACCACCATCCAAAGCTAGGGACGCAAATGGCAAGTCTACAGAGTGAATCATGAGACTCACGATGTGAGCCTTATGACACTAACGATGTGAGTGTCATAAAATCATACTATAAATACCATTTCGACCCCAAGGCTTAGTACACTACAAGAAAACAACCCTTTAATGACGCATAAACAATGACACTCGCTGATAGACGACGTGCATTTGTAAGTGCCCTAAAAGATAATGTCAGTTTTGCAAAATTTGAAGAATAGAGGGCACGCATTTGTGCGCGCCCTAAAATTAGTGTCAGAAAAGAAAAAAAAAAGAAATGCGGAAGGCGCCTTTCATAAAGTGTGTGTCATGTAAATGTGTCGCTTTATAAATTTTAAGTGAAACACGTGTTTTAGGCGGGAAATAAAATCGACGAAAATTACCCCCGCCTATTGAATCCCAAAAATTAATCCCCCGCCTCTTATACTTAGCAAGAAAAATCCCTAGGTCCTTCATCTTCATCTTCAGTATCATCAAACATCTACTTGATCTCCTTCTTATCAGTATCATCAAACATCTCGTTCACCGCCTTCGCCATATTTGTAACAAATCTCTCTCTCTCTCTATCTCGCTCTCTCTCTCTCTCTCTCTCTCTCTCTCTCTCTTCCATTAACCACAACAAATGGTTTTTCGAACACAAGTCAGGGAAAACCTAGGTCGATTCAAAGTTATCTTATAAAATCAACATTCCCTTAATTTCAATTTGATGCAGGTAATACACGACCAACTACAACTCTCTCTTTCTCTCTCTCTCTGTCTCTCTCTCTCTACCCCCTACTGTTCGACAACAACCTAGGCACCCACCACCCTTCGTCTTCTCTCTGGTTCACCACCACCACCAATAAAGCCCCATTATACCACAAGATTAAAGAACGAAACATTGGTTTTGTGTTTTTGAATCCCAGATCCACGAGACATAGTTCTATATGTTACTCCGTTTTGTTGCATCCGGTGTAATCTGATAAACTGTGTAATCCGTTTTGTTGCATCAGGTCTTAAGCTAAAAACGTGTACTTGGAGTACTTGGACTCCTGCTCAGTATGAAGCTCTCCTTAAAGGAGGTGAACAAGTTACGTCTGTTCTTGAAGAGATGGCTAACCTTCTAAGACATGCTTTAACTCCAACTTCAAATTCCTTACTTTATTGAATTTCTCTCGTTGTGGCATTTCATCAGTGATTTGGTGGGCACATGAAAAAAAATATACTTTTACGTCGATTTTACCCAAATCGTCAAGCATTTGACTTTGTAGAATTGATTTGGAGACCATTTCATTTCATAACCATCATAATTGAAATTCAACCCAATGTCTATTTATACAACAGTTGGAAGATGACCAAATGGATGAAGAATCTGAGGAGTTAGGGTGCTGTTGGCTGCACAAAGCGTGATTGGAAAACAAGTTGATCAGATGGAATCAGGCTTATGATGGCATTAGATTATATGATTAAGTTAGAGGTTGAAGATCATAAATCGAAGGTTGAAGTTTAGATTTGGGATTAGAAGTCGGAGGTTCATGGTCAGATTGGAAGCATCGGAAATTAGGAAGCAAAAATGGAAGAGGCCCCAGGTTTGAATATCATTCTCTTCTTCTCCATGTATGTACTCTAGGTTTCTTTCTCTTACTTTATCATTTTCTTATGTAATATCAGAACTATTGGTGATATATCACACACTTAATTTGTCTACTCTTAAAGCTGATTTGGAGGGTATCGCCGTGAACACGAATCAGTCTATGTTAGGTCAGTTACTGATGCACGCCCACAAGGTGTTTCACATAATGTCTATGTTAGCTTTTCACCCAGATGATACTACTTTTGGCTACCTTTCATGTCAATATGCACCAAAAGGACTCGAGAACAAGATAATTGAACTACAAGACTTGGAATTTAGGTTCAGTTTTACTACTAAATCAATGTTTATTTGTGATGGCTGGTTAGCAGCTATTCAACTTGTTAATAGTTTCATCAAAGATGGTGAAATGTATTTTGTTTTAATTAAGGATACCCTTAGTTATTAAGTTTGACATCTTTCTTTGTTATTGCTGTAGGTTTGACAACCAAAGCAGAAACTCTATTTGTCATGTTATTGAAGCTGGGGTATGGTCACTATAGGCATTGAAGGAGATGGACAAGGAAATGTCTCTAATTCCACCATGGAATCGATTTTCTAAAAAAGCTCTGGATTAACTAAAAAAACTATGATTATCAATATGAAGAATATTTAAGAGGACATGTTTGCTAATGAGGTGGCGAATGCTAATGCTCAAGTCTCTAGTCCAAAGGCTAAATGAGAATCTAATCAGGTTATAAATTGTTGTGTGTATTATATTTCTATATTATATATTTAGAAATTCTTATTTTTTCTTAATATGTGTTATTTTAGAACACAAGTTCTTTGGGTATCACATCTGCAGCTTCAGCTGAATCTTGAAAGTTCCATGGTCTGTAATCCAAGTGGTCTAGATACTGAAGAACCACTACAAGTAGTAGTTTTCGACTTGACAATCTGTGAATTGGGTTCTCTTATAACCCACGTACTGAAGAACCACTCCCGATCAGCAGCCTCCCCACCTCCTGCTATTGGTTTACAAAATCCTTACAATCCACGTGCTTCTCATGTGATTAGCATGATCACCAGAAAGGAATTGATATTTGAGGTATCTCAATCTAACTTTTGTATATGTAATATATTTATTATGCCATTGAGTTTTTTTATGAGAAATTACAACTTTTTATATGCAGCAGGCCAATAATGATTCAGGTTCTGTGGAGCTCCATTCAACTAGTGTAATGCCCCTATGATGCCTACTTGGACTGCATTTCATTACCTTATTGCATATACAACTACGAGATTCTATTCTAACTAAAATCTCTATCACTTTGATATGTGTGAAGATTGAAGACGCATCATGTATTAGGGAAAAAATTGTAACTTTTTGTGTTACCCAAGAAGGAAAAATAAATGAAATTCCCTATGTGTGGTTGAGGACTTCAATATATGATGCCCTAATAAAAAAAACAATGCTATGATTACATGTATTTTTCAATCACATTGCCTTGATAAGAAAATAATTGAAAGTATGATGTTTTGTTACAATACACAACTAAATGAATTAAAAATGCAGTGTTGCTGTTTCATGCATTGAACTTGTGGATAAGTTTTTGCATAAGATGCTATAGTTGATGATATCCATTAGGACCAACTTTATCGAGGTGTTTCTCTGTAAGTAAAAAAATAAAATATTTACTATTTATATATCTTTTTTTTTACAGATACATATTTAATTTTGTTCAAATTTTTGGTGAGATTAGGTTAGCAGAAGCACTTGATATGTAACCACCTGTGATGCCAGAGGATGGTCACACGAGGCTCACAATAGGTGATGATGTCTCATCTCCTGGTACTGGAAAAGAGGCTTCTGTTGCTCAAGCTTTATGGGATGATGAAGATACAAAAAAAGTTTTTATGAATGTTTACCTGATCTCAGGTATGCAAGTGTTTACTATAATACATTTCAAAACCACAAATTGTAATAATGAGAAAAAAACACATTTTTTTTGTTTCTAGGGCATTTGTTCCTGCTGTGTTATTGGGAGAAGCAGAGCAAAAAGGGAATGATCAGTGATCAAAAGCATCAGATCAACCAAGTGTAAGTTCTTTTATCAAAAAAAATAGCAACAAAGTTTTTAATTGACATGAAATAAATATATTATGCAGGACTCAACAACACCTGAGTCTGATCAAGGTCAGATTGCTGCCCGAGATACTGCAGAGACATCTGTAAGTGAGAAAAAGAAAGATGATGACGAAAAAGATAAAGGAAAAGAAAAAGAAAAAGAAAAAGATTGTGAAACAAAAACTGAAATTGAAAAAGATAAGCTTTGTGGTCCTGAAGGAACCAACTTAGATGGCTTAATACAGAGGCTTCCTGGCTGTGTGAGCCATGACTTAATTGACCAACTGACTGTAAGTCCTCTTCCCTCCATAACATAAATTTTCCTTACAGACTCTCTCTACTTCCATTCTTTTAACTGTTTTTTTAATTATAATTACTTTTTAAAAAAAATCAGGTGGAATTTTGTTATTTAAACTCAAAAGCTTCCCGCAAAAAACTCGTACGCACGTTGTTCAACGTGCCCATAACATCTCTGGAACTGCTACCCTACTATTCGTGAATGGTTGCCACACTGTCAACTTGTATGAAGGATGTCCCTTCTATGCTCTTGTTGTATTTGGTATTGTGAAAGACAGTTTCTATTTGTTTTGTAGTTTTAACATTTAAAAAATAAGTTTGAATGAAAAGTATTGAATTTTAAGTAAAAGAGAAAAAGTAACCAAACAAAGAAATTACAAATCTAAGATTGATGATATACAAATACAATGCTAACTAAATTAAAAGATGAGAGTGTTAAATCTGTTATTGTTTTGCATGTGTGTTGCTCCTCCTCAGGTTATGTTCTATGGTTTAGCTGTGGTGACATTTGGTACTGCTGTTCCAGCTGGCCAATTTGTTCCAAGTATAATGATTGGATCTACATATGGACACCTTGTTGGCATGTTTGTTGTTAGACTCTATGAAAAGGTCAACATTGAAAAAGGAATGTGAGTTCACTTCACACTCATCTTTTATCTTTTCTTTATATATATATATATATATATATATATATATATATATATATATATTTCCAGTTGATAATTTATAATTAACACCTAACAAATATGCTTTGCTTGGAGCTGCCTCGTTTCTAGGAGGTTCAATGAGAATGGCAGTCTCACTTTGTGTTATTATGGTTGAAATTACAAATAATTTAAATGTCTTACCTCTTATCATGCTTGTTCTCCTCATATCAAAAGTAAGTTTTTTTCTTTTATTTTGCTTTCAAGTTACAATTAGAATTAAATCGATGAGTACAACAAGTTTTAGTTTTGAGTTTTGAGTTTTGACCATTTACCTTCCTTAGGCTGTTGGTGAAAGTTGACAGGTTTGTAACTTTGTCACTTCACTCGTGTGGTGAAATTTGCTGATGTAGCCGCTATTATGAGGACTAACAGTCACAATGGCTTCCCTGTATGTTTGTCATTTTGCATTTCCTCTTCCCTTAAAGAAAAAAAAGTTAGAAGTCACATCTCTACAATAACAACACATGACATTTAGGTTGTAGATCAGTCACGAAGTGGAGAAACAATGGTAATAGGTCTTATCTTGCGCATGTATAATTATAAACAATAAAATCTTAAACCCTAAACAATTATTTTGTTAGCAGTAGCAGGCAGGCTTAAGAAGTTTATATGTTTGTGATACAATCACTTATTGGTACTTCTACAGTCGAAATTAGATTTTCAGCATAGCCCATCAAGTAGGTAGATAAGTACTTCATTGGACATTCTAATCTTTTAGGCTGAGAGGGCATTATTTCATTTGTAAGACTTTTGCATAGATAGACAGTTAATATGAACCTAATGGATGTCTGATTTGCAATTTGCAGGCACAGTCTTAGCGACTTTGTGAAGCCTGTTTCTAGTAAAGGACTATCCATATCTGATATCCATCTAACCCCAGATGATTTGGAAGCTTTGAAGGAAACGAGACTCAAGCAAAAGTAAACACACAGAGAGTTGTTGGCACATAGTAAGCTAGATGATGCAATTGTATATAAATGAGTTCATTTTTTTATAACATTTACTCACTTTTGGAATAATTATTTGTATGACATATTAGTGAAATGAATTATCTTTGTTATTTATGGTATTTTATTTTGTATTATGAGAATTTTAATGTATTATTTAATTTAAAAATTAGTAAATCTATAAATAATACTTTTTTTAAACATTTAAAATTATGATACGCAAAAATGTGTGTCATCTTCATTTATGACATGGCCTTTCTTGACAAGGGCTTTCTTGATACGCATTGCGTGTCATTAACACGCGCGTCGTAAGGTTACGACACGCCAATGTGTGTCGTCTTCCTTTATGACAGGGCCTTCCTTGATACGCATTGGGTGTCGTAAACGCGCATCGTAATTGTGCGTCGTAAATGAGCATCGTAAATGGGCGCCGTCTATAGACGACGCGCAAAAGCGCATCGTCTCTCTTTATGATAGGGCCTTCCTTGACGCGCATTTGCGCGTCATCTGAGCCTTTTATGATGCACAATGAGCGTCGTAAAACGCTGTTTTTCTAGTAGTGGTACACCAAATCTTCCTTCTCTCTCTCTCTCATTTTCTGAAGCCGTTCCGCGTCTCGAGCCCGACACAACCCATTGACTGTTTTTAGATTCTATCTACTCCCGCTACTAAGGTGAGTGTATAGTCACTTTCACCTTACACATATATATGAAGGATTTTCTTTAAAATACGTTCTAAATGTAATTATATTAATTGTTTAATTAAGGTGACTGTTGAATAGATGTTTTATACAAGTTTTAAACTGTATATGTATTTTTATCTACAACTATGTTGGGTAAAACATGGGTAGATGAATTAGATGATGTGTGATGAAATAAAAGGTGATGAGAGGTATCGATGTTTAAGATGATTTAGTCATCTATCAGAGTGTAGACAACGGCCACAGACTATTTTAGATAGTCCAGTGGAACATTAGCAAACTTGTAATCGGAAGGTATGTTTGAACTATATGTTCATAAGGTGTTCTTGAACTATATGTTCATTAGGTTTTTTTGAACTATGTGTTCATCCGTTAGTTCTTCTTTTTGACACTATTATCTGTCGGGGTACGGGCGCGTACGGGAGTACTTTATTAGTATTTTCCATATACCTTTATTTTGAAGAGATTTGGAGTCTTTGTTTTCTTAATGAAGTGATCGAACGAGCTTCATTAGTCAGTGTTTCCATTCTCGATGCTGGATACGGTGCGTCTGGGGGTTATATACCTCACGATATTCAGACCACAGCCTAAGCATTAATAATTATCCCTGACTTAATTATTTGGTGGTTCTTTCTTTTACGAACAAGGGTTCGTGGTTAAACTTATTCCATTCATTTGATGTCTTCTTCGATCCTCGTTTGCTGCTAGGGAATTTCGGAAGCAGTTTTGTTAGTTGGTTGTTCATATCGATGCTTTAGGCTAGATCTAGTAAGATCATTTTATAGGATCAGTATGTGGGGATCAACGTTGTTAGTGCTTGTAATATAAACCTTGGGCAGCGATCGACTTCGTTCCTATTCCTTAGGATGAATCCTTTGTAATGAGTGATAGTTGATTCTTAGGGTAAATCCATAAGAAATGAATAAGATAATGGAGATTGGGTAATTGGGTTGATTGTTTGATGTTTAAGCATAATAAATTTATTTATTGTGGGGTAAAAACCCTATATGCTCACAAGGTTTCCCAAACCTGACCCACTCAGTTTAATTGTATCACATGTATCGATACGAAGTTGCTTTACGCTGAGAGACTAAGGAGATATAGATCACTAGTGAAACGAATGTAAGTTCTATTTATGCTTATGTTTCTATATTGATAATGACATCCTAAATGTTTTAAAATGAATAAAATACGTTTTTTCGGAAATGCTTTGATACCGTATTTATCGTGTTTTTCTGGGAATAAATTCTGCAACATTTTTATTAAAAGAGGTACTCTAATTTTCATAAAGCATAAACAAAATCAGTCTTTTATGGCCGTGAATTTGGGGATGTCACACCCCCCATTACTGATCCATCACTCTATCGCATCCTCGCCAGAGCTCTTCAGTATCTCACCATCACACATCCACATATTGCCTTTGCAGTTGAGTAGATATGTTTATTTATTTATGACCCACGGGAGCCTCACTTACACACCCTCAAGCATATTTTATGATACCTATGAGAGACCCTTGATCACGGTTTGCAGCTTCATGTATCCTCCGCGTCGGATCTTCGAGCATACTCCGATGCTGATTGGGGCGAGTGTCCTGTCTCTCATCGTTCGACATCTGGGTATTGTGTGTTTCTTGGTGATAACTTATCTCTTGGTTGTCTAAGCAGCACGGGGTCATCTTGAGGTCTAGTGTAGAGGTGGAGAATTGTGGCATTGCTAAAACCATAGTAGAGACGTGTTGGGTTCGTAATTTGCTCTGTGCGCTTCGGTGTCCACCTACGAAAGCCATTATTGTCTATTGTGATAACATCAACTCCGTTTATATGACTTCGGACCCAGTTCAGCACCAACGCACAAAGTACATAGAGATTGACATCCATTTTGTTTGTGATCTGGTCTCCAGGGGCGACGTTCGAGTTTTTCACATGTCCTCTTCCGCTCAATATGTCGGCATCTTCCCCAAAGGCCTTTTGACACCTCTTTTCAACGACTTCGAATCTAGTTTAAACGTTCATACTTCTCCTCCCAATAAAACTGCGGGGAGTGTTACTAGATATGTATTTACATATATTGTATTTGTTCTCTCGTATAGTTAGTGCATGTATTTTTCGGCCCATATGTATTGTATTTGGCTATTATGGCCTTATTTTGTATGTATTAATATACCCCTTTCTAATGGAATCACTTCATCTAAAAATAGAGATTATCAATATTTCCTTTTAAGATATTATTTTAATTGAAATGGTATATGATGTCTATATGTTTCATCATTGAGTGGTGACTATGATTGTGCCATATGGTAATGACATTCTTAGAATCACAATAGACAGGCACCGTTAGGGACAGGATCTCAGTGCTACTCTGAGATCCTCATATGTAAGGATCCTCAAAGGCTCAGGGTCCTTGAATCCTAGGATCCTGACTAATATTTTTATGTATTATAATGAATATATGTTCTTTTGTCTTTATCACATGCACAGGAATAACGAGTCAAAGTCCCATTCTCAACGTATAGTCATCACAGCCATGCAAAAGACCCGAAGGACCAAGTTAAGTAAATGGCTATAAGTAATCTCGGATGATCCTGAAATTTTTGGATTTCTAGTTTTTAGGTTTTGACTATATAAAACACTTGTATTTATCACACTACACACGAGACTTAGTAGAATACTATGACTTGTACTCATAATCATTTCATTTTCTCTGTAATTTTCATTTTAATTAATGAAAACATCAAGGAAGGTAATCATTATCACCTCTCCATGTTTTATGTCGGAGATCCTAACAAGGATCAAGGGATTTCATTGCAAATGATTTCTGTTTCTTTGATTCATTTTACTTATTTGCTTCATATTACATCACAACCTCTTATACACATTGGTCCATTTTATTTCAGTTATTTTTTGACCAAAACAATTTGGTGCCGACCGTGGGCCTGTGGTGTTCAAATTGTCTCGGAAAATCATGTCTACTCAATCAACTCTCTCGTCCTCCTTGATTCCTCCCATTTCCTCTAAAAACCTTCCACCACCACTAACTGGATTTCGCAAGAAAATCTCTAAGACTCCAAAGAAGAACACCTCCCCGGTCACTCTGGGACTTATGGTTCCTCCTGTGTTGATTACCAACAGCGAGATCTTTAGTATAATGAGGATACTTGAGCGACGGATTGCTCAACAATAGGAGGATAACAGGACAATTCTCAAGGAAGCGGAGAGAATGAGGATGGAATTCCACAATCCTCAGGAGGCAGTACCCTCGGTCTTATAGCCCAAGATCCTGAACTTTGATAGCCCAAGATCCTCAGCGATCTGTCGTGAGATTCAGGATCCTAACAAAACCTTTATTACTCCTAATAATAGGGATCTTAGTAACTCTAGTAATAATAATAATTTTATAATTAACTCAATGGATCTTGACATAGGTTTAATCCTGATCATTGCTAAAGAGCTATAACAACTCAGGCAAATGATCTCAAGCATACCCATAGTAGTTCAACCGGTACCAGAAGTATCGCCCATAAGTCAGAAGATCTCTACATTTATTCCAGCGATATTTGATACTGAAGTTCCAAAATGCTTCCAGACCCCAGCATGAAGCCGTATGACGAAACTATAGATCATGAGAAACATGTGGCACAATATAGGGAAAGTGTCACACCCCCGAACCAGACGGAAGAAACGTCTGAGGGCTTACGTGACTAAATTTGAATATCATCACAATGAATATACATGAATCATAACATAAACATCGCCATGCATCAATATATGACATCTTACATTGTTCACATCAAGTACATTGTTTTAACATTACAAATCCATAACATAAAATGTTTAATAGTTTTCAAAAGCGCAACTCCCTAACATAATTGGTACTACTCCTCAGCTTACCTGTTACCTGAGAATACAAGTTATTTTGAAAATGGTCAATATATGGAATGTTGGTGAGTTCATAAGCAGGTTTGATATAAATAAATGTTTTGTGTAGTTTGAAAGAAAACAACCAAGAAAATCCGATATTTTCTGAAAAGACCATTGTTTATATAAAAGTGTGAAGATTCGTAAATCTATGCATGATGATTTCAAAACGTGTATAGTTGAAAAAAGCTTTGTATTAAAAGTACCAGTGAAAAATGTTGAACTTCCCCGAAAAACCCGATGTTTTCCAAAAAGAAAAATATCATATAACGGTTCGAATTGTTATCCCATCACGTGAATGATTTTGACTTACCTTGATTACTTGATTTATGTTGGATTTATTTATGTGAGTCGTTATAACTATGCGCGATAAAGACTATTTCATCTATATTGGCACTCTGGTGAACGCCATAATTGATCTTAAGATTTTGTCACCCTAGACTGGCCGAGTCTAACTATAGCGAACAACTGAGGTGTGGGGGAGTTACCCCAATATAGATCTATACACAAACTCTCGCTCTCCTTCCAGGAGACTTTGATTGTAACTACAGACTACGACCGACACACGTTGGTGCCACCCGTTATTACTCACTAAAATCCCATTTGACTTTGATTACTATTGATTATCGATCCATATTTGTTTACTTGGATTAACGATAGACCTAATAAACAAGGAGAAAAGGATTACAGGATCCTACTATTCATGCGTATTATTTATGGCTATTGATTATACGAAGGACATGTTGACCCATTTCACATTTGAATTACTTGGACCTTACTAGCAATGCTAATGGGCCACTAAGGCCTAATAGAACTTAAAAGCCATTGAGGGTCGCTTAAATATGAAATTGGGTCATAGAAGGCCCAATAACATTTATAATTATCCGTTGGGCCCAAAAATCATGTTAATGGGTCACAAAGGCCCAATAAGCATGTTTGGAACTTTCAAACCCAAAGAATTAAATTTCTACTTGTTTTAGGAATTGTATAATTGTTGGAAGGCTTGATTGAACGATTGTTATTTTTGTATCGACATGAGACCGGTCGATTTGTTTATAACGATATTTGGATTATACATATATTCATCTCTCCATTTTCATGAGTCGTAACTTTTGGGTATTTTTGACTCAGTTATCTTAAAAATTGGTTCAAAAATGTTGGTTTGACCCCTTTTTAGCCCTAATTTAATAAAAATAACCATTGTTGGTCCTTTGTACAAAAAAGACCTTTTGAGCCCTTAATTCATTTTCTTGATACATTTGACCTATAGACTTTTTCAATTGATATTTTTAGGTCAAAACTTATTCTTTGGCAGTTTCAACCCTCCCAGAAAGGTGTTTTTCGGTTAAAGCCCAAACTTTTTGCGACATTTATAATTTTGGCCCAAAATTCAAAAACTTTACATTTTTTTATCCTTTTTGGAAAAGAAAAGCATTTTAACCCTTGAAATAGTGTTGTTTAACTTTTCATCCCCTGTTTTGAGGAATTTATCATTTCAGCCCCTTCAAAATCATGTTATTCGCAATTTTAGGCTTAGTGGGCCGAAAAGCCCAAAAATTGGCCCATTAAGCTACAATTTACATTTCAAGTCCTTTGAAGAGCATAATAATTATAAAAACATTTATTGTAACTGTTTTTACTCTTTTGATCCGTAATAAAAACCGTGAATTGCAATTTTAACCCAACTTTTGTTTACTTGACAATTTAAGCCCAAAAATTAGTTTTCTGTTGCAATATGTTGATTTAACTCTTAGAGGGTACTTTTTTTTGACTTGATTAGGGTAGTATACATTAAATCATGTTTGTTTTCCTTCTTATGTCATAGATCTCAATATTTCTTTCCTTTTTGTTTATATATTCAACACCTAATCACATAAATTCATATATACATACATGAAATCATACATAGCATACACATACACATAGATGTACACATTTTACTTGTATTCTCCCCAATAAAACATGTAAAAACCGAAAAGAGAGGGATATAAACTCACCTTTACTAGTTCATCACGGTTTAGAAGAAGAATGGGAGACGTTTGATGCTATTCTAGGCCTAGTAAACTTCTTGGAGGATCTTTGGCTTAGATGTCTTCTAAGAGGCAAGATCACGGATTTTGTGTGAGTTGAAGAGATATTTTTAAGGAAATCAAGAAGTTAGAGTATGGGTCAAGCAACAACTTACCAAAGATTTGTGTAATTAAGAAAAGATCTTCTTGTAGCCCTTGTGATTCTCGAAATTTTCAGGGAAAATGTGAGAGTGTTCTTGTGAGTGTTTGAGAGAATTTGGAAGTGTGTGT
Source organism: Lactuca saligna (assembly GCF_052625555.1). Classification (NCBI taxonomy): domain Eukaryota; kingdom Viridiplantae; phylum Streptophyta; class Magnoliopsida; order Asterales; family Asteraceae; genus Lactuca; species Lactuca saligna. The sequence continues at coordinate 81,584,559 of NC_136421.1, forward strand.
GTGTGTGATGTGTTCTCGGCCGAAGAAGAAAAGAGAGGGGAGAAGAGAGAGTGTGAAGTGATGGATGCTTGGAAGTATGGGATATTTGCATGGATATCCCATGTATAATTGTGAGGTGGCAAGTAAAAAGTCAACTCTTCCTCCCTTTGCTTTGTGATTGGGCCGAGAGAGAGATAGGGAAAAAAGAATTTGGGCCCTTTTTGTGCTTAAGCCCATATTATGGCCCAATTAGATTAAGGGGTGGGTTTTATGGACCTTTAGAGCTAATTAAGTTTGTTATCGCCCAATAGGGTCCATTAAGGTATTTTATTTCATTCTAGGCCAAATATAGACCAAATATAGCCCAAATTATTAAAATAAATGGAAGTGGATCCAATTAGAGCCAATTTAAGAGTTCTAAGCCCAAAATAATCAAATTGGAAACTTTTTGTCCCATTAGGTCCAATAAGGAAATCTTAGTCCATAATGTACTTAAACCCGAATTTCTAGGGTTTCCAATTCTTTGTTGACTATTTGAAGTGCTTGCACAGAGTGTTTAATGGAAAATTTGTTGTCATTGAATAAGCATCATACATGCTTTCTCATTTTTGGTTCATACATGTTATTATTGTAGTTGTTACAAAGCATCAAAATTCCTAGTTGTGACAGAAAGGATGGAGATTATTCTCATCCCTACTCACTTGAAAGAAGCCTGCTTGTGCAAGGGATTTGGCTCCACACTTACGAAATCCGCTCTAAAATGGATCCTTAAGATCCCTCCTTATTCGATTGCATCATTCGCTCATTTGATTAATATATTTAACAATCACTTTTCTTGTAGTAGAATATTTGAGAAGATCACCAACGATCGTTATCGTGTGGTTCAATATCCTAAGGAATACCTTAGGAATACCTTAGGAATTTTGTGAATAGATTTTTCATGGAAGCTCTAAGTATCCCTAACATCTATATCGCAACCACAGTGAAATCCTTCAAAATGGGCTTAAAGAAGGATTCTCCCTTCTACAAAGATCTCGTATTGACTTCATGCAGGAGAATGGACAAAGTTAGGAGCAGGGAATTGAGATTCACCAGACTCGAAAAAGACATTGAGATCCAAAAAATAAGAAACCCACCAAGCTCTTATGATTACCCTAACACGAAGGCAATCTCCTCAGCCAAAATATCCTATAATTCAAAGCCTTACTCAAAACCCGACCATCACAGGATTAATGCCCTTGAAAATGAGTGGGACGAAGAAGTTTTCCCTAAAATCACTTACTATTGTTTTTTTGTGGACATTTCAGGTATAATATTTTCCATGTAGGATCTTGGAGACAAAGCCTGGTGGCCAAGGAAAGGAGAAAAATCTACTGCCTGGAAGGACAAGTCCAAACGGTGTGCATGTTAGGGCTAGGATCTGTACACTATCGAGGATGCTCAAATATCTAAGATCCTCAGCTACATCAGGATCCTCGCTAATTAACATTAATATATTTATTAATATTTATAACGGTCATGTTTTGTCTATAACTAACATGTGTGTGGAAGTAGTCTAGGAAAGATCAATTCTAAATGAAGAATCGTCTCAGCTATGCTAAAAACTCGGAATACTTGGTTAAATAACGTTCATGAAGCTAGTCATAGAGGATCCTAGAAATATCATACATCTTGTTAGCTACTTTAGACTATAAATTGCAACTTGTAATTTGCACACAAGACACTGTTTTTTTAGTCTAATCTTACTCACCGAAATTCTTTACTCATTCTTACTAAGAACTCATTGTAATCTTCATTTTATATCAATAAAATCATCAAGGCAGGTGATCATTATCACCTCCGAAGGTTTTATGTCGGAGATCCTAGCAAGTATCAAGGGATTTTCTTGTAAACCTTTGTGTCACTTTCTTTTACCATTTACTATTACACAATTTGAACTTTGAAAACATCTCATTCAATTTGGTCGATTAGTACTTGTGTCATTTTTTACCAAAACAATTCAGCACCCACCGTGGGGCCGTGGTGTTCAAAATCCTCTAAAAAATCATGTCCACATAACCGATCCTCTCTTCATCCTCTACTCCTTCCATTCCAACCAAACACCTACCACCTCCTCCGAGTGGGCCGCCTACTCAGAGGAAAAATCCTAACGCTTCCAAGAAAAGCACCTCTCAATCGCTAATCTGGGAAGTTTAGGATACTCGGGGCATTAGGATCCAACTGCCTCAGTCACTACTGCAGAACTTTTTGCTATGATGAGGAAAATGATGCAACAGGTGACCTAACAACGGGAGGAGAATAGAGCACTAATCAAAGAACTGGAGAGGATGGAGGCAGAATTTTAGAAATCCCAGGAAACAATGCCCACAATTATGCAACCAAGGATCCTGGAATTCGGTAATGTATGATGCTCAGAAAATCACCAGAAGAACATAATGATGGGTTTTGAGCATTCTAACACTTCCTAAGTGTACATGCAACCCTAATAACCTTGGATCTATGTTTGTCTAATTATCATGCAAAGTTGAATTCCAAGGCTATACTCCTATCTAGCATACATGGGGAACAATTTTTAACTTGAATGAAAGATAGAATAATTTACCTTATTGTTGCTTATGTTCCTTGAAACCTTGTGAGCCTAGCACCCCAAGTGTGATGCCTCAAATGCTTCACACAAAACCAAATGCTCTTGGAAATACTTTTAAAAGAATGCACACTTCTTGAAATCGGCCTAGCCCTCTGGTTTCATATGTGTAGCCGATTTTGGTGGAGAATGGGATTCTTATATTGTGTTGACACATCTATGGTTACACCATATAAACCCTAACGTGTCATGACTCTTCATTTCCATGACCCATGGGTTTGTAACTCCCATGGAGCATCCATGGAGCATCTTATGGGTGGAACCCAACTTGATAATCCATGGAGCGTCTTAGCCCACTATACAAGATATGGATGATTTACATAATCAACCCATATATTTAATTAGTTATCTTTTGATCGCTTAATTAATTTTAAATTAATTTTTGATCAAACTAATCAAATAATATTATTAATATATTAGAACTTATAATATATTAATAATCTCCAAATGTTATTTCTCTCATTTAGTCTATCCAATTGCATGGTGCCATGCAACCCAAATGGACCATGCCGGGTCGGGTCAAGTACATACCAAAAATAGTTATGGACTTAGACACCTTATCCAACACATAATTGCTACCACTGTGGCATCACCCTGGGGGTAACTATGGACAACCAAGCATCCATGATCAATGATCTCAACGATCCTTTCAACACTCCAAGAAACCTTGATTTTAGTAACTTTTTAAACAACAGTACTGTTAATACTAAATATACTAATGTTGATGCAGGAATAAACCCAAACATGGTCAAGGAACTTTAGCAATTAACACAAATGATCTGTAGTGTACCCAGAGTGGTCCAACCAAGCCATAGGATCTCAATATTTTCTCCCGTGATAGTCGATAACAAAGTTCCTAAGTGCTTCCAAGCTGCCAACATGAAGCTATATGATGGAACTATAGATCCTGACGAGAATATAGCCCAATACAGATAAGGTTGGAGATCATTCCCATCCTAGGGCACTTCAAGGAAGCTTGATTTTGTAAAGGATTTGGTTCGACCCTTATAGGATCAACCCTCAAATGTCCGCTAAAAGTTCCCCCATACTCTATTACTTCATTTGCACACTTAGTAAGTATCTTTAATAACTAGTTTTCTTGCAGCAGAACCTTCGAGAAGATTACTAGTGATCTCTACAGGATGGTTAAAATGGGACTAAGAAAGGATTCAGCATTCTATGAAGACCTTGTGATGACCCCCATACAAAAGATTGAATGAAGCCAGGTGTCGAGCCTTGAGGTTCATAAGGCTCGAAGAGAATAGAGAGATCCAAAAGAGAAGAAACCATTCGGATCAATATGAGAACCCCAACAAGAAGTCCGAATCCTCGACTCAAAGATCCTACAAATCGAAGCCCTATTCCAAACCGGATCATCATAGGGTTAGTTCCCTTGAAGATGGAGGAGAAGAAGAAGACCTCCCTAAATCACTGACTATTGTTTTTCTATGGATGTTTCAGGTGTAATCCATTCTATGCAGTATCTTGGAGACAAAGCAAGATGGCCAAAGAGAGATAACAAGTCCATTGCTTGGAACGACAAGTCTAAATGGTGTGCTTACCACGAAAACTTTGGCTACATTACGGAGGAATACATAGCCCTAAGAAAAGAAATCAATTACCTCCTTAGTAAAGGACACCTCAAAGAGATCATCGGGAGAAAAAGAAAAAAATACAAGGAGAACAGTCAGGATGATCACAAGATCCTGGAGAAACCAGGATCTCCACCCTCTGACGCTAAGATAATTAACGTTATCTCAAACGAATCTAACATCTATGCTACCTGTTATTCTAAGGCTAAAAGACACACGAAGGTCTCTAAAACAGAAAAGGAGGATAGACCACGGAAGAATACCATGATTAGCAGTGAAAAATAAATCACATTTGAGAGAAAAACAGGGAAGGAATTTAGGATCCTCACTATGACAGACTCATGATTACATTGTACATGGCCAACCATTCGTCAGAAGGATCCTTGTTGATGGAGGATCTTAGATCAATATCATACTCCTAGCCGCATTAAAAAGAATGAACATCCCGGAATGAGAGGTAGTCAGAAGATCCTCAGTCCTCATAGGATTTAGCGGGGAAACAAAACACACAATTGGAGAAATAATGTAATGCCCATGTTTGTAGGCTAGGCATTATTGATGATGTAATAGCCTAGGTCAACCTTTGTAACTTATTTTGAAATAATAAGGATGTATTATTTGAGTATTATATATTTATAATTAATTATTATGATTTAATAAATTAAGGATAAAAATAAGCATCAAAAATGAATATTAGATAAACCCAAAATCTATGAAGGAAGTTGTAGTGGTTGAAACAAGGATTCCGTCGATTTAACGAATACCGACATCCAAGTTATAATGAAGAATTTATGACTTGTCGAAGTTTCGCGACAGAACCGGCACCACGTTGTATGACGTAAAAAGTGAATTTACGATAATGTCCTTTTTAGCCTTAACAATCTAAATGAACGTCGTAGCATACGATAAACCGAGAACATGCATAAAAAGAATGACCAAATTTGACTTCGCATGGGGAAGTTATGAGTTTTCTAAGATTTTGGCATAGCAGTATGCATCCCGAAACTCGAATTTTAGATCGAGCGATTTTTAGCCGACACAGCCTAAATGAGAATCGAAAATCTTGTCGATTGTAGTTTAACGGTAAAAAGATAGATGAAACCGGATGTCGGATAAAGAAGTTATGAATTTTTAACGGACTTTTCCTGTCCCATCCTATTAAAATATAACTTTAAAAATAAAGTCAGAATTAGCCGACGGGGTCTAAATTAAAGTTGTATAGCATAATTTCGCCTACGTGTGGATATAAAGAACGTCAAAAACAGAGCACGTATGCAAAAGATATGAATTTTTGAAGTTCAGACACAAACTTCGAGGCTGGAAAAGCATCCGGCATACCAAGTGGTTTGCTTAGATTATAAATATGTACGCCAGTGTATGAGATAAGTACGCCCCACGTACTTTTGTTCCCGGTCCATAATTGGCAATGTAGCCTACTCCATTGCATGGTGGACACGTGTTCGTAGCCTTGACGCTTCCATAGAGTTATGCCCCACATACCATGATTTACGCCTAGCGTACTGGTTGAAGAATCTGTATGCCCCACGTACCATAGAGTTATGCCTCGTGTAACTTGAATGTTCAACCACTATAAATAGTGATCGAAGCCATCTGAACTTTTACTTACAAAATTCACTCCTATCACCCTCTACTTTCCTTTTTGTTACAATATCTACCCTAACCCTAAAAATACCATCCTAGCATCACAAGCAAGTCCTAAAGCACCCGAAGATCCTGAGAAAAAGAGTTTCTGAGTCGAAACTCTATCCACGTGAAGCCCGGTTTTTGAGAAAACATCTCGGTTTTATCGGAAACAATCATTCTAAGAGATGAAGTGCTGCCCAATTATCGTTAAATCATGTGAGTGTGTGGTCACTTTCATCTTACACATAGATATGAAGTGTTTTCTATAAAGTACATGCTATGTGTATAAATATTTTTTTTTCTATTTGGGATGGATGTTGAATGTAGTTTTTATACATTCTTAGAATGATTTAAATTGTATATGTATTTTTATCTACAAATATGTTGGGTATAACATGGGTAGATAAAATAGTTGATGTGTGTTAAAATGATGAGAGGCGTAGTTGTTGTTATTCTAATCATTTAGCGAAGTATAGATGGCAACCACAAACTATTGTAGACAGTCCCGTGGAATGCTAGGAGGCTCAAAACCAGTAGGTGTTTTTGAACTTAGTGTTCACGAGTTGTACTCTATCCCCCCATGGTTGCCCTATTTGACATGTATTGCTAAGGAATCCCGTAAGCAGTGTTGTCACCCCGATGATGATCCTTGGATCAGGTCCCTTGTGATAGGTGTTTAGGGACGTAAAGTGTGGATAACGGGAATGGGTAATCAGGGATATTGTTGGTTAATGAAAGTAATAAATTTATTGTTGGTTGATGAAATTAATTAATTTATTTATTGTGGGTTGAAAACCGTATATGATCACCAGACTACCGAGCCTGACCCACTCAAGTTTTTATATTACATGTAGTGGACCCAGAGCATAGTTGGATGATGAAGAGGGAATTATTGATTATAGGCCATTAGATGTAAATATTTTTTTTAAGGTCTATAATATACTATATATGCTTTTGGTCTGTATCGATGTGGATGTCCCAAGTTTTGTAATGAAATGAAAAATACATTTCTTTAAGAAATGATTTGATAAATTTTTATCATATTTTGTTTTGGGACAAATTCCGCATATTTTTATCAGAGTGTAACAGCCCTGATTTTTAGGTATCATTCATTCATATATTTTTGGTGTTTTGTGAGGGGACTCGACGAGTTGGAGCTCAAACTCGCCGAGTAGGATCGCGGTTCTGGACGCGGGTTCGCGCCTGGACTCGGCGAGTCTGCGCTGTTTGATGAAACCCTAATTTCCCGGTCCTAAGCCCTATTTAAAGGTCCTTATGGCCCTTCATTGCGGCTACCTTGACCTTGAGAGCACCAAAGTAGCTAAGGGCTTCTTGTGAGTGAGATAAGAGGCTATTGTTCACCAAATTTGTGTGTATTTGCAAGAAAGGAAGGGGGAAAGTCAAGCTAGAAGAGTTGGGAGCTTGGATCTACTTCCATTTCGCCAGGGGAAGCTTCTTGAGGTATCATTCAAAGCTTATTTCCGTATTTTTGTTGATTTAGTCAAATCTAGGGTTTCTTCTTGCCTTGTTTGCTTTGTAATTGAAGTGTGAGAGGTCTCATGGGGATATGGTACCTAGATCTAGACCTTAGCAGGTCCAGAATGTCCCTAATGCTATACTTTATGTCCATCCTTTTGGGTTGGAGACTAGGGTTGCCATCTTAGAGGTTATTTCTCCAAAAAGAGCCTTGTGGATGTTGCATGGTAGCCAAGACTGTGAATTTACGTGATGAATGAGCTTAGGAGGGCCAGATATATGAGTGGATGGAGCGGCTCTGACCTCAGAAGAGAGATTGAGTTGATGCATGGCATGGACTCGCCGAGTCTAAAGAACAGACTCGGCGAGTAGCATAAAGATTGTCCTTAACCACTCAGTGAGTGGTCCTGCCGAGTTATGGCTGAATCAGTGAGTCATGGAGAGTTAGAGAGGGTTGACAGGTGGACTGAGTCGAGCAGGAACTCGCCGAGTTGTTCTTGTGACTCGGCGAGTTGAGTTGTGGTGGCCCTGCGATTCATGCCAGGTGGAACTCGTCGAGTCAGGGGAGTACTCGACGTGTCAAAGGAGAATCCTAGAGATTTGGTGAAAACTCTTAGACTCGCTGAGTCGCTCTAGTGCACTCGCCGAGTCCGGTCAAGTTGACCGTTGACGGTTGACCAGAGTTGACCAGTGTTGACTTGATAGGGGTAGTCAAACTTAGTGGTAAAAGTATTAATTAGAGATATGTGATGTTATAGGAGGATTATAGCTCGGGGGATCGAGCACGAGTGATTTCCAGGATTCGCGAGTTATCGAGATATACGAGGTGAGTCTTCTCACGATACTGTACACGGAAGGGTTTGACTGTGTGACCAGAAGGTCGAATATGATATGAGATATATGCATTATGTGTGATAAGTTAATCGTTATATGTGCCATGTATGATATGCTTGATATGGGGTGGAAGGCATTATGTTATGGGCCGAAAGGCGAATATGTTATGGGATGGAAGGCGTTGTAATATGGACCGTAAGGTTGACATGGGTAGGACCGGAAGGTTTACCCAGTCCGGACGGAAGTCCCCTGAGACGCATGGACCGGAAGGTCAGGGCCTGGAAAGGCGTATGTGCGTAGGTTGTATTTTGGGGAACTCACTAAGCAATTATGCTTACAATTGTTGTCTTGTGTATTTCAGGTACTAGCGAGGACCGTGGGAAGGTGTCGGCATGATCGTACACATACTCGGGGAAAACTATTTTTATGATCTTTGTGATGTATTCGGTTGTGACAATATTGTTTAAGTTGGAATTTAAAATATTACTCGATGTTTTTGATGTTTGCAAAAACGAAAAATTGGTTTTAAAATTTACATCGTTACAAGTTGGTATCAGAGCCTTGGTTTGAGGGATTCGGGTTCACCTTCGGGCGTAACTGAACTCAAACCGGGGATTTGAGAAAATTTTAATTAATAAATCAATAAAATTTGATAAGGGATTTTTGAAACAACGAAAGAAGAAGAAGTGTGTACGGTCAGCCAGCGCCCGAACGGTAAAATCCCCAGAATACTCTTACAATATGAGTTATGAGATATGATATGAAAGACCCCAACTTTCGTATTTTTGAAAGACCCAAAATTTCATATTTCACATTATCATTACTCCAAAACCATGCTATTTGCATATTCATAAAAGCAATATTTTACATTGATATAAAGGATTTACAAACTATTGGATACAAACCTTCTATTACAAAGTGTTATATATATTACATAACTACCCAGGATATTGTAATTTATACAAACATAAAAAAGTAGTACAAAAGTACTATTACAAACTATTCTACATCTTTCATTAGTATGTAAACATACTATTTATTTATCACATGCAATTGTTAAACATTGATAGGGTAAGTGGTGACGCTTAGTGAGTTCAAAAATAGATACAATATAATGTTATGATATATATATATATATATATATATATATATATATATATATATATATATATATATATACTTCAATGTGTCAAGGTAAAGAGGAACAACAAGATGTATGTGAGATCATGTAACAAGCGTTCATATCAATCAAAGACATTATTCAAAGATATTCTTTTCAATTCTTGATATACATCAATAAAGCTTTGGCCCAATTGGCATAGAAGACATGCAATTTCTGATTAATATCTTGTTAGATTTCAGGCTTATAATCCTGTCTAACCATTTGCCAATGCCATAAAATAGAAGTCATTCTCTTACGGAGACATGCTCTACATGGCCAGAGGCTACGTACCAGTACCAATGTGAATCTAAGTCCTTTCACTGATCACATGGTCAAAGGTATTACAATTGCTATAAACATAGCGAATAACACGAGAAAATAACTCAGAATGATAATACTAAAAAGCACATAGCACATATAACACATAGCATACAATTGTTCCTATATATTGAACTCACCATAAGTTAACCGGGGGTTAAAATAGTAATTTGGACAGCACTTTGGCTTTAAATATGCCTTTCTATGTTGAAAACCAGAAGTTTGTTTGAAAATTGGGCTCTGCGAAGGTAGGGCTTCAAAACCGATAAGATAAAATTTTCCGGGCTGCTTGGGGGTCTTGGGACGTGTTTCGGGCTTTAAAAATGATACTGGGGCTTCGGGAAAAATCAAAATAGTGAATATATGGATTTATGGGTGAAAAATGTCAAATTTTCAAAGTTAGTCGGCAAAGTTCGCAGCCTCCCTTATATAGGGCCGAGGCCGAAGTCGGCTGGAAAGGAAGAAGGCACCGAAGCAGCTCGGTGTCATTAGCTGCGAGGGCCACGTCGCCTTTGCGAGGCTAGGACGCGAGGAGTGACGAGGCAGGCGCGAAGACTCGGACGCGAGGAGGCATGGAGGTGCGAGATTTGGACACGAGGGCGAAGCACGTCAGACTTCTATTGGCTTGCACATCGGACAAATCAAAGCATGACACGCAGAGACTTCGGATTGGTCCATGATCTCGGTGATGCACCCGCTTCGTGGGAGGTGACGTCTCCGACCACTGTTCACGCGAGGGTGACGTGGCTGCTTCTCACCCATACGAAATTTTCGAAAATTGCACCCAATTCTTCTAAACTCCATAACTTTCGCATACGAGCTCCGTTTTTTACGTTCTTTATATTCACGCATAGCTAGAATTACGCTCTACAACTTTCGTTTTGACTTCGTCAGCTAATTTTGATTTTAATTTTAATATTATTATTTTTAACAGATCGGGACAGGAAAATCCGTTAAAAATTCATAACTTCTTCATCCGACATCCGTTTTCGTCAGACTTTTTACCGTTTTACTACATATGACGAGACCTTCGATTCTCATTTAGGATGTATCGGTAAAATATCGCTCGGTCTAAAATTCGAGTTTTTAGCTGTCTACTGCTAAGCTGAAACTTCGAAAAATCATAACTTCCTCATACGAAGTTTGATTTTGGCGTTCTTTTTATCGAATTTCTTGGTTTAACGATTACTAAGACTTTCATTTAGATTATTAAGGCTAAAAAGTAGTTTATCAAAAACTCACTTTTTACGTCATTCGGCGCCGTGCCGGTTTTGTCGCGGATCTTCGGTTGGTCATAACTTCTTCGTTATAACTCGGATTTTGACAAGGTTTTCTCCTACAATTTTCTAATGAGATTCTCTACAACATCAAATAATAAAATTTTACTTATTTAAAATTTCATATTTTCGCTAAATTTCACTATTTGGCTTTTAATTGGAATCTAATAAGACGTCTAATATTTTCTGAGTGATTCTAAACATAGTTTTACTTCATTTCTAGTAAAAACCATCTGTTAGAACTCAACACTCAATTTTACATAATATTTCACAATTTTATTCATTACAAAACACGATTTTAAAATGTGTATGTTACAAATATCTCCTCCTTTTGAGGATTTCGTCCCCGAAATTACATCGATTAAAATAAATGGGGATATTTTGCTTTTATCTCATTCTTATTCTCCCAAGTATAGTTTGGGCCACGATGGTGTTTCCACTTGACAAGCACCAATTCTACTTCTTTATTGCGTAGCTTAGCTGTTCTTTCATTCACGATTTCATCAGGCTCTTCTACATATCTTAACTTATTATCCAATTTCACTTCGGATAATGGAACTGTCTCATCGTAGATGCTCAAGCATTTACGCAGATAACTTACATGAAACACATCATGAATACCCGCCAAATCTTCAGGTAATTCTAAGCGGTAAGCTTGATTTCCAATTTGCTGGATGATTTTGAAAGGACAAACAAATCTAGGACTCAACTTTCCTTTCATCCCAAATCGCATAAGGCCTTTCCATGGGGATACCTTCAGCATCACGAAATCACCCACTTGAAATTCTATAGGTCGTCTTCTCTTTTCCGTATAGGACTTCTGTCGATCTGGGCCGCTTTCATTCTTTCTCGTACGATTTGAATCTTGTCGGTGGTGTCTTGAATCATTTCGGGGCCTCCAAAGATCTTCTGTCCTATATCACGCCAACATAATGGCGTACGGCATTTGCGACCATATAATGCTTCATATGGTGGAATTTTGATTGAAGTGTGGTAACTGTTCTTATATGAAAATTTGACAAGCGGTAAGTATTTATCCCAGTTACCACCGAACTCCAAAACACATGCACAAAGCATATCTTCTATTATTTGGATTGTTCTCTCTGTCTAACCATCTGTCTGAGGATGATAAGCGGTACTGAGAACAACTCGAGATCCTAATTCGTGTTGCATACTCGCCCAAAAGTGAGAAGTGAAGCGAGTATCACGATCGGAAATGATCTTTAGTGGCACACCATGTCTTGCAATAATTTCATCCAAGTATACCTATGCGTATTTCTCCATTGGAGCCGTTTCACGCATAGCGAGAAAATGTGCACTCTTAGTCAGACGGTCGATGATTACCCAAATGCTATCATTCTGTCTAGCAGTCTTTGGTAATTTAGTAATAAAATCCATGGACAGCTCTTCCCACTTCCATACAGGAACACTAAGGCTTTCTGGAGTTCCATAAGGCTTTTGGTGTTCTGTTTTGACTTGTAAGCATACTAAGCATTCATGTACATATCTTCCAATGTCTCTCTTTAATCCAGGCCACCAATAATCAGCTCTTTTATCATAGTACATTTTACTTGTGCCAGGATGTATTGATAGCTTAGATTTATGAGCTTCATCTAAAATCTTCTGTCTTAAACCACCAATCTTTGGAATCCATAGCCGATTCTTAAATACCTTTAATCCTTGTGGATCGTCAAGTAAAACATCGGAATAATATACCATTCCTTCCTTCTTTACATTTTCTGGCTTTAAGGCTTCAACTTGCCACTTCTCTAGTTCATCAAGAATGGTGAACTTCACCGTAGTGTGAGTAATAGTATAACACATACTATTACGATAAAATTTCCTGCTAAGTGCATCTGCAACCACATTAGCCTTTCCAGGATGGTACAAGATTTCGCAATCATAGTCCTTGATTAGCTCCATGGCTCATTGTTGTCTCATATTCAGAGTTTGCTGACTGAATATATACTTGAGACTCTTGTGGTTGGTGAATCATTGGCATTTCGTACCAAAAAGGTAATGTCTCCAAAGTTTTAGGGCAAATACTACTGCAGCGAGTTCAAGATCATGGGTGGGATGATTCTTTTCATAATCTTTAAGTTGTCTTGAGGCATAGGCTATTACTTTACCATGCTGCATCAACACACAACCGAGTCCCAATCTTGAAGCATCGCTATATACGGAGAAATCATCATCACCTTCTGGGAGTGATAAGATGGGAGCATGAGTTAAAAGATCTTTTAGAGTTGAGAAAGCTTTTTCTTGATCTTCACCCCATTTGAAATTCACTTCCTTCCGTGTAAGGCTTGTGAGGGGTACGGCTATACAAGAAAAGTCTTTAATGAATCTCCGGTAATATCCCACGAGACCTAAGAAACTACGAATTTCGGAAGCATCACGAGGCACTTCCCAATTTTGAATGGCTTCGATTTTGATGGGATCTACAGATACACTGTTACTGGAAATAATATGGCCGAGAAATTGAACTTGACGGAGCCAAAATTCACATTTCGAGAATTTAGCATAAAGTTTCTCCTTTAGAAGGAGTTCTAGGATTTCACGAATATGAATGGCATGATCGGCTTCAAACTTGGAATAGATTAGAATATCATCAATGAATACGATGACAGACTTATCGAGCATTGAGCGGCAGACTCGATTCATCATATCCATGTGTGACATCCCGGAATTTAGGTCATAGATTTCAAACGACTAAACTACGACAAATCTATTTGTAATTAATTCATTTAGCTTTAACTGCATCTAAGGAAATATAAATGAGTTAATTTCAATTATTATATAATATTTGATGATATTTTTATGCCCAAACGTGTAAACTGGTAACCCAATCAAACCGCTCAACTGCAGCGCTGACTAATGCGTCTGAAAATTGAAATTTAACATTTTTCATTTTTGAGCAAAATAAACACAAAAATATGATAGTACATGTTCCCCCATTTCCAAAAATATAAAGAACGTCCAAAACGGAGTTTGTATGCAAAAGATATAACCGCTTTAAGAAAAACGGACAGTAAAACACTTTTATTCTTTAATCGCGTAAATAAAAACGTTCCGTTGAGGCACTTACGCTTTGCCGACGGGATTTTTGAGAGCATTTTTGGACTCAGGATATAGAATATTATTTAATTTCACACTCAAAATAATTCTTACGAAAATATTTATGAAAGTCGCAAAAACGGACACCGCCAACCGTTAAGACGCAAAACTTCAAACGCCATTTCCCGGAGATCCGTAACTCCAAAAATTAATCCGTTTGATGTTCTGGAATCCTTGAATTATACTCTATCTAAAAGTCCTTTCGAAAAAAAATATTCGATGCACGAATCCCAAGGAACCCATTTTCGCATGTTTTGGATATGAAATGGAGGTATAACTCCATGTGGGGCCCCCATGGTGTGATGGACTCCAAAAATCTGATCTCCTTCCAGCTTCCCACGTGCTTCTCCTCTACCTCACTCTTCATCTTGGTTTGCAAGTATCACCAAAAGTACATAAACAGTTGAAGGTATGGCCATTAGTAAGCATGTGTGTGTAGACTTATACTATAAATAGAGGGTTTACTTCACCTGAATCCTCACAAACTAATCGGTTCTTCTTCTCTCTATCACTCCCTCTCTTAATCTCTCCCTCTCTTCCTCTTTCCTTACACCACCACCCACTGCCACTAATATCAAACACCTCCTTCAACCATGGTTTGTTCCTGATTTCAACCACCGAGAGTCTCTCCACCCTCCCCTCTCTTTTTCTCGGGAAGAAGACGCAACAGAAGGCACCAGGAGGCTGTCGGGGACCCTCCTGCCACCACCGACGAACAAACCACCTTCTCTTTTTGTGCTGCTGTGTTGCTGCCACTGTAAGTCCCTACCGTCACCACCTTGTATATTTATTTCCTTCTCATTGTCGATCATAATAAACAACCAAAGAACCATAAAATCATGCGTAATTCTTTTCCTTTGTTTATGCATGGAATTCGAGTGAACACAGGAGGTTAACACCTCCTGTGTAATTGATCGACACTATACAAACATGCATTCCATTTAAATAGATATGATCCCTCAACTTTGAAATTGTCCATTATTAGTCCCTCCATATTTAGAATTATCTCAAATCTAGTTGTTAAACAATGAAAGTTTAATCAAAATATTTAAAACATACCCTAAACTGAACAAATCTTTTCAAAACAAATCAAACTTTAAATACAAAATTAAATGAACAATGTTTATACGTATATATTAGAAATTTTAAAGTTGATTTCAAATAAATTAATTTTGGTTATTTAAAAACTTGCGGAAAAATAATAAATTAAATTTTAAAATTTATTTAAAATAATTTTAAATTTTAAATTGGCAAAAGTTAGGGAATTATTCAAGAAATTGTTATAATACTTAATCACGTCCAAATATTAATATATATCGAATTTCTAGGAAATCGAACTAATCCCGGAGATCACGACCTCACGGCAATACATTCTGGTCTTAAGAACTACTCGTTTACCACTCGATAAGGTGAGAGTTACGGCCCCTTTTGAATATTTTATTTATTCTTGGGGGAGAATACATGTGCTAAATAGTATTTATTATGCAAATACATATGCCTTATATGATATACATGCTACAATTTTAAAAGTTGTAAAGACTTCCATATCTGAATACTAGGCATTACACACTTGTACAATACCATTATGTTAAAATACATATCTCCATAAAAGTGAGTAATTTATACTTTTATAAATACGTCAACCATACTCGACTTTTACAAATACTATACTACGAAATTCATTATGCCCGGTACTTATCTATAATTAAGTTAGGGCTGAGAGTTATTCACAAACTTTTCGTTAATGGTTTTTGAGTGAGACGCTACTATTCATTAGCTGAGTTTAATCACTTAGCCTGCCCCATACTGCTATAATCGTTAATCTTCGGAGCGAGGTACATATATATAGATCTATATGGGTTCGACAACCCCACCTGCGGTTGCTAACTACAACCATCGACTGATCAATCGAAGCAGGTGATATGTGTCTACGATCGTTACTACGACGTCCAATGAAGCGTCGTAGGGAGGGGTACCTTTCGTCTATAGCTCGATTATAGAACTCACTAAAAACATTAACATGAATCTCTCTCACTTTTTCACTACAACCACATGTTTGGTTACTTTTAGAAATGTTTTTAAGTATGGTGGTTACTTATACAATGGATATGTTTAAACCTTCATGAAGTTATTACAAACACATTTTCTTCAAAAGCATAAAATTATTTATAAAATTAATTTTTAGCTTTTAAAGACTCATGACAAGCATTGTTTCAACTATCATTATACAAAATATATACATATATATATACATATATATATACTCTTGGACTTTTGAAAGTATTATTACTGCGACTAGCAGAAAACCTGTGACTCTCACCAACCTCGTGTTGACTTTCAAAATACATGTATTCTCAGGAAATCAGTGAAATTTCGGGTACACTCAGACGATGGAAAACTTGGCTCGCAAGTACTTTAATTTTCTACTTTTGAACTGTTATGCCTAACTGTTAAGGCAAACTCGTATTATTATTTTATTACTATCTGTAAGAACTTTGTATGAAAACATAAACATGTAATGAAATGTTGTTTTGTTTATTGTTGTACTTGTGCTGTATATTCAATTTACCTGTGATCCATGAACTTAGTCGCACAGCCCGGCATGTTCCGCCGCCTCGGCCGGGGGTGTGACAGAATGGTATCAGAGCTAAATTGGCTATAGAGAACTCGTATCCTCGAAAGAGGAATACAACTATAGCAACTAGCTTCTTATAAAAGTATTATCAATAATAAAACTACTTCCCGACTACTTACGGTATGGTAGTTGGGAAGTACAAAACAAAGATTAATAATACTACAAACCCCACCAACCTTAATATGTAAGAGTTGATATATATACCCTGACCCACGATGAGAACACTTAATAAAAATTCTAAACATCCCTTCAACTAAAACTACCAACTCAACCCTTTAGGTCAAACGCCTCAATTAAAGGTTAGTATCGTACATAAGCCATACCACAAATAAACCTGGAACGCGCGCCTATGTTATTTATGGTCGGGCCGGTGCACAACCAACCTTGAGCAAGGAGTTTGACAAGCTACAACGGTTGAGAGTTTTAGAAGTTGAAGAATATCCATCAGATTCGTTGATGAAGCTTAATACCTTAGACTCCTTTTATCAACCTTAAAACTCTTATAAAAAAAAAAATAATAATAAAAAAAAAATAAATAAATAAAAAAAAATAAAAAAATAAAAAAATAAATTAAAAAAAAAAATTAAAAAAAATAAAATAAAATAAAATAAATAAATAAATAAATAAATAAAAAATAATAATAAAAATAAAATAAAAACTTATACAAATTTACTAAACCGCTTGAAACCCTTCTATGTAGATGGCTGGACTACCAGATAACCCTGATGACTGGTTTCGACTTGAGGATCCTGATGAGCCATTTGGAGTTCCTTTGCATCCACATCCACTACACTTAGCGGGGGATCCGTACTTTCCCCATGACGGTCTTGAGGAGGATCCCGAAGAGGATCCTGAGGAGGATCCCGATGAGGAGGAGCTCGAGAATGAGGGCATATTTCAGGATGCCCAAGAGACTGATGATGATGGTCCTGCAGAGGATGAGGGAGACCTCTCCGAAGAGGAACCTACTCCCCTTACCCCACCAGACTCACCACCGAGACCCTACTACCAGCCGTACCTTCTGCGCGGCAAGGGCCCTTGTATGATGAGGACCCCAGGAACTACTATATCTCCTATTTACCACTTGGACCCAGCTGCTCAGGTTTCCCGACCCACTAGTGGTCTATTAGGGAAACGTAATCGACCCAGTGAGCCATCTTGGCTCACAGACCTCCTTAGCAGGAGGGATGCTACTGATCTACCACCACGGTTTGAGGTTGGTGAATCTTCACGAGCACCACTCAGGTTTAATCCTGAGGATGATCCGATACCTCGCTTGATGACTCAGATTGATCAGACCGGGGATAGGATTAGATCCTTGGAGCAGTTTGTGAGAGGTCCAGACTCTACTTCCCTCGACCATCGAGTTGAGACACTCGAGGAAGAGGAGAAGGAGAATTCTGATGCGATCCAGATATTATATCATCTCTCGGGTGCTGATCATGATGCAGTGAATGCCTTGAGTGCTCAGGTAAGAGCACAGAACTACCGGATTCAGATCATGGAGAGCGAGCTTGCTGCGTAGCGAAATCAGTTGGTTATCTCTGCGCAGGAACAACGCTACATCTTGGACCAGTTCGAGGACTTTGTCCTCTATGTGATGACTCGATTTGGGAGGTAGATATCTAGGGCAACTTGTGTCCTAGGATAAGGTTAGGACTTTTGAGGAATAGCTTTTGTATTGCAAGTGTTTATCACTGCCTGGTTTGTAATAGCTCTTTTGAAAAGCTTTTCTATTTCTAACCTTATATGGTTAAAACTTTGTAACCAAAACAAGCAGTTCTGATGACAATGTTTCTGTGTTTTATTAAATGTTTGTACTTATTATGTATTACTTGCAAAACTCTATATATCAGGAAAAGCTTTCATTTTCTGGTTTCGCAAGAAAAACAAATTGAACAAATACAAAATACACACACATTATAACTATATGGTTTAAAAAAAAAATTAACTTACTTATCTAACGTATTAGGATAATGCCTCGACGAAAAGAACCACGAGTTCGTCCACCACCGACTCCCCGAACTAACAGGAGAAGTGCTCCAGAGATAACTCAAACAACAGAAGAAACTCCAGACCCTGAAGAAACCCCAAGTGCTACAAATAACCACCAAAATTTCCAGATGGATCCCACCATGATGCAGAACATGCTTGCACAAGGGATTGCTACGGCCTTGGCGACTTATGAGGCAGCTCGAAACGGGAATACTGGAAATAGCGGAAGTGGTACTCCTGTAGTTGCCCAAAGAAATCCCAAACACTGCTCATACAAAGAATTCATGGGTTGTAAACCCCGATCCTTCTACGGAACTGAAGGAGCTGTTGGCCTATCCCGATGGATAGAGAAGATTGAAGCTGTCTTCCACATCAGCTCTTGCCCGGATGACTGCAGGGTTAAGTACGCTACCTGCACACTGATGGATGCTGCCTTAACTTGGTGGAACAACCATGCCAAGACCGTGGGAATTGCGGAAGCCTATGCCATGGGATGGGAACAGCTGAAACTAATGATGACTAAAGTGTATTGCCCACGACAGGAGATTCAGGCATTAGAACAAGAACTCTGGAACCTAACCATGCAAGGATCAGAGGTAGCTGCTTATACCTCCCGATTCGAAGACCTTGCAACTCTTTGTCCCGGAATGGTACCTTCAGAAGACAAGAAGATGGAGAGATACATTTGGGGATTAGCATCGCCAGTCCAAGGTCTGGTTACTGCATCCAGACCCTCAACTTTTGATAGTGCCAAGCAGCTGGCCTATGAGTTGACTGAACAATGTATCCGACAAGGCACCATGGCCCCTGCAAAAGAAAAGAACCAAACTGGGAAATCTAAGAGAAACTTCCAGGGAAAGCCAAAAGGGAACTTCAAACACCGTAAGCGAAACCCAGAGCCTGTAACGGTGTATGCTGCAGTCACAACCACTCCCACTCCAGTAAAACCCTACGCTGGAACTCTACCTCGCTGCCCTAAGTGCAATTATCATCATGTTGGAGACTGCAGGATATGTAGCAACTGCAAATTAAGCGGTCATACCACCAAATTTTGCAAAAAGAACCCAAGCAACACAGTCTCAACTACTACCGCAAGAGAAAGTCGAACCTGCTTCGAGTGCAACCAACATGGACATTTCAGGAAAGATTGTCCTAAGCTGAAGAGACAGGGTGGTCAAGGAAGGGCATTTGTGATAGGTGCGGGAGACGCACGCCAGGAACCAACTGTGGTTACTGGTACGTTTCCTATCAACAATATTTATGCCTCTGTATTATTTGATACTGGTGCTGATAAGAGTTTTATTTCCCACAAATTTAGAAAAATGATTAATCATGAATCATGCAAACTCAATAATGCTTACACGGTAGAAGTAGCCAATGGTCAAATAGAAAGCACCTTAGAAATACTCACCAACTGCCTTCTCACCCTGAATAATCACGTGTTCCCTGTCGACTTAATGCCCATAACCATTGGAAGTTTCGATGTAATCATCGGAATGGATTGGTTATCAGCCCATCGAGCGGAGATTTTATGTTACGAAAAAGCTGTACGATTACCCTTACCAAACGATGAAGTCCTTGTGATTTATGGAGACAAGGCAGGGAAGAACCTACGAGTCATTACTTGCATGAAGGCAAGGAAGTATTTGCAGAAGAGATGCTACGCTTTCTTGGCCCACGTGGTGGATACGCAAGGCAAGGGTAAGGAAATCAAAGACATACCACAAGTGTGTGACTACCCAGACGTATTTCCAGAAGACCTACCTGGAGTACCTCCTATCAGACAGGTTGAATTTCGAATCGACCTTATCCCGGGTGCAGCACCAGTGGCACGGTCTCCTTATCGCCTGGCTCCATCGGAAATGCAAGAACTATCCAGTCAACTTCAAGAACTTCTCGACAAAGGCTTTATTCGGCCAAGCTTCTCTCCATGGGGAGCCCCGGTATTGTTTGTCAAAAAGAAGGATGGTTCTTTTAGGATGTGCATCGATTATCGAGAGTTGAATAAGCTCACTATCAAAAACCGGTATCCACTCCCGAGGATCGATGACCTGTTCGACCAATTACAAGGATCCTGCTACTACTCAAAGATCGACCTACGATCCGGCTATCATCAACTTAGAGTTCAAGAAGCGGATATTCCAAAGACGGCATTCCGAACTAGATACGGTCACTATGAGTTTCTAGTGATGCCATTTGGACTGACCAACGCACCTGCCGTATTCATGGACCTTATGAATCGGGTGTGTAAACCCTACTTGGACAAATTTGTGATTGTCTTTATCGATGACATATTAATATACTCACGAACCAAGGAAGAACATGACCAGCACTTGCGTTTAATCCTAGAACTACTAAGAAAAGAAAAACTTTATGCAAAGTTTTCTAAGTGTGAGTTCTGGATTAACGAAGTTCATTTCCTCGGTCATGTGGTCAGCAATAAAGGGATTCATGTCGATCCGGTGAAGATTGAAGCTGTCAAGAATTGGAAAGCACCAACAACACCAACCGAAGTACGTCAGTTCTTAGGGCTTGCAGGCTATTATCGGAGATTTATTGAGAACTTCTCCAAAATAGCCAAGCCTCTCACCGCACTAACCCAGAAAGACAAAAAGTTCAACTGGGGAGACAGTCAAGAGTCTGCCTTCCGAAAATTGAAGCAATTGTTATGCAGTGCACCAATTTTGTCTCTTCCCGAGGGAACAGAAGACTTTGTAGTATACTGTGATGCCTCACGTCAAGGGTTAGGGTGTGTACTAATGCAGAGGAATAAGGTTATTGCATATGCATCCCGACAACTAAAGCCAAATGAGACAAACTACACTACCCATGACTTAGAGTTGGGAGCCGTAATATTTGCTCTGAAGATTTGGAGACACTATCTATACGGGACAAAGTGCATTGTATTCACAGACCACAAGAGCCTCCAACACATTTTTGATCAAAAAGAGCTCAATATGAGACAACGGAGATGGGTCGAATTACTAAATGATTATGAATGCGAGATTCGTTATCATCCCGGTAAAGCAAACGTTGTGGCAGATGCCTTAAGCAGGAAGGAACGAGCAAAACCTCTTCGTGTAAAGGCTCTAACCCTAACCATCCACTCGAACCTTACTATTCAAATTCGTGATGCTCAGCTAGAAGCACTTAAACCTGAAAACATCATGGAAGAAAACCTACGAGGCATGGACAAACAGTTCGACCTCAGAGATGATGGAACGCGATACTTCATGAACCGAATTTGGACTCCAAGATTTGGAGAAGTCAGAGATTTGGTTTTAAACGAAGCTCACAAGTCAAGATACTCAATACATCCCGGATCAGACAAGATGTATCTCGATCTCAAGAAGCATTATTGGTGGCCCAATATGAAGGCAGAAATTGCCACTTATGTTGGTAAGTGTTTGACCTGCTCCAAGGTCAAGGCGGAGTACCAGAAGCCGTCTGGCCTGCTACAACAACCATCAATTCCAGAATGGAAGTGGGAACAAATAACAATGGACTTTATAACAAAGTTGCCCAAGACATCAAGCGGTTACGATACCATATGGGTAGTGGTTGACCGTTTGACCAAGTCCGCTCACTTCTTAGCCATCAAGGAAACTGATAAGATGGAAAAACTCACCAGAACTTATCTCAAGGAGATAGTCAAACTACACGGTGTGCCAATATCTATCATCTCGGACCGAGATAGTAGATTCACTTCCAGATTTTGGCAATCACTGCAAAGATCCCTAGGCACAAAACTCGACATGAGTACAGCATATCATCCCCAAACGGATGGCCAGAGCGAAAGGACAATACAAACTCTGGAAGATATGCTCCGCGCTTGTGTGATAGACTTTGGTAACGCATGGGATACTCACTTGCCATTAGTTGAGTTCTCTTACAACAACAGCTATCACAGTAGTATAAAGGCCGCTCCATTCGAGGCCTTGTATGGGCGCAAATGTCGTTCACCATTATGTTGGGCAGAGATTGGAGATACCCAACTAGCAGGAAAACATATTAGAGATACACTATTCACTGGACCTGAAATCATTCAGGAGACAACAGAAAAGATTGTTCAGATAAAAGAACGGCTAAAAGCCGCACGTAGTCGGCAGAAGAGTTATGCTGACAACAGACGCAAACCATTGGAATTCAAAGTAGGAGACCGAGTCCTACTAAAAGTTGCCCCATGGAAGGGTGTCATTAGATTCGGAAAAAGAGGAAAGCTAAACCCACGTTACATCGGACCCTTTGAGATCCTAGCAAGAGTTGGTCTGGTAGCTTATAAGCTCAACCTACCTCAAGAGCTTAACAAGGTTCACGATACCTTCCACGTGTCTAATCTCAAAAAGTGCCTAGCCGATGAAAATTTGATCGTACCACTCGATGAAATTCAGGTCAACACAAAGCTTCACTTCATGGAGGAACCAATGGAGATTATGGATCGGGAAATTAAAAGACTTAAACAAAACCGCATACCTATAGTAAAAGTCCGATGGAACTCTCGTAGAGGGCCAGAGTTTACCTGGGAACGCGAGGACCAAATGAAGCAAAAGTACCCACACTTATTCAATGATGCCCCCTCCACTAGTGAAAGAACTAACTACTAGTGTAAAGTAGCCAAGAATGTAATAATTTCGGGACGAAATTCCCTTAACGGGGAGGTAATGTGACATCCCGGAATTTAGGTCATAGATTTCAAACGACTAAACTACGACAAATCTATTTGTAATTAATTCATTTAGCTTTAACTGCATCTAAGGAAATATAAATGAGTTAATTTCAATTATTATATAATATTTGATGATATTTTTATGCCCAAACGTGTAAACTGGTAACCCAATCAAACCGCTCAACTGCAGCGCTGACTAATGCGTCTGAAAATTGAAATTTAACATTTTTCATTTTTGAGCAAAATAAACACAAAAATATGATAGTACATGTTCCCCCATTTCCAAAAATATAAAGAACGTCCAAAACGGAGTTTGTATGCAAAAGATATAACCGCTTTAAGAAAAACGGACAGTAAAACACTTTTATTCTTTAATCGCGTAAATAAAAACGTTCCGTTGAGGCACTTACGCTTTGCCGACGGGATTTTTGAGAGCATTTTTGGACTCAGGATATAGAATATTATTTAATTTCACACTCAAAATAATTCTTACGAAAATATTTATGAAAGTCGCAAAAACGGACACCGCCAACCGTTAAGACGCAAAACTTCAAACGCCATTTCCCGGAGATCCGTAACTCCAAAAATTAATCCGTTTGATGTTCTGGAATCCTTGAATTATACTCTATCTAAAAGTCCTTTCGAAAAAAAATATTCGATGCACGAATCCCAAGGAACCCATTTTCGCATGTTTTGGATATGAAATGGAGGTATAACTCCATGTGGGGCCCCCATGGTGTGATGGACTCCAAAAATCTGATCTCCTTCCAGCTTCCCACGTGCTTCTCCTCTACCTCACTCTTCATCTTGGTTTGCAAGTATCACCAAAAGTACATAAACAGTTGAAGGTATGGCCATTAGTAAGCATGTGTGTGTAGACTTATACTATAAATAGAGGGTTTACTTCACCTGAATCCTCACAAACTAATCGGTTCTTCTTCTCTCTATCACTCCCTCTCTTAATCTCTCCCTCTCTTCCTCTTTCCTTACACCACCACCCACTGCCACTAATATCAAACACCTCCTTCAACCATGGTTTGTTCCTGATTTCAACCACCGAGAGTCTCTCCACCCTCCCCTCTCTTTTTCTCGGGAAGAAGACGCAACAGAAGGCACCAGGAGGCTGTCGGGGACCCTCCTGCCACCACCGACGAACAAACCACCTTCTCTTTTTGTGCTGCTGTGTTGCTGCCACTGTAAGTCCCTACCGTCACCACCTTGTATATTTATTTCCTTCTCATTGTCGATCATAATAAACAACCAAAGAACCATAAAATCATGCGTAATTCTTTTCCTTTGTTTATGCATGGAATTCGAGTGAACACAGGAGGTTAACACCTCCTGTGTAATTGATCGACACTATACAAACATGCATTCCATTTAAATAGATATGATCCCTCAACTTTGAAATTGTCCATTATTAGTCCCTCCATATTTAGAATTATCTCAAATCTAGTTGTTAAACAATGAAAGTTTAATCAAAATATTTAAAACATACCCTAAACTGAACAAATCTTTTCAAAACAAATCAAACTTTAAATACAAAATTAAATGAACAATGTTTATACGTATATATTAGAAATTTTAAAGTTGATTTCAAATAAATTAATTTTGGTTATTTAAAAACTTGCGGAAAAATAATAAATTAAATTTTAAAATTTATTTAAAATAATTTTAAATTTTAAATTGGCAAAAGTTAGGGAATTATTCAAGAAATTGTTATAATACTTAATCACGTCCAAATATTAATATATATCGAATTTCTAGGAAATCGAACTAATCCCGGAGATCACGACCTCACGGCAATACATTCTGGTCTTAAGAACTACTCGTTTACCACTCGATAAGGTGAGAGTTACGGCCCCTTTTGAATATTTTATTTATTCTTGGGGGAGAATACATGTGCTAAATAGTATTTATTATGCAAATACATATGCCTTATATGATATACATGCTACAATTTTAAAAGTTGTAAAGACTTCCATATCTGAATACTAGGCATTACACACTTGTACAATACCATTATGTTAAAATACATATCTCCATAAAAGTGAGTAATTTATACTTTTATAAATACGTCAACCATACTCGACTTTTACAAATACTATACTACGAAATTCATTATGCCCGGTACTTATCTATAATTAAGTTAGGGCTGAGAGTTATTCACAAACTTTTCGTTAATGGTTTTTGAGTGAGACGCTACTATTCATTAGCTGAGTTTAATCACTTAGCCTGCCCCATACTGCTATAATCGTTAATCTTCGGAGCGAGGTACATATATATAGATCTATATGGGTTCGACAACCCCACCTGCGGTTGCTAGCTACAACCATCGACTGATCAATCGAAGCAGGTGATATGTGTCTACGATCGTTACTACGACGTCCAATGAAGCGTCGTAGGGAGGGGTACCTTTCGTCTATAGCTCGATTATAGAACTCACTAAAAACATTAACATGAATCTCTCTCACTTTTTCACTACAACCACATGTTTGGTTACTTTTAGAAATGTTTTTAAGTATGGTGGTTACTTATACAATGGATATGTTTAAACCTTCATGAAGTTATTACAAACACATTTTCTTCAAAAGCATAAAATTATTTATAAAATTAATTTTTAGCTTTTAAAGACTCATGACAAGCATTGTTTCAACTATCATTATACAAAATATATACATATATATATACATATATATATACTCTTGGACTTTTGAAAGTATTATTACTGCGACTAGCAGAAAACCTGTGACTCTCACCAACCTCGTGTTGACTTTCAAAATACATGTATTCTCAGGAAATCAGTGAAATTTCGGGTACACTCAGACGATGGAAAACTTGGCTCGCAAGTACTTTAATTTTCTACTTTTGAACTGTTATGCCTAACTGTTAAGGCAAACTCGTATTATTATTTTATTACTATCTGTAAGAACTTTGTATGAAAACATAAACATGTAATGAAATGTTGTTTTGTTTATTGTTGTACTTGTGCTGTATATTCAATTTACCTGTGATCCATGAACTTAGTCGCACAGCCCGGCATGTTCCGCCGCCTCGGCCGGGGGTGTGACACCATGAATAGGGCAGGAGCATTTGTCAAACCGAATGGCATGACAAGGAATTCGAAATGCCCATAACGAGTACGGAAAGCAGTCTTCGGTACATCTTGCTCTTGTACTTTCAACTGATGATAGCCAGATCTCAAATCAATTTTTGAGAAATAACCCTGAAGTTGATCGAATAAATCATCAATGCGAGGTAGTGGGTACTTGTTCTTGATAGTCACCTTATTCAACTCACGATAATCAATGCACATTCGCATCGATCCGTCCTTCTTCTTGACAAACAATACTGGAGCACCCCAGGGAGAGGTACTCGGTCGAATAAAGCCTTTGTCAAGTAATTCCTGTAGTTGGATCATCATTTCTTTCATCTCGGCTGGTGCAAGACGATAAGGAGTCTTTGCGATCGGAGCAGCACCGGGCACAAGGTCAATTCGGAATTCTACTTGTCTGTCTGAAGGAAGTCCATGAAGAACATCGGGGAAAACATCGGGATATTCGTTAACAATGGGAATATCATTTATAGTTTTATTCTCCTTTCTTGAGATGTCAACTGTATAGGCCAGATAGATAGGACAACCTTTCGATATGAATTTACGAGCCTTGAGGAAAGAGATTATTTTTAAGATTCTTTGTTCACCATAGACATGAATAGGATCTTCCCCTTCAATAGGAATGCGTACCATATTTTCGTAACACAAATGTTCTGCATGGTTCTTTGATAACCAATCCATGCCGAGAATAATATCGAAATTGGGCAAGGAGATAGAGATTAGGTTAGCAAGAAAATTATAGCCTTCAATTTCTATGACACAATCCCTATAGAATTTATCAGCAAGTAATGATATACTTCCTGCAGTATCTACGTGAAATGGTTGCGCAAGTGCATAACAAATAGTTTGAAAAGAATGCGCAAATTCATAAGATACGAAAGAATCTGAAGCACCAGAATCAAATAAGATGTGATCAGGTCTAGAGTTGACAAGAAATGTACCCGTCACGACATTTGGGTCCTCTCGTGCTTCCTCTGCGGTAATCTGGAATGCACGACCCTTAGGTTTAGGCACCTCCTCCTTTTTAGCTGGAGTATTCTTCGGTTGTTGGACAGAGACTTGACTTCTCGCTGGGTGTTGAACAGAAGCTTGACTTTCCATCACTTGGTTGGTAAGAGTAAGGAAAAAATGCTTCTTGTGGCCAGTAATACCACATGCATAACAAGTCACATCCTTCCTTGGGCAAGTTGGCTTGATATGACCTGTTTCTCCACACCCATAACAGACAATGGATTCTTTGTCTATTTTGCATTGATCCGGATGATTCCTACCACAAATGCGACATGATGGTGATTGAATAGAAAAAGATTGTGACCTACCATGGCCACGAAAAGCACTCTGAGATTGTGCTTGCTTGCTAGGATCAGTTCGAATAGATTGAGCTGGTGGAATAGTGGAAGCAGGAGTAGTTCTTTCAGTACGTGGATGCTTTGGAATAGTAAGAGTAGCACCACGTATTTTTAAGTCATGCTTACGCCTTCGAGCATACTCAACGGCTTTATCAAATGACAAAACATCCCATTTGACAACGAAATCACGGATTTCG
The DNA here is from genome assembly GCF_052625555.1 of Lactuca saligna. Classification (NCBI taxonomy): domain Eukaryota; kingdom Viridiplantae; phylum Streptophyta; class Magnoliopsida; order Asterales; family Asteraceae; genus Lactuca; species Lactuca saligna. Next base: position 81,612,559 of record NC_136421.1, read on the forward strand.
TGTCGTAGTCCTTCCATGAATAACTAAATTTTCTCGTCTTCAGTTGGAATATACTTCGTAGCAAACCTTGCTCTTTGATTAAATTGAGTTTCATACTCATTCACAGTCATTCCTCCTTGTTTAAGCTCGAGGAATTCCTTCTCCAATCTTCTCCTCATATCTAGAGGACAATACTTTTCTAGCACACGAGTCTTGAACAATTCCCAGGATAAGTTCTCCTGGTCACATCCATCCAGAGCTTCATATGTTGCTTCCCACCAGACTAAAGCTTCTCCAATGAGCATTGCAGAAGCATAAATTGCCTTGTTTTCATCATCCACATGAGAAACATGAAATACTTTCTCGGTGTTCTGAATCCAAGTTAGAACGATTATAGGATTAAGGACACCAGAAAACTCTGTAGCACCACTACTCTTGAAATCTTTAAACGAGGGACGCTTCACTTTCCTGCTTGAAGATTCTCCAGTGACTTTCTCTTTTCCTTTATCATCATGCTTTTTGTGTTCTTCGAGAGTTTGTCGAATAACACCGGTAAGTTTATCTAAAAGTCGCTCCTTACGAGGAGACACTGGAGTATTCACTTCCTCAGGTTGAGGATCTCCATCAACATCAAGGGTATGGCTACTTACTTGTTAAGCCATTGATCTGAAACACGGAGTAAGATAGTATTTTAGAATATTAGGGTTTATTATTACCTAATACTTTTACTTATATATTACCTATGGTTTGTATCCCTATACTTACAATGATTAAGTTCATATATTGAACTTCCTATAGTTTAAGTCTAAATACCAATCTGTGGAATTTAGTTCGCTTAAACTACTGCTCTGATACCATGGTTGAAAGACCCCAACTTTCGTATTTTTGAAAGACCCAAACTTTCATATTTCACATTATCATTACTCCAAAACCATGCTATTTGCATATTCATAAAAGCAATATTTTACATTGATATAAAGGATTTACAAACTATTGGATACAAACCTTCTATTTCAAAGTGTTATATATATTACATAACTACCCAGGATATTGTAATTTATACAAACATAAAAAAGTAGTACAAAAGTACTATTACAAACTATTCTACATCTTTCATTAGTATGTAAACATACTATTTATTTATTACCTGCAAATGTTAAACATTGATAGGGTAAGCGGTGACGCTTAGTGAGTTCAAAAATAGATACAATATAATGTTATGCCATATAAATATACTTCAATGTGACAAGGTAAAGAGGAACAACAAGATGTATGTGAGATCATGTAACAAGCGTTCATATCAGTCAAAGACATTATTCAAAGATATTCTTTTCAATTCTTGATATACATCAATAAAGCTTTGGCCCAATTGGCATAGAAGACATGCAATTTCTGATTAACATCTTGTTAGATTTCAGGCTTATAATCCTGTCTAACCATTTGCCAATGCCATAGAATAGAAGTCATTATCCTACGGAGACATGCTCTACATGGCCAGAGGCTACGTACCAGTACCAATGTGAATCTAAGTCCTTTCACTGATCACATGGTCAAAGGTATTACAATTGCTATAAAACATAGCGAATAACACGAGAAAATAACTCAGAATGATAATACTGAAAAGCACATAGCACATATAACACATAACATACAATTGTTCCTATATATTGAACTCACCTTAAGTTAACCGGGGGTTAAAATAGTAATTTGGACAGCACTCCGGCTTTAAATATGCCTTTCTATGTTGAAAACCACGAGTTTGTTTGAAAACTGGGCTCTGCGAAGACAGGGCTTCAAAACAGAAAAGATAAAATTTTCCGGGCTTCTCGGGGGTCTCAGGACGTGTTTCGGGATTTAAAAATGATATCGGGGCTTCGAGAAAAGTGAAAATAGTGAATATATGGATTTAGGGGTGAAAAATGTCAAATTTTCAATGTTAGTCGGCAAAGTTCGCAGCCTCCCTTATATACGGCCGAGGCCGAAGTCGGCTGGAAAGGAAGCAGGCATCGAAGCAGGTCAGTGTCATCAGCAGCGAGGGCCACGTCGCCATTGCGAGGCTCAGATGCGAGGAGTGACGAGGCAGGCGCGAAGACTCGGACGCGAGGAGGCGTGGAGGTGCGAGATTCGTACACGAGGGCGAAGCGCGTCGGACTTCTATTGGCTCGCACATCGGACAAATCAAAGCATGAAACGCAGCAACTTCAGATTAGGCCACGATCTCGGTGATGCACCCGCTTCGTGCGAGGTGATGTCTCCGAACACTATTCACGCGAGGGTGACGTGGTTGCTTCTCATCCATGCGAAATTTTCGAATATTGCACCCAATTCTTCTAAAATCCATAACTGTCGCATACGAGCTCAGTTTTTGACGTTCTTTATATGCACGCGTAGCTAGGATTACGATCTACAACTTTTGTTTAGACTTCATTGGCTAATTTGACTTTAATTTTGATATTATTATTTTTAACAGACCGGGATAGGAAAATCTGTTAAAAATTCATAACTTCTTCATCCGACATCCATTTTTGTCAGACTTTTTACCGTTTTATTACATATGAAGAGACCTTCGATTCTCATTTAGGATGTATCGGTAAAATATCGCTCGGTCTAAAATTCGAGTTTTTAGTTGTCTACTACTAAGCTGAAACTTCGAAAAATCATAACTTCCTCATACGAAGTATGATTTTGGCGTTCTTTTTATCGCATTTCTCGGTTTAACGAATACTATGACTTTCATTTAGATTACTAAGGCTGAATAGTAGTTTATCAAAAACTAACTTTTTACATCATTCGGTGCCGTGCCGGTTTTGTCGCGGATCTTCGGTTGGTCATAACTTCTTCGTTATAACTCGGTTTTTGACGAGGTTTTCTCCTACAATTTTCTAACAAGATTCTCTAAAACATCAAATAATAAAATTTTAATTATCTAAAATTTTATATTTTTGCTAAATTTCACTATTTGGCTTTTAATTGGAATCTCATAAGACTTCCAATATTTTCTGAGTGATTCTAAACATAGTTTTACTTCATTTCTAGTAAAAACCATCTGTTAGAACTCAACACTCAATTTTACATAATATTTCACAATTTTATTCATTACAAAACACGATTTTAAAATGTGTATGTTACATGATATGATATGATACGCATGGTAGTAGACTAGGTATTCATATTAGGACTAGAGTGGCCTGATTTGTGATGCCTTAGGGGCTGTTTGGCAGGATCTGAATTTTTAAGATCTGAATTTTTAAGAGGTCTGAATTTCTAAGAGGGTCTGAAATTTTAAGAGTTGAATGTTTAACATGTTGTTTGGTTGGGACCTCTGAATTGTTCTACTGAATTATTAAAATGACCATTTTACCCTTCTGTTTTATTTTTTATTAAATTCAACTGTTTATTTAGAAAATAACCTAATAAAAATTCTTAATTATGTATTAAAAATATATATAAACACCATATAAAATCCAAATTTAGCATAAATCAAAATTAAACACAAATCCAAATCAAAAATAAATATTTTTAAATCCACAATATCATACTAAAATCCAAATAAAATCCTACAAATTTAATTTCACCCCAATTGATTCGCAATCTGGTCCCGTAAATTATCCATGTATTCATTTCCTTGTGAACCCCATTCCATATCGTGTACGTTTTCGCCATCATTTTGTCCCCCTTGTGGTTGAGCATTGTTCTCCTCGAACGCCATAAATAACTCATCATGAATATCGCATTTCCTTATGAAATTGTGGACTGCAAAACAAGCAACGACTATATCTCTTTGCACTGAAAAAGGAAAAGGAGCCATTCGCTTTAGGATTGGGAATCTTGCCTTTAAAACATCGTAAGCACGTTCAATAACATTTCTGAGTTGCGCATGTGCATGATTGAACTGTTCTTCCTTAGTTAACGGACGTTGCCGTCGATAGTCGGCTAACCAATACCTCGTGTTGCGGTAAGGAGTCATAAATCCACGAGTGTTGGTGTATGCAGCATCGCAAAGGTAATATTTATCTGTACACATGAGTAAAGGAAGTATTATATATAGAAATTTAATATTGTATTTTAGAATAATCTTAAAAAGAATTAAAAACCTGGAGGAGGGAACGGAAGGCCTGAATTCGGGTTACATGCAACTTCTTTCAAAACTCGCGAATCATGTGTTATACCCTCCCAACCGGCCCATACGAATGTGAACATCATATCAAAATCACAAATTCCTAAAACATTTTGAAAGCATTCACCTTTTCCTCTTCCCCTATAGCGAGTTTGTTGATCAGCAGGCACGACTGCATGTACAAGAGTTCCATCTAGCGCACCTATTGCTCCAAGAAAGATTTCTTTTAGCTTACGATGCCTCTCTGAGGAATTCACAGTTGCATTAGAATTTGTTGGCACTATAACTTCTTTTGCAAAAATCATCATTGCATTTAGCACCTCATGAAAGCATCTATGAACTGTTTTTGTAGAGTGTTGAAACCTTCGTTTGATAATCCTGAACCGTTTATTATGTGCTATAGTAGTTAAGAACATAGCCATTTTTTCTTCAACGCTTATATGCCTACTACTTTGCAACCAATTGTTTCGTCTAAAATGATTGCATAAAAGTACATATGCTTCACGTGAAAGACGCATCAGGTCTTTACATTGTGTAGAAGTTCCATGTAACAATTCTTGTGTATGTTGATGACCACTCATTTCCGAATCATTATCAATTGCCCTTCCAATTCTGTTGGATGCTAGATTCAACCAATAGCAACATAGTAACAGGAAAAATGCAATTTCTTCATCTGAATCCATAAACAATCTGTTATTTTGAAAATACATAACAATTATATTAACAACATATAACATAAAAATTCATCCAAAACATCAACTCATTCATATCATATAAAAATCTCGCAATGCAAAACATCAAGTAATCCAAAACGTCAAGTCATTCATGTCAAGTAATCCGAAAAAAACCATCTAGTTCAAACCAACATCAAGTAATCCAAAAAAAACCATCTAGTTCAAACCAAACATCAAGTAATAAAAAAAACCGTCTAGTTCAAACCAGAAATCAAGTTATCCAAACATCTAGTTATCCAAAAAAAACATCAAAACATTCAAAAAATCTTCTTAGCGAAACATTCCATAATGTGCTCCAACAGTCTTGACCCAATTCTCACAAATAGCTGGATCAATGGTTAACCACACTTGCCTCTTATCCGCACCTTCACCAAAAAGAGCAACAACAGTAGTGTATCTTGGATCAAATATTCCCCATCCTAACTTCTCCAATTTTTCCATACACGCATCCAAATTTGAAGAAGAATGCTTTTCCACAAATATTTTAGCAACTGTGGCAATATCTTCACCGATTTCAAGCAATCTTGAATTGGATGCATCTTTACCCTTATCTTTACATTTATCTTTACTTTTATTTTGACTCTTTGACGTAGCTGTAGTCTTTTGTTTTTTTGATTGAGCGGATGACTCGTCACTGAGACCTACAGTTTCTTGTTGAGTGCAATCGATGTCATCAAAGTCATGCAAACTATAGTGGTTTGACTCTTGACTAGGACGGGGAAGGGTAAAAGTTGGCCCCCAACTATTTATGCCTGTCGCAGTTGCGCCTTCAAACAACACAAGTGTACAATTTCATGATATAATTTCATGATATAAGCAAGAATATATATGATTTCACTGTAATATCAAACACAAATATGGATATTTCATGATAACAACAACATAACTAATGCACATTGTTAACAACTATTTCAACAAAACAATTGTAAAATTCAATAAAACTAATGGATATTTCATGATTTAAGCAAGAATATATATGATTTCACTATAACATCAAACACAAATATAGATATTTCATGATAACAACAACAAAAATAATGCATATTAAAAATCCAAGATCAACATTCGATCATATAACATTAAAATTGAACATATTACATCAAAATTTCATCATATTCCTTAAACACAATCAAGCCTACCATCAAAATTGAACATATAACTTCAAATTTTCATCAACGTTCGATCATATGACATCAAAATTGAACATATAACTTCAAAATTTCATCAACATTCGATCACATGACATCAAAATTGAACATCAAAATCAAGCCTAACATCAAAAATAGCTTTTGATTGAACAAAGCTATTTAAATCATTAATTCAAGAAAAGTTGTGAACCTACCTTGATTGAAGGCGGCAGACAAAAGAATCGGCAGAAGGAAAAAAAATACCTTGATTGAAGGCGGCAGAGGAAATGGAGATCCTGTCGATGATGGCGCAAGCAGTGAAGTGAAGACAGAAAATCGATGCTGGCAGCGACGCACGAGATGGAGATGACGCCGGAGTTAGGATTGGTCGACGATTGAGTTTTCATCGATACCTTTGTTTCACGGACGCAAGCAGTGAAGTGAAGACAGAAAAGGAGGCGGTCGATTAATCTAGGGCAAATTAGGAAGAGTCCCGTGTTTTTTATTTTTCAGACTTCTTTTTATATCTGAAAAAATAAGAGGCATCTTTTGGTTTAAGAGGTAAAAATTAATACTCAAACAAACACTTTGAATCTAAAAAATTAAGACATTACCTCTTAATTTTGCAATTAAGAGGTAAACAAACGGGGCCTTAGTCTAGGGAAACCTGCTTCTATGAGATGCTTTGAGAGCGAGTGGGTAGCTAGTGCATGGCAAGAATAGAGTACTCAGGATCCGAGGTTTGGGGAGGAGGACTTGGGGTGAATGCTGATGCAGTGTAGTTGGTAGTATTGGGCCCGTACTACTGAAGACACCGGGTCAGTGGGCAACCCAAGTAAGAATCCCTGGGTATCGGAGACTGAGTAGGGTTGCGTTATCGAGAGCGATTTATGCTCGATAGAGTCTCTGATATTTTATATTGTATTTCAGAGACATCATGGTTGGACCATGCCACAGACCTGGTACGAGTAGTGTGACTAACGAGGAGCTTCGTCAGATGATTCATGAGGAGGTGGCTGTAGCGATCCAGGCTGAGATTCCGGAGATGTGTGGGTCTATTAAGACCACACTGATGGAGACATTTGATGAGCAGTACGCCGTGTTGACTAAGGCCGCAGCCGCTGCAGCTACCGCAGCTGTGGCCGCTGCTAGACCAAAGGGAGGTGACTCATTGCTGTTCCGGGAGTTCAGCAACATGAAGCCACCTGAGTTTGACGGGACGCAGGATCCGATCGCTGCGATGAGATAGATTGCTGATATCGAGGGATGCTTCTACACTTGTTCATGTCCGGAGCATTTAAGGGTACGGTTCGCCTTGAACCAGCTCCGCCTGGGAGCAAAGGATTGGTGGAAGTTCGTGACGGTGAACTTCACTCTGGCAGAGGTTTCAGCTGTGACTTGGGAGAGGTTTACTACTATGTTCAGAGACAAGTACGTTCCCCCGGTGGAGAGGGAACGGTTGGTTCAGGAGTTCTTGACCCTCAAGCAGGGTAATGATTCTGTCACGGTGATCAAGCGGAAGTTCATGAGAGGGCGATGTTCTGCCCCGAGCAGGTGTCCACGGAACAGGCTCGGATGAGTCGGTATTTGGGTGTGCTAAGGAGGGATATCCGAGAGTTCGAATCGTACTCGTCATATCAGACTTTTGCTAAGCTTCAGGCGAATGCCAGGAAGCATGAAATCGAGTTGGAGACCCAGGCCAGGGAGGGGGCCGAGTCTCAACGGGTGGATCAGCGGCCGACTCAGTCTCAGTCGGCAGCCAAGCGGACCAAGTCTGCCGATTCGAGATCGGGAGGTTAGAAGGGCCGCACTTGCAGAAAGTGCGGCAAGGGTCACGAGGGGGCATGTCGATCGGGTGCTTGCTACAAGTGTGGCAAGGAGGGGCACATTGCTAGGGATTGCCCCAAGGGATTCATGGTTTACTTTCATTGCAACCAGACCAGCCATCGGAAGGCCGAGTGCCCCCAGCTTCGCCAGGGATCTACGCCTGCTGCCAGGGTTACCGAGACTCAGCTAGTGAAGGCCGAGGCTCCGAAGGCTCTTGGAAGAGCTTTCCAGTTAACTGTGGAGGAGGTCCGCGCGGTGCCTGATGTCGTAGCCGGTATGTATTCTTTCATGTATTTACTTTTATACTAAGATATTGTGCTTATATTATGATATGCGTAGGTACTTTTCTTGTGAATTTTGTACCTGCTTTGGTATTATTTGACTCGGGTGCGAGTCGGTCTTTTGTATCGCTGATTTTTAGCCAGCACATCGGTATTGGTCGGAGGGTGATGAGTCGACCCCTGCGAGTTTCTATAGCATATGAGAAAGCAGTATATGCCACTGATGTGATTCGAGGATGTGTTCTCGAGATTTTTTGGGTCGAGTTCCGTATAGACTTGGTTTCTATAGCTATGGGGGATGTCTGCGTCATCGTGGGCATGGACTGGTTGAGTAAGTTTGGGGCAGTCATTGACTGCGAGAGACAACTGGTGACGATTCGAGACCCTAGTGGGGGAGTGCTTACGGTTTATGGTGAGGGGACCCGGTGTGAGACGGCGTTTTGTTCGGCTGCCAGGGCAAGGCAGAGTCTGCAGCAGAGCTGTAATGGATTCATAGCCTACGTGATGGATACTCGAATGGCCGTGGGGAGGCCCAATTCGGTCGATGACGTTCCTGTTGTATGTGAGTTTTCAGATGTGTTCTCCAAAGAGTTACCAGGTGTGCCTCCAGAAAGGCAAGTGGAGTTCTGCATCGATTTGGTTCCGGGAGCGGCGCCCATCGCCAAGGCGCCTTATCATCTCGCTCCACCGGAAATGCAGGAGTTATCCTCGCAGCTTTAGGAGCTGTTGGGAAAGGGGTTTATTCGACCGAGTAGCTCACCTTGGGGAGCGCCGATTTTGTTCGTCAAGAAAAAGGATGGTTCACACCGGATGTGCATCGATTACTGGGAGTTGAACAAGTTGACGGTTAAGAACCGGTATCCGTTACCTAGGATCGACGATCTGTTCGATCAGTTGCAGGGGGCATCTTGGTTCTCCAAGATAGACTTGAGGTCGGGTTATCATCTAATGAGGGTTCAGGATGAAGATATCCAAAAGACTGGTTTCAGAACTTTGTTATGGACATTATGAGTTTGTGGTGATGCCTTTTGGGCTCACCAATGCCCTGACTGCGTTCATGGATCTTATGAACCGAGTGTGCCGGCCGATGCTGGATCGGTCGGTGATCGTATTCATTGATGATATTTTGGTGTATTCGAGGTTTAGGGGGCAACATGAGGAACATTTGAGGGAAATTCTTGGGGTATTGAGATCGGAGAGGCTGTATGCCAAATTCTCCAAGTGTGATTTCTGGTTACGAGAGGGCCATTTCCTCGGGCATCTTGTTAACCAAAAAGGGATATTGGTCGACCCGGCCAAGATTGAGGCGGTGTTGAGGTGGGAGGTGCCGAGATCGCCCACTGAGATCAGGAGTTCCCTGGGTTTGGCTGGATATTATCGCAGGTTTATCAAGGATTTCTCCATGATTGCCGTGCCACTTACTAGGATGACCCGGAAGGGTGCTGCGTTTTCATGGGGACCAGAGCAACAGTCATCATTCGAGAAGCTTCGTCAGAAATTTTGCCAGGCTCCGGTGCTTGCACTCCCGGAAGGGATGGAGGATTTTGTGGTTTACTGTGATGCATCTATATCGGGTTTGGGGGCGGTGCTTATGCAGAGGGGTCATGTGATATGTCACACCCCAAAACCAAGAATGGCGGAAACGTTCTGGGGCGGAGGACGTCATGTAAAGTATCACAACACAGTAAATGTAAATAAGCAAACAACATCATCCATTGCATTAAATATAAAATTTTAATACAAGCGTGTTCTGTACAGTTTTAGACACCAAAAATATAATGTAAATCAAAATAATATGATGAGTCTTGAATGCACTCCATCTTCTCAAAAGCTAGCATCGGTACCTGTCTACTGATGACCTGAGAATACAAGTTATTTTGAAAGAGTTTATCAGCATTAAGCTGGTGAATTCATAAGTATTTTAGTGTCGATGTTTGTTATCAAAACGTTTGAACCTATCGCAAGTATGAGTTGTAAATGTATGTAAGTGTTTGTAAAAGTTTGAATCTCTTAGAAAAACCTATATTTTCTGTTAAAGTAGCCCTCTACCAAGGCTTAACTGTTTTGTATGCTCGTTTGATGTAAAAGTGTGTAATTTCCCAAGTGTAACTATCTTTTAACAAAATATAGTTTGTACATTAAAGTTTAAGTGAGGTTGTCACCAAAATGTAATGGGTAAATTATTGAAGTACTGTAGTTTTGTTTTATAGGAACTACTGCTGTACTAACTACCTTAAACCGGATTTATATTAACGTATCATGTGATAAATTGCACCATACTATCGACTGGTAACATCGACAACGTATAGTCGAAAAATAAGGTATGATGTTTGGCACCCGCAGACCTGTCGGTCCCACTGTAGCTAGCAGCGAGGTGTAGGATAGTCAATCCAGTATAGATCTATACGCAAACTCACGCTCTCCCTCCAAGAGACTCTGGCTACAACTCGGGTCATGACAATTAAGACATGCTCCCATACAGTGGATCACAATTGTTAACGTATTCGTGTATATGTAATATAATGTTACTTGTTCTAGTATCGTTGTATATGTTCTCTTAGTAATAAGTATTGACTCCTGAATGAACTGACTCGTTGATCTAGAAATTGTAGTAGTATGATCCTGTGTTACCCTCATGGTAACTTACTAATGATGTGCTGATAAGTATGAATATGGAAGTACTTTTATGTCTATACATGTATATATGATATATAACCAATATTGAAACGACCCTCGGATGGTCACCCGAAATTCCACTAGACCACATCTCAGTGCGCGAAAAGGAAATAGGGCGGATGGCCTTCCTAAGCCCTTTAAACATTACTTATATATCTATACATATATGGGCATGATATTTATAAGTAGTAAAACAAAGTTTAAATAAAAGCATTCGATAAGTAAAAGAGTTTGTAAAACATTTTGAAGTAAAACAGTTTGAATAGTCATAAAATCATTGGTTTCCTAGTTATTAATCACATGTGATTAATGCAATCACATGTGATCGAAACAATAACTATAAGTGTTTAACTTGTATCCCCCCCCCCCCCCACATAAAGTATTTAAAACATTTAAAAGCATTTCAAAGGTTGAATAAAGGGGTATGAACTCACTTGGAAGTTTGAAGATAGCGAGATCGAAAACTGGGCAGAGTTTCGTCTCGGGAAATGGATTTTTCTCGGGATTCTCGGGAGTAAAATCGACCCTTGGGACTGGAGCAAAATGACCAGAGCTTCGGGTTTGAACGGGCACGGAAATCGAGGCAAGATCGTGAGAGAAAGAGTGAAACTGAACAAATTTTTCGGAAAGGCTCGCATCCCTTTTATAGGGGTGCTGAACCGCCTCCGTACGCGGGGCGTACGGGCGTACGCAGTGCGTACCCGTACATCATCGCTTACGTATTTCGGATGGGGCGGGTCGGATGGGACGGCGGGTCGGGTAGCTTCACATAGGGCGACGTGGACGATCCGAGGCTGTGGCCTCGAGTACGCGGGGCGTACGAAGGTACGCGGCGCGTACTTCGGCCCTAGGCTGACTCCCCTTCGGATATTACCAACATTTTTAATAAAAATTATATATAATTATTTATCAAACTTCAAAAATTCATATCTCCTTCATACAAACTCCGTTTTCAATGTTCTTTATATCCCTGCGAAGGTGAGACTACGATCTACAACTTTCGTTTAGATTCCGTTGGCAAATTCCAAAATTATTTTTATTATTTATTTATTAAAATGACGTGATTAAGGAATTTCTTTAAAAATTCATAACTTCTTTATCTGACGTTGGTTTTTGCCAGACTTTTTACTGTTGAAATACCATTGTCGAGACCTTCGATTCTCGTTTAGGTCATTCCGGCCAAATGTCGCTCGATCTCCGATTCGAGTTTTTAGCTGTCTGTTGCTAAGCTGAACTTGGAAAAATCATAACTTCAATATACAAAGTCGGATTTGGGCGTTCTTTTTATGTATGATCATGGTTTAATGATATTTAAACATAGAAGAATTTAAATAGAAACTTTTTGGATATTTTATTATCAAAGTTAATTTTATTAACTAAAAAATGTTTACAATACTTGACCTATTAGGCCATTATAAAGAGTTGAAATATTGGGTTGTCACATCATCCCCCCGTTAGTGGAAATTTCGTCCTGAAATTTGAAGTAAGAAAACACTCGTGGATTAGGGAAACAGATGTGGGTACTTGCGTTGCATCTGATCTTCGCGTCCCCATGTGAATTCAGGTCCCCGCTTAGCGTTCCAGCGAACCTTCACGATGGGTATGCGACTTTGTTTTGTTTGCTTGACCTCTCGGTCCATGATTTCTACTGGTTCTTCCACAAAATTGAGGCTCTCGTTGATCTCGATCTCGTCGAGTGGGATTACGAGAGTCTCTTCGGATAGACACTTTTTCAAGTTAGATACGTGGAATGTAGAATGTACGTTACGAAGTGCGCCTGGTAGATCGAGTTTGTAAGCTACGGGGCCAACTCTTGCAAGAATCTCGAAAGGCCCTATGTACCTCGGATTAAGCTTCCCACGCTTGCCGAAGCGTATCAAGCCCTTCCAGGGTGAGACTTTGAGAAGGACTCGGTCTCCCACCTGAAATTCCAAAGGTTTCCTTCATTTATCTGCGTAGCTCTTCTGCCGGTCTCTAGAGGCTTTCAATCGTTCACGGATTTGAACGATTTTCTCTGTCGTTTCCCGAATAATCTCCGGACCGGTGAGGGTACTGTCGGAAGCTTGCCCCATGGCTAATTGGGTATCACCCACCTCAACCCAGCACAGAGGGGATCTGCACTTTCGGCCATAGAGAGCTTCAAATGGAGCAGCCTTAATGCTCGTGTGATAACTGTTATTATAGGAAAACTCGACAAGGGGTAAATGAGTATCCCATGCCTTCCCAAAGTCAATCACGCAGGCTCGCAACATATCTTCTAGAGTTTGGATGGTCCTCTCACTCTGTCCGTCGGTCTGCGGATGGTAGGCTGTGCTCATGTCCAGCCTTGTTCCTAGGGAATGTTGCAGTGATTGCCAGAATCTTGAGGTGAACCTACTATCTCTATCGGAGATAATGGACATAGGTACACCATGTAGCCGTACGATTTCCATAATGTATGTTCACGTAAGTTTCTCCATCTTGTCTGTTTCTTTGATAGCCAGGAAGTGTGCAGACTTGGTCAATCTATCAACGATGACCCATATGGTATCAGGTCCACCCATTGTCTTGGGCAACTTGGTTATGAAATCCATAGTGATCCGCTCCCACTTCCATTCCGGGATCTCTGGTTGTTGCAATAAACCAGAGGGCTTCTGGTACTCGACCTTAACCTTTGCGCAAGTAAGGCATTTACTCACGAAGGTAGCAATCTCTACTTTCATATTAGGCCACCAGTATAGTTTTTTAAGATTCAGATACATCTTATTTGAACCTAGGTGGACAGAATACCGAGTGTTGTGCGCCTCGGTCATGACCAAGTCTCGGAAACCACTGTGTTTTGGTGTCCAGATCCGGTCCATGAAATATAAGGCTCCGTCACCCTTGGCTTCTAAATTCTTGTCCATTCCTCTGAGGGATTCACTCGTCACATTTTCAGGTTTCATGGCTTTAAGTTGGGCCGCCTGAATTTGATTAGACAAGTGTGAATGGATGGTTATTGACAATGACTTGACTTTGCAACCAGAATGTTCCTTCCGACTTAGAGCGTCTGCTACTACGTTGGCTTTACCCAGATCATAACGAATATCGCATTCGTAATCACTGAGTAGCTCGACCCACCATCGTTATCTCATGTTGAGCTCCTTCTGATCGAGTATGTGTTGTAAACTCTTGTGGTCGGTAAAGATAGTGCTCTTCGTTTCATACAAGTAATGTCTCCAGATCTTCAGAGCAAACACCACTGCTCCTAGTTCAAGATCGTGGGTCGTGTAGTTAACCTCGTGTGTCTTCAACTGTCTCGAGGCATAGGCGATGACCTTACCTCGCTGCATCAGGACACATCCGAGCCCTTGATTCGATGCATCGCAATAGACTACGAAGTCTTCTATTCCTTCGGGAAGGGATAGTATTGGTGCGGTGCACAAGGCTCGTTTGAGCGTTTGGAACGCTCTTTCTTGTTTCTCTTCCCAGTCAAAGGCCACGCCTTTCTGGGTTAGGGTTGTAAGAGGTTTCGCTATTCGAGAGAAGTTCTGAATGAATCTGCGGTAGTAGCCAGCGAGACCTAGAAATTGGCGAATTTCTATAGGCGTCTTGGGTGCTGACCAGTTCTCAATGGCTTTAATTTTGGCTGGGTCCATGTGGATTCCCTTTTCGCTTACCACGTGTCCTAAGAATTTGACTCTCCGGATCCAAAATTCACATTTCGAGAACTTCGCATAAAGCTTCTCTTTTCATAATGTCTCTAGAACTTGTCGCAGGTGATCGTCATGCTCTTTCTTACTTCGGGAGTAGATCAGGATGTCGTCAATGAAAACGATGACGAACTGATCCAAATAAGGTCGGCATACTCTATTCATCAGATCCATAAAGACTGCGGGCACATTGGTCAATCCGAATGGCATCACCACGAACTCGTAATGTCCGTAACGAGTTCGGAAGGCTGTCTTCGGCACATCCTCCTCTAGCACTCGTAACTGGTGATATCCGGATCTCAGATCTATTTTAGAAAATTAGTTCGCCCCTTGCAGTTGCTGAAATAGATCGTCTATGCGAGGTAGAGGGTAACGATTCTTGACCGTCAGTTTGTTGAGTTCTCTGTAGTCAATACACATACGGAATGATCCGTCTTTCTTCTTAACGAACAAGACCGGTGCTCCCCAAGGTGAGAAACTCGGTCTTATAAAGCCCTTGCTGAGCAGTTCGTTAACTTGACCAAAGAGTTCCTGCATCTCAGCTGGTGCTAAGCAGTAGGGTGACTTGGCTACTGGGGTAGCTCCTGGGACTAAGTCGATTCTGAACTCGACCTGTTGTTGTGGAGGTAACCCAGGTAGTTCTTCTGGGAAAATGTCGGGGAAGTCGCTCACTACAGGGATGTTCTTTAGTTCTTTCGTTTCGAGGCTCGTGTCGACGACGTGAGCAAGGAATGCATGGTATTCCTTACGCAGATACTTCTGTGCTTGAATACTTGATATGATGCGAAGACTTGCACCGCGTTTGTCGCCGTAGACTATAAGAGTTTCGTTAGACGGAAGGTTTAGACGGACTGCTCTCTCGTAGCACATGATGTCGGTGCGATGAAGGCTTAACCAATCCATGCCAATGATAACGTCGAAACTTTTTATTGAGACTAGCATGAGGTCGATTGGGAATGAATGGTTATCTAGAGTTAGGGTACAACCTAAGTATATGATACTCGTACTTTCAGTTTTTCCATTAGCCATTTCTACTGTGAATAGTTCTTTGAGTGCGTGCGGTGGTTGATTAAGCATGCGAGCAAATTTATGGTTTACAAAGCTTTGCTCCGCTCCACTATTGAATAGAATGCATGCATAGGAGTTATCGAGGAGGAACGTACCAGTCACCACTGTCGGGTCAGCAACTGCTTCCCCGTGGCCTATCGCTAGTACCCTCCCTGCTCCGCCAGAAATTTTTCCCCTTGGGGCAGTCCCTCTTATAGTGGCCTGCTTCGCCACATCCATAGCAGGTCGGGCTGGCGCCAGAGTCGGGGACTTGGGCGATCGGTCTCGCTGGAGATTTACAGAAACGGACTGTGTGTCCTCTCCTGTGGCAGTTAGAGCACTGCATTTCATGACAGGGGCCATTGTGGTGGTAGTTGCATTTGTTGCACTTGGGCAAACCTCCAGCATACTGTCCTATTGGAACAGTAGTAGCAGCAACAACATGGGTTATTGCAGCATGTACCACCACAATTTGCTGCTTTTTGGAAGCTCGATTCGTCTTCTTCCTTTCGTCCCAGAGTTTTCGCTTTGTGTCAGCGGGTTTGGAGGGTTCTGAGATGGCTAGCGTTGTTGTTGTTGTGGGGGGTTTCATTGGTTCTCCGGGTCCGTTCCATCCGTGAACCCTTCAGCTTGATGATCATCAAATGGAATTTTGTGTTCATCGTCAGACTTTGCTTCGAGCCTTCCTATGTTGCCTTCATTTGGAAAGTACGGGTCATCGTGATGGAATCCAATCATTTAGATCTACGCGAGAAGAGAGGTATAAGAATATAGTATACGTGTAATTAGTAGTACAAAATACACCTATAGTATTTTAAAGGTTAAGTTCTATTAATCTTCCTGTGGTATTGTTGGTAACTTTTTAGACTTGTTAACCTATCACAACCATTCTAGGGCATATGCTAATCACTCCTCGGACCAGCATAGTTGATCAGGCTATGCCATTCCCAGGACTGACCATACATCCCCTAGCTTACTTGTGATATTTAACGATCGTACTACTTTTGTTCTTGTCGTTGTGACACTGGTTTTAGTATGAATGTAGACTGGTATACTTAATTAACTATTTTAGTATTTAAAGTATAGACTCTTGGTCAGAGTGTTTTAATCCCAAATAGGTTTATAGTTTAGTATATTTTTTTATGGGTTGATATACTTGATTCACTATAAACAATGCTCTAATACCAATCTGTCACACCACAAAACCAAGAATGGCGGAAACGTTCTGGGGCGGAGGACGTCATGTAAAGTATCACAACACAGTAAATGTAAATAAGCAAACAACATCATCCATTGCATTAAATATAAAATTTTAATACAAGCGTGTTCTGTACAGTTTTAGACACCAAAAATATAATGTAAATCAAAATAATATGATGAGTCTTGAATGCGCTCCATCTTCTCAAAAGCTAGCATCGGTACCTGTCTACTGATGACCTAAGAATACAAGTTATTTTGAAAGAGTTTATCAGCATTAAGCTGGTGAATTCATAAGTATTTTAGTGTCGATGTTTGTTATCAAAACGTTTGAACCTGTCGCAAGTATGAGTTGTAAATGTATGTAAGTGTTTGTAAAAGTTTGAATCTCTCAGAAAAACCTATATTTTCTGTTAAAGTAGCCCTCTACCAAGGCTTAACTGTTTTGTATGCTCGTTTGATGTAAAAGTGTGTAATTTCCCAAGTGTAACTATCTTTTAACAAAATATAGTTTGTACATTAAAGTTTAAGTGAGGTTGTCACCAAAATGTAATGGGTAAATTATTGTAGTACTGTAGTTTTGTTTTATAGGAACTACTGCTATACTAACTACCTTAAACCGGATTCATATTAAGGTATCATGTGATAAATTGCACCATACTATCGACTGGTAACATCGACAACGTATAGTCGAAAAATAAGGTATGACGTTTGGCACCCGCAGACCTGTCGGTCCCACTGTAGCTAGCAGCGAGGTGGAGGATAGTCAATCCAGTATAGATCTATATGCAAACTCACGCTCTCCCTCCAAGAGACTCTGGCTACAACTCAGGTCATGACAATTAAGACATGGTCCCATACAGTGGATCACAATTGTTAACATATTCGTGTGTATGTAATATAATGGTATTTGTTCTAGTATCGTTGTATATGTTCTCTTAGTAATAAGTATTGACTCCTGAATGAATTGACTCGTTGATCTAGAAATTGTAGTAGTATGATCCTGTGTTACCCCGATGGTAACTTACTAATGATGTGCTGATAAGTATGAATATGGAAGTACTTTTATGTCTATACAATATTGAAACGACCCTCGGATGGTCACCCGAAATCCCACCAGACCACATCTCAGTGCACGAAAAGGAAATAGGGCGGATGGCCTTCCTAAGCCCTTTAAACATTACTTATATATCTATACATATATGGGCATGCAATTTATAAGTAGTAAAATCGACCCTTGGGACTGGAGCAAAAAGACCAGAGCTTCGGGTTTGAACGGGCACAGAAATCGAGGAAAGATCGTGAGAGAAAGAGAGAAAATGAACAAATTTTTCAGAAAGGCTCTCATCCCTTTTATAGGGGTGCTGAACCGCCTCCGTACGCGGGGCGTACAGGCGTACGCAGTGCGTACCCGTACGTCATCGGTTACGTATTTCGGATAGGGCGGGTCGGATGGGACGGCGGTCGGGTAGCTTCGCATAGGGCGACATGGACGATCCGAGGCCGTGGCCTCGAGTACGCGGGGCGTACGAAGGTACGCGGCGCGTACTTCAGCCCTAGGCTGACTCCCCTTCGGATATTACCAACATTTTTAATAAAAATTATATATAAATTGTTTATCAAACTTCAAAAATTCATATCTCCTTCATACGAAATCCGTTTTCGACGTTCTTTATATCCCCACGAAGGTGAGACTACGATCTACAACTTTCGTTTAGATTCCGTTGGCAAATTCCGAAATTATTTTTATTATTTATTTATTAAAATGACGTGATTAAGGAATTTCTTTAAAAATTCATAACTTCTTTATCTGACGTCGGTTTTTGCCGGACTTTTTACCGTTGCAATACCATTGTCGAGACCTTCGATTCTCGTTTAGATCATTCCGGCCAAATGTCGCTCGATCTCCGATTCGAGTTTTTAGCTGTCTGTTGCTAAGCTGATCTTGGAAAAATCATAACTTCAATATACGAAGTCGGATTTGGGCGTTCTTTTTATGTACAATCATAGTTTAATGATATTTAACCATAGAAGAATTTAAATAGAAACTTTTTGGATATTTTATTATCAAAGTTAATTTTATTAACTCAAAAAAGTTTACAATACTTGACCTATTAGGCCATTATAAAGAGTTGAAATATCGAGTTGTCACATGATAGCGTATGCTTCGAGGCAGTTGAAGCCTCATGAGTCGAGATATCCCACCCACGACCTGGAATTGGGGGCTATGGTGTTTTCCCTCAAGATCAGGCGGTATTATCTTTATGGGGTTCGGTGTACCATCTACACGGACCACAAGAGCCTGAAGTACTTGATGGATCAGCTAAATCTGAATATGCGATAGAGGAGGTGGTTGGATGTGGTGAAGGATTACGATTGTGAGATCCTGTACCACCCGGGGAAGGCTAATGTGGTAGCCGACGCGTTGAGCCGTAGGGCGGAAAGCACCCCGATCTGAGATATTTGTATGAGGTTGACGGTAATGACCCCGATTTTGGATACTATTCGAGGAGCTCAGGCTGAGGGTGCGAAACCAGAAAACCAAAAGAGGGAGTGGGTTGTAGGTCAGGTATCAGGATTCGTCACGGATGGTCGAGGGATTATGACTTTTCAGGGTCGGATTTGGGTACCATTTGTGGGCGGTGCACATACTATTTTGATGGAGGAAGCGCATCGATCGAAATTCTCGATTCATCCTGGGGCTACGAAAATGTATTTGGATGTAAGGAAGGAGTATTGGTGGCCCTGTATGAAGAGGGATGTTGTATGGTTTGTTGAGATATGCTTGACTTGTCGGCAGGTTAAGGCCGAGCACTAGCGACCGCATGGTAAATTACAGCCGCTAGATATTCCCGAATGGAAGTGGGAACAGATTACCATAGATTTTATCACCAAATTGCCGCGGACTGCGAGGGGAGTCGATGCGATTTGGGTGATTGTTGATAGATTGACAAAGAGCGCTCATTTTCTAGCCATCAGCGAGAGTTCTTCTGCGGAGAAGTTGGCGGAGTTATACATGAGGGAAGTGGTATCGCGGCATGGGGTTCTGATGTCGATTGTTTCAGACCGTGATGTGCGTTTTACTTCCAGGTTTTGGAAGCAGTTTTACGAGGAGTTGGGTACGAGACTGCATTTCAGTACCGCATACCACCCGCAGACGGACTGACAAAGCGAGCGAACGATTCAGACGCTTGAGGATATGCTCCGAGCATGTGTTTTGGATTTCGAAGGGAGCTGGGACACCTATCTACCTTTAGCAGAGTTTTCTTATCACAACAACCATCATTCGAGCATTGGTACGACACCCTTTGAGCTGTTGTATGGGTAGAGGTGTCGCACCCCCATCTGCTGAGGAGAGGTAGGGCAGCGAGTGATGGGTAGCACGAAGATCGTACTCCAGACGACCGGGCAGATTCAGCAGGTCAAGCAGAGGTTGTTGACCGCGCAAAGTTGCCAGAAGAGTTATGCGGACAGGCGGCGGTCCAAGCTCGAGTTTCAAGTGGGTGATCTTGTGCTCCTAAATGTATCTCCTTGGAAGGGAGTGATACAGTTCAGGAAGAGGGGCAAGTTGGGGCCCTGGTATATTGGACCCTTCAGAGTAATTGCTTGGGTAGGCCAGGTAGCCTACCGGTTGGATATACCTGCTGATTTGGGGCAGATCCAAGATACCTTTCATGTCTCGCAGTTAAAGAAATGTATTCCCGACGAGTCGGCAGCGGTACCATTGGATGATATTCAGGTGGATGCAGGCCTGAACTATGTGGAGAGACTGGTAGCAATCAGGGATCGGAAATTTAAGGTTCTGAGGAACAAGGAAGTACCCCTGGTGTTGGTTCAGTGGCAGCATCGGAAGGGATCAGAGATGACTTAGGAGCCGGAGCGTGAGATACGTGAGCAGCATCCGGAGCTATTTGCAGAGCGAGACTTCGAGGGCGAAGTCGAGTTCTAGTGGGGGAGAATTGTAACAGCCCGGATTTTCAGGTATCTTTCATTCATATATTTTTGGTGTTTTGTGAGGGGACTCGGCGAGTTGGAGCTCAAACTCGCTAAGTAGGATCGCGGTTCTGGACGCGGGTTCACGCCTGGACAGGGCGAGTCCAAGGAATGGACTCGGCAAGTCCGTGCTGTTTGATGAAACCCTAATTTCCCGGTCCTAAGCTCTATTTAAAGGACCTTATGGCCCTTCATTGCGGCTACCTTGACCTTGAGAGCACCAAAGTAGCTAAGGGCTTCCTGTGAGTTAGATAAGATGCTATTGTTCACCAAATTTGTGTGTATTTGCAAGAAAGGAAGGGGGAAAGTCAAGCTAGAAGATTTGGGAGCTTGGATCTACTTCCATTTCGCCAGGGGAAGCTTCTTGAGGTATCATTCAAAGCTTATTTCCGTATGTTTTTTGATTTGGTCAAATCTAGGGTTTCTTCTTGCCTTGTTTGCTTTGTAATTGAAGTGTGAGAGGTCCCATGGGGATACGGTACCTAGATCTGGACCTTAGCAGGTCTAGAAAGTCCCTAATGCTATGCTTTATGTCCTTCCTTTTGGGTTGGGGACTAGGGTTGCCATCTTAGAGGTTATTTCTCCAAAAAGATCCTTGTGGGTGTTGCATGGTAGCCAAGACTGTGACTTTACGTGATGAATGAACTTAGGAGGGCCAGATCTATGAGTGGATGGAGCGGATCTGACCTCAGAAGCGAGATTGAGTTGATGCATGTCATGGACTCACAGATTCTGAAGAACAGACTCGACGAGTAGCATGAATATTGTCCTTAACCACTTAGTGAGTGGTCCTGCCGAGTTATGGCTGACTCGGTGAATCATGGAGAGTTAGAGAGGGTTGATGCCACGTGGAACTCGTCGAGTCAGAGGAGTACTCAACGTGTCAAAGGAGATCCTAGAGAGTTGGTGAAAACGCTTAGACTCACCGAGTCCGGTCAAGTTGACCGTTGATCGTTGACCAGAGTTGACCAGTGTTGACTTGATAGGGGTAGTCAACCATAGTGTTAAAAGTATAATTAGAGATATATGATGTTATAGGAGGATTATAGCTTGGGGGATCGAGCATGAGTGATTTTCAGGATTCGCGAGTTATCGAGATATACGAGGTGAGTGTTCTCACTATACTGTATCCAGAAGGGTTTGACTGTGTGACCGGAAGGTTGAATATGATATGAGATATATGCATTATGTGTGATAAGTTAATCGTTATATGTGTCATGTATGATATGCTTGATATGGGCTGGAAGACATTATGTTATGGGCCGGAAGGCAAATATGTTATGGGCCGGAAGGCGTTGTAATATGGACCGTAAGGTTAACGTGGGTAAACCAGAAGGTTTACCCAGTCGGGACGGAAGTCCCCTGAGACGCATGGACCGGAAGGTCAGGGCCTGGAAAGGCGTATGTGCGTAGGTTGTATTTTGGGGAACTCACTAAGCAATTATGCTTACAGTTGTTGTGTTATGTGTTTCAGCTACCAGCGAGGATCGTGGGAAGGCGCCGGCGTGATCATACACATACTAGTGGAAAACTATTTTTATGATCTTTGGGATGTATTCGGTTGTGACAATATTGTTTACATTGGAATTTAAAATATTACTCAATGTTTTTGATGTTTTCCAAAACGAAAAATTGGTTTTAAAATTTACGTCGTTAAACAGAGAGATTACTTTGAATTTATTTTAAAAGCATAAACTAAATCGGTTTATTCTGTCCGAGAAATTGGGGGATGTCACAAATAATTTTACCAATATACTTAGAAGGGTAAACTCTATACAAAATTTATGCGTTATTGACACCTTATCTTCTTATTACGTGATACTAGGTATATAATGGATCCACGTGATGGAAGTGGTTCCATCAACATACCATCAGTGTGTGAAGTTGCCCACTCCATGGGGAAGAATGAAGAACATGGGAGATCAACAAGAATCGAAAGAATGCTACAAAACCTCTATGAAATCTACGACCAAACCCCAACTAGAATAGCAATTAAGGGAGGGGCGCACGACATGTTCTTGAGACAAAGGAACAAGACCTAAAGAAAGTACCCTGGGCATCAACGACCCTGAAGCTAAAGTCCTCATAGGATCCTCAATGCCTAAGCGATCAAGCATGATCTATTGCATTTCTTAAGAACCAGAAGCAAGACATTCACATGGAAACGTGAAGATATGACAGGTATAGAAAAGGGTATTATTACTCATTAACTTAATATTTGCTATTGACCTCATGTTGACGGGTAGGGATCCTTAATTTTTTCCTGTCTATGGTGAGGGTCCTTAATAATCTTTTGTGGTATACAGGATCCAAGGTCACTCGCTCTGGTACGCGCTTTACTCTTGCTGATCTCGATACGGCCATGTTAGGAGATCAGTTGGTGGTGAAGAAGGAGAAGAGTTCATCTTCTCTTCCTCCTAAGAGATCAACCGTGGATTTGACAGTGAAGACTCCGACATCCACAGGTTTATCTTTGGAGATCCTTGGAGCTTAGTAATCGCTCCAAAACTTTATCTCTTTCTTTCAAGTTGTGAGTTTTGATTTTGTTCTCGCTTCATTCATTTTGATTTTTTCTGATTCACCATATCTCAGTCATAGGTCTCTGATTATGTTTCTGCCATTCTTAGGATCCGGGTGGAGAGGGTTAAACAAGCGCTCCAGGGTGAAGAGAAGATGTGGAAGGTGAACAACAAGGATCTTTTGAGGAGGGTGGAGCTACTCTGCAAGGAGAAGGCCGAGAGAGATAGGATGAGTATGTCGACGAGATGGAGGTGGTGATCTCAGATGCAAAGTTCAAGGCTATGGTGAATATTTGGGAGGCCAAAATCCGTCTTGCATAGGATCTTAAAAATACAGGTTCCTGGAACATGGTTGGTTGACGTGAGGCACTGGCCAAGTTAACTGGCAAGCCTGCTACCACCAACCAGGATCCTGTACTGTGACAGACCGGGGGGGGGGGGGGGGGGGGAGAACAAGTCTGATGATGACCAAGCTAAGAACTGGTCCTTTTAGGTGATTAGGGTAGCACAATCTTTTGATGTGAACATGCGACTTATGTAAGGTTGTAGGCCCTCTTTATCATAATAGTTAATTTATTTTATGCCTCTTTCTTTTTAAATATAATGGTTGACCTACATGCATAACATGATACTAAGATCCTCACGTGGTTAGGATCTTTAAAATAAAGAAATGGTTTGATAAAGATTGAATCAGTTAAACAAACATGATCTGACTTCGTTAAATAAGCTAAATGCTTCTTTAGAAGTTTGGTGATTAACTCGTGAGTTTCAACATGCTTTAAAAGTTCTCTAAAGATATCGATTAAAATGGAAAACAACTCCAAAGTGATGAAAGTTCATAAACTTGTAATTGGGTTTATGACCCTTTAACTTTATCTAAATTTCTTTCCGAATAAAGATAGATGGAACCTGATTATCTCCAAACTTCATGAGTTCATTATTCTTAGGATTTCTGAGGATAAATCTCAACTTAAGACAGAAGTTTGGTTTTCCGTTGAGAATGAGGTTCCTTACCAATTGAAGGTCGATGAGGATCCTTAACTACAGAGATCCTTATTGTCAAAGATCCTTAATAATAAGGATATTAGATCTCATATGGGAAATTTCCCCTTAGGATAAGCTATTTAGACTATATACTTGGACAAAACAGATAACATGTTAATGTTATATTCTAGGGAGGATCCCAACCTGTGATACACTTCGTGGGAGAGATCTTTATTTAAAATAACATGAAAATGTTACAATTTGATATTATTCTCTAGGGAAGATTCCTAGCATATGATAACATGAAGATCTTATGTAACTTCTAGTGTAAGATCCTAATCTTTGATAAAATGAAAATGTTTTAAACCTTAAGTAATCACTAGGGTAGGATCCTAATTTCTAGATAAAATGAAAATGTTATAAACCTTAAGGATCTCAACTTGTTTTCAAAGATAAGAGGGTTGCCAAGCCACTGAATCGTGAAATGATCCCCTTACCCGTATCCCACAGTTAGATATCATGCATCCAGGCGAGGTGTATAAACCTTAGTTTGTGTGAAAGAGGTAATTAGCTCTTTAAACCTTAGAGGGGATTAAGTACCCTTAAGCGTGGGAGAGATGATAAGTCTCTAGCTTGTGTACATGATAATTTAAAGATTAAATTGTTAAATATAATGGATTTTACCAATTATTGAGATCTTCATGTGTCAAGATCCTCGTGTTTCAGTGTGTTAAAACATGAGGATCCTGATGCTTCAGGATCTTAAATCTTGAGGATCCTTAACCGTACGTTGTTCTGCATAGCATATGTTAGCTAGGGGTGGGCGTTAGTCCAACTAATGTCCGTATGATGCTTAAGTTAGTAAGGTATTCGAGGAGAAAATTAGTGATAAACTTTTTTAAGGTAAAGAACATATGTACCTTGGTTTTGTTGTGGATCATTCAACCCTACTTAGATATAGTATGCTTTGAGGTGTATAGCATTCCAGGATCTTGGCAGAACGTCTCCTTCGAGTTTTTCTAGCCAATATGCTCCTTTTCCTACTTTAGCATCTATAAGATATGGTCTTTACCATTTAGGAGCCAGATTTCCTGCACTAGGATCCATAGTGTTTTTGAATGTTTTCCTTAATACCAAGTCTCATATTTGAAACCTTCTGAGTCTTATGTTGCTATTGTAGGTTTTGGTGATCCTTTGCCGACACGCATCAATGCGTATTTTGGCAAGATCCCTAAGCTCGTCAATAGTGTCAAGATACTGTTCTAGGATCCTATTGTTATTCTCTTGGTCTTGCAGCAAGTATGTTGCCATCGGGATCACTACTTCAGTAGGGATTACTGCTTCTATCCCAAATACCAAAGACTAGGGGGTCTGACTTGTGCCCACTTTGGGAGTGGTCCTATCTGCCCATAAAACGAAAGGAAGATCTTATGTACATCTTCCTTTCCTTTTACCCAACCATTTCTTAAAATTGTTTACTAAGATTTTCTTGCTAGATTCCGCTATTAGCTTGGGATGGACAATAGTGGACATTATCATTTTGATTCCCTGGCTTGTGCAAAATCCTCTTGTCCTTTTGGTTATAAATTAGGATCCGTTGTAACATATGATTTCAGCCAAGATCCCAAACCTGGACAAGCTATTATATTTAATAAATGATACAACCTCTTTGTCTCTTACCTGAACGAAAGCTTCAACTTCGATCCATTTGGAGAAGTAATCGGTTATCACCAGCATGAAGACTTTTCCTCCTGGGTCC
This sequence comes from Lactuca saligna, assembly GCF_052625555.1. NCBI lineage: Eukaryota > Viridiplantae > Streptophyta > Magnoliopsida > Asterales > Asteraceae > Lactuca > Lactuca saligna. Next base: position 81,638,470 of record NC_136421.1, read on the forward strand.
ACTAGTAATTTCCCTACTATATCCATTCCCCATTTCATGAATGGCCATGGGAAGATAATAGGATGTAGAGGTTCTGCCGGTTGATGTAGGATATTGCTGTGTCATTGGAAAGCATCACACTTTTGAGCATGTATATAGTAGTCTTTCTTCATGGTTTCATAGTATTTTCAAGCATAAGGATTTGCCCCTGGTGTGATTGCCACAATCTCATTCGTGTATATCCTTTAAGACTTCTGCAGCTTCAGGATCTTCCAAGCATCTAAGGTATGGACCTGCCATATAGTTTTCGTAAACTTTACCTTGGACTAACACGAATCTCGAGACTCTCTTCCTGAATGCTCTTACATTTTACTTCTTTCGGGATTGTGCCATTTTGGAGATACTCGACAATAGGTTGTGTCCATGATCACAAACATCTTCGAGGATCTTGTCTGTCGGGATCTCTGTGAGGAAGGAGCCTAGAGTTAGGGTCTTCAATAACTACTTCACTTGTCGGATGTTTAGGATCTTCTGATTTGTCGAAGAGGGTTTATACGGCTTGGGTTATTATATAGGTTATAGGAATCTTCGTCTCTGATGGGATCCTAAGGGAGGATGCTAAATTCGCTAATGCATCTGCTTCTGTGTTTTCTTCCCTGGGAACTTGGTTCAAACTAAATATTTCGAAGTCAGAAGCTAATTTTTTGAGGATTTCTAGATATAATGCTAATTTTCAGCTTTCACTGCATAAGATCCATTTTAGTGATTGGTTAGTAATTAAAAGGCAACAAATCCCGAAAGATCCCTGATTTGAAGATCTTTAGTGAATTGTAGTCCCATGATGAGTGCTTTGTATTCTGCTTCGTTGTTGGTAGTGTTGAATTTGCAACTAACTATATGGGGTATGATGTCCCCCTTGTGGCAACTTTAGTATGATCCATAGGCATGTTCTTTCTTGATTTGAAGCTCCATCTGTGAACAACATCCATTTTCCTAAATGTTCAGCTTCTATGAGTTCCTTGGCTTCCATGGCCACTTCGTTTTGTAAATCATCACTAATGTCAACCACAAAGTCTGCTAATGCTTTTGATTTTACAGTCGATATTGTTTTGTATCTAATGTCAAATGTACTTAACTTTACCGACCATTTTTACATCCTTCATGACATTTATGGTTTTCTCATGACATTCTTGATAGGATAGTTAGTTTTTACATGTATAGTGTGTGTTTCGAAATAGTGTCTTAATTTGGTAGAAGTAGTTACTCAGGCAAGAATTAATTTCTCAAGGTGAGATTATCTGGTTTCAGGATACAGGAGAATTTTACTTACATAGTAGATAGGATGTTGATCCCCGTTAAGATCCTTGACCAGAATGACACTTACCATGCTTGAGGATACTAAGAGGTAGAGAATAAGTGGTTCTCCATCAATAGGCTTCACTAGTAGTGGAGCAAAGCTTAGATATTTTTTGAGTTCTTGGAAGGCTTTCTCGTGTTCCTCCTTCCACTCAAAGTTCTTGTTTTATTTCAAGATATCATAAAAGGGCTTGCACTTTTCTGAGGATCTTGAAATGAACCTGTTGAGTGCTTCTACTCTTTCGGTTATCCTTTGGATGTCCTTTGTTAAAGATGGGGATCTTAGTTCCATAATTGCTTTGATATATTATGGGCTTGCTTCTATCCCCTTTTTTGTTTACCGTGTATCCAGGGAACTTGCCTGACTTCATTCTAAGGTGACATTTGAGTGGGTTCAGCTTCATATTATATTCCTCCAGGATGTCAAGTGCTTCCTTAAGGTCTCCAAGGTGATATTTTCCTTTTATTGACTTCACTACCATGTCATCAATATAAACTTCCATGGTGTCCCCCAGCTTGTCTTTGAACATTTGATTCATCAAACTTTGTTATGTCACACCTGCAATTTTAATACCAAAAGGCATTACGGTGTAACAATATATACATGTTGGTGTTATGAATGTAGTATCTTCTTTGTCTTATAGTTCCATTTGGATTTTTTTTTGAATCATGCTGAAGTATCCATGAAGGTCAGGAGTTCATGACTAGTCGTTGAATCTATCATATAGTCAATATACGGTAGAGGGAAAGGATCCTCAGGGAAAGCATTATTAAGATCCATGTAATCTAAACACACTTGCCATTTTCCATTTTTCTTCTGTATGACAACCATGTTAGCTAGCCATCTTGGGAACTTTAATTCCTTGATCGTCCATATTTTGATGATCTTTTCTACTTCTTATTGGATGATATGATGCCTTTCAGGTGCAAACTTTCTTCTCTTTTGGTGTATTGGTCTGAAAGAAGGATCAATATTAAGCTAATGAGTAATTATAAGCTTGTTTATACCTATCATATCTTCATGTTTCCATGCAAATGTCTTGCTTCTGGTTCTTAAGAAATTCAATAGATCCTGCTCGGTCCGCTTAGGCCTTGAGGATCCTATGAGGTCTTTTATCTTTAGCGTCCTTGATGCCCATGGAACTTTCTTTAGGTCATGTTCCTTTGTCTAAATAACATCTCGTGCACCCTGCCTTAATCGCTATGCTTGTTGGGGTTTGGTCATGGATTTCATAGAGGTTTTGTAGCATTCTTTTGATTCTTGTTGATCTCCCATGATCTTCACTGTTCCGCGTGGAGTGGGCAACTTCACACACTGATGGTACGTTGATGGAACCACTTTCATCACGTGGAACCATTATTTACCTAGTATCACATTATAAGAAGATAAGGTGTCAATAACACATAAATTTTGTATAGAGTTTACCCTTCCAAGTATATTGGTAGAGTTATTTGTGATATTCCCCATTTTCTCAGCCATAAAAGATCGATTTAGCATATTTAACAAAGTCAGTTCCTGTTTGTTTAACTGATTCAATCTTTATCAAACCATTTCTTTATTTTCAAGATCCTAACCACGTGAGGATCTTAGTATCGTGTTATGCATGTAGGTTAACCATTATATTTAAAAAGAAGGAGGCATAAACTAAATTAAATATTATGGTAAAGAGGGCCTACAACCTTAAAGAAGTCGCATGTTCACTTCAAATGATTATACTACCCTAATCACCTAAAAGGCCTAGACCTTAGCTTGGTCATCATTAGACTTGTTCTCCCCCACCCCCACCCCTCCCCCCCCGGTCAGCCACAGTACAGGATCCTGGCTGGTGGTAGCAGACTTGCTAGTTAACTTGGCCAGTGCCTCACGTCAACCAACCATGTCCTAGGAACATGCATTTTTAAGATCCTCCCCACGATGGATCTTGGCCTCCCAAATAACAACCACAACCCTGAACTTCGAATCCGAGATCACCACCTCCATCTCGTGGAAATACACATCCTCTATCTCGGGCTTCTCCTTGTAAAGTAGCTCCACCCTCCTTAGAAGATCATCATTAGTCATCTTCCACATCTTCTCCCGATCCTGGAGCACTTGTTCAACCGTCTCCACCCGGATCCTAAGATTGGCAGAAACATAATCAGAGACCTATGATAGAGATATGGTGAATCAGCTCCAAGGCTCCCCAAAGATAAACCTGTGGATTCATTAGCCTTCCTTTTCCGGGATCCTGGAGTCTTTACTGTCAAATCCACGGTTGATCTTTTAGGAGGAAGAGAAGATGAACTCTTCTCCTTCTTCACCATCAACTGATCTCCTAACATGGACGTATTGAGATCAGCAAGAGTAAGGCAGGAACTGGAGCGAGTGACCTTGGATCCTGTATACCACAAAAGATTATTAAGGATCCTCACCACAGACAGGAAAAAATTAAGGATTCTACCCGTCAACATGAGGTCAGTAGCAAATATTAAGTTAATGAGTAATAATACTCTTGTCTATACCTGTCATATCTTCAGGTTTCCATGCCAATGTCTTGCTTCTGGTTCTTAAGAAATGCAATAGATCATGCTTGATCGCTTAGGAATTGAGGATCCTATGAGGACTTTAGCTTTAGGGTCGTTGATGCCCAGGGTACTTTCTTTAGGTCTTGTTCCTTTGTCTCAAGAACATGTCGTGCGCCCCTCCCTTAATTGCTATTCCTGTTGGGGTTTGGTCGTAGATTTCATAGAGCTTTTGTAGCATTCTTTCGATTCTTGTTGATATCCCATGTTCTTCATTGTTTCCCATGGAGTGGGCAACTTCACACACTGATGGTATGCTGATGGAAGCACTTTCATCACGTGGATCCATTATCTACCTAGTATCACATAATAAGTAGATAAGGTGTCAATAATGCATAAATTTTGTATAGAGTTTACCCTTATAAGTATATTGGTAACTTTATTTGTGACATCCCACAATTTCTTGGCCAGAAATGACCGATTTAGTTTAATCTTTTAAAATAAAATCAGAATAATCTCTCCAATAAAAATATGCCGAATTTGTCCCAAAACAAAATATGATAAAAATTTATTAAATCATTTCTTAAAGAAATGTATTATTCATTTCATTACAAAACTTGGGACGTCCACATCAATACAGACCAAAAGTATAAACAATATATTATAGACCTTACAACAGATATTTACATCTAATTGTGGGATAAGTGTAAGGGGATCATTTCATGACTCAGTGGCTTTGAAACCCTCTTATCTTTGAACACAAGTTGAGATCCTTAAGGTTTATAACATTTACGTGTTATCCAAAAATTAGGATCCTACCACAATGACTACTTAAGGAATATAACATTTTCATGTTATCAAGATTTTACCCTAGCGACTACTTAAAGTTTATAAAATTCTCATGTTATAAAAAAATAGGGATTTTGCCCCCAAAAATACATATGGTCTATAACATTTTCACATGTTGGGAATACCCCACCCCAGAGAACACGGTCAAATTGTAAAAATTTCATGTTACCTACCCAATGAATTATATCTCAAGTAGGAATCCTCCTTAGAATATATATAAGTTTAACATGTTATCTATTTTGTCTATGTTTACAGGATTATCCTAATGAGAAATTCCCCTTACAAGATCCAAGATCTTTATTTTACAGGATCTCTGACAATAACGTTCCTCGCCCTTAAGGATCCTCATCGACCTTTGGAACCTCATTCTCAGTAAATTCTAAAATTAGTTGACTTAGGGAGCTTAAAAAGAAAGTCGAAGACAATCGGCCATGCACAAAAACCATAAGAGAGATTGAAAAGGAAAATGCTACCATATCTTCCAAAAGGAAGAACAGTTGCATATCAACACAGCCAAAAAGGTTAATTGTCTTACATCGCTAACCAATGCCAAAAACACCTCAAACCAAATTTTTACAGGCCTAGACCTTAGTCTGGTCATCATCGTCTATGACCTCCTTCTCCCCTCCTCCAATCAACATCAACACATTATCTTGATTGGTGACAATAGGCTTATTGATCAGCTTGGACAATGCCTCACGCCATACCTCCACGTCCCAAGAACTCGCATTTTGCATATCCTCAACCAACTTGATCCGTGCCTGCAGAATAGCTATTGCAGCGCTCATCTTAGCATCAACAATCACCTCCTCGAGATCTGTCAAATGCTCTTCTTCCTTTTTGAATTTCTTCTTACTCAACAACTCCTCCTTTTGGAGACGATCCTCATTGGTCACCCTCCATGTCTTCTCCTGCTCTTTTAGAATAAACTCGATTTTATCAACACGAACCCTGAGGGTGTTCGTAACATGAGCGAAGACCTGGAAGAAACATAAACATCAACATAAAAAATAACAGGTATGATAGATTAATATGAATAATGCCTATTCTTACAGCTTGAGAAAATGAAGACAACTTCCCGAGAGCATCCTCGATGTTGATGTTCTCTAAGATGAAATCTACAACCTTAGAAGCCTTTCGTTTTCAGGATCGTGAAGCCTTAACCGTAAGATCTATATGAGATCTCTAGGGAGGAGGGAGAATGACACCTTTTTCCTGTTTAGCTTTGATTGAACCACTGGTTATATCATCTTTAAGATATGTCAAACCAAAGCGGGCCTTAAACCGGGTAGTCTTAGAACCTACGAAAGATCCCTATCAAGTCAGGATTCTATGATAGGAAATATGCAAGAAAAATAATGTTGCCAGTGGCCATAGAAGTAGTAGTGAAGGAACCCTCTTGAAGACTGGAATATTAAAGCCTGAACGACCTCTCCACTGCAGGAAGTGTGAGGAATTTGGATATATTTTCCTGAGAATCGTCAGCGGCAGGAATTAGCTCCTCAAACCTAAATGTTTCATCAAAACAAACAAAATAAGGGAAGTAAATTTAAGGATCCTTAATATCTAAATTTGTTTCATACCCTTTTTAATCCATGATCTTGACAAGGAATCTCCCTCAGGAACTGTATCGTGCCTCCTGAAGAAATATTTTTCTTTCCAAGTGTCATCGTTTTGTTTAGATTTCCAAATAAGGTGGGGTTTATTTGTTTTAACTTATAAAAGGAAACGAGAAGAACCAAAAGTAGAAAGATCGTAGACAGATGCCAACACAGGTAATCCAATGTCCATAATTTTGGACTGATACAGGCGATCCATCCAAAAGAGGATCCTCCAAACCATAGGCATAGTTTGGATATAGGTGATTTGGGTACACAAAAAGAAATCACGAACAATACCAATAAAAGGATAAGTTAAACCTAGAGTGAATAGATATTCAGGAAAACAAACCCATGTTGGAGACACAAAATTAGGTTTAACGGTAGCCTCGAAAGGACGAAAAACCATGTCAGAAGGAAAAGCCCCGATGGCTTTCAATAATTCTGTGTCTTCATTGTCGAAAGAGAAAACCTCATCACAGGTTAAGATTCCTTGATCATTAAAGTTTTTCTCAAAAGGAATAACAATGCCAGCTTAATAATGACTAATCTTCTTAGCCATGAAAAGGAAACTTAAAACAACAGAAGAACTAATGAAAGGAAAAAAGGATTACCTTCACAACGAGATGGTGGGGACTTGGAAAAGTAAAAAAGAGGAGTAACTAAAAGACCTCATTTATAGCTAGGAAAATATGACAGAGATGATTTGACCATTTCTTGATTTTCTCGATAAAGATAAGACTTATCCCTTAAAGACTAAATTCAAATTCTTTTTACCTATTTACTTTACATTATTCCTTTAATATGTACAGAGCTAACCCCAATATTTTCAGGAATAACTTGGGGGAAATTGTTAGGGCTAGGATCCTTACAATTTTTCGGATCCCTAAATATCCAGGATCCTTAGCTACATTAGGATCCCAACTAATTACCGTTATTATTTTTATAACAGTCATATTTTTTTCTCTAACTAACACATGTGTAGAAGAAGTCAAGGGAAGGCCAATTATCTACGAATAATCATGTCAACTATGTTAAGACCCGGAATACTTGGTCAAATAACTTTCAAGAAGTTGGTCATAAAGGATCCCGGAAATATCGAACATCTTGTTGGCTAGATTAAACTATAAATTGACACTTGTAATCTGCACACAACACACTATTCTTTAGTCTAAGCTCACTCTCTGAATTTATTGACTCATTCTTACTAAGAACTCGTTGTAATCTTGATTTTATATCAATAAAATCATCAAGTCAGGTGATCATTATAACCTCCCAAGGTTTTATGCAGAAGATCCTAGAAAGGATCAAGAGCTTTCCTTGTAAACCATTGTGCCACTTTTCTTTTAATACTTGCTATTACATAATCTGAACATCCCATCTTCTTATTCAATTTGGTTGATTAGTACTTGTGTAATTTTTGACAAAAACAACAAGAAGAACTTGAAAAACTTCTCAAAACTAACATGATCAAGGAAGTGAAGTTCCCTAGATGTCCCACTAATGTGGTTGTGGTACAAAAAAGAACGATAACTGGAGAGTGTGTGTGGATTATATGGATCTTAACAAGGTCTATCCCAAGGATCCTTTCACTTTACCACACATCAAATCCATGATAGACATAACAACGGGTCACGAATTAATAACATTCATGGATGCATCAGTAGGATTCCAACAGATCCAAATGGAACCCTTTTACTAAGAGGACACAACGTTCATAAGATCAACATGTATCTATTATTACACTGCCATGCCATTTGGTCTTAAAAATGCAGGAGCAACATAACAAAGATTGATACATAAGATGTTCAAGGAGAAACTGGCAGACATGCTGGAGGTCTACATTGACGAAATGGTGGTAAAATCCAAAAAAGTTGAGGATCACCTCAAGGATCTAGAAGAAGCCTTTGACATCCCAGACCAATATAAGATGAATCTGAATCCCTCCAAGTGCCACTTCGGGATGAGATCGGGAAAGTTCCTGGGATACATGGTACCAAAAGAGGAATCAAAGCAAGCCTAAAACAAATCAAGGCAATCCTTGATCTAAAATCACTAGCCTCAACAAAGGATATTCATAGATTAGCAGGAAGAGTGGCAGCCCGAAACAGGTTCATCTTAATATCCTTAGAACGATGAAAGCCTTTCTATGACATCTTGAAGAAGAACAAAAGATTCGAGTGGACCTAGGAATATGAAAATGCTTTTCAAGAGCTTAAAAATATTTATGCTCACCACCTCTACTGGTGAAACCACTAGTTGGGGAACCACTACTTTACCTTTTAGTATCCTGAAGCACAGTAAGTGTTATATTAGCTTAGGATCTCGATGGGAACCAACATCCCGTATACTACATAAGTAAGAGTCTCATGGATCCTGAGACTAGGTAATATCATCTTGAAAAGCTCATATTTGCATTGGTAACAACTTCTATTAAGTTAAGACATTATTTTGAAACACACCCTATAATTGTAAGAACTAACTGTCCCATTAAGAATCCCATGAGAAAACCAAAAATATCTAGAAGAATGGCGAAATGGTCTGTAAAGTTAAGTACGTATGAAATAAATTATAAACTAAGATTCTCCATCAAGTCTCAAGCCGTAGCAGTTTTTGTGGTTGACTTTAGTGATAATCTAAGAGCTGAAGTTGAGATAGAAGCCAAAAATCTTCTAGAAGAGCAGAACATGGGATGATGGATGCTATTCATAGATGATTATTGAACCAAAGAGGAGCCGACTTGGGGATGATACTAAAATCACCACATGGGGATATCCTACCCTAGGAAATCAGTTGTGAATTCAACGCAATGAACATCAAAGCAGAATACAAGGCAACGATGATGGGACTACAGTTAGCCATGGATATTCAATTCAAGGATCTTCAGGTATTCATTGATTATTTACTACTAACCAACCATTTGAATGGATCCAATGCAGAAACAGGAGAAAAAACTAGCTCTATATCTATAAAATTCTCAAGAACTTGGCCTTGGAATTCAAAACATTCAGCCTAAACCAGGTTCTTAGAGAAGACAATGCTGAAGTAGATGATCTAGCTAATCTAGGATTTTCCTTAAGGATCTTACTAGAAACCAGGAACCCTATAATCCATATATTAATCCCGAAAATCAACTATCCCACCAAGAAACTTAAAGACTCCCACAACCTTGAGGAGACTATCAATGTTGCCGCTATCAAAGATCCTGACTCAACGGTCCAACTTCCAAATCCCACATCCAGGATCCTTCCCTAATTTCAGGATCCTAGATCCAACTCATCATTGAATACCTCTAAAATTGCACGATCCCTAAGGAAGAGAAAAGCCAGAGAGCATTCAGAAAAAGGACCTCAAGATTCATCATAATCAAAGGTAAGTTGTATAAAAAATATGTGGCAGGACCATACATCAGTTTTTTAGAACAAGGTACTACTAGCCAACAATGAAGAAATACTCATTCCTCCATGCACAAAAGTACGATGCCTATCAATACGTAGCAACATCCTACACTAAGATCCAGATCCTCTACGTCCTATCATTTCCCCTTGGTCGTTCCTGACATGGGGGATGGATATAGTAGGAAAACCGCCAATAGCCAGTGATGACTGACTATTTCTCAAAGTGGATAGATGCTGAAGCCTACGTACAAGTAAGAGAGAAAGAGGTAGTCTCCTTTATCAAGCATAACATCTTGACCAAGTTTGGGACCCCTACTAAAATTATATACAACAAGGGATCCCAATTCATAAGAAAAAGAAAAAGGGATTTTTGCACAAGTTGGGGAATTAAAACGGTGATGTCTACTCCTGTCCACCCTTAAGCCAACGGCTAATCGGAATCCAAAAAAAAAAACTATAGTAATCAACTTGAAGAAGAGGCTGAATGAGAAGAAAGGAGGATGGTCCAAATAGCACCCTTTCGTATTATGAGTAGATAGAACTACTTCCGAGGTAGCTATGAGCCAAACCCCTTACTCATTAGTGTTTGCAACATAAGAAATGATCCCCAATAAAGTTGTGATCCCCAAAATAAGATATCTACTCCAAAACCATGAGGACAACAGTAGGATCCTGGCCTAGGATCTCAACACCATAGATGAGCTTAGGGATCTTGCCAAGATCCATACTGCTGCTCATCAAAAGAGGATTACCAAAGCATACAAAATAAAAACATAAGGATCGGGAGATTCCATGTAAGAGACTTGGTACTAAGAAAAGCATTCCAAAATTCCAAGGATCCCAGTGATGGTAAATTAGCTCCTAAATAGGAAGGATCATACCTCATAGAGGTTGAAGCGGGTACGGGGGCATATTTTTTATCCTCCTTGGACAGAGATATCTTGCCAAGATCTTGGAATATGATACATCTCAAAGCTTATTTTATATAGGTAAGATCAGTCATTTCTTGATACACAAAAGGTACACATGCTTTTTGTCTTATATCCTCCATTTTTCATTATTTATTTCTTCAAATATCATTATTAACTTGAGCATTGGAGGGGAGTTAGCTAGGCTAACGCCACCCTTAGCTAATGTTTTCTACATGCAGAGACTAAAGGATAAAAACATATGTATTCGAGTGCTTGAGGATCCTAACATAGAAGGATCCTAACAATTAAGGATCCTAACATCCAAGAATCTTGAACATGTGAAATTTCAAGGATCCTGATGTCCAAGGAACGACTGGGAGCTCCTTAACTAACAACATTTGATAGTTCACGATACGAATCTCCTAAGATTAGAAACTGGTCATCTCTCCTACGAATAACGGTACTTAATCCCCTCAAAGGTTTAAAGAGTTATTTACCTCTTTCACATAAGTCAAGGTTTATACACCTCAATTGGATGCATGATATCTAACTATTGGCTGTGAATAAAGGGATCATTTTACATTTCAGTGGCTTGGCAACCCTTTTATTTCTGAACATATGGTAATATCCTGAAGTATGAACCCAAGGATTATAACATTTACATGTTATCTTAAGTTAGGATCCTCCCCAAAGAATCCCTAAGGTTTATAACATTTACATGTTATCTTAAGTTGGTATCATCCCCAGAAAAATTCTAAGGTCTATAAGACAAACATTTTATGTTAAGTTGGGACCATCCCTCGAAAACTCCAAAGTTGTATAACAGTTACATGTCATCTTAGGTTTATAACATTAACATATAGGGATTTTCCCTAGAAAACACATGAAGCTTATAACAATTTTGTCATACGGTTTCTAATCTTTCCCATTATTCAATGCAAGATAGTAACATTTGTTGGATTAATGTCTAAGTCCATAACTATAATTGGTAAGACTTGACCCGACCCGGCATGGTCCATTTGGGTTGCATGGCATCATGCACTTGGATAGACTAAAATGAGAGAAATAAGACACTTATGGTTATTAATATATTATAAGTTCTAGTATATTAATAATAAGAATAATAAGATTATTTAATTAATATTGATCAAGAATTAATCTAGGATTAATTAAGTGATCAAAAGAAGACTAATTAAATATATGGGTTGATTGTGTAAACCATCCATACTTGTATAGTGGGCTAATGCTCCATGGATTATCTAGTTGGGCCAAAACCCATATGATGCTCCATGGATGCTCCATGGTGTATTTGAACCCATGGATCCAAGGAAATGGAAAGTCATGACAATTAGGGTTTGCCCTAATTGTAACACTATATAAAGATATTATTCTTGACAAAATCGGCCACTAGATTATTCTAGAGAGGGCTAGCCGATTTCATGAAGTGTAGAATTCTCTCAAGTTATTCCAAGTGTATTTGGTGTTGTGTGAACCATTTGAGGTGTCACACTTGGGGCACTAGGCACTCAAGCTTCATGAAGACAAGCACTAACAAAAGGTATGTTATTCTAACTTGTGTTATTCAAAGTTTAGTATGCTAGAATAGAACAATACCTTGGAAAGTTGATATTTGCATGTATAATAAAGAAAACATAGATCCAAGGTATTTAGGGTTGCATGTACACTTAGGAGTGTTAGAATGCTCATAACCCAACAGTGGTATCAAAGCCTAGGCTTGTTTTCTTGTTATACTTGCAAAACTGCTTAAAAAATCGAAATTGTTGTTGTTTGATCATCAGACTCGGCGAGTTCATCAAGGGACTCGGCGAGTCCATGCCTAAAAAAATGATCAAAACGATCCAACTCGCCGAGTCGGTTCATGCACTCGACGAGTTGGACCCCCAGACAACATATTTTCGAGGTTTTTGGCTAGAAATGGACTAGGAACATTACCCTAAGTTGTTTTTGAACTTATAAACTTGTTTTTTGATGTGGTAATGTTCATGCTAATCCATTTTCAAAGATAATTGTCAATAGATTCATGTTTTGTATTAGTTTAAAGGTTAGACTAATTACATGAAAAAGTTTGATTTTAATTATCTTGTTCTTATGAGTTGCTTAGATTAATAGAAAAGTTAATTGAAATAGTTGTTTTCAATCCATTTTAATCTAAGAGTTGAGTATAAAATGTGTTTGTGTAACTTGTCCTCAAGTTACATGAAGAGTCACATTAAAGACTCATAAAACTCATAAAAGTTGGCAATGGTTACAAAATGAAGAGTCTTGTGTCATTGAATATTTTTTTTATGACTCCATAACTTGTCCTCAAGTTATAGAAGTTCAAGAGTCACTTCATTAAAGAGTAAAAGTGTAACCTTAATTAATTCCATAAGTTATAAAATAAAGAAAAGTTAATTCTTTATTAGTTTAAAGTCTTCCATAATTTGTCCTCAAGTTATGGAACTTGAAGAGTTTTTGGATTAAAACTACTATACATAAGTTATGGAATTAATTAGTTTTGAATAGTTTCAAAACTTGCCCTCAAGTTTTGGAATTTGTAAAGTTTTCTCATATGAATACTTTAATTCCAAGTTAGCCCTTAGAATTTTAAAAGTTAAAATTCAACCCTTATACTTTATAATATTATAAGTTAATAATATATATATATATATATATATATATATATATATATATATGTATAAGAGTAAAGTCGGTCTTACCGCTAGTACGCCTCATTCACGAAGCCGGTCTATAAGGTGGGTATAAGGTTGTTGCCTATAAAATGGCAGCTTAATGGGTGTCCACTGTCACCCACCGCTTGCTTGACTGGTGGAGGGTCGTTAGTCGAACGGGTTTGACATGACTATAATTCTCCCTTCATTAAAAGTATTAATGATAAATACTAAGTAACTAAACTCTTAATAATTCCCAATCTTAGTTACTTAGGAAAATGTGAATAAGGTGCTAATCCATGAAATTACACTTTACACTTTATCTAAGTCGTTAGTGGAGCATGTGTGGTTAACCGGCACACTAACTTGGACTTAACAAGGTAGGTAAAGGGTGACTTAATATTTATCATAGTATCGATGGAGCGTGTGTGGTTAACCGGCACATCGATTGAGGGGTAATTTATTAAGGGTACCAAGTAATTTGCATGGTTACTTCACACCTTGTTTTGTGATCCTCGACATCCCAATCACAAAACCTGAAGGGCACACTCGAGATTGAAACATGCCATTGAACAGTTTAATGAATCTCAAAAGATCTAAGAGTTTCAAAACCATTTAAAACCTAATAATACATTTCGTTTATCTTGGTGGAAATTGGTGAATCGTCATTCACCTACCTTCAAATTGTTTTATAGCTTGGATTACGGCATACCTCTTCTAAGTTATAAAATAGTTTGTTGGGTCCTAGCCTTAATATTTCATATTGGGTGTATATTAAGGACTTAAGATCAACTATCTTGAATATCTCCCAAAAGATGTCTAGTTTAGACATTTATGATCTTCCCAAATCTCTTGAAACAAGCTTTCCTAATGAAGATGATGTCCCTTGGAAATCATACTTCCTTCACCTCCTCCAATTATTCTCCCTAACCCACAAGTTCTTGAAAAGTTTAAGATCACTCAAGCCCTATTGGCAAGGCAAGGTCTAGGTGTGGTTACATCTTGGAGATGTAGTCACATATTGACAAGCCGGGAGAGTTGGGTGTCAAAGTCTTGTGAAAGTTGGTGGTTCAATCACTTTCTAAGTCACATAGTGAGTTCTTCTGGAACACCTATGAAACAGACTATGACAAGACCCTTAATGATCTTATCTATCTGTTAAGATCAACTTCTCCAAAACTTGATGGACATTGACAATAGTGACACAGGAAATCCTGAAAAGCATTCTCTTCCCAATGGAAAGGGATCAGCCATAGTCAACTCGGTTGAAAAAATGGTAAAGAGAAAAGCTAAGTCTGTGATAGTCCCGTGTACCGTTATCAAAGGGTCCATATGTTTATATTGCCAAAGAAAGGGTCATTAGTTGCGAAGCTGCCAAACTTACCTAAGGATGTTAAAGTCAATAAGTTTGACTCTACTTTAGGTTTAGTCCACTATCTAACTCTGCTAAGTTTCTATTCTGAGATTCTTGATACATGATGTGACTGGGTCACATGGTGATGTTTTAAGAATAAGAGAAAAGTGAAGGAACTTAAAGAAAGAATATGCTGAATCTGATCACATAGATGGATTTCTATCGCATAGTTTGAAGATCGGATTCTTGAGCTACTTCTTAGGAGTTATGAGATATTGCTTAGGAATAGATAACAACAAGTTTTCATATGGATTGTAAGGATAGTTTTTTCCGCAAAGTTTTAAAGGAAATTTTTGATTTTATTTATTTTAAAATATCCTTCCAATGACATTTGAGGAAAAATTGTTGCTTTTATGATTCCATTAATAGCAAGAGAGGAAATATGAAATTGATTCTTTCATTTGTGGTAATGTCAAAATTTACCAAATAAGGAAAGATTCTCATCACCCAAGTTATAATTGGACCGAAACTTGGAATCATGCAAGTTGTATAGCATGATGAATGAGAACTTTCAAGTTTTGGAAAATTAAGACTAATTACTTGTTCACATGGATGTGTGAGTCAAGTGAAGGAATAAGGGATCGAGTACACATTCTTGTGCACAGGTCAAGTCCACCACAAAAGATCAATAAGACTATTCATCATAGTTTACTAAAGCTTAGTAAATATGGTTATACTTACAAGCTTAAGTGTAACTCTGATACATTGGAAAAGGTTCCAATGTAAGGCAGAGCGAATAAGAAGAATCAAATTAGGCAGAAGGATAAAAGTTTCTCAAATCTGAAAAGATGGGAGAGTACTTTAGTATCAGTTTTGTGATCATCTTAATGATTAAGAAACCATATCAAAATTAGTTCTCTAAGGAAGTCTTAGTGCATTCTTATGACTAAGAAGAAGGGATCTTGAATTGTTGAAATGGTTAAATCAAGAAGATGAGTCATACTTCGTTCCAATACAAGTCTTAGAGTCATACTCCAAGATTGTAATTTGAGTGACATGTCTTTAAGAAGGTTTAAAACACGTGTCAAATGTAAGAGTAAAAGTGTCCTACTCTTGTTCATTTGAGGTTGGTAAGTTGTGATGTTTTGGATAAAACAAAGACCAACTTAGGCCAACTATGTGAAGCGTTTGTCTTGATAAGGAATCCGCACTATCCCTTGAATATTTGACAAGAGAGTCTTATATGTCTATGTTGGGCTTAGAAGATTGCGTCTTTTGGGCTCGTCTTTTTATAATGTTTTGTATTACGGTTTGGGCCTGTCCAACTGTGAGTCTTTTATGCTTTGTATATAAGCTTATGCTTGCATGCATATTAGGTCAAGGTTTTAGAGATCTGAGAATACGATATTTTCCAGACGACTAAAGGTTTCTTTGATCATACTTGTAACCTTCCAATCCTCTACAGTTGATGTTCTTAATCGAGCTCTTCTGAGGATTTTGTTTTAATCATTCGACACGTTTGATTCAATCTTGTTCTATTATTTTACTGTGTTTATACCGTCATTGTTTATATACTTGTTCAAGATCTAATCGATCTTCACAGATTAAAAGAAACTTTAATCTCATCAATTGGTATCAGAGCAGGAGGCTGTGTAATTGATATACATCTTTTCTGTGAAAAAGATTTTCATTAGGGTTTTTCCGCAAACATCAATATTTATTGAGCCGTCATCTCTTTATTGACGTATCTTGATAATTATTATTTTGCCCTAATCTGCTTTATTACAAGTCTGATCTTTGAAAGGTTTTTCGATCATAATGGACGCAACACAATCAAACGTCATTAATATTTCCAACAGCATTGGTTCGACGACAAAGATTCCGATCTTATATACCAATGATTATGAAGTATGGGCACATCATTTTGAAGACTATGTTATTGGATCGGAGGAAAATGGGTATTTAATTTGGGAAGCCATCACCAACGGACCGTTTTCTCATTCTGCAACGTCCAGAATCATTAAAACTCAAAAAGAATACAATGATCTGCTCAAGGACGTGAAAGACATTGCACAAGATGAAAAGGATAAGTTCTAATGCAATATCAAAGCACTAAGATTGATCCGGTTCGCCCTTCAGTCCGATACATTCAGATTGGTTAGCTCATGCACGACGGCGAAGGATGTTTGGGACAGACTTCGCGAACTGTACTCTACAGACGAAGATCTTGAACATTCTATTCAAACTCTGCTTCTATCTGAGTTTGGTGAATTCAGACAAGGGGCTGAAGAATCTGTGATCCAGACGTTCGATCGCTTCAATCATCTTCTAAGCAAGATGATCAAACATGATATCGAAAGGAAGCTCATCGAACAGAAGGTTACATTCCTGAATGGTCTAAGGTCTGAATGGAGAGCAGTAGTTTCCACGGTTAAAGCCCATGAGCAATTTAAATCATACTCTTTGGCGAAACTGGTGGGAATTCTCAAGTCTCAAGAGAAAACCGTGGTGCAGGAAAAGAATGTTGTTTCCGTTCTCGGTTCGTTGGCTCTCTTGTCAAAAAGTAAAGCCATTATGGAGGATGAAGACCTCAGCCTGGAAGAATATGATCTCACATCAGAAGATTATGCCTTGATGGTATCCAATCCCAAAAGGTTCATAAAGAAGAAATTTCCCAGCAACAAAAACCGAAACTGGCAGGGAAGTTACAGCTCTGAAAAGGTGGTTAATGAACCGAAAGCTGAGGAGCACAAGAAGGAACCAAAGGTTCATGGAGACTCTGGGGTGAGCTGTTTCTACTGTGGTGGGAAAAATCATTATGCTAAGGACTGTGTCCTCAAGAAAATGGCTGAGAAAGATGATGGGAACGATGAGGAAGCTGTGTTGCAGAAAAGACTAGATGAGTTGAGAAAGAAGAAGTCTGCTGCTAACCCGCCTAGTAATGCTCTTATTGTGCAGGGTTCTGTTCCAGGTGATGAGTTCGGTAGCACGGAAGTTTGGTCTACCGACTCAGAATACGAGGAAGTGAGGCAGCCTACTCATGGAAAGGCGTTCGTGTCTAAGGAAAAAGGCAGTGGTGGTAAATGCCTTATGGTTTCTGACGTATCTCAATTGAGGGGATACAACACCGATGGAGGCAATGATGGACAGAATGCAAAGGAGGACATGTGCTTCACAGCCAAACCACTCAGCCAGCAGTTCAATGAGCTTGATGAACTGATAAAGAAGGTACAATCTGTTTTTATTTCATGTAAAGTACCATCATCCTCTTATGAGAAAGAAATAAAAAATGTCAATACAAGAATATCTCATCTAGATAGTAGCTTAACTCAAACTCGGGTCACAAATTCTAACCTAACTGATTAATTGAGCAGGGCAGCGTCGAAGAGTGAGGAGCGGAGAATGTGGATAGAGTTAAAGGAATCGGAATTAGTCAAAGTTAAAGATGAAAACATTTATTTGCAAAGAGACAATTTGAAATTGTTAAAACAACGAAATGTTTTTTGTTTAATTGCTAAACGTTTGTATTCTAATATCACTCAGCTTCACTTGGATTGTGAAATAGGCCAAAGGATTCACCGCATGATCTTGCCCTTCCTAGAATTTAAGGAAGATGAAATTGATGCCGAAGCCTATAATTGTGAAAGTGTGATATCGTCTGATGACATAAATCCCACCTACATGTATGGACTGGACAAAATTGAGTCCTTCATTAAATCTAAAGACCACAAGCTCATGCTTACAAATCTTTTGGATGAAAATGACAGACTTAAACTAAGGACCGAAACCATGCAAAAATTTGACTCTTTAAATGCCAACGTAAGCTCAGAAAACAAAATTGATGTTGAAAATGCATCTGAGCTTAACGAGGACGACAATATGAGTGAAATTTCTGTAGAGGAAACGGTTGACTGCTCAGAATTTATTAAAACCGAGCCAGAAAATCACAAGAATCTAATTTCTGAAAATTCTGTAGAGTTCGCTCGGTTGTCCCATCAAAAGTCCCCGAAATTAGTTGAGAAAGCTGTTGTGTATCAAAAGGTCAGGACTACTCCAAATCAAGTATACAAGGTAACAGGAGTAACCGAACATCAAACAGCTGAACTTGCAGCCATTGTAAACGAAGACAATGCTGATGGCTGTGATGAATACTTCTGGGAAGCTCCTATTGATAATGCAGACGAAACCATTGGTTTATCTGAAAGAACTTCCTGGAAGAGCAAAGGAAGATACATACCCGAACCATTGAATAAGCCAAATAACTTCAATGAGCCGAGCAGTAGTGGTACAAAAGATACTCCTCAGAAGAATGTTCACTCACCAAAAGAAGACATTCCTTCGGCTCCTTCAGCTCAAAGTAATTCTACCGAAGTTCAAATGGAACCGGTCAAGGAGTCAGCAAAAACGAAAGCAAATGTTCATCATCAACCTTATCAGATGCATACTTTACTCATCAAGACAAGAATCTAAAGTATGAAAACTTTCCTGCAGAAAAGCTTGAAAGTCACAAAAACCGAAAGCCGAGGTTCGGTTCACAAGAAGATATCAACCGAAAGCCGAGGTTCGGATCACAAGAAGATATCAACCGAAAGCCAAGGTTCGGTTCACAAGAAGATATCAACCGAAAGCCAAGATTCGGTTCACAAAAAGATAACAATCGAAAGCAGAAGTTCGATTCTGAAAAGGATATCAACCAGAACCAAAGGTTCGGTTCCAAAGGTAGCTCCAACCGAACGCAAAGGTTCGGTTCTGAAGACAAAAGAGTACAAAACTCTAAGGTCGGTCCCTCCAATGATCAAAAACAAAAGGGTCACCTAGAGTCTCCTTCTAAGTCTAATTCTTCTCATTCTTCTAATTCTTCCTCACCCTCTGTTTCATCTCGATCTCGTTCAAAATCCAATTCTTCTTATTCTCAAAAATCTCATTCATCAACTGAGCAAAAGTGGAAGCAAAAGGTCAGTAAATCCACATCAGAGACCGAATCTAACTCTACTAGTCTTAACAAAATAAAAGTTTACACCATTAAAAGGAAAGATAAAACAACTCTCGTAAAAAGAACTTATCTTGTTGATATCTCTCTCATTTCTCCTGTTTCAATGCAAAGCTCACGTGGACCCAAGAAACTTTGGGTTCCTAAATCTGTCTAAATTTTGCAGGTTATAAGTGACGAGCAGTTCGACGAAGAATGGTACATTGACAGTGGCTGCTCGCGTTACATGACAGGGAGGAAAGAGGAGCTTAGGGAGTACAGATCGCTTGCAAATGGTGGCAACGTCAAGTTCGGAAACAATTCTTTCGGCACCATAAAGGGATACGGGATGATAACCAATGGGGACTTCTCTATAAGGAAGGTGGCTTATGTGGAAGGACTCCAACACAACCTCATTAGTGTATCTCAACTGGTTGGAGGTACAGGTCTCAAAGTCTCATTCGATGATGAAGGTTCAGAAATCATAGAGAAAAAGTCAAATAAAGTGATTCTCAAGTCAGAGCGAAAGGGTGAAATGTTTCCCTTAAACATGAAACCCATCAAAGGAAACCCAGCTGTATGCTTATTGTCAAAAGCGCAATCCGACGAAAGTTGGTTGTGGCACCGAAGATTATCTCATCTTAACTTTAAAGATATCAACCGTCTTGTTACAGGAGGTCATGTAAGGGGCCTTCCTTTACTCAAGTTCGACAGGGATCATCTGTGTGCTGCATGTGAAATGGGAAAGCAGAGTCGTCAAAGTCATCCATCTATAATCAACACAAAAGTTGTTGAACCACTCGAATTAATTCATATTGATTTGTGTGGTCCTTCATCTATCGAAAGCATCGGTGGTAGCAAGTATATTCTTGTTATCATTGATGACTTTTCACGATTTACATGGGTGTTCTTTCTAAAGCTCAAATCTGAAGCGACTCAAAAGCTGAAAATGTTTATCAAGCAAATTGAAGTTCAGCTCAAGAAGGTTGTTCGCAACATCAGAAGCGACAATGGTCTCGAATTCAAGAACAGGGAGTTTGAAGAGTTTCTTGCAGAAAAGGGAATCAGTCATTATTTCTCAGCTCCTTACACACCACAACAGAACGGAATAGTCGAAAGACGAAACCGATCCTTGTGTGAAGCTGCCCGAACTATGCTAAGTTTCGCTTCTTTACCTCTTTATTTTTGGGCTGATGCTATTTCTACTGCTTGTTTTACACAGAACAGGTCATATCTCAACAAAAGGTTCGCTCTCACCCCATATGAGACATTAAACAACAGGAAGCCAAACGTGAAATTTTTTCATGTGTTCGGCTCAAGGTGTTTCATCTTCAACTCTAAAGAACACCGCAACAAGTTTGATGTCAAAGCCGACGAGGAATATTTCTGGGTTACTCTCTCACATCCAAGGCATATAGGGTCCTAAACAAGCGTTCAAGAAAAATTGAAGAGACGTATTATGTGACCTTTGACGGCAACTATGTCAAGAAGCTACAGGCTAAAGAAAATATCACTGGTGAAATATTTCCTCTAAATGGCAAAGTTACAGTCTCGGTTGCTAATTTATTGGAGACATTTCTGGAGCTCTTTGATGAACCAGAGAATGCTTCACTTTCTGAAGCAGATGCAGCAGATAACATGGTTGATCACATGGAACAGATTGTCGAAGATGCTGCAAGGAGAATGTATGAAGAAGAATCAATCTCTAACGACTCTCCTTCCAACGAAGCTCAAATTGAGGGGGAGCCAAATGCTCAAGTCGAGGGGGAGCCAAACGCTCAAGTCCAGGGGGAGCCAAATCCCACAACTTCAACCGAAGAGGTCTCAACACTAGGAAGCTCAGGCCCACTAGAATCACACGAACCTCATATCTTCCAAAGTACACCAACTGAGGTGGAACATGATGATGTGACACTCGGTTATGATAGCCAATCTGAGCTAGACGAAATAATCAATGCTGAATTAGACCCAACCGTTGATCCAAATTACCCTCCTCTTATCAAATGGACCAGAGATCATCCTATCTCTCAAGTAGTTGGGGATGTATCTGAAAAGGTTCTGAACCGATCACAACTGAAGGCAAAACAAACTTCCTTATTTTCAAAGGTAGAGTTTTGCATGTTCAATTCATTCGTATCAAAAGTTGAACCAAAGACAGTTAACACTGCTCTCGATCACTCTGATTGGGTTCAAGCAATGCAAGATGAGTTGAACGAATTTGAAAGGATCAAAGTCTGGCGCCTAATTCCAACTCCTCCAGATGCTTCGGTTGTTGGTCTCAAATGGGTTTTTAGGAACAAAATGGACAAGGAAGGTAATGTTATACGGAACAAGGCTCGTCTGGTGGTAAAGGGATATTGTCAGGAGGAAGGGATAGACTATGAAGAGACTTTCGCTCCAGTAGCCCGGCTAGAATCTGTTAGAATATTTCTGGCTTATGCTGCCCACAAGAACTTTGAAGTTTTCCAAATGGACGTCAAGTGTGCATTTCTCAATGGAGAACTTGAAGAAACGGTGTACGTGGAGCAACCTCCTGGGTTCGTGAACGAAAAGCATCCAAATCATTGCTATATTCTGGATAAAGCAGTGTACGGACTTAAACAAGCTTCGAGAGCCTGGTATGAAACGCTTACAAAATTTTTAAAGATGTCTAAATTCAAACAAGGTTCGGTTGACCCAACCTTCTTTCGCAAAAAGGAAGGTAACCACCTTATGATAGTTCAAATTTATGTCGATGACATCATCTTTGGCTCCACGAATCCAAGCTTAACGGCGGAATTCAGAAAGCTGATGGAGACTAAGTTTGAAATGAGCTCAATGGGTCCAATTAATTTTTTCCTTGGTTTAAACATAAGACAGGGACCCGAAGGCATCTTTATTAATCAGGAAGCTTACACGAAGACTCTCCTAGCAAAGTTCGGTATGATGGGAGACTCAAAAGTTAAAGTCCCTATGGCATTCGGCACTAAGCTTACCCCATCTCTAGACAAACCAGCTGTTGATATCACGCTCTATCGTCAAATGATTGGATCGTTAATGTATCTAACTGCTAGCAGACCTGATATCATGTTTTCTGTGTGTTATTGTGCTAGATTTCAGGCAAACCCTCGTGAACCTCACATGCTTGCAGTGAAGAACATCCTACGATATCTCAAGCGAACCACCTCCTTAGGTCTATGGTATCCATCCAACTCAGGCTTCTTTGTTCAAGCCTATTCTGATGCTGACCTTGGAGGATGTGGAATCGACCGAAAAAGCACGACTGGTGGATGTCAATTTCTTGACGGGAAGTTAGTCAGCTGGCAATCCAAGAAACAAACATGCGTGTCACTGTCTACTGCCGAAGCGGAATATATTGCAGCTGCATCCTGCACATCACAAGTGATTTGGATCCAAAGCCAACTTCGAGACTATGGACTCAATATGAAGAAGATCCCACTATATTGTGACTCCGAAAGTGCAATTAGGATCTGTCATAACCCAGTGCAGCACTCCAAAACCAAGCACATAGCACTAAGGTATCACTTCATCAAAGATCACGTGGAAGATGGAAACGTCGAAGTTCACTTCGTAAGAACCACTGATCAACTGGCTGACGTCTTTACAAAAGCTCTTCCTAAAGCATCATTCAATAAAATATTGCAAGGACTTGGTATGATGGAATCTGAATCAGTACCAAACTTAAACATAACAACCGAACGTTAGGGTTCGTCTCAACTACCTAACCCACTCATTTCGTCAAAGATAGTCTCTCAATGTTGTGTATTGGGTGTACAATTCTGTTTTTACTAGTATGACTCAAAAAAAAAAAAAAAAAAAAAAAAAAAAAAAAAAAAAAAAAAAAAAAAAAACTCTTAACTGAAACCAACCAAAGGTTCAGGTTCGGTTTTTCAAAATTTTCTAGAACCGAAACCAACCGAAGGTTCGGGTTCGATTTTTCAAAATTTTGTACAACCGAAACCAACCGAAGGTTCGGGTTCGGTTTTTCAAAATTTTCCAAAACCGAAACCAACCGAAGGTTCGGGTTCGGTTTTTCAAAATTTTGTAGAACCGAAACCAACCGAACGTTCGGGTTCGGTTTTTCAAAACTTTTCTCAACCGAAACCAACCGAACGTTCGGGTTCAGTTTTTCAAAACTTTTCTCAACCGAAACCAACCGTAGGTTCAGGTTCGGTTTACCTCAAAAATTCCAAAAAAATTTTTGTGTTATTATTCGTTTATGTGGATACACTTTATGAACTTCCTACATGTCCCTAGAAGCATGCTGCTGTATGTGTCTCAAGCCTCATAAGATTTCGAATAAAGGCCTTCATGACCTGGTATACACAAACTTTGTCTTCCCAACAAGGCCACTTCATTTATTCTAATCGTGAGCTACCTCACTCTTTTCTCACATGAGTTAAGAACTTCCTGCTTGGTCCTTCTTCTTGCAGTAGAGGTACTTTTGTTATCTTACACCATCTCTTATTACTTCTCCACTACACTCATTCCATCATGGTAACCCTTGAGACTCTCAGCACTTACCACTGAGGTTTATGGTTGCACAACATCTGTGTTTATGATCTTAGTTTTGTGACACTACGAACTAAGTGAAACCCAAAATTCAACACCTAAGGAATTGACGGTGAACAATTATATTGTTCAAGCTTTTACTAAAGAATTGATGAAAGTACCATATTAAAATCTCCAGTTTTATGTGATTCCTATGAAAATGTTATTAACCCATAACTTTTCTTCCCCTGGGATCTTGTCCTTATCTTTCTTTCTGAGATTTTTTTTTAACCAGTCGTTTTTAGCCGAATTAAAAGAAGCCTTTCAACATTTCTCAATAAATGGTTGATCGTATTAATAACGGACATTCCTTTTGAAATCCTAAGTTTTTCTTTGTCCTGTGGCATTTAATGCGCGTGGTTAAACAGTAACGGCTTGTCCCTATGAAACGGCGCTTATTGGGCGGCGTGATCCTAGGAATCTGACACTCCCTCTCCTACGTGATCATCGTCCGTCCCAACTGTCATCCATAAGAGATTTGAAACGATCTTTCTCTCTCTTCCCTCCCACTATAAATAGCCCGTTATACCTCCTTTTACCTCTTTACCACTCTCAAATTTTCCAAACTACAAACTCTCCCATACAGTTTCCTGTTCATCATCTTCTTCATACCTGCATCCATGGCTGACTCTTCTTCAGTTCATGCTACATCCCAAATCCTTCCCATTCGCCCACAGCAATGCTTGGTAATTGATCTTAACCCAAAGGCATACGATCCTTACGTGTCGCCTGTCATAGAATGCCTAAAATACTCACAACTCGAACCAGCACTATCCAGAATCGCATCTGTGCCTATGACGGCCCTATCGCAGGTCTACGCGACTGCATATTATGACAAGGCCGTCGACCGAGTATTTTTCGAGATTGGAGACCACAAAACCTCCGTTTCTCGTCCTCGTTTCTACTCTCTGCTCGGATTTGCTTCTGACTCATCCAGAGTCCATCCGGAGTCCATTCAAACCGGTCATATGTATAGCATGTTTTACAACATGGGATACACGGAGGTTCTTACATCCGTTGCCAGATTCAAGAAGTCTTGCTTACCGCCTCAATGGAACGGTTTATTTACAGTCCTGTTCAAGGGACTGTCGGAGAGAAGCTCAGGTTCAGACGGTGCCAGTCGTCTGTTCCTTACCATTCTGTATGGAGTTTACAATGGGATCAACCTGGATTACGGGTTTGTTCTATGGCAACAACTTCTTCAGAGCCTCTCATCTTCATCCAGACATTCTGAAGTTTCATTGGCCCGATTCTGGATTCTAATCACTAAATGGGCAATGGACAGATTCGACGTTCCTACTGCCGAAGGTGCATCGATGACTTCAGTTGGTACTTTCCACACCAAGAAGATCATCATCTCAGATGCCTCCAAATTCTCCTTTA
Source organism: Lactuca saligna (assembly GCF_052625555.1). Lineage (NCBI taxonomy): Eukaryota > Viridiplantae > Streptophyta > Magnoliopsida > Asterales > Asteraceae > Lactuca > Lactuca saligna. The sequence continues at coordinate 81,663,992 of NC_136421.1, forward strand.
TTGGCTCTATTCCAGAGTCCATGTATGGTAATGTACCTTCGGACAGCCGACTGATTAGAAAGCTTAAGGAGCTAACTCCTTCTGGTCCAAGGGTTCTGACCCCGGACATGCTCAGATCTATCCACGATGCAGATAAACCACTGAGCAAAGGTAAAAAGGCAGACAAAGGAAAGCAAGCAGTAAAACCTTCAAAGGGGCCTTCTCCTAAGAAGAGGAAACAGACAAAAGCTGCACCTTCCCCCCCACCGAAGAAGAGGAAGACTCAACCAAAGCGAAAGCTTATTATACCCTCCTCTTCGAGTGACTCTGAGGGTGAGAGTTCGGATTCTGACGACTCTCAAGGGGATGCTTCTCCTCCACGAGGCAATACACCACCTCGATCCCCTACCCCAGAGATTCAAATACCTAATTCCCCAATTCCTTCTCCTCCACAAATCTTTACCACTACCACTGAATCACCCCATGAAGCCGAACCTCCTCAACCCAAAAACCACACAACCAAAACTACCCATATACAACCACCCACCGAAACTACCCATACACAACCACCAACCAAAACTACCCATACAGAACCACCAACCGAAACTACACCTTCACCCACTCAACCTTCTCCTAATAAACCCTCCACACCCCCAACCTCTCCACCCTCTTCATCTCATGGCAATGCCTCTGAGGGTGAAAACCCTTATCTCGGGGGAGAAGACATGATCTTTGATTCGGTCTACTATAGTCCGTTTCAAGTTCAGAGTGACGAGGAGGATGATGCACCTGTCACTAAGAAACATCTCAAACAGCTCAACGAGAAGATTGATCTCCTTCTCGCCTCCTCGTCCAACCAACAATCAATCCTGTCTGAAGCTGCACTTCAGAAGATTGTTGATGCCTTCACCAGGGCTCAACATGATTCAGCAACGGCTGCAATTCAGGCATCTACCCGAGCATGTGAGGTGGCGACCGAAAAATTCGATAAACTATTTTCAGATGCCTCTGCTCTTCTGCAGTCCATGCAACAAAGTGCAGTTGCCACACAGGCATCTTTGGAACCGATTGTCCAACAATTGGTCTCCTTTGTCACATCGGAGTTGCCATCATTCGCCAATCTACGTAAAACCATAAGCGACGACAACTCAGCTTTTACAGCCTCCATTGAAGCTCGTCTAGTCAAGCTTCAAGAAGATCTGACATCCGAGCGTTCTTTAATGGACGATCTGGCATTAAAAACAACTGCTCTTGAGGTCAAGACCACTCAGCTCTCTCAATCTCAACAAGAGCTGGAAGATCTTCGCTCTGAAAGGGAGGTGGTTAAGACGTGTGTTTCGGATGTCCACGCTGTCATCTCAAACATCCTGGAAGCACACGATCCAATTTTAAACTTTTCGGTGAGGCGATCCCTTGCTGAAAAGCTCTCTCCAGCCATCGATCTACTTAACAAAGTCGAAGGCCTCCCAAGTTTTGTGTCCATTCCGAAACAAGGGGGAGATGAGAAGACAAGTACAAAACCACCTCCTTCCTCCAAAGCTACTCATACAACTGAACCATCTTCAACTCATCAAATTTTAAGTTCAGGTATGAAGAACAAAGGTAAAGATATAGCTGAGGACGAAGATGAAGAAGGCGACAAGGAGACCATTGCCGACATTTTGAAACGAAAGAACAGTCGCAAGGTTGGTGATGATGCCAGTCGTGAGGCGCGTGAGGCTGCCGAAGCCGAACGCAAGCAAAAAGAAGCCCACGATCTCCTTGAGAGCCGAAAGACTCTCTTCCCTGCCTGGACCAGGGAACGCTTAATCAAAGAGGCCATCGAAACACCCGGCATCCTATGGCTCGAGCCGGTCATATCGTTCGACTGTAGCAATACTGTCGATTCGCAGTTCGATATGCCGCTGACTCGAAAGGCGTTTATCTTTCACGTCTTCTCTAATATTTTTGATGTCCCTCACCCGAACGCTGAGCTTGACAGGGAGCTCATTGACTTTTATCTGACGGCTGCTCGTCCTCAATTCCTTACATGGAGCGCTCAGAAGATTGTCAATGTTCGGGTGCTAAAACCTTACATTGAGGGACGTTTTATAAACGTTCGGTTCAAACTGATTCGGGGATCTGCAAAATCTGTTCATCTCATCTCTCTGGCAGATCTACCGAATCTAAATCCTCATGATTGGATCGTCTTGTATAATATCCTTTTGACCAATGAAGCTGAATATGGTCCCATTCTAGACCATATCAAAAGGATGTTAATCTGCTATATCATGGAGGTTGCCCTTATGGATCACGAGGTCGCCACAATCTTCAAGAAGAAACCCAAAATTGCTCCTGTGGGATCGGCCAGTGATCTCAATCAAATGCAGCTGGGCAAGATTGATCCGAGACGTAACACAGTTATGTTCACTAGAGCAGAAGGACAGAAATGTCTCTTCGCTTTAGTTGATAAGCATCTTTACACCACAACCTGCTTGGAGCATGTGCTATTTATTGTTAAACGGTGTAAAGAGAATTCGGCCAATGATGTTAAGTATTTTGAAGATATGATCAACTGGTACATCCGGTTTAGACAGACAATTCTTTCCATCACCAAGTGTCTGTTTAGTACCGTGAAGAAGGTACCAGTTTCGGCTGCTGGCCCAAGTAATAAATAAAGATCTCGCTCCAAATTGACGCAAAGGGGGAGATTGTTGGGCTTATAAGATTGCGTCTTTTGGGCTCGTCTTTTTATAATGTTTTGTATTACGGTTTGGGCCTGTCCAACCGTGAGTCTTTTATGCTTTGTATATAAGCTTATGCTTGCATGCATATTAGGTCAAGGTTTTAGAGATCTGAGAATACGATATTTTCCAGACGACTAAAGGTTTCTTTGATCATACTTGTAACCTTCCAATCCTCTACAGTTGATGTTCTTAATCGAGCTCTTCTGAGGATTTTGTTTTAATCATTCGACACGTTTGATTCAATCTTGTTCTATTATTTTACTGTGTTTATACCGTCATTGTTTATATACTTGTTCAATATCTAATCGATCTTCACAGATTAAAAGAAACTTTAATCTCATCAGTCTAGAGGACAGTGGGAGTCTTAAAGGTCTTGAAAGTCTCAAGAACTAATCAAGAATGAAACCTGAAGTTCCTCACTAGCACACAACTTGAGGTTTATAACCTATCGTGTTGACATATTCTGTGCCCATTCTAGTTAAAGTTGGCTTTTCATATGAGTTCTTAGAGTTCTCAATGTGTTGCACAACAACTTGGAAGCAATGGCAGGCCCTTGAGCTGCCAGGTGGCAAGAAATTAAGATTGAGTTCAGTCCATATGAGTTTGGATTTGTCACTATCCTTGTCTTGTGACAATGGTTTTGACAATTCACATGGATAAGAACACATACACCATTAAATCTAAGTGTCATAAGGTTTCTCTCTGATTCATGAAAATGATGGTGAGGAAACACTTTCACTAAGTAGATTTTAGCTAGATAGCAATTGTGATATTTGCATTCTCAAAGTCGTTAGTGGAGCGTGTGTGGTTTACCGGCACACTATCCTGGACTTGTGAGAAGTGGCAAAAAGGTCTAACCATTATGATTATGGCATCCCTCTTCATAATTGTTTAGATACACGAGTGTGCTATCTAAGGGAATGTGTATGTTTTTGATAAAGTTTTATCAAAACAATCCAGTATCAGAAATCTGAACTTTGGTAAGAAAGTCAATAAAGTATTGATTTCTAGAAGTCCATCTTATTTCTGAGTACATGTCAAAGCTAGTGGAAGCATAAGTGTTATGCTAATAATCATCATGTTAGTGGGAGCATGATAATTATGATAAAGTATTGCAAGTTAGCAATGTTAATTATAGAAAACAAAAGGTTTCAATTGGGAAAAAGTTGTTTTGCTATAATTAAGGGAGAGGAAATTATACTTCATCTCAAATCTATAAGCTTAGATCGTGAGGTTTTAATCATTTAGTCAAGGATATATATATATATATATATATATATATATATATATATATATATATATATATATATATATATATATATATATATGAATTTCATGTTGGAATGGCTCAACCTAAGGAAATTCTGTATATGGGTCCATTATTTGCGTTCTAAAATTCGATTATGATTACCACATCCCTTTTCATAATCTGAATTATGAGAACTTGGCAAATAGAAATGGAAATGTTATAGCAAAAGAATGGTTTAGTCTTTATATGAGACATCATGAATCGTGTCCCATATGCTTCAGATATAGGATCGATTACATGTGCTATATTCATCCTTTCTAAAAGTTTCCAAATGCCTAGGGCATTAAGAAGGGAAAAGGTTTAGAACTGGATATGACTAAAAGGATTAAACAATTGTCGAGGACAATCTAAGGTTTACCAAAGGTTCATTGCTCAAGGACAGTTGGAAGTATAGTGATAATTCTGGAAGGACCATATTGACATAATTTGTAAGGAGGCAACTCTTGTTCAGAAGTGATAGTCAAAATGGAATCTAGAAATGTTTCAAAGTTAGAATTTTCAATCTGTGTAAGATTAAGGAAACTTAATGCAAGAAGGATGTTTCCAAGGAATTGATCTTCTTTGGAATACTCTATAATGATTGTTGCCAAGTCTTTCTGAATTTGTGCATAATCATTACAAGAGGATCAATGCATATAAGTTTAGAATCTAATAGATTTCAGTAAATGACATGAATTTGGAATTCTTGTATTTACAGTAAGGATTTGGGAGTGTGAAAAGAGAATCATTGAAGTTATGTTCAATTGATCTAGTTCTCAAAGTAAAGATCATAGACAAACATAGTATGCATACTTGGTGTGTGGCATGACTAGTGTTTAGGAAACATAGTGTACATGCTTGGAGCATGGGACAACTATTGTTTTAAATTCAAGAATAAAGTTGATAGCTGAAACAGTATACAACGAATAATGTGTAATCATATGGTGATAAATAAAAGGTGTTTTATTTATGTTCATAGGTTTTGATACCATATTGGATTCAATTATTATTGTGTTTCACTTTGCATGTTTTGACTTCCCGAATAAACTAGGTTATTCTTCCGGAATGACTAAGTTATTCAAACCATCCATAGTCGGTCATATGTTGGAAGTAGATATGAATTAAGACTGTCATGGGTTGGCTTGTAGAGGTCTAAGGTGTTGGACAAAGGGCTACAACACTCATGAGTGCTCATAAGTTCTGAGTATTGGATTCAACCCACGCTCATTGGAATCACTTCATGGATTTTATCACGAGTGATCATGAGACGATAATATCTTATATTCTTCAAACCTAGAGATATGAGTTGTTACTATGAGTTCGTTGTACATTGATTGCACGAAACCGCATTTGGTAACCCGGTGCTATAAAACATGCCTTTGTGTATGATTCAACAAGTAGTAGAACAAGCCATATGAGTCGAAGTTTATCCATTCCTTTTACCTTCGGGATAAAAGCGATATCTGTGGGCCCCTCGATGATTTGATGATGACAAATGGAAGTGCTCGGCCGGGCCAGGACTGATTTGATTTGTTCAATTAGTCAGTCGTCATAAATCGGAAATCGGGAAACAACAAATGGACAGAGAGAATGATTATATTCCATGTCTCACTCCATATGATATCTAGAATGGAGGAATATATGATCCCTTATCTAATGGACAAGTCATTGACAAAGGTCAGCGTTTATCGACAACGTCAGAGTTCGACAGAAGCTTTTGAGAGCTACGATTGCCAGTTGGTTCCTGAAGTCATACGCAATAATAATTTTAGACTTATCCAAGTGGAAGACTGTTGGATTAATGTCTAAGTCCATAACTATAGTTGGTAAGACTTGACCCGACCCGGCATGTTCCATTTGGGTTGCATGGCATCATGCACTTGGATAGACTAAAATGAGAGAAATAAGACACTTATGGTTATTAATATATTATAAGTTCTAGTATATTAATAATAAGAATAATAAGATTATTTAATTAGTATTGATCAAGAATTAATCTAGGATTAATTAAGTGATCAAAAGAAGACTAATTAAATATATGGGTTGATTGTGTAAATCATCCATACTTGTATAGTGGGCTAATGCTCCATGGATTATCTAGTTGGGCCAAAACCCATATGATGCTCCATGGATGCTCCATGGTGTATTTGAATCCATGGATCCAAGGAAATGGAAAGTCATGACAATTAGGGTTTGTCCTAATTGTAACACTATATAAAGATATTATTCTTGACAAAATCGGCCACTAGATTATTCTAGAGAGGGCTAGCCGATTTCATGAAGTGTAGAATTCTCTCAAGTTATTCCAAGTGTATTTGGTGTTGTGTGAACCATTTGAGGTGTCACACTTGGGGCACTAGGCACTCAAGCTTCATGAAGACAAGCACTAACAAAAGGTATGTTATTCTAACTTGTGTTATTCAAAGTTTAGTATGCTAGAATAGAACAATACCTTGGAAAGTTGATATTTGCATGTATAATAGAGAAAACATAAATCCAAGGTATTTAGGGTTGCATGTACACTTAGGAGTGTTAGAATGCTCATAACCCAACAACATTAACATGTTACCTTAATTAAAAACCCACTATTAGCCGAAGATGGGATACTCCCCAGTGAATAAACAAGATTCACAGTGAAGACTTTCCTTAAGCTAAGGTTAGGGATCCTTAATGAAATTTGATGAGATCCTTCCCAACAAAGGTTTTAAAAAATATCCTTTCACATGATACGAGTAATGGGAACTCGTGGATTCAAATTTTTCCTATCGTTAAAGAACTCTATGTAAAGTTTGAGGATCCTAAACCTTTTAAGATCCTAAACAAAGATTATTTGGTTACCAGAACTTAAGTCTTTGAGTTTAAAAGGGTTACTTATAGTTTACAAAGAGATTTTTTAGGATTTCTTGTAGTAACCAAATTCTCCAGGATCCTAATGATTTTAGGATCCCAATATCACAAAAAATTATGCAAGATGGTTGAAAGAAAGATGTGAAAAGAAAATACAACCATTATATTCAAAGAAAGGGTTGTGCCCAACCTACCAAAAGTTAATTGTTCTACATCCCAAATACATAAAAAGTTATTTAAACTAATCTATGCAACCCTAAACGGTAGCCTGGTCATCATCGGCTGTGTCTTTCTTCTCCCTTCCTTTGGTCAGCTGAAGTACATGATCTCGATTGACGGTAGCAGGCTTGCCAGTCAAGTTAGCTAGTACCTCGCGCCAACTGTACACATCCTAGGAAACTGGATTTTCCTGATCCTCCATAAGACAGATATTGGCCTCCCAAAACCACTGTAGCGCTGACCTTTGCATCGAAGATCACCTCCTCCATCTTAAGAAAGTGCTCCTCCTACTTTTCAGCCTTTACCTTGATGTGCAGCTCCACCCTCCTCAATACATCCTCCTTGTTCGCATTCCACATCCTTTGTTGTCATTGAAGGGCTTGTGTTGGGTTTTTGAGCATTCTAACACTTCCTAAGTGTACATGAAACCCTAATAACCTTGAATCTATGTTTTCTCTATATACATGCAAATTTCTTTTTCAAGGTTATTTCCTAACTAGCATGGCATGGGGAATAAATAAAATATAAAACTAGTAGAAATACATACCTTGTTGTTGCTTGGATTCCTTCAAGACTTTGTGAGCCTAGTACCCCAAATGTTGTGCCTCAAATGCTTCACACAACACTACAACCTTGGAATAACTAGAGAGAATGTCAGTTAGCCTCAAAAATCGGTTATGCCCTCTTATGAATACACTAGTCCGATTTTGCATGCTATAAGGTTTCTTTTATAGTGTGTCATAATTAGGAGTTACAAATGTAAACACTAATTGTGATGACTCTTCATTTCTCATGACCCATGGGTTTGTAACTTCCATGGACTATCCATGGAGCTCCATATGGTTATAACCAAACCCATAAACCATGGATCATTAATCCACCATAAAAGAATTGATGATTATCATAATCAACCCTGTATATTTAATTAGTCTCACTTTGATCACCAAATTAATACCAGATTAATACTTGATCAAATACTAATTAAATAATATTATTATTAATATATTATAACTTATAATATATTAATAATCATAAGCGCCTTATTCTCTCATTTAGTATATCCAAGTATTGCAATGCCATGCAACCCAAATGGACCATGCTAGGTTGGGTCAAGTTCATACCAAATAAAGCTATAGACTTAGACACTATATCCAACAGTCTCCCACTTGGATAAGTCTAATAACTATATTTGCAAATATGACTTCAAAATCCGACTAGCAATCGTAGCTCTTTCAAAGTCTCTCAGAACTGAGATTATGATGATACGCCATTTAAGATAAGTGATCATATAATCCTCTGTTCTCATGATATCAGCCGGACAAACACATGGAACATGGTCTTACTTATTGTCCAGCATTTGTTTCTCGATCTCCGATTTGTTTCGACATAGAACTAAATTGAACATATCAATTAGGTTCTGATCGGGCCCGGTACATAGGTCAAAACCAAATCATCGAGGGGCCCAGATATCGCTTCTATTTCTAGAAGGAACAAATAAACTTCGACTGATATGCTTGTACTAACTACTTGTTGAATTATTCACAAAGGCACATTTTATAACATCGAGTTACCAATGCGTTTTCGTACAATCAATGAATAACCAACTCATAGTCAACAACTCATATCTCTAGGTTTGAAGATTTATATGATATTACCGTGTCACGATCACTCAAGATAAATTCCATGAAGTGATGCAAGTGAGTGTGGGTTGAATCCAATACTCAGCCCTTATGAGTACTCATGAATGTTGTAGCAACCATTGCATTGTCTAAATCACTTTAGAGAAATCATACAAGCCAAATTCATGACAGTCTTGATTCATATCTACTTCCAACATATGACTGAGTGTAGATGGTTTGAATAATATGATATATACCATAACATAATTATTCCGGAAGTCAAAACATGCAAAGTGAAACACAAGAATAATACTTAATCCTATATGGCCCCAACACGTGGGTGTAAATAAAACAACTTTTATCTAAGCACCATATTGATTACTCATTATTTATGTTTCGATTAATCGACTTTATGCTTTAATTAAAACATTAGTTGTCCCATGCTCCAAGCATGTACACTATGTTTTTCCAAACAACAATTATGTCATACTCCAAGTATGCATACTATGTTTACATATGGTCCTCTCTTTGTGAAATAGATCAATTGTCAATATTCCAATGATGCTCATTTCACAATTCCAATCCTTGTTGTAAATTCAAGAATACCAAACTCTTGCCATTTACTGTAATTTGTTAGATTCTAAACTTATATGCAATGATCCCCTTGTAATGACTATGCATAGAAGTCACAAAGACTTGGCAACAGACATTACAGAGCATTCCAATGGAAAACAATTCCATGGAAATGAAGTCTCAAATTCAAAGTACATTCCTTTGAACATCCTTCTTAGCATTAAGTTCTTTAATCTTACACAGATTTAAAGAATAACTTCCACTTATGGAGACAATTCTTGGAATAGTGTCTAAGGCTATAACTATATTCGGTGGTGCATGGTCTTTTTGGGTTGCCTTCACCATAGCAACTTGAAGGATGATTTATTAAGAGAGAGTAAATATTATAAGGAATAATATTTAGCTATTTGATTAATATAAGTCATAAATTAATTGGTATTAATTTGGTGACTTAAAGAGATTAATTAAATAAGAGGGTATAAACTGTCAATTGTTTGATAGTTAGACTTTAGACTATAAATCCATTAGGTTACACCTTGGACGGATTCTAAGAGCTTTAGGATAGCTCAAAATCGTCCATAGGATTATCTATGGAATGGATTTGGATAGCCTTAAGAGAAGATTATCCAATTAGGGTTTAGGGTGAAGCCCTTAAGGAGTCTAATAGTATAAATAGCCCCTATGGATGAGGGAATTGGACACACAAGCTTAAGCAAGGAACCTCTGGTCGAATTCCTCCCCTCTCCTCTCTCCTAAATCATCTTGCTTGCTATTGGTGTTTGTAAGCCATTAGAGGAGTGACAATTGTGACTCTAGAAGCTCCAAGACAAACAAAATCAACAAGGAATTCAAAGGTATGATTCTAGATCTGTTTTAATATTGTTGTTTAACCTAATTAGCCATTAGAAGTCTTGGATTGAAAATCATGTTTATTAGAAAGCCTAGATCCAAGCATTAGGGTTTTGCATGCGCACATAGGAAAGTTCTTATGGCTAAAACCCAACAGTGGTATCAGAGCCTAGATTGGTTTTCTTTAAATTGTTGCTTGATTAACTGAAACAAACCTGCAAAATTTGATTTTTTTGGGTTTTGAGTCACTGACTCGTCGAGTTCCAAGGTGGACTCGTCGAGTAGGCCTGACTCGGCGAGTCCCATTGTGCACTCGGCGAGTCCAGGCGTCAGGAATGGCCAGATTCGGGATTTTTTCATAATTATCTTATGGAAACTTACCTTAATCATATTAGATCAATGTAAATCCGATTTTTTGATAAATATGACTATTATCTTGATCTAATTAAAGATATTTATCATCTAATAAAATATTTAATTTCCTTATATGATAATGATTAATTATTTTGGTAATTATCTTCAAAGAAATCAAGATAAATCAAATAAAGATAATTAGAATATTAATTGTTAATTGGAATTATTTGTTATTTGATCCTTCATGTTTTAAATGTTTAAAACCTACCCTAAAGTTTTGAAATTTATATTTGTGATTAAAAGTTTTAATTTAGACAAATTAAATTTCAAACCCTAGATTTTGAAAAGTTTAAAATGTAACCCTATACTTATATGATATTACTAGATTAATATATATGCATATGTATAACTAAATGCTAGTCTTACCGCTAGTAGGCCTCACTCACGAAGCCGATCTATAAGGTGGGTATAAGGTTGCGGCCTATAAAATGGCGCTTAATGGGTGTACACTCACACCCACTGCTTGCTTGATTGGTGGAGGGTCGTTAGCCGAACGGGTAGGATAGGGCAACCTCATCCTCGCATTAAAAGTATGATAAGAAATACGAAGTAAATAAAATTTTTTAAATTTCCCAATCTTAGTTACTTTAGGAAAAGTGAATTGATGTAATCCCATGAAATTACACTTTGCACCTTGCTAAGATGTTAGTGGAGCGTGTGTGGTTTACCGGCACACTAATTGGTTCTAAGCGAAGGTGGCAAAGGGTGATTCATTGTTCATCATAGTTTGATGGAGCGTGTGTGGTTTACCGGCACATCGAATAGGTGATCGTTACAATGAAGGCACCATGTGAATTTGCATGGTAATTCACACCCGCTTTGTGATCCTCGGCATCCCAGTCACAAACAAGAGGCGCATATCGAGATTTAAACATGCCATTGAATAGTTCAATGAATCTCATCCGAATCTAGGAATTCTCAAAAACACTTAGGACTAAAAGTTTAAGTTTTGTGATGGAGAATTAGTGAATCGTCATTCACTTACCTTCAATTTATTTGCATGTTAGATTACGGCATCCCTTTTCTAGTATGTAAATGTTATTGTTGGATCCTAGCCCTAATTTTTCTTATTAGGTGATAATTGGGGATTCTTGTTCTAATCTATCTTTGTCCTTTCTATAGATGTCAAACGCAAACAACGCTGCTGCTAGTTCTTTCACGTTGATGAGCCTTTGCCAAAAGGTCACCTTCGATGGAACGAACATTGGCGAATGGATAAGATACATTCGCACCATTGCTCGCTATGAGGATAAAGAGTATGTCCTCGATGAGAAGCTCGAGAAAATCAACCCCGAAGTTGCTACTCCCGCCGAAATCACCGCCTTTGAAACTCATGAGCGGGATGCAACGAAGGTACATTGCATCATGATCGCCACCATGAACTCCGAATTCCAAAAATCCTACGAGGACATGTATCCATACGAAATGCATCAAGACTTGTTGGAGAGGTACCACCAAAACGCGAGACAAGAGCGTTACGAGATCTTCACTAACATGATTTCCGCCAAGATGGGTCATGGAGAATCTCTTACCGTGCACTTGCAAAAGACGCAAAGGTATGTCGACCACCTTCGCAAGTTAAATGTTGACTTCGGCAAAGACTTGGCGATCGACATGGTGCTTCACTCTTTGCCTCCGATGTACAATCAATTTAGGATGACCTACCACATGAACAAAGAGGAGGTCACTCTAAGTAAACTCCAAGGTCTCTTGAGGGTTGCTGAGAGCAATTTCAAGGACAAGTCTGTTGCACCAACTCCCAATCCATCCGTTGCTCCTGTCTTGGCTATTGGTCAAGGGAAGGGAAAGAAGAGGAAAGCTTCTTCGAACAACTATCGCAAGGTGAAAGCCCGAGATGGTTCCTCTTCTAGTGGGACCAAAGTTGATCCCTCTAAGCCCTGCTCTAACCCGAAGGAGGCAAAGTGCCACCACTGCCACAAGATAGGACATTGGAAGAGAAGCTGCCCGGATTACCTGCAAGCCATCAAGGAAGGAAAGATCAAGCCATCTTTCGCAGGTATATATGCAATCAAATCTATCGATTCTAATCATGCTATTTCTTGGGTTCTTGACACCGGTTGTGGTTATCACATTTGTTCTAATGTGCAGGGACTAAGAAGAAGTAGGGATGTGGAGCAAGGAAGGATCAATCTAATCATGGGGAACAGAAGATCGTCGCCTGTGACCAAGATTGGAGTGTATTCTTTAGTGCTTAAGAATAGTTTAGTTTTGGATTTGAACAATTGTTGCTATTCGCCAGAAATGGCTAGAAACATCATTTCATTTCATGGTTTATATAGACAAGGATTTAGATTTTCTTTTAATAATGAGAATGGTTCTATTTTGGCTTATCTAAATGGTGTCTTTTACTTTGAAGCTATACCATGTAATGGAATATATGAAACTGTTATGATTGTTGATAACTTAGGAAATAATGTTTTGAATATTGATTCTTCCACTAGTATGGATAAAGCATCCTTGTGGCATTGTCGTCTTGGACATGTCAACAAGAAACGCATAGCCCAACTCCAAAAGGATGGAGTGTTGGAGTCATTCGACCTTAGGGAAGATGACCCATGCGAGTCTTGTTTACTTGGAAAGATGACTAAGTCACCCTTCACGAGTACTTGTGAAAGGGGTGAGGGACTATTGGACCTAATACATACCGATGTATGTGGACCCTTTAGATCAACCACGAAGGATGGGAACCGCTTCTATGTGACTTTTACCGATGATTATAGTAGATATGGGTATATCTATTTAATCAAGAAAAAGTCAGAAACCTTTGAAAAGTTCAAAGAGTTCAAGAATGAAGTGGAGAATCAATTGGGCAGGAAAATGAAGATGCTTCGATCCGATCGAGGAGGAGAGTACCTAAGTCTTGAATTCCACGATTATCTCAAGGAGTGTGGAATAGTTTCGCAATTGACGCCTCCTAGGACACCACAGTTGAATGGTGTGGCAGAAAGGCGTAATCGAACCTTATTGGATATGGTTCGCTCTATGATGAGTCGTGCTTCACTACCTATCCTCTTTTGGGGGTATGCCTTAGAGACTGCCGCCCATATCCTTAACCGAGTCCCTACTAAGAAGGTTGCCAAAACACCTCACGAGATGTGGACAGGGAAAGCTCCCTCGTTGGCACATATCAAGGTTTGGGGTTGCGAGGCTTTCGTAAGACGAGATACTCACGACAAACTTGAACCTCGAAGTGAGCGATGTATTTTCATCGGCTACCCGCAAACTTCCTTTGGATATCTCTTCTATAGACCGGAAGCTAATGTTATCTTTGTTGGGAGGAGAGGAGTTTTCCGAGAGCGAGAACTTATAAGCCAAGGAGACAGTGGGAGGCAAATCGAACTTGAAGAGATTCAAGAATCGATAGATGAAGGAACCTCTACCACTGGCATTCAACCCGAGGAGGAAACTCCGGTTGAACCGATTGACGAATCCTTACCTCTTAGACGTTCCGATAGAGTTAGAGTTCATCCCCAGTTTTATGGTTTTCATATTACTACCGAAGGGGACACGTATATTAGTGATGGTACACTAGTAAATCTTGATGAACCTAATAGCTATAAGGAAGCCATGGCAGGCCCAGAGTCTGCGAAATGGAAAGAGGCGATGGATAGCGAGATCCAATCCATGTACGATAACCAAGTTTGGAATTTGGTTGATTACGTGCCCGAACGTAAGACCGTAGGGTGCAAGTGGATCTTCAAGAAGAAGACCGACGTGGATGGGAACGTACACACATATAAGGCGCGATTGGTTGCGAAGGGCTTTACTCAAACTCCCGGAGTTGACTATGATGAGACCTTCTCACCAGTTGCGAAGATTAAATCTATTAGAGTGATGCTAGCAATTGCCGCATTTCATGATTATGAGATTTGGCAAATGGATGTCAAGACCGCTTTCCTTAACGGAAAGTTGGCTGAGGATGTTTACATGGCTCAGCCAGAGGGGTTTGTGGATCCGAAGCATCCGAATAGAGTGTGTAAGCTTGAGAAGTCCATTTATGGACTTAAGCAAGCGTCTCGCAGATGGAATCTTTGCTTCGATGAGAAAGTCAAAGAGTTTGGATTTGTACGAAGCGAAGACGAATCTTGTGTATATGTCAAAGCCAGTAGGAGTATAGTAAGCTTCCTCGTTCTATATGTCGATGACATATTACTCATAGGAAACGACATCCCGACTCTGCAGGAGGTTAAGTCCTGGCTCGGGAAGTGCTTCGCTATGAAGGACCTCGGAGAGGCTTCTTACATTTTGGGAATAAGGATAGTAAGAGAAAGAAGTAAGAGACTAATTGGACTTAGTCAGAATACTTACTTGGAGAAGGTACTAAAACGTTTTAGTATGGAAAACTCAAAGAAGGGAGAACTACCGATACAAGGAAATGCCAAGTTGAGTAAGACTCAAAGTCCAAGTACCGAAGCTGAGATAGCAGAAATGAGCCGAGTACCATACGCTTCCGCAGTTGGCTCAATCATGTACGCTATAACTTGTACTCGCCCTGATGTAGCCTTCGCTTTGAGCATGGTTAGCAGATATCAAGGGAACCCTGGCAAAGCACATTGGATTGCGGTGAAGAACATCCTTAAGTACCTTCGGAGGACGAAAGAATGGTTCTTAGTCCTTGGAGGGAGTGATGACTTGAAGGTGCGAGGGTATAGTGACGCCAGCTTTCAGACCGACAGGGACAACTACCGTTCGCAGTCGGGCTGGGTCTTTACCCTAAATGGAGGAGCAGTGACATGGAAAAGTTCCAAACAAGAAACCGTAGCTGATTCAATGTGCGAATCAGAGTACATCGCAGCGAGCGAAGCGTCGAAGGAGGCAATATGGCTTCAGAACTTCATCGGTGATCTTGGAGTTGTGCCGGCCATAAAGGAGCCCATGGAGATTTTCTGTGATAACGAAGGTGCGGTTGCCTTGACCAAGGAACGGAGGGATCATGGTAGATCTCGACATATCGACAGAAAATATCACTTCATTAGACATCGTGTAGAAGAAGGACAACTCGTAGTGAAGAGGATATCATCAGAAGATAACCCAGCAGATCCGCTTACGAAGGGACTGAGTAGGGTTAAGCACTTGCAGCATGCTAGGTGTATTGGGCTGAAGGATGATATTAGCATAGGTTAGATAGTATTAGAAACGTTTAATAGATAAATGTAATTAACGTTTGATGATTAAATAAAAGAGTTTTATTTATGAGTAAAGTTACTGTCACATGTTAATTGTTTAACTATTGTTTCACTTTGCATGTTTTGACTTCCAGAATAATTGAGTTTATTAGGAATAATCGAATTATTCAAATGGTCCACAATCGTTCATATGTTGGGAGTAGATATGAATGAAGATTGTCATGAATTGGTGTGTAGAATGTCTAAATGGTGTTAGACATAGCAAGGGTTGCTGCAACGTTCATGAGTGCTTATGAACTGGTTTTGAGCATTGGAATAAACCCGCGCTTGCTGGAATCACTTTATGGAATACGATATAAAAGGGGATCGCAAGACGATAATATCATATGGTCTTAAAACCTAGATATATGTTTTATTATTTGTTAATTGATTGTGCATTGATAATGCGAAAATGCATCAGTAACTTGATGTTATAAAACACATTGTTGTGTATAGTTGGTTAATGAATAAGTAAATGCATATAAGTCGAAGTTTATCTGTAAATTTTATCCTAAGAGGATAGAAGAGATATCTTGGCCACTCGATGATTTGATTTGACTTATGTACCGGGCCCGGTCAGAACTGAATTGATGTGTTCGATTAAGTTCTATGTCAGATAAATCGAAGATCGAGAAATCTAAATGCTAGACTAACCATTCCATAGGATTGTCAGCATGATATCTAACAGAGGACTGTACGATCCCTTATCTAAAGGACAAGATTGATTAGATCAGAGTTAACAGCGTCTTTGAGAGCTACGATTGCAAACCGTATTATACTTGTATAGTTACTAGACTTATCCAAGTGGGAGACTGTTGGAATAGTGTCTAAGGCTATAACTATATTCGGTGGTGCATGGTCCTTTTGGGTTGCCTTCACCATAGCAACTTGAAGGATGATTTATTAAGAGAGATTAAATATTATAAGGAATAATATTTAGCTATTTGATTAATATAAGTCATAAATTAATTGGTATTAATTTGGTGACTTAAAGAGATTAATTAAATAAGAGGGTATAAACTGTCAATTGTTTGATAGTTAGACTTTAGACTATAAATCCATTAGGATACACCTTGGACGGATTCTAAGAGCTTTAGGATAGCTCAAAATCGTCCATAGGATTATCTATGGAATGGATTTGGATAGCCTTAAGAGAAGATTATCCAATTAGGGTTTAGGGTGAAGCCCTTAAGGAGTCTAATAGTATAAATAGCCCCTATGGATGAGGGAATTGGACACACAAGCTTAAGCAAGGAACCTCTGGTTGAATTCCTCCCCTCTCCTCTCTCCTAAATCATCTTGCTTGCTATTGGTGTTTGTAAGCCATTAGAGGAGTGACAATTGTGACTCTAGAAGCTCCAAGACAAACAAAATCAACAAGGAATTCAAAGGTATGATTCTAGATCTGTTTTAATATTGTTGTTTAACCTAATTAGCCATTAGAAGTCTTGGATTCAAAAGCATGTTTATTAGAAAGCCTAGATCCAAGCATTAGGGTTTTTCATGCGCACATAGGAAAGTTCTTATGGCTAAAACCCAACAACAATTCCATATTACCATTTTGGCCATCACTTCTGAACAAGAGTTACCGCTTTTCAAAATACGTCAATATGGTCCTTACTCTATACTTCTAATTGTCCATGAGCAACCAATCTTTGGTAAACCTCAGATTATCCTCGACAATTTTGCTTAATCATTTTAGTCATTTACAGTTCTATTCCTTTTTCCATCTTAATGCCCTAGGCATTTGGAAAATTTAGAATGGATAAATATTATAGCACATATAATCAAACCTATACCCAAAGCATATGGGACATGATTTATGCTATAAAATTTTTATTTGCCATATTCTCAAAATTCGAACTATGAAGAGGTATGCCGTAATCATAATCAAATTTTGAGATCGCAACATATATAGAATTTCCTTATGTTGAACCATTCCAGCATAACATTCATATATATTCTTGACTAAAGTAGATTAAAATATCAATCTAAGCTTGTAGAATTGGAGTGAAGTATAGAATCCTCTCCCTTAATTATAGCAAAACAACTTTTCAAAGCAACTTGGAACTGTTGTTTTCTATAAATAACATTGCTTACTTGCAATACTTAACATAATCATCATGCTCCCACTAGCATAATGATTACCATCATAACACTTTATGCTCCAACTAGCTTTGACATGTACTCAGAAATTAACTGGACTTCTAGAAATCCATACTTTATTGACTTTCTTACTAAAGTTCATATTTCTGATACTAGATTGCTTTGATAAGACTTTATCAAAAACATACACCTTTCCTTAGATAGCTCACATGTTTGTCTAGACCTTTTGCAATTCTCACTAGTTAGTGTGCCGGTTAACCACACACGCTCCACTAACTATATAAGAATGCAAACATCACATCCGCTATCTACTTAAAATCTTCTTAGTGGAAGCGTTTCCTTACCATCATTTTCATGAATCGAAAAGAAACCTTTTGACACTTAGATTTTATGGTGTATGTGTTCTTTTCCATGTGAATTTAATCATAGGACTAGGTTAGTGACACTTCCAAATTCATATGGACTGAACTTGTGCAATCTTAATTTCTTGCCACCCGGCAGCACAAGGACCTACCATTGCTTCCAGGTTGTTATGCAAACAGTCGAGAATTCTCAGAACTCCAATGCAAAGCCAACCTTAACTGGGATGAGCACATAATATGTGAACACGATAGGTTACAAACCTCAAAGCGTGGGCTAGTGATTAACAAAACTCTTGATTAGTTCTTGAACTATTTCAGAATCTTTTAGACTCCCACTGTCCTCTTGACATATAAGACTTATCTTTGTCAAGAACCATTCCTTGACAATACAAATATACAAGAGCCAGTGAGGATTCTTATCAAGTTAAACACTTCCCATAATTGGACTTAGTTGGTCTTTGTTTTATCCAAAACATCACAACTAACCAACCTCAAATGTACAAGAGTATGACACATCTTACTCTACATTTGATAAGTGTTATAAACTTTCTAAAGATTATGTCACTCAATGGCTCAATCTTGGAGTATGACTCTAAGATTTGATGTATGATTTATCTTTTGATTTAACCATTTCAACAACTCATGATTCCTCTCCTTAGCCAAACAAATGAACTAAGGCGTCCTTAGAGGATCAATTGTGATCTGGTTTCATAATCACTAAGATAATCATAAAACAAAATACACAAGTACTCTCCCATCTCTTCAGATTAGAGAAACTTTTATCTTTCTACCTTATTTGTTTCTTCTTATTCATCCTACCATACATTGAAAATTTTCCGATGTTTAAGAATTACACTTAAACTCGTAAGCATAACCATATTTACTAAACTTTAGTAAATCATAATGAATAATCTTATCAACCTTTGTGGTGGACCTAACCAGCACACAACCAAGTGTACCGAATCTCTTAGTCCTTTGCTTGACTCACATGTGAATGTGAACAAGTAATTCGTCTTAATTTACCAACGATGAAAATTCTCATTCATCACACAATACAACTTGCATGATTCCAAGTTTCTATCCAACTGAAACTTGGGTGATGAGAATCTTTCCTTATTTGGTAAATTATGACACTACCACTAATGAAAGAATCAAATCGATTTACCCGTATTGCTTATCAATGGAAACATATAAGCAGCAACCTTTTTCACAAATGCTATTGTAAGGATACTTAAAATAAATACAATCAAAACCATTTTCTTTTATTTTAAAACTTTGTGGAAAACTTATCCTTACAATCCATATGGAAAACTTGTTGTTATCTATTCCTAAGCAATATATCTAACTCTTAAGTAACAACTCAAAATTCTGATCACCGAACCATGCGATCGAAATCCATCTTCACGATCAGAATCAGCATATACTTCCTTTAAGTTTCTTCACTCTTCTTTGATTATTAAACATCAATATGTGACCCAGTCACATCATGCAATAAGAATCTCATAATAGAAACTTAATAAAGCTAGATAATGGACTTTACATGAAGTAGAGTCAAACATTTGACTTTACTATCCTTATGGACTTTTAGGTAAATTTGGTAGCTTCGCAACCAATACCCTTCCTTTAGAAACATATGGACTCTTTGGAAACGATACACGGGACTATCAGAGACTTAGCCTTTCTCTTTAACATTTGGTCAAGCGAGTTGACTATGGCCAATCCCTTTCAATTGGGAAGAGAAAGGTTTTCTGTACTTCCAATGTTACCATTATCAATGTCCATGGAAGTTTGGGAAGTTGATCTTCTAATCAAATTTTGCTTTACTAATGCTCCAAACCGTTGTTGATTCAGCATCATCAAGCAAATAGGTAAGATCATTAAGGGTCATGTCGTGATCTGTCATCAGGGAGTGACCAAGTCAATAGCTAGCTACCTTGAGACTTCGACACCCGACTCTCCCGGCTTGTTAATATGTGACTTAATCTCCAAGACCTAAGCACATATTGACTTTGTTTGCCAATAGGGATTGAGTGACTTAGAACTTATTAGGTCTTGAAACTTGTGGGATAGGGAGATTTATTAGAGGAGGTGGAGGAAGTGAAGTATGATTTCCAGTCCCACTAATACACAACAAAGGGATTAATCTTTCACCTTGATTGCCATTCAGGATATCATCTTCATTAGGAAGCTTCTTCCTAAGATTTGGGAAGACCATAGCTGTCTAAACTAGACATCTATAATGGGAGAAATTCAAGTTAGTTGATTTAAAGTCCTTAATATAACACCCAATATGAAATATTAAGGCTAGGACCCAATAACCTATTTATAACTGGAAGAGGCATGCCTTAATCCAAATTATAAAATAGTTAAAGTTAGGTAAATGACTATTTACCAATTTCCACCATGAAAAATGAAATATAATTAAGTTTTAATTGGATTTGAAACTCCTAGATCTTTTGAGATACATTGAACTTTTAATGGCATGTTTGAATCTCGATTGTGCCCTCTCAAGTTTGTGATTGGGATGTTGAGGATCACAAACAAGGTGTGAATAACCATACAAATTGACTTGGTACCCTCAACAATATTACCTAATCGATGTGCCGGTTAACCACACACGCTCCACCGATCTATAATAAAGTCAAGTTACCCTTTACCACCCTTACTAGTCCATGTTAGTGTGCCGGTTAACCACACACGCTCTACTAACGACTTGGTAAGGTACAAAGTGTAATTTTATGGGATAGCACCAATTTCACATTTTCCTAAAGTAACTAAGATTGGGAATTTATAATGTATAGTTTCTTTATAATTCATTATACTTATAATGAGTATTTAAAGTTATATCCTACCCATTCGGCTAACGACCCTCCACCGATCAAGGAAGCGGTTGTCACACCCCGAAAACCGAAGGCAGAAAACATTTCCGGGGTTGACTCCACGTTGAGTATCAAATCCAATGCACATAGTAAGTAAAGTAAAACAAGCATTACATTACATAATAAAGCTTTAAAGTTGTTTCAAAAGTAAAGTTTGTACAGTTGTGATACATAGTATATATAAACAAAATGAAACGGATCTTCATGTACACCGTCTTCAAGCAAAAAGGATCTTCGAGTACCTGTTCTAATGCTGACCTGAGAGCACAAGCGATTTGAAAATCAGCATAAAGCTGGTGAGTTCATAAGCGGTTTTTGTTTGTGAAAATGCTTCGAGTTTCCTTTCTGTTTCTGAAATGTTATGAACACCAAGAAAATCCCGTATTTTCTTAAAAGTTGGTTATTGTTTCACAAATGTAAAGTAGAGTAAGTTTGTATACTGAAACATGTCTACTCATGTGAAAATGCATATTTGGTTATCTGACTTGTTAAATTATTCTGTTTACTTATCATGTGTTACCAGGAAAGTCCCATACTTTCCTTATTGTATGTTACAAATTGTAAAAGATGTAATGTTATCCAGTTTGTTACTCTTTCTAGTTATGTAAGAGTTACCCAGGAAAGCCCCATGCTTTCCTGCATGTTGGTTTCTAATGTAAACGATGTTAAAGATGTAAAAGATATAATCGTGTTTATGTTCCATGTTTTCCCCAGGAAAGTCCCGTACTTTCCTGATTAATAGTTACTGTAAATGAAAGATGTAAAAGATGTAAAAGATGTAAAAGATGTAAAAGATGTAAAAGATGTAAAAGATGTATCATGTGGTTCATTATTACTATAAGTAAATCTCTGTTATCCTAATTGCGAGTTCCATAACCATACAATAGACTAAAACCTATGGCAATAAGTAGTCCACATGTGGCAATAAGTCGTCCACATACTTATGACTTTCGTCACCCTTGAACCATTTCGGTTCGGCTGTAGCTAGCAGCCAGGTGTGGGGTAGTCAGCCCCGCCCCGTATAGATCTATACACTCAAGTCACACTCTCTAAATACCAGAGATTCTGGTTATGGGTGTAGTCCTCCACTCGCATATCTCGGTGGAGTGTTCTCCGAGGACGTGTCTCCAATCATACATGATTAACAAATTTAGTAGTAATAATATGATAGTCCTCCACTCGCATATATATGTGGAGTGTTACCGAGGACAAAACAGTGTACAGGTATTATGTTCAGATGTTTAATGTCATGCTTTTTAACTGATAAAATGTGGAAAACCATTTGTGAAATATATGTAAAACATAACAGTTTAAAGACCTATTTCACAAATATATGTTACGTGATCTGCATGTTCAAATGATTATCAATTGTGGTAATCAGTTATAAAAGCATATGAAATATGAAACACACATTTGAAAACATGTTTTAAGTACAAGAATTCCCTTGTACTTTTCTTGTGTTCCCCCCTTGAAAACAGTGAAAACAGTGAAAAAGGGTAGGGGTATGAACTCACCGGACTCGGAAACGTGTCGGTTTTGAATGCTAGACGTTGGTTCGGGGTTTGATTACTCATGATATTCCTATGTAAAATGAAATAATGTCTATATATATACAATTAGGGATACTTTCACTAATCATATGGAACATTACACTCCAATGAGGTTAAACACCTCAAAACGAGTGTTTGGAGTGACCCGGGTGACATCTTCGGACGTGTAATGGCACTAGGGACTTGGGACTTGAGTTTACTCCCCAAGAGTAAACATTTAAAGGAGATTACAACTATTGAACACACACATACATGTGTTTACGGCCGTAAACTCATGTGGGTGTGGTTTTGATGGTTTAAGGGCTCAAATGGACATGGGGATTGCTAGAATGGATTATCTAAAATGCCTTGGAACACTTGGAATGAATTTACATCATTTAAAACATGAGTTTACGGCCACACTCATAGAGTTTACGACCGTAAACTCACCCATGGCTATGAATTGTTAATTTGAACTATATAGGACAATCACATGTGATTCTAACTAATTTTCTAAGCATTGTTATGAATTTAGGTTACCATTTTACAAACTTTTAGGAGTTTACGGCCTAGGAGGAGTTCTTTGGCCGTAAACTCACATATGTAGGACATATGTTGTGTTTAAGGTCTCCAAATCATTTTTAGATGAATCTAGGATTTACCACAATGCCATTGGTTGAGTTTGAAAGTATTTTGACATGTTTTAAGGCACTAAATCACCATTTAAGAGGAGTTTACGGCCCAAGAGTATGCCTTGGCCGTAAACTCACTTTTATTACCCAAAAATCATGTTTAAAGTGTTCCAAGTCTAGATTAGCAAGCCTAAATGTCATATCTAAGTCCCAACTATGATTTGGAAGGGTTAATTGGCTCAAAAACCCTTTGAATATGAGTTTACGGCCCAAGAATGTGTCTTGGCGGTAAACTCACTTTTGTCCCTCAAAATCAATGTTTTACTTGTTATAACTCCTTTCCATTAAGCCATTAAGTCATATCTAATGTCCAACCATGCTAAGGAAGGGTTTTTAGGGCTTAAAAACCCCATTTCTTGGAGTTTACGGCCCAAGCTAGTTCCTTAGCCGTAAACTCATGATCTTGGTCCCAAAACACAATTTAAACACAAATTTAAAGGCTAAAGAGGTTGAATAACAAGTTAGGGGTGTTACCTCTTTGATTTCAAGCCTTAAATCTTTGTTTTGGACCTTGATTTTGGGTTGAGGAGAGAGGTTGTGAGTGTTAATTGAGAAATTGACCAAAGGCTTCAAATGGAGTCCTAAACATGTTTATATAGTGTGTAAGTTTTGGACACGTTGGAATTCTACCCGATACCGGTGTTAGACGAGGCTTTTCGTCGTACCCGATTGCGTTACCGTAACCCGATACGGTAATTCCTAGAAATATTCCGATCACTAAAGTTGGGTGTTAAAATGATTTCTAAATGTATTAAGACACCCATTAAGTCATTTTAAATGTGTACCAGATAATGACTTAATTAAACGGAAGATCGGAAATCGAAATCGGAAACGACGATTGGTTGCGCGAATTGTACTACGAAAGAGTTACAATAAATGATACGGAAATTTCGGGTTCTTACAGCGGTGGGTGAGAGTGGACACCCATTAAGTCACCATTTTATAGGCAACAACCTTATACCCCCCCTTATAGACCGTCTTCGTGAATGAGGCCTACTAATGGTAAGAATGACATATTCTTATACATATCTATATAATTAAATTATAATAATTGTATAAGGGTGTATTTTAAACATTTAAAATACTTGGTGGTTTAATCTATTAATTAAATTATACTCTTAATTTAATCAAACTTAAACCATGTTTTTATGGAATCATTAACTCTTTTAATTAAACACTTTAATTAATTTAATGAAGTCCATAAATTTTGAATTTTTTTTAACTATTAAAAAAAATTAATTTGGAATTAAAGTGTAAGACTTTACAAATTCCAAAACATGAGGGCAAGAATTGAAACTATTCCAAGTCTCTTCAATTTGTAACTTATGAGTTTTAATGGTTCATAAAAATAAAGACTCTTCATTTTATGAAACCTCCTTAGTTCTTTAAACACAAATTAAAGAAGTGACCTCTGGTTATCCATAACTTGAGGACAAGTTATGGACACCATTATTGCCATTAAGATCATGAATTAAACACACATGGAGGTTACACATAATTCCTATGATCTTCTAAAAACTCATAAGAACACAAATTCATGTCAAGCAATTTCAAGAAATCATATAAACATATACAATACTTGAAAATTAATAAAAGTCATGTAAAATGGGTTAACATAATCATTATCATTTTGAAGAACAGATTTTACAAGTCTAAAAGAGATTGGGATAATGATTTTAAACCATTTCCAGCAACAAAACACGAAAAAAAAAACGCCCAGCACGCTCCTACTCGTCGAGTGCATTATCCTACTCGACGAGTAGGATGAATTTGTTCATGGACTCGGCGATTCCTCCCCATGAACTCGGCGAGTCGAGTCGACAGTGAGCAGAATTTTCGATTTTTCAAGCAGTTTTGCATCAAGTATACAGAAAACAATCCTAGGCTCTGATACCACTGTTGGGTTTTTGAGCATTCTAACACTTCCTAAGTGTACATGCAACTCTAATAACCTTGAATCTATGTTTTCTCTATATACATGCAAATTTCTTTTTCAAGGTTATTTCCTAACTAGCATGGCATGGGGAATAAATAAAATATAAAACTAGTAGAAATACATACCTTGTTATTGCTTGGATTCCTTCAAGACTTTGTGAGCCTAGCACACCAAATGTTATGCCTCAAATGCTTCACACAACACTACAACCTTGGAATAACTAGAGAGAATGTCACTTAGCCTCAAAAATCGGTTATGCCCTCTTATGAATACACTAGTCCGATTTTGCATGCTATAAGGTTTCTTTTATAGTGTGTCATAATTAGGAGTTACAAATGTAAACCCTAATTGTCATGACTCTTCATTTCTCATGACCCATGGGTTTGTAACTCCCATGGACTATCCATGGAGCTCCATATGGTTATAACCAAACCCATAAACCATGGATCATTAATCCACCATAAAAGAATTGATGATTGTCATAATCAACCCTATATATTCAATTAGTCTCACTTTGATCACCAAATTAATACCAGGTTAACACTTGATCAAATACTAATTAAATAATACTATTATTAATATATTAGAACTTATAATATATTAATAATCATAAGTGCCTTATTCTCTCATTTAGTCTATCTAAGTATTGCAATGCCATGCAACCCAAATGGACCATGTCGGGTCGGGTCAAGTTCATACCAAATAAAGTTATGGACTTAGACACTATATCCAACAACTTTTTCATCCCTCTTCGATTGGATCCTTAGCAAAGCAGTAGATCAGTAAAAATAGAATATAGGTCGAGAATATAACTAATACTTGTTGGGTTTTGAGCAATCTAACACTTCCTAAGTGTGCATGAAACCCTAATAAACCTTGGATCTATGTTTGTCTAAATACATGCAAAATAATAATTTTCCAAGGTTCATAACCTATCTAACATGGCATGGGGTACTTTTAAACATAAAAGAGTTAGAAGAGATTACATACCTTTTTGATGAGTTTGATTCTTAAGGAGTTTGAGGGCCAAGCACCAACAGTGTGAATGCCTCAAATGGAATCACAAATCACCACAAACTCTTGGAAAACTTTGAGAGAGTGTATACACACTACAATTTTCGGCCACACACAAGCACACACACTAGTGGCTATTTCATGCAACATAAGCATGCTTATATAGTGTACATGATTAGGGTGAAACCCTAATAACCCATGACCTTTCCTTTTCCAAGGATCCATGGGTTAAAAGCTCCATGAATCATCCATGGACTTTCATACAAGCCTAGCCCATTAACAAATGGGTGTTAGCCCACACCATATAAAACCAATAGCCCACAATCTAATTAGTCTTCCTTTTAATCTCTAAATTAATTCATAATTAATTTAAGACTAAGACTAATTAAATAACATGACTTCATATTAATATATTATAACTTATTATATATTAATAATAATATGTGTATAACTCTCATAAAATTATCCATAAATAGTTTGGATGAAATGCAACCCAAATGGACCATGCCGGGTCGGGTCAAGTATATACCAAATAAGTTATGGACTTAGACACCTTATCCAACAGACTCCCACTTGGATAAGTCTAATAACTATATTTGCCTATTACTTCAGGAACCAACCAACAATCGTAGCTCTCGAAAACTCTGTTGAACTATGAAGCGCCATTTTAAGATAAGTGATCATACAATCCTCTGTTCTCATGATATCAGCTGGACAAACACATGGAACTATGTCTTGCTTATTGTCTGGCAGTTGTTTCCCGATTTCCGATTTGTTTGACAAAGAACTCAACTGAACACATCAATTTAGTTCTGACCGGGCCCGGTACATGGGTCAACACAAAATCATCAAGGGGCCCAGATATCGCTTCTATTTCTAGAAGGAACAAATAAACTTTGACTCATATACTTGTTCTACTACTTGTTGAATTGTAAACAAAGGCACATTTTATAACATTAAGTTACTGATGCGTTTACATGCAATCAATGCACAACCAACTCATAGGTAACAACTCATATCTCTAGTGATTATGGGTTTATTCCAATACTCATAACTTATGAGTACTCATGAACGTTGTAGCAACCATTGCCATGTCTAAACACCTTTAGCCATCTACAAACCCAATTCATGACAATCTTGGTTCATACCTACTTCCGACGTATGACCGATTGTGGAGGTTTGAATAAATTAATTATTCTGGAAGTCAAAACATGCAAAGCTGAAACAATTGTCAATAATTGACAATAATACAAACTGCTTACTCATAAATAAATCACAATTTTATTCATCATCAAATGTCGATTACATTTTACAAGTTTCAGAGAATCTATCTAATTTGTAAAACTAATATCGTCCCTCAGCCCGATGCGCCTCGCATGCTGAAAATGCTTAGCCCTCGTCAGTCCCTTTGTAAGGGGATATGCATGGTTCTCATCTGACGATATCCTCTTTGCCACAAGGAGTCCTTCTTCTATCTTGTGTCTTATGAAGTGATATTTTCTGTCAATGTGTCGGGATCTCCCATGATCTCTTGGTTCTGTAGCTAAAGCAACCGCACTATTGTTGTCACAGAAAATTTCCATAGGCTGGCACAACTCCAAGGTCTCCGATGAAGTTCTTCAGCCATATCGCCTCCTTCGCTGCTTCACTCGCTGCTATATACTCTGATTCACAAGTCGAATCAACCACCGTCTCCTGCTTGGAACTCTTCCAAGAGATTGCCCCTCCATTTAGGGTAAAGACCCAGCCCGACTGAGAGCGAAAATTATCCCTATCAGTCTGAAAACTAGCATCACTATACCCTAATACTCTCAAGTCATCACTCCCACCAAGGGTAAGGATCCAATCCTTAGTCCTCCGCGGGTACATGAGAATGTTCTTTACCGCAGTCCAATGAGCTTTACCAGCGTTCCCTTGATACCTGATGACCATGCTCAAAGCAGAAGCCACATCAGGGCGGGTACAAGTCATAGCATACATGATCGAGCCAACATCGGAAGCATACGATAATTGGCTCATCTCAGCTATCTCTGTCTCTATACTCGGACTCTGAGTCTTACTCAGCTTGGTGTTGCTTTGGATCGGTAAATCTCCTTTCTTGGAATTCTGCATGTTGAACCTTTTCAACACCTTATCCAAGTAGGTACTCTGACTAAGTCCAATTAGTCTTTTACTGCTTTCTCTTAATATCCTTATCCCTAGGATATAGGCAGCTTCCCCTAGGTCCTTCATAGCAAAGCACTTCCCAAGCCAGGACTTAACCTCCTGCAAGGTTGGGATGTCATTTCCTATAAGTAGTATGTCATCCACATATAGTACCAAGAAGCTAACTATACTCCCACTAGCTTTGACATACACGCAAGACTCATCTTCACTTCTTGAGAAGCCAAACTCTTTGACCTTCTCATCGAAACAAAGATTCCAGCTACGAGATGCTTGTTTTAATCCATAAATGGATTTCTCAAGCTTGCATACTCTATTAGGGTACTCTACACTGACAAAACCCTCTGGCTGATTCATGTACACATCCTCAGCCAACTTTCCATTAAGAAAAGCGGTTTTGACATCCATTTTCCATATTTCATAATCATGAAATGCAGCAATGACTAGCATAGCCCTAATAGACTTAATCTTTGCTACCGGCGAGAAGGTTTCATCATAATCAATACCCTGAGTCTGAGTAAAACCCTTCGCAACCAGTCAAGCCTTATAAGTATGCACTTTTCCTTCCATGTCGGTCTTCTTCTTGAAGATCCATTTGCACCCGACTGTTTTACGGCCTGGTACATTGTCAACCAAGTTGGAAACTTGATTGTCATACATGGACTGCATCTCGCTGTCCATAGCCTCCTTCCATTTAGCAGACTCCGGGCCTGCCATGGCTTCCTTAACACTGCTAGGTTCATCCAAATTTACCAGTGTACTATCACTGATAAATGTATCACCTTCCGTAGTAATATGAAAACCATAATAAAACGCAGGTGTGTTCCTAACCCGTGTGGAACGCCTCGGAGGTACAGACTCGTCAGCTGGATCAACAGGAGTTTCCTCCTCAGGTTGGTTACAAGTGTCTGAGGTTCCTTCACCAATTGATTCTTGAATTTCTTCAAGATCAATTTGCCTCCCACTGTCTCCTTGGCTTATAAATTCTCTCTCACGAAAGACCCCTCTTCGTGCTACAAAGACCACATTCTCACTGGGTCTGTAGAAGAGGTAACCGAAGGATTTTTGTGGGTAGCCGATGAAAATACACCTTTCACTTCGGGGTTCAAGCTTATCATGAGTTTCACACCTCACGAAATCTTCGCAACCCCAAATTTTGATGTGATCCAAATTGGGAACCTTCCCAGTCCACATCTCATGAGGTGTTATGGTAACCTTCTTTGTAGGGACTAGATTGAGGATATGGGCGGCAATCTCTAAGGCATACCCCCAAAAAGAGATTGGTAGCGAAACTTGACTCATCATGGAGCGAACCATGTCTAAAAAGGTTCGGTTATGCCTCTCAGCTACACCATTTAACTGTGGTGTCCTGGGAGGAGTCAATTGTGAGACAATCCCACACTCCTTACGATAGTCAAGGAACTCGGTACTAAGATACTCACCACCTTGATTAGATCGAAGCATCTTAATGTTCCTGCCCAATTGATTTTCTACTTCCTATTTGAATTCCTTAAACCTTTCAATGGTTTCTGACTTATGTTTGATTAAGTAGACATATCCATATCTACTAAAATCATCAATAAAAGTCACATAATACCGATTTGCATCCCTTGTGGCGGTTTTGAATGGTCCACATACATCAGTATGTATTAGGTCCAACGAACCCTCACCCCTTTCACAAGTTCCAGTGAAGGGTGATTTTGTCATCTTTCCAAGTGGACAAGATTCACAACTATCATCCGATTTAAGGTCAAATGATTCCAAGACTCCACTCTTTTGGAGTTGGCTTATGCGTTTCTTGTTTACATGTCCAAGACGATAATGCCACAATGATGCTTTATCTAGGATAGTAGAAGAATCAATATACAACACATTATTTCCTAAGTTGTGTACAATCAACACAGTTTCATACACACCATCACAAGGTAATGCTTTAAAATAAAACACATTTTTAAAGAAAGCATTAATACCACCACATTCATTATCAAACAAAAAGGTAAAACCTTGTTTGTACAAAGCATGAAAGGAAATAATATTCCTCGCCATTTCAGACGAGTACACACATTTATTCTAATCTAATTTTAATCCATTAGTCAGCAACAAAGTATAAACTCCAATCTTGGAAACATGTGAAGCCTTCCTATTCCCCATGATCAAGTTTATCTTCCCGTGCTCCACATCCTCACTTCTTCTTAGGCCCTGCAAATCAGAACATATGTGAATACCACATCCTGTATCAAGCCCCCAAGAGTTAGAATATGGTGAGTTATTAGACAATATTGTGTAAATACCTGCGTGGGTGGGTTTCACATTCCCATCCTTCAGATCCTACAAGTATTTTGAGCAGTTTCACTTCCAGTGCCCCTTGTCCTGGAAATAGTAGCAATCATCATTCTTGGGAATGGCAGAAGGAGTGGTATAACCGCTCTTGCTCCTTGATGAGGAGCCTTCAAGAGACTTTCCCTTGGTACCCTTCGAAGGGTGCTTCCTATTTTTCCCTTTGCCTTACCCGATAGCCAAAACAGGGGTAGATGTTGGAGTAGGAGTAGTAGAGGTAACAACCGACTTGCCCTTAAGACCGGTTTCAGCGGTCTTCAAGAGTCCTTGAAGCTTGCTAAGCATAACTTCCTCCTTGTTCATATGATATGTCATACGAAAATGGTCATAACAAGAAGGTAAGGAGTGCAAAATGATGTCAATTGCCAAATCCTCAGGGAAGTTTACATTCAGCTTCAACAAACGGTCCACATACCTTTTCATCTTTTGCATGTGGGCCGTGACGGATTCACCGTCCTTCATGCGGGTTGTTATCATGGAGGAGATTATTTCATACTGCTCTTGACGAGCACTCTGATGGTACCTTTCCATCAGGTCTTGGTGCATCTCAAAAGGGTAGAAGTCCTCATAGCACTTTTGGAGCTCGGCTGCCATCGTGGCCATCATGATGCATGCCACCTTAGTAGCATCTCTCTCATGTGTCCTGAATTCAGCAATCTCCTCAGAAGTAGCAGTAGACTCATCAAGCTCTTTTAACTCCTTATCAAGGACATATTCCTTGTCGTCATAACGAGTTACCATCCTGATGTTCCTTATCCAGTCCATGAAGTTGGAACCATCAAAGATGACTCTCCCACAAAGATTCATGAGAGAGAAAGAACCAATTGGGTTAGAGCCCGAAGCATTAGAGTTGGAAGACATCTGAAAGAAGAAAGCAAGTTTAGATTAGATATATAGAATCCTTAATAAGACACCCAAATGTAATATTAAGGCTAGGATCCAATCACAATATATTATACTTAGAAGAGGGATGCCATAATCTAAGTAATAATATATTTGAAAGGTAGGTGAATGATGATTCACGAATTTCCACCACGAAAACGAAATGATTTATTAGGTTTTAATTGGATTTGAAATTCCTAGATTCTTTTGAGATTCATTGAACTTTTCAATGGCATGTTTCAATCTCGATTGTGCCCTTCAAGTTTTTTGACTGGGATGTCGAGGATCACAAAACAAGGTGTGAATAACCATGCCAATTCACTTGGTACCCTTAACATTATCACCAAATCAATGTGCCGGTTAACCACACACGCTCCATTGATCTATGACAAACATTAAGTCACCCTTCGTGATCCTTACTAGCCAAAGTTAATGTGTCGGTTAACCACACACGCTCCACCAACGACTTGGTAAGGTACAAAGTGTGAATTCCATGGATTAGCACCATGTTCACATTTTTACTAAAGTAACTAAGATTGGTAATTAAATAAAACATTTAGTTACTTTATAATATTCATCATACTTAATGAGAATTTATAAGTCTTTGTCTTACCCATTTGGCTAACGACCCTCCACCAGTCAAGCAAGCGGTGAGTGAGAGTATACACCCATTAAGTCACCATTTTATAGGCAACAACCTTATACCTACCTTATAGACCGGCTTCATGAATGAGGCCTACTAACGGTAAAATGACTTGTTCTTATACATACATATATATATATATATATATATATATATATATATATATATATATATATATATATATATATAATTAACCATCAATGTTATAAATAGTATAAGTGTTGAATTTTAACTTTTAAAATTCTAAGTGTTGGAATTAAAGTTTATTAAAGAGTGTGAAACTTTTCCAAATTCCAAAACTTGAGGACAAGTTTTGTAACTCTTCAAAACTTTTCATTTCATAACTTATGAATTAAAGGTTCATAAAATCAAGACTCTTCATTTTATGTAACTTACGTGTTTTTAATGTGTGTTAAAGAAAGGTGACCTTTGGATATCCATAACTTGAGGACAAATTATGGACTCCATTAAAACACATAAATGATCAAGAATTAATCATAAACAATTCAGCAAATAATTCCTATCATCTTCTAAATTCATAAGAACATGAACATGATTATCAAAGTTTCAAAAAATTATATGAACACATACAAAGCATGAAATTTTGATATATGCTATTGTAAATGGATTAGACCAACCATTACACCAACCAAAATAAGTTTTAAAACATTAAAACAGTTTGGGGTAAAGTTTCTAGTCCATTTCCAGCAGCAAAAGTCGAAAATCTGCACTCTGAACCTTCTACTCGCCGAGTGCACGAACCTACTCGGCGAGTAGGTTGAATTTTTCCTTGGACTCTTCGAGTCCCCCCATGGACTCGGCGAGTCCATCATGCAGACAACAAAGATTTTGACATTTTTCACTATTTTGCATCAAGTATCAAACAAGCAAGCCTAGGCTCTGATACCACTGTTGGGTTTTGAGCAATCTAACACTTCCTAAGTGTGCATGCAACCCTAGTAAGCCTTGGATCTATGTTTGTCTAAATAGATGCAAAATAATAATTTTCCAAGGTTCATAACCTATCTAACATGGCATGGGGTACTTTTAAACATAAAAGAGTTAGAAGAGATTACATACCTTTTTGATGAGTTTGATTCTTAAGGAGTTTGAGGGCCAAGCACCAATAGTGTGAATGCCTCAAATGGAATCACAAATCACCACAAACTCTTGGAAAACTTTGAGAGAGTGTATACGCACTACAATTTTCGGCCACACACTAGTGGCTATTTCATGCAACATAAGCATGCATATATAGTGTACATGATTAGGGTGAAACACTAATAACCCATGACCTTTCATTTTCCAAGGATCCATGGGTTAAAAGCTCCATGGATCATCCATGGACTTCCATACAAGCCTATCCCATTAACAAATGGGTGTTATCCCACATCATATAAAACCAATAGCCCACAATCTAATTAGTCTTCCTTTTAATCTCTAAATTAATTCATAATTAATTTAACACTGAGACTAATTAAATAACATGACTTCATATTAATATATTATAACTTATAATATATTAATAATAATATGTGTATAACTCTCATAAAATTATCCATAAATAGTTTGGATGAAATGCAACCCAAATGGACCATGCCGGGTTAGGTCAAGTATATACCAAATAAGTTATGGACTTAGACACCTTATCCAACAATACTTATAGCTTGGGTGAAAGCGACCAACTTCTAGAGCACATCCTTAACCCTAAGGCTCTCCAAGGATAGACATATAGAATCAATGGTTTTCCTTTTTTGGGTTCCTAAAGTTTTCACTGTTATGTCAATGGTTATCTTTTGAGAGGAAGAGAAGATGATCTATTTTCCCTTTTCACTGTTAACTAATCCCTAGGCATGGATGTATCAAGGTCAGCAAGTGTGAAATGAGCACTGTAATGGGTGATCTTGGATCCTACACATAACATAAAAATATTTGGATCTTTCATCATAAGCAAAAACAATCAGGGATCCTTATTTGTCAACATGAGGTCGCTGGCAGAACAGCTTACTTGCAAATTCGATTGATCAAATCGAAAGGATCTCTTGGCGTTAGAGAGGGTTAAAAACTTCTCAATCTTCTCCTCTAAATCCGCAGTGACGGGCTCAAGCTCATCGAGTTTAAAAGCTACAAAAAGCAAACAAAATAAGAAGAGGTGAATTATAGGATTCTTACATTAGTATAAATTTATCCTACCGTTCTTAACCCAAGCATCTAGCAGGAGATCCCCATCGAGAACATAGTCACATCTCACAAAAAATGTATTTTTCTTTCCAAGCTCTGTTGTTATGTTTAGTTTTCAGGACAAGAGAGGATTTTAGGGTATTAACTTTTAGAAGAAAGCGAGAATTGTTGAAGGTCGAAAGATCATACATACATGCCAATTTATGAAGACCTATGTCAAAGTATTTTTACTGGTTCATTTGGTTGATCCAATATAGGATCCTCCAAATGATAGGCGTGGCTTGATTATATGGGATCCTAGTCACCTTGAAGAACTTGGAGACAAGTCCAAGAAAAGGTTATTTTAGGCGTAGGGAGAAGAGATATTCATGAACGCTTACCCATGAAGGTGAAACAAAGTCTGGCTGGATGAGAGGATCAAAAGGCCTAAAAATGACTTCAGGAGGAAAGGCTCTACTGAGTCTCAAATACTTAATGGCATCATCGCCGAAGGAACACATCTCCTTTAAGGAAAGAACCTCTTGGTCAATGAAGTTGTCTTCAGGAAAGGCTAGAATGTTTTCGCGAGAAACGACCATTTTTCTACCCATGATAGAAGAAGTAAGAACATAGAAGAAAACGAGAAAATTACCTTTTAATAGATCACTAGTAATCAACTGGAAAGAGTAAAGAAAATCGCAAGACAAATCATCTCTATTTATACTGAAACAACAACTGATTTGACCGCTTGATAATAGCTAGTAATCCAACCGGTGGAATTTGAATTATCCTAGCCATTAAGGGTTAAATTTGAAAATTACCATTATCTCATTTTTGTTTATTTTCTTTAAGTTATCCCTTTAATACTCTCAAAACTAACTCATTTATTTTTCACAATTAACTTCGGGGCAATTGTTAGGACCAGGGTCCCAGTGTTACTCCGAGATCCTCATATCTAAGGATCCTTAAAGGATAAGGATCCTCGAACCCCAGGATCTTCAATATACTTAAGGATCCTGACTAATAGTTTTTATTTATTATAACAGCTATATGTTCTTTTCCTTTTCTCATATGTGCAGAAATGACCAATTAGAGTCACATTCTCAATGTATAGTCATCACAACCATGTAAAAGACTCGAAGGACCAAGTCAAGCAAATATCTATATTTAATCTACGAGGATCCTAGAATTTTTGGAGTTCTCGTTATTAGGTTATGACAAAATAAAACACATGTATTCATCATACTACACATGAGACGTAGCAGAATACTATCACTTGTATTCATTCTCATTCCATTTTCTCTATAATTTTTGTTTCAATCAACAAAAACATCAAGGCAGATGTCTAGTTATTAGCTTAGGACAAAATAAAACACTTGTATTCATCACACTACACACGAGACTTAGCATAATACTATCACTTGTACTCATACTCATTCTATTTACTCATACTCTTCCATTTATGCCGAAGGTCCTAACAAGGATGAAGGGTTTTCCTTATAAACGAATTTTGTTGCTTTGATTCACTTTACTTATTTGCTTCATATTGAAAATCACAGCCTCTCATAGAATTTGGTCCATTTTAGTTCAATTATTTTTTGAACAAAATAGGTACTCATAACATTAAATAGCTATAGTTTATAAGTTATTCATTTCATCCATAAGACTTGAAGGAAGAATCTTACAGTGACCATATATATTATGCTCTAGTTATTAAAAGCGACACAATTCTGCGTCTTCAATGGACAACTTACTTGTTGTGGGTAGACATTTTGACTTACCATTTATAGCTTGAAATTGAACTAACATCCCTGGCAAACACAAGATCATGGATTTTTTCAGTATGTTGGACTGCTAGCATTTTTCTTATAAAGTATTGTGTAGGGATTTGAAGCTTAAGGAAAAAGAAATAAACAAAGACAACTACACATGGTTAATTCCTCATGAACATTAAGACCCTCGTGAAAGCTGCATCAAGCAAACATCAAGGAAAATCCCAAGAATCTTCGAATTTTAGTTACTCTTGTTATGTATAAATGACTAGCTGATCAACACACATACAAACGTTCACTTCTTCTTCTCCTTCTTTGATTCTTTGGACACTTGAGTACAAACACATTCTTTGTAAGATCCACTAGCACTTGTAACATTTACTTGCGATTTAATATAAGTTCTAAGGTTGATGAGTTTCTCACCTCCCAAAGTTTTATGTCGGAGATCCAAAAGGATTAAGGTCTTTCATCTTACATCGCTATCTTGTTGCTTTTATTTAACTCCTATATGATTTTTTGATCGATTGCAACATTTATTATATACTTTTCAGACTGTCTTCCATTTTTCACATCAACTTATTGAGATATTTTGTGGCATCTTGAAACCTTTTCGAGTATCTTGTTATATTCTTGATAAAAATAATTTATTAATTAATTAAAAGCTATTTTGTCCAAAAAGTACACTTACTCATATTACGAAATATTGCATTTTTATTAAACTCATTTCTGAACATTTTAGTTTTTCCCCAGGATCTTCGACATGACCAAGATCTTCGGAATATTTCAAGATCTTTAACACTCTAGTTTACAACATCTTATCTTAAACATCACACAATGCTTATTAATTTGGTTACAAAATTAGTTTGTTAATTTTTGATGAAAACAATTTTGTGCTATTTATAGGACAAGTGGTGTTATTACATTCTTCTCTTTAAAACTTACTCAAAAAGCTTTTTTTGAATTCTTTGTCACATAAGTATTTTTGCACCAGGAATGTCTTCTTTACAAAAATCCACGTTAAGCACTATTTTATCCATCTCAACTAGTTAGAGCCTTTACCCACCTCCTGCATCCACCTCAGAAAGAAGGGATATCTACATCTCTAGAAGGATAATCCCAACATCCTCTCCAATCCAATTAATAGGAAATGCAACTCAAGAAATACCAAGTATAGATCGAACAACCAGATCATAGCCATGCTGACCAAAATGGATCACATTATCACTTAGCAAAGTTAAAGAAACAAGATGATATTTGATCGTATGGAAGCACTAACCTCAAGTTTGAGAAGACCCGTGGAAACTACATCAACTCCATATTCCATCCTGAAGCCTAGGATCCTGAATTTTGAGACTAGACCATATTAAGAACGCCACATCATAGACATCATATCCACACAGGATCCCATCTTCACAGATGAAGAAACTACTAGTATAGGAGGTCTTGTCTCCCAATATCTACAAATGATATTCAACATCCCACCCAATACCCAAGATCCTAGGATAATTTTAGTTATCGCAACGAAACTCAAGAAACTGAGAGATATGATCTCAAGTGTACTTGGTGTCATTCAACTAATGCCATAAGTTTCACATGTCATCCACATGATTTCAAGAATTACACAACCATATGTGACATTGAAATCCCAAAGAGTTTTCAGGCGCCAAACATGAAGAAGTATGATGGGACCACAGATCCATAGGAGCATATGACCCAATATAGAGAACGCATAAAAATAGTCCTAATTCCCTAACATCTCTAGGAAGCTTGTGCAAGGGTTTTGTTTCAACCCTTACAAGATCCGCATTAATGTGGCTGTTAAATGTTCCCACTTACCCTATTACTTCCTTCGAACATTTTGTTAACTTGTTTAACAATCAAATTTCTTGTAGTAGATCTTTTGAAAGACTAACAAGTGATCTTTATAGAGTAACTCAATGCATCGATGAACCCTAGATAGAATATGTTAACAAGTTTAGAAAGGTAGTCCTTGATATCCCACATTTAGATATAGCAATGGCCGTGGAAGCTTTTAAGATAGGTCTAAAGAAGAATTCACCATTTTACGAGAATCTTATCATTACCCCATACAAGAAATTGGATGAAGTCATAAATATAGCCTTGAGATTCATGATGTTAGAAGAATATATGAAGATCCAAGAGAGGAAAAACACGTCCTATAATCATCCTTTAGGGAAGAATGAATCTTCCTCCCAAAAATCCTATAGAGCTAAATGTTACTTAATATTTGAGCACGATAGGGTTAATGCTATAGAGGATGGAGATGAAGATGAAGTTTATGTTGAGATATTTGATTACTGTTTTTATACTAATGTTTTAGTTCTACTCTATATAATGAAAAATCTTAGGGACAAGGTAATATGGCCCAAGAAATATGAGACGACCCCAAGATGGAAGGACAAGTCCAATTGGTATGCCTACATCAAATACTTCGAACATCATATCGAATACTACTTTGATCTCAAGAAAGATATTAGCTATCTATTAAGTAAGGGACATTTGAAATTGTGACAACCCGATATTTCAACTAGATGTAAACGACCTAAAAAGTCAAGTATTGTAACCACGTTAGTTGTAATGAAATTTACTTCGAAAATAAAATATCCAAAAATCACTAATTAAATTACCTATTATGTTAGATGTCATTAAACCGTGATCGTACGTAAAAAGAATGCCCAAATCTGACTTCGTATAAGAAAGTTGGGAATTTTTCAAGTTCGGCTTAACGGCTGACGGCTAAAAACTCGAATCAGAGATCTAGCGACTTTTGACCGGAATGACCTAAACGAGAATCCAAGGTCTCAACAATGGTATTTCAGCGGTAAAAATCTGGCAAAAACCGATGTCAGATAAAGAAGTTATGAATTTCTAAAGAAATTTTCTTACCGCGACCTTTTAAAAATAAATAATAAAAAATATTTCGGAATTTGCCAATGGGATCTAAACGAAAGTTGCAGAGTATGGTCTCACCTTCGCGTGGATATAAAGAACGTCGAAAACAAAGTTCGTATGAGGAAGATGTGAATTTTTTAAGTTTATTAAATAATTAATATATAAATTTAATTAAAAACCCTTGGTATTATCCAAAGGAGAGTCACCAGATAGGGCCGAGTTACGCCCAGCGTATGCGAGGCCTTGGCCTAGGATCGTCCACGTCGCGCCTGTGCGAGGCTATGACCCGTCCCATCCGAGCTCCGAGGCAGTCGAGGACTCGGTCACGCATGACGCACGCGTACACCCAGCATACGAGGTCGGTTGCCAGCCCCTATAAAAGGGATGCGAGGGTTCCAGGAAAATCACACCATTCCTCTCATTTCTCTTACGTTCTTGCCTCATTTTCCGTGCCCGTGCTACCCCGAAGCCCCAATCACTTTGTTCAAGTCCCGAAGGTCGTTTGTGCTCCCGAGATTCCCGAGAATCCCGAGGAAATCCACTTTCTCGAGCCGAAATTATGTCCGGTATTCATCCCGCAACCTCCGATCTTACAAGTGAGTTCATACCCCTATAATTCACACATTTAAATATTTTATGAGTACTTTTACATGCTTTTAAGGGGGGGGGGGGAATACAAGTAAAACACTCGATTATTATTGTGCCTTATATATACTTTCACTATACGTGTTTTATCAAAGGAATCATATGTGATTTAAAACTATTGTAAGGAAACTTTCATATGCAAATTATACCACGACAACATTTTATCTTTTGAAATGAGAAACGATTTATGTGTTTATATAAATCATATACTTTGCTTATACTACAATTCTGTGTGTCGGTTTTGGCACTATAAAAACTACACTTTTCATAACAAGTGAACATTTTCACTAAGGGTTTATTATACAAACGAAACACACTTTTAGGAAACTATAATAGGTATAGTTTTACGAGCATACTACGAACTTTCACATAGATGGAAATACTATTTCAAGAAGCTACAATCATATGTAATAACAAACGAACGTTTTCACATGTAAATCTATTTTATACTAAGTTTTGTGACAAATTAACTTCACGTACGTTCGAGTACACATTTCAAGTCCTGTATTATATACCAGAACCCCTTAGAGGGGGAGCATGGTGTTTGTGTATAGATCTATATGGGCTTGACAACCCGCGCCCTGACTGTTAGCTACAGTCCACCATTTGGGGTGACAAACGTGAGAACATTCCAACACCTGAAGAACGTTGTGTATAGGCATTCCTTGTTAATAGTATGGTTATAAAAATCACATAGAGTATTAAAAACACAATGGTTTACGGGGTTTTTCAGATATATTGGAAATTTTATGCGTACATACATTTACTAGAAACAAACATTGGTCTTGAAAGAAGGCTACATTTATACTAGTAGAAAATATAGGATTTTCTAGGAACAAACAAACAAGAACAAAAAATTTTCATTTCATACAAACATTGTCATTAAACACTTATGAAACTCACCAGCTTAAATGCTGATCTACTCTTTCAAAACTACTTGTATGTTCTAGGGATTCAGTAATTACAGGTAACAAACAGGTTTTGGAGAAGGGACGCTGCGGCGCTAGTTTAATTTCATATTTTGACATCATATTGTAATTGGTTTTGAACATGTACTCTTTTAAACAATGTAAACTTTCAATTATATATATGATGGTTGTATTGCTTTCTTTACTATGTATTCATTGGTTAGGTTACCACATGAAGTCATCCGCCCCCGAACGTTTCCGCCGTTCCGGTTTGGGGGTGTGACAGATTGGTATCAGAGCAATGTTTATAGTGAACTAAGTATATCGAACCTCATAAGATATACAAACTATAAATGCTTAGGGACTCAAAGTCTCTGACAAAAGTTTTCATACCTAAAATCCTTATTTCATATAAATAGATTATTTTAGGTTATGAAAATCCAAAATACATGCATACAACGACATATTTTCATGATGAGAACTATACAAAAGTATTAAGACAAGTTGGACACTACGATTACTTCTCGAGATACGTAATCAAATTTGGGACGAATATAGTCTGATCAACTATGTTTATCCGAAATTATACTAACGTATATAGAGGAATGATTGTAGTGAGCAACAAGTCAAAACTTAACAAAATAGACACTAGTATCTAACGTACAATTCAAATACTATAGGAGTATTTAGTGCATGCAATAGATTAATTAGTATTACATGTCTCAAGTATTGTTCAGATCTTATAACCCTATTCTCGTATAGTCAAATTGCTAGATTTCACCCGCATGGGGACCCCTACTTCCTAAATCAAGGCAACGCTGGATGGCTACAGGAAGAACCAGAAAATGATCACCCAATCCCTTTGGATGACCACCATGCTGAGGGTTTTTCCGATAGTTTAGACTCGGAGCCTGAAGTCCACAACCTACCCCTAGCTGCTCAAAACCCAAACCTGAATCCTCATCCTGCATTTCAAGGACCCACACCTCTGTGTGCCACGAACTTGAATACATGGAGCCAGGAACAAGGTCAACCCATTCCCTACAATGGAGACCGATGTTTCTACAACCTCACTGAAGGAGGTTCTGCTGACAGAGTCCTACCAATCATGGTTCGTAGAATTTCTCGAAACACAATAATGGCACAAGCAACTATCAACCAAGTCTTGGAGGTTGACGCCAACTCTGGCGTTAAAACTGTCCACATTCGCCAACTGGAGTCTGCTTACAAAAGAACTCTAGCCCGCATTATAGCCCTGCAAAGGGAACTTACTGAAACATGAGCTGAAGTTAGGGAAGTTCGAGCTCAGCAAGCAAGAACTGGCAGGCTTATGAGGGATATAGAACGTCTACTATTAGAATCAAGGACTCATACTAGCAGCTCTCATCACCGATAAAATCTCGTCAACTCATCTTTTGGATATAACCTAGGTTATCTAAAAACTTTGGTCTAATTTCCAATCCTTGTAAATCATAGACCTGTTAGGTCTTGATCTGGTCATAGTTCTGTCAAAATTTTCCTAACTTGGTTGATGCAAGGCCTACACGTAGGCTATTTTCCTGAACTTGTAACATCTGTAATCCCAGTATTATTGAAAGATATCTAATCATATGGAAATTATTATCCAAATGTTGTCATCTTTGTGTAGTCATACTATTCATTTTGTTGTTGGACTATGGGGAGTTAATCCATGAGACACATTCATTATTCATTTATTCTTATCCATATCGTCATCTTTTAAACGTATAGTTAAAGATGCCGACACGCAGGAATCCCAGGCGTAACCCTAACAATGAAACACCGACACCACCACCTCCACCTCCTCAATTTGATGTTGTCATCTTCCAGGCAGCAGTCACTGCAGCTGTGGTAGTTGCCATGTCACAGATCAATACCCCTGTTACTACGGGTTTAGGAATTGGCATACATCCCTCCAACCATGGCGATAGTCATGGGCAACCCCGGGAGTGCACCCACAAAGACTTTAGGAATGCTAAACCCCGGATGTTTAATGGAACGGGTGGTGTGGTGGTTTTAAGATAGTGTAATTAAAGAACGGAATCAGTATTTGAAATCTGCTCCTGCCCCGAGCACAGCAAAGTCAAGTTTGCAACTTACACTTTTACTGATAGGGCTTTAACTTGGTGGAATGGCCACGTTAAGGTACTTAACCTGATAGTAGCAAACTCGATAAGCTTGGGGAGCTTGAAAATCATGTTGATGAAAGAGTACAATCCACGAGGAGAGATTCAAAAACTCGAGCACAAACTCTGGACTCTGGGAATTATTGGTACCGACATAGCAACTTATACCCACAGATTCTGCGAGCTGGCAATCCTTTGCCCAGATATGATTGCTCCTGAGAGCAAGAAAATAGAGCGATACATTTGTGTACTGTCGCCCCAAATTCAGTCAAGCGTGTTAGCTTCAAAACCTGACAATTTTGAAAGTGCCAAGGAGCTGGCATAATCGCTTATTGATTTCGGAAATCATCAAAACTCAGCAACTTCTGCACCAGAACCACACAAGGGAAACAGCAATAATAACAACAACAAGAAGAGAGGTTGGAATAAAGGGAAGGGTGGGTCTTCCCAAGAATCCTCGAAGAAACAACAACTGGTTGTCGTAAACGCTGCGATGGTACCTACTACCATTCCTACAAATCTATACCCAACATAGCCTTATGTGGGAAACCTCCCAAAGTGCACCGAGTGCAATTACCACTACCACGGACCTTGTCGGGAAATGCAGTGCTCCAACTGCAACAGAAAGGGGAACATTGTCCGTTTCTGCAAGGCCCCCGCAAAACCGATCACTCAAGTTCCCGGTGTTGGTGTTGGCCAAGCATGCTACGGTTGTGGCGAGGTGGGCCACTACAAAAGAAACTGCCCAAAGGCAAAAAATACCGGCGGAGTGGGATGAGTATTAGCTATTGGTCACGAGGAAGTCGTAGCTGATCCTAGAGTAGTTGCTGGTACGTTTCTTCTCGATAATTCATATGCATGCATCCTATTCGATAGCGGAGCAGAGAGAAGCTTTGTGAGCCAAAACTTTATTTACTTACTTAAACGTAAACCTAGCATGTTAGAAGAATCATTCACTGTAGAAATGGCAAATGGGAAAAGGGAAAACACTAATTGCATATACATGGGTTGTACATTAACTTTAGATGGTCACTCTTTCCCAATCAACCTTATGCCAGTCCAAATAAAAAGTTTCGATGTCATAGTTGGCATGGATTGGTTAAGTCCTCTTCGCGCCGACATCATGTTCTTTGAAAAAGCTGTTCGTCTAAATCTCCCTAACCATGAAACATTAATGATCTACGGCGACAAATCAAGTACAAACCTTCGCATCATTTCGTGCATCCAAGCTCGAAAGTGTTTGCGGAAGGATTG
Organism: Lactuca saligna; assembly: GCF_052625555.1. Lineage (NCBI taxonomy): Eukaryota > Viridiplantae > Streptophyta > Magnoliopsida > Asterales > Asteraceae > Lactuca > Lactuca saligna. The sequence goes on from NC_136421.1 coordinate 81,708,031, forward strand.
TCAGGCATTTCTTGCACACATTGTCGATACGAGTCGGGAGGAAAAGGATATAATCAGCATCCCAGAGGTACGGGATTTCCCCGATATCTTCCCAGAAGAACTACCGGGATTACCACCACAACGCCAAGTCGAGTTCAGAATCGAATTAATCCCAGGGGCTACCCATGTAGCAAAATCTCCTTATCGTCTGGCACCAGCAGAGATGCAAGAACTTTCCAGTCAGCTTAACGAACTTCACCAAAAAGGATTCATTAGACCAAGTTTCTCACCTTGGGGAGCACCAGTCTTGTTTGTAAAGAAGAAATACGGATCGTTTCGAATGTTCATCGACTACCGAGAGCTGAACAAACTCACTGTCAAGAATCGTTACCCTCTACCCCTCATTGATGACCTATTTGATCAACTTCAAGGAGCGAGCTACTTCTCGAAGATAGACCTACGATCCGGATATCACCAATTACGAGTGCTGGAGGTAGATGTTCCCAAGACAGCCTTCTGAACCCGTTATGGACACTACGAATTTGTAGTGATGCCGTTCGGATTAACCAACGCACTAGTAGTATTCATCGACCTAATGAATAGAGTATGTCGTCATTACTTGGATCAGTTCGTCATAGTATTCATCGATGATATACTTATCTACTCCCGAAGTGAGGAAGAACATAGTCAACACCTACGGAGCGTCTTAGAAACACTACGATCAGAGAAGCTCTATGCGAAGTTCTCTAAATGTGAATTTTGCATTCGAAGAGTCGAATTTTTGGGCCACGTTGTTAGCAAAAAAGGGATACACGTGGACCGCTCCAAAATTAAGGCCATTAAGAACTGGTCGGCACCAAAGACACCTACTGAGATTCAACAATTTCTAGGTCTAGCTGGCTACTATCGCAGATTCATAAAGAACTTTTCCAGCATCACGAAACCTCTTACTACATTAACCCAGAAAGGCGTGGTTTTTGACTGGGAAGCAAAACAAGAGAAGGTGTTCCAAACTCTGAAACAAGCCTTATGCACCGCACCAATACTATCCCTCCCCGAAGGGATATTAGATTTTGTAGTGTATTGCAATGCATCGAATCAAGGTCTTGGTTGTGTTCTTATGCAACGAGGCAAGGTTATTGCTTATGCCTCCCGTCAGCTTAAGACACACGAAGTAAACTATACGACACACGATCTCGAGTTAGGAGCAGTGGTATTTGCTTTAAAGATGTGGAGACACTACCTGTACGAAACAAAGAGTACTATTTACACCGACCACAAGATCCTTCAACACATTTTCGATCAGAAGGAGCTCAACATGCAACAACGATGATGGGTCGAGTTACTCAATGATTACGAATGCGAGATTCGTTATCATCCTGGCAAGGCCAATGTAGTAGCTGACGCCCTCAGTAGAAAAGAATACATTGTTCGGACAGTCAAATCTCTGAATATGACCATCCATTCCCACTTATCCACACAAATTAAAGAGGCTCAACTGGAAGCTTTACAGCCTGAGGATGTGACGGGTGAATCCCTGAGAGGAATGGAAAAGAATCTAGAAATCAAGGGTGGTGGAGCCTATTATCTCATGGACCGTATCTGGACACCAAGACATTGTGGTTTCAGGGATGTGGTCATGACTGAAGCGCACAACACGAGGTATTCCGTTCACCCAGGTTCAGATAAAATGTATTTGGATCTTAAGATAATGTACTGGTGGCCTAACATGAAAGCATAGATTGCTACCTTTGTAAGTAAATGTCTTACTTGTGCTCAGGTTAAGGTCGAGTACCAAAAACCTTCAGGATTACTACAACAACCAGAGATACCGGAATGGAAATGGGAACGGATCACTATGGATTTCATATCCAAGTTGCCCAAGACAACGGGTGGGTTGATACCATATGGGTCATCGTCAACAGATTAACCAAATCCACGCATTTTCTATCAATCAAGGAGACTGAAAAGATGGAAAGGCTTACAAGAACTTACATAATGGAAATAGTACGATTGCATGGGGTTCCGATGTCCATTATCTCCGATAGAGATAGCAGATTTACATCAAGGTTCTGGCAATCACTACAAAGTTCCCTAGGGACTAGATTAGACATGAGTATAGCCTACCATCCACAAACAGATGGGCAAAGTGAGAGAACGATACAAACTTTGGAAGATATGCTGAGAGCCTGTGTGATTGACTTTGGAAAGGCATGGGATATCCATTTACCTCTTGTCGAATTTTGATACAACAACAGTTATCATAAGAGCATAAAGGTTGCTCCATTTGAAGCCCTCTATGGCTGCAAGTGCAGATCCCCTCTATGCTGGACCGAAGTTGGCGACACACAACTAGCCAAAGGACGAGATACTGAAAACACTCTCACCGGTCCGGAAATCATACGAGAAACAACAGAGAAAATCGTTCAGATTCGTGAACGGTTGAAAGCATCTAGAGACCAACAGAAAAGCTACGCTGACCAACGGAGAAAACCTTTGGAATTCCAAGTAGGAGACCGTGTTTTATTGAAAGTCTCGCCATTGAAAGGCTTAATACGCTTTGGAAAGCGTGGAAAGCTAAATCAAAGGACATAGGGCCTTTCGAGATTCTCACCAGAATCGGACCTGTAGCTTACAAACTTAATCTACCACGTGAACTTAGTAACATACACCCAACCTTCCACGTATCGAATTTGAAAAAGTGTCTGTCCGATGAGACTCTTGTTATCCCACTCGACAAGATCGAGATCAATGAGAGCCTCAACTTCGTGGAAGAACCGGTAGAAGTCATGGACCGAGAGGTCAAACAAACGAAACAAAGTCACATACCCATCGTGAAAGTCCGCTGGAACGCCAAGCGAGGACCTGAATTCACATGGGAACGCGAAGATCAGATGAAACAAAAGTACCCGCATCTTTTCCTCTTATTCACTTGTATCTTTCTTGCTTTAAACTTCGAGATGAAATTCCCTCTAACAGGGGGGTGATGTGACAACCCGATATTTCAACTACATGTAAACGACCTAAAAAGTCAAGTATTGTAACCACGTTAGTTGTAATGAAATTTACTTCGAAAATAAAATATCCAAGAATCACTAATTAAATTACCTATTATGTTAGATGTCATTAAACAGTGATCATCCGTAAAAAGAACGCCCAAATCTGATTTCATATAAGAATGTTGGGAATTTTTCAAGTCGGGCTTAAAGGCAGACGGCTAAAAACTCGAATCGGAGATCGAGCGAATTTTAAACGGAATGACCTAAACAAGAATCGAAGGTCTCATCAATGGTATTACAGCGGTAAAAAGTCTGGCAAAAACCGACGTCAGATAAAGAAGTTATGAATTTCTAAAGTAATTTTTCTACCACGACCTTTTAAAAATAAATAATAAAAATTATTTCGGAGTTCGTATGAAGAAGATATGAATTTTTGAAGTTTATTAAATAATTAATATATAAATTTAATTAAAAACCCTTGGTATTATCCAAAGGAGAGTCACCAGATAGGGTCGAGTTACGCCCAGCGTAACCCCCGTACGCCCAGCGTACGCGAGGCCTTTGCCTCAGATCGTCCACGTCGTGCCTGTGCGAGGCTATGCCCCATCCCATCCGAGCTCCGAGGCAGTCGAGGACTCGGCCACGCATGACACACGGGTATGCCCCGCGTACACGCATACGCCCAGCATACGAGGTTGGTTCCCAGCCCTTAGAAAAGGGATGCGAGGGTTCCAGGAAAATCACACCATTTCTCTCATTTCTCTTACGTTCTTGCCTTGTTTTCCGTGCCCGTGCTACCCCGAAGCCCCAATCACTTTGCTCAAGTCCCGAAGGTCGTTTGTGCTCCCGAGATTCCCGAGAATCCCGAGGAAATCCACTTTCTCAAGCTGAAATTATGTCCGGTTTTCATCCCGCAACCTCCGATATTACAAGTGAGTTCATACCCCTATAATTCACACTTTTAAATGTTTTATGAGTACTTTTACATGCGGGGGGGGGGGGGGGGGGGAATACAAGTAATACACTCGATTATTATCGTGTCTTATATATACTTTCACTATACGCGTTTTATCAAAAGAATCATATGTGATTTAAAACTATTATAAAGAAACTTTCATATGGAAATTATACCACGACAACATTTTATCTTTTGCAATGAGAAATGATTTATGCATTTATATAAATCATATGCTTTGCTTATACTACAATTCTATGTGTCGGTTTTGGCACTACAAAAACTACACTTTTCATAACAAGTGAACATTTTCACTAATGGTTTACTATACAAACGAAACACACTTTTAGGAAACTATAATAGGTATAGTTTTACGAGCATACTACGAACTTTTACATACATGGAAATACTATTTCAAGAACCTACAATCATATACAATAACGAACGAACGTTTTCACATGTAAATCTGTTTTATACTAAGTTTTGTGACACATTAACTACACATACGTTCGAGTACACATTTCAAGTCCTGTATTATATACCAGAATCCCTTGGAGGGGGAGCATGGTGTTTGTGTATAGATCTATACGGGCTTGACAACCCGCCCCCTGACTGTTACCTACAGTCCACCATTTGGGGTGACAAACGTCAGAACATTCCAACGCTTGAAGAACGTTGTGTATAGGCATTCCTTGTCAATAGTATGGTTATAAAAATCACATAGAGTATTAAAAACACAATGAGTTATGGGGTTTTTCCTATATATTGGAAATTTTATACATACATACATTTACTAGAAACAAACATTGGTCTTGAAAGAAGGCTACATTTATACTAGTAGAAAATATAGGATTTTCTAGGAACAAACAAACAAGAACAAAAAAATTTCATTTCATACAAACATTGTCATTAAATACTTATGAAACTCACCAGCTTAAATGTTGATCTACTCTTTCAAAACTACTTGTATGTCCCAGGGATTCAGTAATTACAGGTAACAAACAGGTTTTGGAGAAGGGACGCTGCGGCGCTAGTTTAATTTCATATTTTGACATCATATTGTAATTGGTTTTGAACATGTACTCTTTTAAACAATGTAAACTTTCAATTATATATATGATGGTTGTATTGCTTTCTTTACTATGTATTCATTGGTTAGGTTACCACATGAAGTCATCCGCCCCCGAACGTTTCCGCCGTTCCGGTTTGGGGGTGTGACAGATTGGTATCAGAGCAATGTTTATAGTGAACTAAGTATATCGAAACTCATAAGATATACAAACTATAAATGCTTAGGGACTCAAAGTCTCTGATAAAAGTTTTTTTACCTAAAATCCTTATTTCATATAAATAGATTATTTTAGGTTATGAAAATCCAAAATACATGCATACAACGACATATTTTCATGATGAGAACTATACAAAAGTATTAAGACAAGTTGGACACTACGATTACTTCTCGAGATACGTAATAAAATTTGGGACGAATATAGTCTGATCAACTATGTTTATCCGAAATTAGACTAACGTATATAGAGGAATGATCGTAGTGAGAAACAAGTCAAAACTTAACAAAATAGAGACTAGTATCTAACGTACAATTTAAATACTATAGGAGTATTTAGTGCATGCAATAGATTAATTAGTATTACATGTCTCAAGTTTTGTTCAGATCTTATAACCCTATTCTCGTATAGTCAAATGGCTGGATTTCACCCGCATGCGGACCCCTACTTACCAAATCAAGGTAATGCTGGATGGCTAGAGGAAGAACAAGAAAACGATCACCCAATCCCTTTGGATGACCACCATGCTGAGGTTTTTCCGATAGTTTAGACTCGGAGCCTGAAGTCAACAACCTACCCCTAGCTGCTCAAAACGCAAACCTGAATCCTCATCCTGCATTTCAAGGACCCATACCTCTATGGGCCACGAACTTGAATACATGGAGCCAGGAACAAGGTCAACCCATTCCCTACAATGGAGACTGAAGTTTCTACAACCTCACTGAAGGAGGTTCTGCTGACAGAGTCCTACCAATCATGGTTTGTAGAATTTCTCGAAACACAATAATGGCACTAGCAACTATCAACCAAGTCTTGGAGGTTGACACCAACTCTGGCGTTAACACTGTCCATATTCGCCAACTGGAGTCTGCTTACAAAAGAACTCTAGCCCGCATTATAGCCCTGCAAAGGGAACTTACTGAAACATGAGCTGAAGTTAGGGAAGTTCGAGCTCAGCAAGCAAGAACTGGCAGGCTTATGAGGGATATAGAACGTCTACTATTAGAATCAAGGACTCATACTAGCAGCTCTCGTCACCGATAAAATCTCGTCGACTCATCTTTTGGATATAACCTAGGTTATCTAAAAACTTTGGTCTAATTTCCAATCCTTGTAAATCGTAGACCTGTTAGGTCTTGATCTGGTCATAGTTCTGTCAAAATTTTCCTAACTTGGTTGATGCAAGGCCTACACGTAGGCTATTTTCCTGAACTTGTAACATCTGTAATCCCAGTACTATTGACAGATATCTAATCATATGGAAATTATTATCCAAATGCTGTCATCTTCGTGTAGTCATACTATTCATTTTGTTGTTGGACTATGGGGAGTTAGTCCATGAGACACATTCATTATTCATTTATTCTTATCAATATCGTCATCTTTTAAACGTATAGTTAAAGATGTCGCCACGCAGGAATCCCAGGCGTAACCCTAACAACGAAACAGCGACACCACCACCTCCACCTCCTCAATTTGATGTTGTCATGTTCCAGGCAGTAGTCATTCCAACTGTGGCAGTTGCCATGTCACAGATCAATACCCCTGTTACTACGGGTTCAGGAATTGGCATACATCCCTCCAACCATGGCGATAGTCATGGGCAACCCCGGGAGTGCACCTACAAAGACTTTACGAATGCTAAACCGCGGATGTTTAATGGAACGGGTGGTGTGATGGTTTTAAGATAGTGGATTGAAAGAACGGAATCAGTATTTGAAATCTGCTTCTGCCCCGAGCACAACAAAGTCAAGTTTGCAACTTACACTTTTACTGATAGGGCTTTAACTTGGTGGAATGGCCACGTTATGGTACTTAACCTGATAGTAGCAAACTCGATCAACTGGGAGAGCTTGAAAATCATGTTGATGAGAGCGTACTGTCCACGAGGAGAGATTCAAAAACTCGAGAACGAACTCTGGACTCTGGGAATGATTGGTACCGACAGAGCAACTTATACCAACAGATTCTGCGAGCTGGAAATCCTTTGCCCATATATGATTGCTCCTGAGAGCAAGAAAATAGAGCGATATATTTGGGGACTATCACCCCAAATTCAGTCAAGCATGCTAGCTTCAAAACCTGACACTTTTGAAAGTGCCAAGGAGCTAGCATAATCGCTTATTGATTTTAGAAACCATCAAAACTCAACAACTTCTGCACCAGAACCACACAAGGAAACAGCAATAACAACAACAACAAGAAGAGAGGGTGGAATAAAGGGAAGGGTGGGTCTTCCCAAGAATCCTCGAAGAAACAACAACTGGCTGCCGTAAACGCTACGACGGTACCTACTACCTTTCCTAAAAATCTCTACCCAACAAAGCCTTATGTGGACAACCTCCCAAAGTGCACCAAGTGCAATTACCACCACCACGGATCGTGTCGGGAAATGCAGTGCTCCAAATGCAACAGAAAGGGGCACACTGTCCGTTTCTGCAAGGCCCCCGCAAAACCGATCACTCATGTTCCAGGTGCTGGTGTAGGCCAAGCATGCTACGGTTGTGGCGAGGTGGGCTACTACAAAAGAAACTGCCTAAAGGCAGCAAATACCGGCGGAGTGGGATGAGTATTAGCTATTGGTCACGAGGAAGTCGTAGCTAATTCTACAGTAGTTGCTGGTATGTTTCTTCTCGATAATTCATATGCATGCATCCTATTCGATAGCGAAGTAAAGAAAAGCGTTGTGAGCCAAAACTTTATTCACTTACTTAAACGTAAACCTAGCATGTTAGAAGAATCATTGACTATAGAAATGGCAAATGGGAAAAAGGAAAACACTAATTGCATATACATGGGTTGTACATTAACTCTAGACGATCACTCTTTCCCAATCAACCTTATGCCAGTCCAAATAAAAAGTTTCGACGTTATAGTTGGCATGGATTGGTTAAGTCATCTTCGCGCCGACATCATGTGCTTTGAAAAATCCGTTCGTCTAAATCTCCCTAACCATGAAACATTAGTGATCTACAGCGACAAATCAAGTACAAACCTTCGCATCATTTCGTGCATCCAAGCTCGAAAGTGTTTGCGGAAGGATTGTCATGCATTTCTTGCACACATTGTCGATACGAGTCGGGAGGAAAAGGATATAATCAGCATCCCAGAGGTACGGGATTTCCCCGATATCTTCCCAGAAGAACTACCGGGATTACCACCACAACGCCAAGTCGAGTTCAGAATCGAATTAATCCCAGGGGCTACCCATGTAGCAAAATCTCCTTATCGTCTGGCACCAGCAGAGATGCAAGAACTTTCCAGTCAGCTTAACGAACTTCACCAAAAAGGATTCATTAGACCAAGTTTCTCACCTTGGGGAGCATCCAAGTTTGAAAGTGTTTGCGGAAGGATTATTAGGCATTTCTTGCACACATCGTCGATACGAGTCGGGAAGAAAAGGATATAAACAGCATCCCAGAGGTACGGGATTTCCCCGATATCTTCCCAGAAGAACTATCGGGATTACCACCACAATGCCAAGTCGAGTTCAGAATCGACTTAATCCCAGGGGCTACCCCTGAAGCAAAATCGCCTTATCGTCTGGCACCAACAGAGATGCAAGAACTTTCCAGTCATCTTAACGAACTTCACCAAAAAGGATTCATTAGACCAAGTTTATCACCTTGGGAAGCACCGGTCCTGTTTGTAAAGAAGAAAGACGGATCGTTCTGGATGTGCATCGACTACCGAGAGCTGAACAAACTCACTGTCAAGAATCGTTACCCTTTACCCCGCATTGACGACCTATTTGATCAACTTCAAGGAGCGAGCTACTTCTCGAAGATAGACCTACGATCCGGATATCACCAATTACGAGTGCTGGAGGAAGATGTTCCCAAGACAGCCTTCCGAACCCGTTATGGACACTACAAATTTCTAGTGATGCCGTTTGGATTAACCAACGCACCAACGGTATTCATGGACCTAATGAATAGAGTATGTCGTCCTTACTTGGATCAGTTCGTCATAGTATTCATCGATGATATACTTATCTACTCCCGAAGGAGGAAGAACATAGTCAACACCTACGGAGCGTCTTAGAAACACTACGATCAGAGAAGCTCTATGAGAAGTTCTCTAAATGTGAAATTTGGATTCGAAGAGTCAAATTTTTGGGCCACTTTGTTAGCGAAAAAGGGATACATGTGGACCCCTCCAAAATTAAGCCCAATAAGAACTGGTCGGCACCAAAGACACCTACTGAGATTCGTCAATTTCTAGGTCTAGCTGGCTACTATCGCAGATTCGTAAAGAACTTCTCTAGCATCGCGAAACCTCTTACTACATTAACCCAGAAAGGCGTGGTTTTTGACTGGGAAGCAAAACAAGAGAAGGTTTTCCAAACTCTGAAACAAGCCATATGCACCGCACCAATACTATCCCTCCCCGAAGGGATAGAAGATTTTGTAGTGTATTGCGATGCATCAAATCAAGGGCTTGGTTGTGTTCTTATGCAACGAGGCAAGGTTATTTCTTATGCCTCCCGTCAGCTTAAGACACACGAAGTAAATTATACGACACACGATCTCGAGTTAGGAGCAGTGGTATTTGCTTTAAATATCTAGAGACACTACCTGTACGGAACAAAGAGCACTATTTACACCGACCACAAGAGGCTTCAACACATTTTCGATCAGAAGGAGCTCAACATGCGACAACGACGATGGGTCGATTTACTCAATGATTACAAATGCGAGATTCGTTATCATCCTGGCAAGGCCAATGTAGTAGCTGACGCCCTGATACGAAAAGAATGCACTGGCCGGAGAGTCAAATCTCTGAATATGACCATCCATTCCCACTTATCCACACAAATTAAAAAGGCTAAACTGGAAGCTTTACAACCAGAGCATGTGACGGGTGAATCCCTGAGAGGAATGGAAAAGAATCTAGAAATCAAGGGTTGCGGAGCCTATTATCTCATGGACCGTATCTGGACACCAAGACATGGTGGTTTCAGGGATGTGGTCATGACTGAAGCGCACAACACGAGGTATACCGTTCACCCAGGTTCAGATAAAATGTATTTGGATCTTAAGAAACTGTACTGGTGGCCTAACATGAAAGCATAGATTGCTACCTTTGTAAGTAAATGTCTTACTTGCGCTAAGGTTAAGGTCGAGTACCAGAAACCTTCAGGATTACTACAACAACCAGAGATACCGGAATGGAAATGGGAACGGATCACTATGGATTTCATAACCAAGTTGCCCAAGACAACGGGTGGACTTGATACCATATGGGTCATCGTCGACACATTAACCAAATCCGCGCATTTTCTACCAATCAAGGAGACTAAAAAGATGGAAAGGCTTACAATAACTTACATAAGGGAAATAGTACGATTGCATGGGGTTCCGATGTCCATTATCTCCGATAGAGATAGTAGATTTACATCAAGGTTCTGGCAGTCACTACAAAGTTCCCTAGGGACTAGATTAGACATGAGTATAGCCTACCATCCACAAACAGACAGGCAAAGTGAGAGAACGATATAAACTTTGGAAGATATGCTGAGAGCCTGTGTGATTGACTTTGGAAAGGCATGGGATATCCATTTACCTCTTGTCGAATTTTCATACAACAATAGTTATCATACGAACATAAAGGCTGCTCCATTTGAAGCCCTCTATGGCCGCAAGTGCAGATCCCCTCTGTGCTGGACCGAAGTTGGCGACACACAACTAGCTAAAGGACGAGATACTGAAAACACTCTCACCGGTCCGGAAATCATACGAGAAACAATAGAGAATATCATTCAGATTCGTGAACGGTTGAAAGCATCTAGAGACCGACAGAAAAGCTACGCTGACCAACGGAGGAAACCTTTGGAATTCCAAGTAGGAGACCGTGTTTTATTGAAAGTCTCGCCATGGAAAGGCTTAATATGCTTTGGAAAGCGTGGAAAGCTAAATCCAAGGGCATAGGGCATTTCGAGATTCTCGGTAGAATCGGCCCTGTAGCTTACAAACTTAATCTACCACGTGAACTTAGTAACATACACCCAACCTTCCACGTATCGAATTTGAAAAAGTGTCTGTCCGATGAGATTCTTGTTATCCCACTTGACGAGATCGAGATCAACGAGAGCGTTAACTTCGTGGAAGAACCGGTAGAAGTCATGGACAGAGAGGTCAAACAAACGAAACAAAGTCGCATACCCATCGTGAAAATCCGCTGGAACGCCAAGCGAGGACCTGAATTCACATGGGAACGCGAAGATCAAATGAAACAAAAGTACCCGCATCTTTTTCTCTTATTCACTTGTATCTTTCTTGCTTTAAATTTTGGGTCGAAATTCCCTCTAACAGGGGGATGATGTGACAACCCGATATTTCAACTACATGTAAACGACCTAAAAAGTCAATTATTGTAACCACATTAGTTGTAATGAATTTTACTTCGAAAATAAAATATCCAAAATCACTAATTAAATTACCTATTATGTTAGATGTCATTAAACCGTGATCATCCGTAAAAAGAACGCCCAAATCCGACTTCATATAAGAATGTTGGGAATTTTTCAAGTCGGGCTTAAAGGCAGACGGCTAAAAACTCGAATCAGAGATCGAGCGAATTTTAAACGGAATGACCTAAACGAGAATCGAAGGTCTCAACAATCGTATTTCAGCGGTAAAAAGTCTGGCAAAAAACGACGTCAGATAAAGAAGTTATGAATTTCTAAAGAAATTTCTTACCGCGACCTTTTAAAAATAAATAATAAAAATTATTTCGGAAATTGCCGACGGGTTCTAAACGAAATTTGTAGAGTATAGTCTCACCTTCGTGTGGATATAAAGAACATCGAAAAAGGATTTCATATCAAGAAGATATAAATTTTTGAAGTTTATTAAATAATTAATATTTAAATTTAATTAAAACCCCTTGGTATTATCCGAAGGGGAGTCACCAGATAGGGCCGAGTTATGCCCGAGCGTAACCCCCGTAAGCAAGCGTACACGAGGCATTCGCCTCAGATCGTCCACGTCACGCCTGTGCGAGGCTATGCCCCGTCCCATCCGAGCTCCGAGGCAGCCGAGGACTCGGTCACGCATGATGCACGCGTACGCCCCGCGTACATGCGTTCTCCCAGCATACGTGGTCGGTTCCCAGCCTCTATAAAAGGGATGCGAGGGTTCTGGGAAAATCACACCATTTCTCTCATTTCTCTTACGTTCTTGCCTTGTTTTCCGTGCCCGTGCTACCCCGAAGCCCTGATCACTTTGCTCAAGTCCCGAAGGTCGTTTGTGCTCCCGAGATTCCCGAGAATCCCGACGAAATCCACTTTCTCGAGGCGAAATGTTGTCCGGTTTTCATCCCGCAACCTCCGATCTTACAAGTGAGTTCATACCCCTATAATTCACACTTTTAAATGTTTTATGAGTACTTTTACATGCTTTTAAGGGGGAATTGGGAATACAAGTAAAATACTCGATTATTATCGTGTGTTATATTTACTTTCACTATACACGTTTTATCAAAGGAGTCATATGTGATTTAAAACTATTATAAGGAAACTTTCATACGCAAATTATACCACGGCAAGATTTTAACTTTTGAAATGAGAAACGATTTATGTATTTATATAAATCATATACTTTGCTTATACTACAATTTTGTGTGTCGGTTTTGGCACTACAAAAACTACACTTTTCATAACAAGTGAACATTTTCACTAAGGGTTTAGTATACAAACGAAACACACTTTTAGTAAACTATAATAGGTATAGTTTTATGAGCATACTACGAACTTTTACATACATGGAAATACTATTTCAAGAACCTACAATCATATACAATAACGAACGAAGGTTTTCACATGTAAATCTGTTTTATACTAAGTTTTGTGACACATTAACTTCACGTACGTTCGAGTACACATTTCAAGTCCTGTACTATATACCAGAATCCCTTGGAGGGGGAGCATGATGTTTGTGTATAGATCTATACGGGCTTGAAAACCAACCCCCTGACTGTTAGCTACAGTCCACCATTTGGGGTGACAAACGTCAGAACATTCCAACGCCTGAAGAACGTTGTGTATAGGCATTCCTTGTCAATAGTATGGTTATAAAACTCACATAGAGTATTAAAAACACAATGATTTACGGGGTTTTTCAGATATATTGGAAATTTTATACGTACATACATTTACTCGAAACAAACATTGGTCTTGAAATAAGGCTACATTTATACTAGTAGAAAATGTAGGATTTTCTAGGAACAAACAAACAAGAACAAAAAAATTTCATTTCATACAAACATTCTCATTAAATACTTATGAAACTCACCAGCTTAAATGCTGATCTACTCTTTCAAAACTACTTGTATTTCCCAGGGATTCAGTGATTACAGGTAACAAATAGGTTTTGGAGAAGGGACGCTGCGGTGCTAGTTTAATTTCATATTTTGACATCATATTGTAGTTGGTTTTGAACATGTACTCTTTTAAACAATGTAAACTTTCAATTATATATATGATGGTTGTATTGCTTTCTTTACTATGTATTCATTTGTTACGTTACCACATGAAGTCATCTGCCCCCGAACGTTTCCGTCGTTCCGGTTTGGGGGTGTGACAGAAATAAATCTTGGAAAGAAAAAGGACAAGACTGCCCAAGGATCCCAAGATCATGAGATTCAACTGTAGAAAATAGTGTCCCTTACTTCGGATGCCAAGGTTATTAGTTTTATCTCTAGTGGATCTAACATTTGTGGAACCTCTTACTTTGCAACCAACAGACATGCAAGAAGTTCCAAGCTGGAAAAGGATGACAGGACAAGAAATAATTCATTCTCGATCAATAAGAAGGAGATCTTATACGATGAAGATGACAGGGAGAATATCCTTGATTTATACCATGATTGACTAGTCATCGCACTCTATGTGGCCAAACGTTTTGTTTAAAGAATCTTGATAGATGGTGGCAGTTCGTTCAACATCATCATGTTAGAAACTCCCATCTAGATGAACATCCCAAAATATGACATAGTCCAAAGATCCTTAGTTCTAGTTGGATTCAGTATTAAAACCAAGAACACCATTGGAGAGAACAACCTCACAATATATATAGAGGGAGTTAACTTTATCCAATGTTTTTGTTTCATTGATTCTTTGTATTACTATAATATTATCTTAAGCAGGCCTTGCATCCCTGACGTGAAATATGTCCCCTTAACTTACCGTCAATGAGTGAAGATGCCCACACCATGGGGAGTAGTCAAGATCAATATCAACCAAAAAGAAGCCAAAGATTGCTATACCACTTCAATGAAAAACTCAACTATTCCTTCATAAGCATACTGATTAAGTAAAAAAGGAACAAGATGTTCTAAAAGCCAAGGAAAGTGAAGTTAAATAAGTCTTGCTCAACCTGAGAGAAAAAATAGATCGGATGCGCAGGGATAAGGTTTGAAAACTCAAATGTTGAGTTAATGCTTAATATCAATATCTACTTACTAATAAATATTTTAATCAAGTCCAGATAGACCAGTCAAGTCTGAGTTAATGCATTTAACAAATATTTAAGCCATAAATGAAGAATGAGAATCAAGATCAAAGTAAAGTTAATAAATGTAGAACAAGAAGAATGTTGTAAAGAACGAGAAAGAAAAGTAAATGAAATATTGCTTAAAAAGATTGAAAAATCTGTCATTGATTTAACATTGAAATCTCCTATAAATAGTAGTAAAAGAAACATGGTACTATCCGATTACTAACATAGGACTGGATAAAAGAGTTACATCTGACACTTTGAATATCAGTGTTGACAAATAAATCTAAGTCCTATGACTAGTTAAATCAACTAAAAGACAAATATATTTAATGCATAAGGACAAAATATTGATTCTGAAACATCAAGGATTTCAGACACAAAGTCCATTCTAGAACGTCTTCACTCCCATTCTTCATATCACTAACGAATCATTAGATCTAGACACAAACAGATTCCGGAGCAGACTTCACTTCAGAACTATAACTGACTTAGAAATTGGAAAAAGGATTTAGGATTGCTAGAGGTTCACTTTCAGGTTCCAACATCTCCCTAAGTGAATTTAACAATCAAGTCAGCTGAGATCGCTTCTTCCTTGATGAACATGTAGGCTCAAAACAACAATTCTCAGACTTCAATATACCAGGTCAGCTGACTCACAAACTTTGCTTTCACTTGTTCCAGAACTTCAACCTTGGACGCACGATTGATGATCTTCTGAAGAGCTTTGGTAGGAACTAGTGTTTGTCAAGGACTCCAAAAAAGTATTTCTTGTTTGGTTTCTTTGTTGTGTAGACATACCCTAGAACCAGTTCATCAATTGGTCTGTCAGAAAGCAATTCAACTTCAGGAAGAACATGATCAGTCTTTGCAACAAAGTCTTGAGTTCCGAACAGATGAGCCAGATCATAGTCGCATCGAAAAAATTCCGCGACTTAGTCTTTGAGGAAGCTCAAGGAAGCATGGTAAGCATCCATGTTGATATCATCCTTTTGAAGTCCTCGAAAGTGAGCAGCTAAGGTGAGAATATCATTCAGATTCATCGCCGGAAAGTCAGCATCGGTGATGGTTTGGTATGTTGGTTTTTTCCAGATGATGTGATACCGGAACAATGGACAATTGAGTTCAAATTTCACTAGAATCTTTCTTCCAAACCCTTGAATCTATGTTATCCTTTTCTTTTTCCACACTTCCTTTTGAGGTTGTGCACTCTTGAAGTAGAAGGTTTTTAATCTTTCTCGCTCAGTCCGGATAATCATCTCCGGAGTGTCGTTAGCGTGAAGAGGAGAAAAGTTGATGTAGAACTTATTGTATGGAGAGAAAGGAAGGTCGAGCTATTCGAAATCATTTGCTGGGAGATCATAGTACATGAAAATTACTATATCAGAATCACACAAAAGGCCTTTATGACAAATAAGGGATATTCCATGCATCGGATCAGGATTATCCTTAAGAGGTTGGATCCAGATGCTATCCTCTAAAGTTTTGTTAATTTCCTCCTGAGACCATTTGGATTTTTTCTTTGGTGGAGATCCGGAGTGGAAGGCTTGATGTTCGACAGTGATTGGTTTCTTGCCTTTGTCTATTGTTAGGGCAGAGATGACATGAGCCATGTTTTAATCAATAAAATATTTTGGAGTGGGCGTTCGAAGAGGTTCTTCCAGAGAGGGGAAACTTGGTCAATTGGATCAATCTTTGGAGTCAGAAGTAGTGGTAACATTGAAGGAGTGGCTCAGGTGGCTTGAGCAGTTAGGATAGTTTTTTCCTTAGCCATTTTGATTGCCTACTAAAGAGCATCAGGAAGAGTGGATGACCAAGAAACTGTAGACCATATTCGTTTTTCTTCTTTAGTCATCTCTTTTGTAAAAAGCTTCCTTGGAGCTTCAAGAACAAGAACCCCATTGGTAACATATTCGTCTTCTTCACTATCCATATTAGTATGCCAGTTAACCACACATGCTCCACTAATGACTTGGTAAGGTGCAAAGTGTAACATTATAGGTTAGCATTAATTTCACATTTTCCTAAAGTAACTAAGATTGGGAATTTATAAAACATTTAGTTACTTTATAATTATCATTATACTTAGCGAGAATTGATGTCCTATTCTACCTGTTCGGCTAACGACCCTCCACCTGTCAAGGAATCGGTGGGTGAGAGTGGACACCCATTAAACCACCATTTTATAGGCAATAACGTTATACCCCCCTTATAGACCGGCTTCGTGAATGATGCCTAATAACGCTAAGACTGACTTGTTCTTTATATATATATATATATATATATATATATATATATATATATATATATATATATATATATATATATTATTAAACTTACAGTATTATAATAGTGGGATCGCTCATGCCTCTTCTGCAGTCAGCTGAAAAGCGCTGCTCCGCGCCGTAGGCGCCTAAGCCCGGCCCTGTCGACCATTTGTAATCCTCAATGTGGCAGGAAAAGGTGTTTCCACCTTCCATGCTACAGCTAAACTCATGCACTAGGATCGCTTGTGTCCCCTCTGATTGCACTGAAAGCAAATCCCGAACACACCCAAATTGAAATTCTTTAAAAAGGGGATATTCCAAGCATCGGATCAGGATTATCCTTAAGAGGTTGGATCAAGATGCTATCCTCTAAAGCTTTGTTAATTTCCTCCTGAGACCATCTATATTTTTTCTTTGGTGGAGGTCCGGAGTGGAAGGCTTGATGTTGGGCAGTGATTGGTTTCTTTCCTTTGTGTATTGTCATTGTAGAGATGACATGAGCCATGTTTTCATCAATAACATATTTTGGAGTGGGCGTTTGAAGAGGTTCTTCCATAATTTCATTAGGGATATAGAGAGGGCAACCTTGGTCAATTGGATCAATCTTTGGAGCTAGAATTGGTGGTAACATTGAAGGAGTGGCTCGGAAGGCTTGAGCAGTTAGGATAGTTTTTTCCTTAGCCATTTTGATTGCCTACTAAAGAGCACCAGGAAGAGTGGATGACCAAGAAACTGTAGACCAGATTCATTTTCCTTCTTCAGTCATCTCTTTTGGAAAAAGCTTCCTTGGAGCTTCAAGACCAAGAACCCCATTGGTAACATATTCGTATTCTTCAATGTCTTCTCCTTTAGAAATGTTAGGAGGAGAGTTGGAAAGAACCTTTAGATCATCATCACTTTCATTTTCATCATGGAGTATAAACTCCAAGGCAGGTTTCCAAACTGTGCTTGGGCCTTCTCCCCGTCTTGCATCGGTGGCTTTTTGAACCGGTGCAAGCATCAATGGGTCTTTCATATCTGAAAAATTTTTGAACACCTTTTGAAAAATTGTGTTGAGTTGACAGGTGAGAGCATCACAGGCTTCGGAAGTGGGCGCCTGAGCGAATAGATGATCAAATAAATGCCCAAGAATGGCCAACTTCTTATCAAACTTGTGGTTCGGAACATTAATAATGTTCCAAGTTGATCGGAGCAATCTGATGAGCACTTGTTGAATAATTAGATTCATCACGTACTTCTTCTCTATCTCCTTCTCCAACCTATGAATCTTCTTCTCATGACGAACATGGGTCCGCTTGATGAGTTCATTGGTAGTAGTAATCAAGTCATCATGGACATTGAGCATCTTTCTGATTGTGTTGAGATAGTGATCAATGGAGGCATCATATTTCGCTGCAACCTCTTCAAGTATATGTTAAATTCAGAGTGAGATCAATTGATCTAATTGCGCTTCACTTTCGGCTATGGAAGGTCCAAACTGATTTGATAACGACCGTAGAATTGCATCTAGGTTGGAGTCTAGTTGATAAACCTTTTCATCGATTTTGGTGTTTAGCCTTTTTATGGAGGTTTCCAGAGAGTTAACCTCCTGTATGGTGTTAGACATAGTGGTTCAGATTTCCAGAAGAGCAAACGAATCGGTTTAATCTCCAACGGATGATCCGGTGTCAGAGCTGGAGTGTTGCGTTTGTGTTTGGAAGGTTTTGGATTGACGGAAGGCCCATATTTGTTGGTTGCAGCTACATTTTGAAGTTTTTGAGTAGATTAGGATTGACCATTATGAGTAGAGGAGGAGGAGCCAAAATCAAATGCAGACTTCGATGCAGATGGCTTGGAGATAAACCCAATAGAAGAAAACACATTTGTATCCGCAACATTGATAAAATTCTTCAGCTAGTAGGACCTCTTCGGAAAGTTCAACATCAAAGGAGAAATTAGTTAGAGAAGTAGTAGGAGAATTGGGAGTTTCACCATAGGTAAATGCAAGGTCAACTACCTCATCTGTTGGAGTAACGTAGGGCATATTACTTTGAATAGCTCTCTTGTTCATTGCAATCAATGTGGACTCCACTTGTGATCTTGTAAGCTCTGGATGCCGAGAGTGGACCCTATTCACAAAATCTTCCCGTATAGGATCATTAGTACATGGTCATCTTGTACCCTTATAGGGTATCAGACGAGTTGAGGCATCCAAAGTCGGTGGGACAACTCCAACTTCAAAATGCTTAGGGTCCGGAACAGGGGTTCCGGAGTGTTTGCGTGTAGAAAGAGATGTGATATCAAAGGTGACTCGTGGATGTGTTCCAGGGGCAAGGAACTTTGTTCAACATCGGCAACACCTTTTTGGGAAGGTGAGGGTGGATTATGTGCAGACTCCCCGTGAGTGGGTAGGAGGAGTTTTCGGACGGCCACAGTCAGACGAAATGTCATGAGATCTTTCCTGCTGAGAGGAAGAGTTGAATTTGGATCTCTTCTTTGGCTTTGACTTAGTGGGAGAAGTCTTCCTTTTGGCAAACTTTTTAAGTTTTCCTCCGGACATAGAAGGATTGACCTCTTCTGAAGTGGGCTCAACAGAGACTGGGGCAGGTTGTGTTAGTTCGAACACAACTGAAGTCTCGAGATGGTGTTTCAACTGAATGGATCCGGAAGGAATTAAGGCCAACATGTGGTCCGGAAGTCTTCTAATGGGATCGAATGAAGATTGTGTTGGATTAGGTGTCTAAGCTCATAACTATTATGGGTATGTATTCGAATCGAGAGTAGCATGGTCCATTTGGGTTGCATATCATCAGGACAATTTGTTAGGTTGGACTTTTGAGAGAATAGGTTATATATGATTTATTAATATATTATAAGTTCTAATATATTAATATGAAATCATATGTTTTACTTAGTATTGATCAAGAATTAATTTGGAATTAATTTAGTGATCAAAAGAGACTAATTAAAACTATGGGGACTAATTATGGTAATTAGTTATATTTATATGTGTTGGGCTTATGATCCATGTTGGACCAAGTTTATTTATGGATACATAAAGAGTTGGGCCACATGAACCATGGATCATAAACTCCATGGATATGTTTGGTTTATACCCATGACTCTAAGAATTCAACACATATAAATACATATGTTATAACCTAAAAACCACCACTTTTTAGAGTGTGTGCATGTTCTTGGAGTTCATGAAGGTTTTAGAGTGCATGGAGATTCTCTCTCAAATCCTACCTTTTTCCTTGATGTGTTGTGACTTCATTTGAGGCTTCCACACTATTGGGGCTAAGTTCTTAAGGCCAAATACATCAAGACCTCCAGCCACACAAAAAGGTATGTTACACTATCTAGTATTTTATGTAGTTTGTATGACAATTGCATGCTAGCTATAGGTGCAATACCTTGGAAACCATTTGCATGTATAATTAGTGAAAACATATATTCAAGGTATTTAGGGTTGTATGTGCACCATAGGATGTTGTATTATACCAAAACCCAAAAGACTCATCCGGTATACAATAATGTTTGACAGTTTTAAAGGAAATGTATACCTCTTTTAGAATTCTACAGTCAAAAATCGGTTTTGATCACGCTTTGTATAGATCTTGTAGAGTCAGGGCCGAAACCTAGGGCTTGAGATTTCATTTCTTTTCCTTTTGATAGCAAAGTAGCGGAAATCCTGCCACAATACTTCAGGAAGGTCAACTGCATTACTGTGTCTAGAATAGATGTTGTAGACCAAGTTCAAACAGTCTTTGCTGAGGGTGTCCATTCCACCGTGCTTTCCAGATAACCCTCGAATAATAAAATGCATTAGGACAGTCCAAAGGCTTTAAACAACAGACTTCTTAAAATCATTTGCCTTATAATCTTGAGAGTAACCGATGTGATTGAGAAACTGTTGGAATTTTTCATTTTTGGGTTCTTGAACTTTAAAAGACTTTTGGATTTTCTTTGACACCGATAGCCCTACGAAATGTAGATTTGTGAATGGGAACAATTCTATCGCTTGTGATTTTTTTTCATGAATTTCTTTGTCGATTATGATTCTTGTGAAGGCTGTGTGTAGAAGAGTGAGAGGTAGAGGAGGTTCTGGGATGTAACAGCCCAAAATCTTAAGTATTGTTTAATTGCATTTTGGGGGTGTTTTAAAGGGGAGACTCGGCGAGTTGGAGCCAGACTCGCCGAGTAGGGTCGCAGTTGTGGTCGCGGGTTCGCGGCTGGACTCGACGAGTCCAGGTATGGACTCGGCGAGTCGACGCTGTTCAGTGGAAAACCCTAGCCGTTCAGTTTGGGACGTATATAAGGGATCTTATGCCGTCATTGCTCGTCTTTTGGCCGATTGAAGAGAACCCTAAACGACTGAGGCGTCTAGAGCAAGATTGAAGGCCATGGGTGACCTTGAAGGAATTGTTGTGCAAGGAGGAGAAGGGTTTTAGTTAAAGGAACTGCAGGGAGTTCGAGTTCTGAAGTTTGGGGACATGGAAGGTACATCATTCAGGTAATAACTCGAATTACATTCTCCTGTGATTGATGTATATATAGATTTAGGGTTTATGGAACCCATTTGGAGTCTAGATGGTTTGTTGTGTTGTTATTCAACGTTTATAACCTTGCATTAGGACCCTTAGAGGTCCAGAAGGATCCATGTTTGTATATTCGGGAAAATATGTACCTCAGGAAGCAGTTCGATCGACTGCATGGAGTGGACTCGCCGATTCGGATGATCGGACTCGGCGAGTAGCTTGAAGATTCACTGGGACTCGCCGAGTTTGTTCTTCAGACTCGGCGAGTGGAGTCGGGGTGGCCCCGCGATTCTTCCAGGAGTAACTCGTCGAGTTAAAGGGGATACTCGACGAGTAGAAGGGGAATTTTAGAGGATTAAAGAACGACCAGACTCGCCGAGTCGCCAGGGAACTCGCCGAGTCCAGTCGAGCTGACAATGGACTGTTGACCAGAGATGACCGGTGTGATTTCTTAGGGTCAGTTAACGTGGAAGATAGAAGTGTTAATAAGAGATATATGATGTTACAGGGAGCTTGTAGCTCGGAGGACCAAGTGCAAAGGACTTCAGGAGTTGCTATCTCCTAGCGTCCGCGAGGTGAGTCTTCTCACTATACTTTACCCGGAAGGGTTTGATTGTGTGACCGGAAGGTCAAACATGTTATGCGTTATGTATTCATATTGTAAATGGAAGTTAGTAGTTACGCGTGATATGCATGTTATATGGGCCGGAAGGCAAAGTATTATGTAACAGAAAGGTCAGGTATGATATGTGATATATGTGCTTTATGTGTTAGAATATGTTTCGGGCCGGAAGGCAGGTTGATATATGATATATGTGCTTTATGTGTTAGAGTAATTGTATTATGTGTTATATATGTGTATGGGCCGGAAGGCAATTATTCTATGGGCCGGAAGGCAATTATCTTATGGGCCGGAAGGCAATTATCTTATGGGCCGGAAGGCAAATATCTATTGGGCCGGAAGGCGATTATCTCATGGGCCGGAAGGCATTGTGCAGTGGACCGGAAGGTCAGGGCCTGGAAAGGCGTACGTGCGTAAGGTGTATATTGGGGAACTCACTAAGCTTCGTGCTTACGTTGTTTATGTTATGTTGTTTCAGGTTCTTACAGTAACGCAGGATGGCAACGGTTCGATTGTACACACTGAAGAAAGAGTTGTGTTTTGGAGGATCCTGGTTTTCTATTTAACTGAAAATGAAACTACGTTTTGTAATTCTATTATGAACGAGGTTTTAAACAAGTGTATTAATATTAAATTGATTATTTCAATAAAAAATTTTGTCTCGAAAAAATCATGGTGTTACAATTGGTATCAGAGCCTTGGTTTGAGGGATTCGGACGCGCCTACGGGTGAATCTGGACTCAAACTGAGGAAGTAAGAAAAAGTTTTCAAATAAATAGTTTTCTAAAAGTGAATAAGAGTTCAAAGAGAAAGCAAGAAAGAGCAGTGTGTACAATCAGCCAGAGCCAAACGGTGATTTCCCAAAATACCCTTACTTTTGTGTTATGAAATATCTATTATGCACTTTATGAGATATTATTGTATGCTAGAGGCAGGCTAGGAATTTCATATCTTAGGACTAGAGTGGCCTGATTTGTGATGCCTTAGCCTAGGGTTTGTTGTTATATGTGCGTTATGCTTTTGTGTGTATGTGATGAGTGAGGGTATCTAGTTAGAACGCACGAGGGGTAGAGCTACAGAGTACAGTGGTACTTCCGAGGATGAATCGAGAAGGTGGAGCTATCAAGGATAGGGAGTCCTATGTATGCTTCGATGCTCGAATGCTGCTTGCTTCGTGCTTTGTGGAGTTCTCGATGATGGGAGTCAGCTACTAAGTGAGTATGATGATACTCAGGAGGTAGATGGCTGGCATCATTAGGAACTCTTCAGCAGCTGATAGCAAAGAAGTGGGGGGACGGCGGAAGGGACTAGGGAGTAAAACTAGCCAAATGAGTGCGCTGGTAGAGTAGAGGATTTCGCTGGAAAGCGAGCACGCGCGATGGGACTGGTGAAAGAGTAACTCGATCAGCTACTTAGGAACTCTGGGATGGTCCGTGTGGAAAGTATGGGTAGATGTGGCAGGTAGTATGGGCCCGTACTACTGAAAGCAGAGGACCCATACTGGATACAGGGAGCATTTTGAAGGTCCTAAGGAACGGAATGAGGGGTGATGTCATGGTTCGAGTACCATGCATCGGAGCAGATTGCGGGGTGATGTTATGGTCCGGGCACCATACATCGGAACAGATTGAAATAGATGTTGTGGTTCGAGTGCCATACGTTGGAGCAGATTGAGGGTGATGCTATGGTTCAGGTACCATACACCGGAGCAAATTGAGAAGGCATGTCATGGGATGAGTACCATGGTTCGTAGTGGATGATGCTGGTGACTATCTTGTTATCCGGTTATGATCGAAGGGGTAGAGATCGGACGCTATGGGTTTTAGGCCTGTGGACCACGATTGAGGATGGAGAGGCATTCCTTGAGAGGAGGAAAGGCGAGTACCTATCAGAGTATTGTGGTAGGGAGTTAAAGGGTGAGGGAAATTTCGGTCTAAGTCGAGAAATCAGTCGATAGAGGAGAGGTCACCTTCTAGGTGGGTAGTGCCATTTATGTTCGTGTGCAAGACACGGGGGGTCTGGTGTTTCAGTTCTGGGTTTGGGAGTACACCCTGCAGGTAGTTTCGATAATAACTTCCCACAGAGCATCAGGTAGCGGGTGTGCCGCGAGACAGTGATTTACTGTGAGCAGACAGTCAGTTGGGACTGAGGTAGTCGAGAACCACACCACGCCTAATTGAGAATGACAGGTTGTGTTATAGTGGTAGCAGTGAAGAGTTCAGTCGAGTTTTGCAGTGCAGAGAGTTTCGTCTATGTTGAGAGTGAGTTCCTGTCCTTGGGACAAATACGGCGTTGGATATGGGTTGATGAGTTGAGATGAGAGGAACGATGATTTTGCGGTGCAATCTACGAGTCAAAGATGTTATCGAGCAGTGCAGGTGCTTAGTATTAGATTGGTATGGGATTTGGAACGATTAGAGGCAGCCGTGATGAGAAGTTCTTGGAGAATTAACCAGAGGTTCTGAGTATAGAGGGTTGATTGACTTCATAAGAGGAGGGACTATTGGGCGTTGCATAGCACTTTCCTGGAGCAGGTACGATTTCGCTGGTGAAAGATAGTCGTGGGTTGATGGTATGCTAACTAGTGACGGTTCGAACCCTAGTGGGGGAGAACCGGGTGCAGAACGTAGGAAACAAAGAATTGCCAAGAGTAGTTATAAGTGGAGTATAGAGATGCAGTAGGAAATCATGAGACCAGAGGTGTCGATGATCGAGTAAAGGGGTCAGAGTGAGTTAATGTGGGAAGTACTTGAAGAGGAGAACGAACGTATTCATGACAGGAGATTGGTGTTGTTGCAAGAAGATAGAGAATGATTGAGTAGTCAACTCCCGGAGTCAGTATGCGTATCCTTGTTTGGATTTTGAGTGTCGGGAAAAAGGGATTTGGAGAATTATCAGCGCATTTTGTACGTCAACGTTATCTCGCATTCCGATCGAGAAATTAGATGCACCAAGGTTGTAAGGCGGGGAAAATATAGATTTAATTATGGGGTGCAGGAGATCATTGGTGGTGGTAGTATTCCGGGATATTCGGGTATGATATCCTTATTTTGGAGTTATTCGGGAATCCCGAACTGAATCGACATGTGGCATATCAGGTATCTGCGGATTTAGTAGGAGTTTTCGGGTATGGGCATTCAGGGAGATTATTTGAGAGGGTGGATTTTCGCAAGACGGGCGTTCGTTATGTTGATTGCCTCCATAGACTGTGGTGGATGTTCGAGTCACAGTACTCACTAGTCAGAGGGTGTTGTGATACTGCGTGGAGTTGCAGTACTCACTGGGTGGCAAGAGAATTTTTTAGGTTGGAATATTTTCGAGCAGCGTATGAGGGGGAAGAGCTTCGAGTTTGGGTAGCCCTGATATTGAGTCTTTGGAGCTTGGATGTTGAGTCGGGGGTGAGACGGGGGTCTTCGTCTCTGTCGGGAGATGCGGGGAGATACGCAAGGAAGAGGCACAGCAGAAACCAGAGATTAGAGTTGAGACGATCCTCGGTGGGATTGTATTTTCTCTCACGAGGAAAAGAAGATTTTGTGACTTACGTGTCACTGGGTCGGGATAGTGGTCACGGGGAGAAAAGTCAGTGGAATATTTGGATCGCGAAATGGGTGACTGTTGGGGGCTCAGATGTGGAGCCAAAAGTTGATCTGGTACTTAGTCTTGAAGAGGAATATGGGAAAGGAGCTTATCATGATGACATCTGAGGACACTTTAGAGAGGGCGAACGATGCGGACGTTCGAAGACATGTTTCGGACATGTGTATTAGCTGTCGGAGGAAGCCGCGGTACGTAATTATCATTGGTTGAGTTGTTCCATATTAACAGCCATCATTAGTGCATTAGTATGCCGCCCTTTGAGCTGTTGCATGGAAGGTGATTTCGGAATCTCGTTCGTTGAGGAAAGGTAATGCATGGACCCGAGAGTCCTTGCGAGCAGATCCAGTGCATGTGTGATACAGGGAGTAGTGGCAAGGTTGTTAAGCGGATTTCACTAAGTGAGGGAATGGAAAGGTATGTTGGGGCGAGTGCAGCATGTGTATACGATTGCAAGAGGTGAACTCGTGAGAGTTGCCCTGAGAATTGGGAATAGGTCCCTCAGTTGTTCCGATATGGATAAAGTGGGCTTGGGATCGGGGAACCGGTGATTCAGAGTTTCATAACCCTTACGGGTCGTGTGAGCATTGAGATTTAGAGCAGAGTCGCGTCTTGGGAAATTCTCGGTTGCAGGAAGTGGTGGACAGTACAGCGATCGTGTTTTGGTCGACAGAGCTGATGCAACAGGTTAATCAGAGGTTAAAGATCGTTTAGAGTTGACAGGAAGGTTGTGCAGACAGACGCCGTTACGAGCATGCGTTTCAGGTCGGCGACTTCGTATTCCTAACGGTCTCTCCCTGGGAAGGGGTGTTTCGATCCAGGAAGAGGGGTAAGTAGGGGCCCGGTATGTTGGGGTTTTGCGTGAAGGTGCGAAGGTAGGAAAAGTGGCCTACCGGTTGGAGCTGCCAACGGAATTGGGATGGATCCATGACACTTTTAGGTGTCGTAATTGAAGAGGTGTATAGCAGATGAGTCAGCAGCGGTTCTACTAGAGAACGATTAGGTGGATGCGAGCCTGTGTTATGCTGAGAGGCCAGTGGCCATCAGGGATCGGAAGATCAAGTTTCTGAGGAACAAGGAGGTACCTCTGGTATTGATTCAGTGGCAACCTCGGAAGAGATCGGAAGTGTCTAGAGAAGCCGAAACGTGTGGTGCGGGAGCAGCATCCAGAACTATTTTCAGAGTGAGACTTCGAGGGCGAAGTCTAATTCTAGTGGGGGAGAATTGTAACAGCCCAAAATCTTAAGTATTGTTTAATTGCATTTTGGGGGTGTTTTAAAGGGGAGACTCGGCGAGTTGGAGCCAGACTCGCCGAGTAGGGTCGCAGTTGTGGTCGCGGGTTCGCGGCTGGACTTGACGAGTCCAGGTATGGACTCGGCGAGTCGACGCTGTTCAGCGGAAAACCCTAGCCGTTCAGTTTGGGACGTATATAAGGGATCTTATGCCGTCATTGCTCGTCTTTTGGCCGATTGAAGAGAACCCTAAACGACTGAGGCGTCTAGAGCAAGATTGAAGGCCATGGGTGACCTTGAAGGAATTGTTGTGCAAGGAGGAGAAGGGTTTTAGTTAAAGGAACTGCAGGGAGTTCGAGTTCTGAAGTTTGGGGACATGGAAGGTACATCATTCAGGTAATAACTCGAATTACATTCTCCTGTGATTGATGTATATATAGATTTAGGGTTTATGGAACCCATTTGGAGTCTAGATGGTTTGTTGTGTTGTTATTCAATGTTTATAACCTTGCATTAGGACCCTTAGAGGTCCAGAAGGATCCATGTTTGTATATTCGGGAAAATATGTACCTCAGGAAGCAGTTCGATCGACTGCATGGAGTGGACTCGCTGAGTCGGATGATCGGACTCGGCGAGTAGCTTGAAGATTCACTGGGACTCGCCGAGTTTGTTCTTCAGACTCGGCGAGTGGAGTCGGGGTGGCCCCGCGATTCTTCCAGGAGTAACTCGTCGAGTTAAAGGGGATACTCGACGAGTAGAAGGGGAATTTTAGAGGATTAAAGAACGACCAGACTCGCTGAGTCGCCAGGGAACTCGCCGAGTCCAGTCGAGCTGACAATGGACTGTTGACCAGAGATGACCGGTGTGATTTCTTAGGGTCAGTTAACGTGGAAGATAGAAGTGTTAATAAGAGATATATGATGTTATAGGGAGCTTGTAGCTCAGAGGACCAAGTGCAAAGGACTTCAGGAGTTGCTATCTCCCAGCGTCCGCGAGGTGAGTCTTCTCACTATACTTTACCCGGAAGGGTTTGATTGTGTGACCGGAAGGTCGAACATGTTATGCGTTATGTATTCATACTGTAAATGGAAGTTAGTAGTTACGCGTGATATGCATGTTATATGGGCCGGAAGGCATAGTATTATGTGACAGAAAGGTCAGGTATGATATGTGATATATGTGCTTTATGTGTTAGAATATGTTTCGGGCCGGAAGGCAGGTTGATATATGATATATGTGCTTTATGTGTTAGAGTAATTGTATTATGTGTTATATATGTGTATGGGCCGGAAGGCAATTATTCTATGGGCCGGAAGGCAATTATCTTATGGGCCGGAAGGCAATTATCTTATGGGCTGGAAGGCAAATATCTATTGGGCCGGAAGGCGATTATCTCATGGGCCGGAAGGCATTGTGCAGTGGACCGGAAGGTCAGGGCCTGGAAAGGCGTACGTGCGTAAGGTGTATATTGGGGAACTCACTAAGCTTCGTGCTTACGTTGTTTATGTTATGTTGTTTCAGGTTCTTACAGTAACGCAGGATGGCAACGGTTCGATTGTACACACCGAAGAAAGAGTTGTGTTTTGGAGGATCCTGGTTTTCTATTTAACTGAAAATGAAACTACGTTTTGTAATTCTATTATGAACGAGGTTTTAAACAAGTGTATTAATATTAAATTGATTATTTCAATAAAAAATTTTGTCTCGAAAAAATCATGGTGTTACATGGGACTTTGGTGTGTGGAATGGATATGGAATGATGAGCAATGAAATCAATCATCACTCTCACAAGTTCATCAGAATCTATGGGATTTATCGAGAAAAGTTGGGTTGCATCTCTTAGGAAGGGCTTAGAGGAATGTGATGATGAGGATTCCTTTGAAGATTTCTTCTTAGTGACAGTTTTCTTTGGAGTTGGAGCAGTTTCAGCGGGTTGCTAAGAAGAAGATGTAGATGCCATTGATGAAGGATTATGATAGCTTGAAGAAGACGATGAAAACAGTGAATTTGAGAGTTTTTTATTGTGTAGGCGCGTAAAGAGAGAAAAGTGCTTTTTAGATGTTTTATAGTGAGGGAACTGGATCAGGTAAAAAAAAGTAATAATGAGGATTCAGATATGGAAACGAGTTGCATTTAATGTTTTACCCTTTTTGGTATGAATTGAACATTGATGACGAAGTGTAAGTATCGAATGAAGTGTGGAATAGAAACCATCAAACGGCGATGAGATGTTTGTTTTATGAAACATGCAAACGTGGTGAGGATTTCTAGGGTGACAAGTTATGCATCTTTGAAAAGTAACCATTTGAAAAACATTTCACCCTAAAATCCTTTGGATTTCCAAAGCATTTCAGAATAGAATCCATTTGAATTTCAGATGAAAAATGTATTTTGAAAACATTCAGAGCAAATTTTGAACAACATTCCGGAGAAAATTTTGAATAACATTCTGAAGCAAATTTTGAACAACATTTCGGAGTGAAGAGAGTAGCTACTATTGATACATATTTGAATTCCAGGATGATCTTATGAAGTGGATTACGAGATGAGATTACGTTAAAGGAGAAAACATTGGTCCTTGGACTTCAAAAAGAAGTCAGAGACTATACAACTTAACATTGAGGTAGAAAGTAAGATCAAAAGACACATAAAATGATCATGATTGTTCCGAGAGGAATTGATTCTAGGGAAAGAAACGATTTTGTTCTGAAATCAACTGATACTTTTGATATTGCCATCAAAGCGTACATTCCTCTTGAAAGAATTGAGGATCAGACATCATCATACCCATTTTGTTTAGAAACCCATTGAATTTGGTTTCGTCTAATGCCTTAGTAAAGACATCAAAAATTTCATCGTCAGATGGAACAAAAATAAATTCAATATTGCCGTTTAAAACATGAACTTTTATTAAATGGTACCGTATATCGATGTGCTTCATCATGGAGTGTTGAATTGGATTGTGTGAAAGGGAAATTGCACTTTGAGAATCAAAATAGATTAGAATCCGCTGAAAGTGGTAACCGTAATCTAGAAGTTGAGACTTTATCCATAGAACTTGACAAGTACAGCTTGCAACATCAATATATTCAACTTAGGCTGTAGAGAGTGCAATGCAGTTCTGTTTCTTAGATGACCAACTAACCAATCGACCACCTAAAAATTGACAACCTCCTGGTGTACTTTTCCTATCAAGTTGCTAACCTCCATAATTTGAATCCGCATATGCTTGAAGTAGGAAACTCTCATTTGCTGGGTACCAGATTCCGAGGCTCTTAGTACCTTTAAGGTATCTGAAAATTTGCTTTACTACCAAGAGATGAGACATCTAAGGGTTGACTTGAAATCTAGCACACAAACATGTGGGAAACATGATGTCCGGACGACTTAAAGTGAGATAGAGCAGGGATCCAGTCATTCGTCATTACTTCTTTTCATCAACTGCTACACCTGAAGGGTTGACAAAGATTGTGTGACCGAAGCCCGTAGGTACCTTGGCAGAGGAACATGTTCCCATAGAGTATTTTTTGAGGAGTTCTTAAATGTACTTCTCTTGATGAATAAAAATTCCTCTGTTAGTCTGTTTGACTTGAAGACCAAGAAAGAAGCTTAACTCCCGATTCATGCTTATTTGGAATCGATTGATCATTAGTTTAGCAATATCAGCAACCATTGATGAATCCCTAGATCCAAAAATGATGTCGTCCACATAAATGTGAACCAGCATGAGGTGCTTTCCATTCGACTTTCGCTTGAGGAAGTCGGTGAGAGTTTCGTACCAAGCACAAGGAGCTTGCTTTAGGCCACAGACTGCCTTCCGGATTTTGTAGCAGTAGTTCAAAAATGAGAGATTAATGAATCCGGGGGGTTGTTGAAGATATAATTCAGTGTCAAGTTCACCATTCAGAAAGGCACTTTTAACGTCCATTTGGTAAACTTTGAAGCCTTTGTGAGAAGCATAAGCAAGAAAGATTCTGATGGCTTCAAGACGTGCAATGGGAGAGAAAGTCTCATCATAGTCAAGGTCTTCGATCTAAGTGAATCCTTTGGTAACCAATATTGCTTTGTTTCGAATGACAATATCAACTTCGTCAAGCTTGTTACGGAATAGCCATCTACTACCAACAATAGGATGATCCGGAGGAGGAGGCACAAGAGTCCATACTTCATTTCTATCAAAGTTTATTAATTATTCTTGCATGGTTGTATTCTATTAAGCATGATCTAATGCTTCCTTGATGGATTTGGGTTCAACCATGGAGATAAATGCCGAAAAATGACATTCATTTTGAACACTTGTAGCAGAGCGAGTTTATACACCAGTGTTTGGGTTTCTGATTACTTGGTTTGGTGGATGATCGTTGGTCGAAGAATGTAACCATGGAAATTCTTGCACATCAGATGATCCAATGTCAATAGTAGGATTGAGTTTCTTCCCATGAATGGTTTGAACTTGAGGGAGATGCTCCCCCTGAACTTCTGCACTGGAGAGGTTGACATCATCATCAGAAGAGAACTCAAATAAATGTTCATTATCATCAATGTTGATAGGATTAGAGTCATCGAAATCAGCAATTGTATCTAGGAATCCATCCACATTTGATTCAAGGGAAGGTTGATCATTCTCCCCCTCTACATGAGAAGGTTGGAACGGTTTGGAATAAAATGGAGGAAGAATTAGGACTGGACCGGAGACATTTTGAGAAACAGGAGCTTCCAGAGTTGAGATTTTCCTTGTTCGAGATTCTGAATCAAGGGCTATTTCAGAAGGTCCAAAGAGAGTTTCAAAATCGACTTCATGAATTATCTGAATATTCGTACATTCTGTAGTGGAGCATCGGACTCCAAAATGTGAGTTGTAACATGCGTGGGAGCAGAATTTCGAACGAAAGTGTCATTAAAGGTGACATCAAAACTTTCTTCAATAACACGAGTTCGATGGTTGAGAACTCAATACGCCTTTGACTTTGAAGAGTACCCAAGAAAGATCGCTTCATCAGCTTTGGGTTGGAACTTTATTACTTGATCATGATTATTTTTGATGAAACATCGACATCCGAAAACATGGGGAAACGGGATGCTTGGCTTCCGACCATTCATGGCTTCATACGGTGTCATATTGAGGCGTCGATTGATGATACTCCTATTTTGAGTGATGCACGCAGTTGAAACGACTTCAGCCCTAAGATTGAGTAGTAGATTTGCGAAGTTAATCATGGATCGAGAAGCTTCAACAAGAGTTCTATTGCATCTTTCAACTACACAGTTCTATTGTGGAGTGTAAGGAGCTGAGCAGTTGTGGTCAATTCCTTTCTAGGTGATGAATTTCTCAATGGTTCCATTGGTGAATTCCAAACCATTATTACCTCGGATACGCCTAAATGGAAGTTTGATGAGGACTTTAATTCCTTTAATGAATTTGATGAGTTCTGAGGATGTTTCGAACTTCAGCCCGTGGAAGAAAACCCAAGTGAACCTTGTAAAGTCGTCAAAAATCACAAGAATGTATTTCTAATGATGAAGACTCTCTACAGTGGATGTTCCAAAAGATCAATGTGAAAAAGCTCTAATGGTTCCGAGATTTATTTTTCAATGATAACAGGATGACCCTTCTTCGATTTCTTTCCACACTTACATGTAGCACATAAATGATCATTTTCAAATTTTAGAAGAGGAAAAGCTCTCACCATTTCACCGGATACGAGATCATTAATGTACCGAAAGTTCAAATGAGAAAGCCTTTGGTTCCATAACCAAATGACATTTGGAACGGCTTTGGAGAGAAGGAAGATTTGCAGTTTGTCAATAATCATGTTGATGTCAAGTGGGTACATGTTGTTTTTGCGGTTTGACTTGATTAAACACTCTTTTTGGTCTTCAGTCATTACATAGCTATGCTTCTTGCAAAATTCAACATGTCGATTTGAGTCAGTGAGCTGAGCTACACTTATCGAATTATGTTTCAGGTCATCTACATAAACCACATTTGAGATAGACAAATTTCCATTGGTGGGAATTCAATAATCATTAATTTGAGAATTGGAGTCGTTTCCATACGTCACATAACCAGCATTTGGAGAACGCTTGAGAATTGGAGTTGTTTCCATACGTTATGTGCATGGAGCAAGAACTATCAATATACGATATTTTTTCTTGCCCCGAAGCACAAAGTGGCAGCATAATTAGTGAGTGGTGGGGCTTTTAGGCTCCGAGTTAGGTTTGGGGACATGGGTGTAGGCTTTAGACTTTGACTATGACTTCAGAACAACTTTGTGTTTCTTAGGAATACTTTTTGAGTTATTAGGAAACAAACAGAATGTTAATTACTTCTCATCTATCTAATAGTCATATTCAATGACTTGATAGTTAAGAATGGATTTCTTCGGACATGATGTTTCCGGAGCAGTGGAAGTCACTGTCTCTTCGGGAGTCAAGGTTTTTTTTCTCACTTTCTAAAAAGCTTTTGTTTTAAAGATTTTTGTGAACTTTGTTTTTTGAAAAATTTGCTTTGGTTGCTGATACATTTGATTTGGAAAACGATTGTGGTTTAAATATTGTACCATCTGATTTTGCAATAAAAACTAATGAAGTGGTCTAAGGAGAGTCATTTCGGACAAACTGAGTACTGGGTAGAGGAGTATATTTGATGACTTTCTTGGGATATGACTAACTAGGGGGATTTGACTTTTGTTGGAGAATCTTAACAAAAGCAAATGTGTTCTAATTCTGTGAAGAGGATTTGTTACTACCCCTAAGAGTGTGTCCTTTGGAATTCTCAAGAAATCTAGAGTTTTTTCTAGACTTAACTTCCTTCTTAAGAGCATTTTTGGCTTCCTGTTTAGGACTAACAAGATCCTTGCAATTCAATGAGGGTGTCTTTTCATATCAGATGTTGATATTGATGTTTGACCATGTGAAGGATTATCAAACTTCGGCTGAATGGGCACCAAGGTGGTTTTAGAGGTAATCACTGAATCCAATTCAATTGAATTAGATGATACATTACTTGATGTTTCAACATTTTCTTCTAAGGATGCCCATGCAAACTTAGAAGCAATAGGTTTGGTTGTCACATGAATGATTTCCTCAACAATACAATTGTTAGGAGGATTGTGTTTTGGAACATGATATATGTGATTGGAAACACTATAATGAAATTCAATGGTCCGATTCAGGTCCAAGTTTATCAGAGGCGGAATAGGCGTGGAATCGGGACATTTGACAACAATGGGTTGAAACTCATGAATTAGAGATGCGAACTTGTCATTAGTCTCCGGAAGGGGAGACATGGGAGAGACAGGTGCGTCTGAATGTTGATGGTTCGGAACATCTCACATAAAGGTTAGATTTTGCAACTCCTTCAAGGGGCTAGCTATTTGGTTTTGTAAAATCACTTCCAAGACCAGGAGTTTTAGACTGATGATGACGAAAGTTATAAGTCATTCGTTAATTCGCTTCAAGTATGTCAATGGAATTATGCAAAGGATGTATTTTTTGCATTGAGAAGTTTGTTATCAAAAATTAAAATATTTCTTTCAGAATAAGTGATTTCACATTTGTCTTTTAGAAAGATACATTCATCTTTTAACATTACAAGCTCATGCTCTAAAGACTTAATTTTCAATTTTTTATCCTCAAAACTTAACCTAAGACGATTTAACTCACACTCCTTCTTCTCACAGGCTTCTATGGCAGACTCAGAGCCTTTATAGATGGTGCTCATATCTGTTTGGATCTAGGTTAGATAAGGTTCAGAAAGAGACAAATCAAAATTATTATTAGTAATCGTAGATTTTACCTGCTGAACGATGCTTTGACCATGCGAATCATTGGTGGCATGTAGCAGTAGTGTGGTTCAACAACATCATCTCCATATTCTGACCCAAAGGACCAATAGCCTTCATCACATTCAACAATTTTTCTTTCCATCAAGCACATGTTCCTTCCAGTCACCATCTCATCATCATCTTCGAGTGACCAATATCCTTCGACATCTCTTGATACAGTTGTTACAAACGCTTTTTCACTTTCTTCCATCTCTTGCACTCTCCGGACGTAGTATGCAGAGTCCTTGATCTTTGGTTTTTGCGGAGCTTCAACCAATCAATATTTTACAAAGTGGTTTGCATGTCCACACTTGTGACACAAAATTTTCTGCTTGTCGGATTTTGGATTCCGTTGTGGTTCTGGAATAGAGTTTGGCTTAGAGATGTTTGGTTTGTATGCTGGAGGATTTTTCTAGAATTGGTTGTGGTTTCAGTGCTGAATATGGTTGAGGATTGTTTTGGTGAGGAGCATGGAATCGATTTTGGTATGGACTGTAAGAGGGATTGAAAGGACTTATGTATATCATGCAGAGTAGAGCAATCTCCTGTTGGAAATGGAGTTCAGAATCTATGGCTTAAGAATCATCAACATGATAGTTTTATGTGGGTAACACGGGTAAGTAGGATTGAATAGAGGGAATAATGAGTTTGAAAAGGTCTGAGTTGGATGTGCTTGGAATGGTTGGTTCAAAAGAACTGACAATAGCAAGAGGACCTACAGAGAGTTCCTTTAAGGTCTGAGCGACATTAGATTCGTGTCCTTGAAATTCATCAAAAATTTGATAAAGCATTAAGTTTTTCAAGGAGCCATTACTTTGGAGATAAGATTTTACATTTCCCCATCTTTTACCGAGGCTGTTAATAAACTTGAGATTATACTCCAAAGGAGTTTGGATGATCCCATGAGCAGTCACGTTGTTGACTACGATTCAGTACCGATTAGAAGCCGAGGCCACTGATTCACCATGTGTGGTAGTGAAGGTGTCAAAATCATTGACAACCGAGGTGAGATGTTTGTCTTTCATATTTTCTGAACCTTCGATCAGGTCTTGGAGAGTGTCCCAAATCTCCTTTGCTGATTTACACAACTTAACATGTTCAAATAGTGAAGGGGGAACGCCAAACACCATTTCTAAGAAAGTAACATGATCAACACGTAGCTTCTGAATATCATCAGCACTTGGAGGAGCAAGACGAGTCTCGTCTTGACCCATAAGCTGAGTAGCAACATCTCTTACAACTGCTCTCTTACAGGAACATGAGGTCCTTCTTTGACGGATCTCCAAATAGCTTCACCTTTCTCTTAAGCAAGTACACATCTTTACATTCTAACTTTCCAGTGATCATATTCTTCCACAACTAGCAGTGGGGCACATGTATTGTCAACCACGCTACTTGCGATTTGCATGGAAATCATTTGTTGAGGATTAGAAGCAGCCATTGAAGTTAAGATATCCTGACCAAAAGTGGTATATAGAAGAACTTTTATCCTGAACACAGAAATGATTGAAATACCAAGGTAATTTCAAATCAATTATAATCTGACCTTATGGATTCAAAGGACAACCACTCAAGCTCTTATACCAATTAAGAGAACAAATAGATCTGATGCTTAGGGACAAGGTTTGAAAAATCAAACCTTGAGTTAATGCTTGAGATCAATGTCATCTTACAAATAAATATTCTAGTCAAGTCTGGATAGACAAGACAAGCCTGAGTTAATGCATTCAACAAATATTCAAGCCATAAATGAAGAATGAGAATCAAGATCAAAGTAAAGTTAATAAATGTAGAACAAGAAGAATGTTGTAAAGAATGAGAAAGCAAAGTAAAAGAAATATTGTTTAAAAAGATTGAACAATCCGTCATTGATTTAACACTGAAATCTCCTATAAATAGGAGTACAAGAAACATGGTACTATTCGATTACAAACACAGGACCGGATAAAAGAGTTACATTGACACTCTGAATATCTATGTTGACAAATAAAGCTAAGTCTTATGACGACTTAAATCAATTAAAATACAGAGGCATTTAATGCATAAGGACAAAATATTGATTCCAGAACATCAAGAATTTCGAACACAAAGTCCATTCTCGAATGTCTTCACTCCCATTCTTCATGTCACCAACTAATCATCAGATCCGGACACAAACATATTCTGGAGCAGACTTCACTTCAGAACTACATCTGAGTTCTGAATTGGCAAAAGGATTTAGGATTGCTAGAGGTTCACTGTCAGGTTCCAATACAAACCCTAGGATCCTAACATCAATCTAGTATTAGGCATGGATCTTGGCTGAGATCTCGAGCAGCATCTTACCAATTCTAAGGATGTATATCTAAGGATATGGCATGTATATCTAAGGATTTTATAACCCATAAACTTAACATTGAACCAAATTTCATACCAATTCATCAAAAAGAATAAAATTTTCACCCCGATAGGAGCTTGATCATTCAAGAAGAGGTTGAAAGATTACTCAAGGACAAGATGATCAAAGAAGTAAAGTTCTCAAGATGGTTGGCCAATGTAGTGGTAGTTGAAAAGCAAAATGGAAAGTATAAAGTATATTAATATTATATAGATCATAATAAAGCATTCCCTAAAGATCCATTTCCTCTCCCACATATATATTCTTTAGTAAATGAAACTACATCTCAAGAGATCCTTACCTTCATTTATTCTTCATCTGTATTTCAAAAAATCTAAATGGATCCTTCGGATGAAAAAGATACAACCTATATAACTTCAAGATGTATATATTGTTATACAACAATGCTTTTTCGTTTAAAAATGCAGATGCTACATATAAAAGGCTAGTCAACAAGATGTCCAAAATTAACTTGGAATAACCATGGAAGTCTATATAGATGACAAGGTAGTAAAACCAAGATACCTAAAGATCACCTCCAAAATCTTGAGGAAGCATTCAACATCTTGGATCAATTAAACGTGAAGTTGGACCCTTCCAAATCCCATTTTGTTGTTAAAGCAGGGAAATTCTTCAGATACCTGGTAACAAAGAGAAGAATTAATGCTAGCCCAATACAAATTAAGGCTATCTTGAATTTATAATACTCATCTTCTTTCAAATATGTCCAAAGATTAACAGGTAGAGGTGCAACCCTAAACATGTTTATATCCTAGGCATCTGAAAGATGCAAAACCTTTTACGAAATATTGAGGATGAGCAAAAAGTTCAAATGGAAACCATCACATGAAAAATAATTTCACGAGCTGAAGAAATACATATCTTCGGCCCCTTTCCTGGTCAAGCTTGAAGTTGAAGAACCCTTATTCCTATACTTAGTCATGTCCAAGAATGTAACAAGCTAGTCCTGGTCAAGGAGCAAGATGACACTCAACATTTAGTGTATTACATAAGTAAGAGGTTCTTAGATGCTAAAAAAAGTTACTCGCATCTTGAAAAACTAATCTTATATCTTGTTTGTGCTTCAACTAAACTATGCCATTAGTTTGAAATTCGCCTTATTTATTTAAAAACTAACTATACTATTAAGAATGTGATGGTAAAACCTGAGATGTTAGGAAGAATGGAAAAGTAGTATGTACAACTAAGTACTTACGACTTGAGATATAAGCCAAGATCTACAATAAAATCATAGACATTAGCATATTTTGTGGCTGATTTCAGTTTGTATCTTAAACCTAAAGCCGAGAAGGAAATTCAATGGATTCAAGATATAGAAGGAAAAAGAAATTGACTATCTTTAAAGATAGAGTTTCTAACTCTAAGAGATCGGGTCATGAAGTCGTACTAAAATCACCAAAACCATACAATATACCCTATACCGTGAGTTGTGATTTTCAAGCAACTGACAATAAGGCAAAATACGAGGCACTGATCTTGTGTTTAGAAACCGCTCAAGATCTTAGGATAAGAAAACTTAAGGTATATATGGATTAATTACTAGTTACTAACCAATTTAATGGAAAATATATAGTAAATTATGAAAAACTAGGTTCATAACTGAAGATGGTAAAGAATTTGGCATCTAAGTTCCAAGATTTTGACATCAGACATGTATCTAGAGAAGATACCACTAAAGCAGTTGCACTCACGAATCGTGGTTCAAGATTCAAGATCCATCCAAACACTAAAATTCCTATATATCATGTCCTTAAGCTGAAAATAGAATATATCCATGAAGAAGTGGAACCTATCCAAGATCTTCTTTCGATCCGATGATCTTAGTCTCAAAGAATCTTGGATCCAACCTATCTTTCGATTTCTCCAAGATTGATCCATTCCTAAAAATGAGAAATTCCCTAGGACTTTCAAAATCAAAGTTTCCAGGCACAATATAATTGAAAATATATTTTTTAGAAAATTTGGAGAAGCTCCTATCTTATGTGTCTTGAAGATAATGAAGCCCATATCATCCTCAAAGAAATTCATGAAGGAGAATGTGGCAACCATACTTGGGGTAGGGCACTCTCATAGAAGATATTGATGACATGATACTATTGGCTAACAATGAGAAACACATAGAAAATATTTACGACATGATACTATAGGTCAGCTGAACATGTGCATCATATAGTATCCCCATGGTTATTCATGAAATGAGGTGTGTGTACTGTTGGAAAAC
This sequence comes from Lactuca saligna, assembly GCF_052625555.1. Lineage (NCBI taxonomy): Eukaryota > Viridiplantae > Streptophyta > Magnoliopsida > Asterales > Asteraceae > Lactuca > Lactuca saligna. The sequence goes on from NC_136421.1 coordinate 81,747,427, forward strand.
TTCCAATTGCACCAGGTGGTAAAGTTTTCATGTTAGTAATGATAGATTACTTTTCCAAATGGATAGAAGTTGAAGCCTTTTTCCATGTTATAAAGAAGGACGTGGTATCCTTCATTCAGCGCAACATCCTGACCAGGTTTGGAATTCCATCTAAAATTAAATCTAATAAAGGATCTTAATTTATAGTTAAATGAACAATTTTTTTTGTGAAAGCTGGGGATATAGGATAATGACTTCTACACTTGTAAATGCGTAAGAAAATGGTTAACTTTAGTCAAGAAACAAGATCATGATAAACAAACTAAAGAAAAGACTCACAGAAAGAACCAATAACTGCACTAACAAACACCATATTATTTTGTATTTGGAACTGAGGTTGAAATTCCCCTAGAAGTTATCATCCTCACGGCTAGGAAAAAATTCCACCACCAAGAGGAAAATGGAAAGATCGTTGCTGAAGATCTTGACACAATGGGCGAACATAGCGATCATGCCAAGATCTGGATAGTCGCATACCAATAAAGAATTTCCAAATCATACAAAAAAAATATATGAATAAGAAGATTATAGGCAGGGAATATTTTCCTTATAAATATATTCGAAAATATAGTTGAATATAGTGAAGGGAAACATGCTCCAAAGTGGGAAGGTCGTTACCTTGTAGATTCAGAGGTTGGAAAGGGGGCATACTGGCTTTCTGCCCTCGATGATCAAGTGTTACTATGATTTTGGAATGCTATACAACTTAAGATGTGTTTTGTATAAATCCAAGATCTCGATCTAAGATACCCAAGTACATTTTCCTTCCCTATTTAAATTATCAATTATACATTCTTGTTCCTGATACTAAATTAAGCATCGGAGGGGTGTTACCCATACTAACACCCACACTTTACCCAACATCTATGTTTTTGAACATTGCAAAGATCTTGACAAAGAATTTTTTTAGGTTAGATATCTAAGCTCATAACTATATTTTGTAAAAACTTGAATTGATAGTAGCACATTCATTTTGGGTTGCCTTCAAAACTAGCAATTAGACAAGATGATTTTTTGAGAGAGAGAGAGAGGTTGATTTATTATTTGATTAATAATTCAAAATATCTAATTTATTAATATGTTATGAGAATAATATATTAATTAGAAATAGAATATATAATTAATAATTCATCAGAAATTAATTGGAATTAATTTTAGGATTAATGGAATTCATTAAAAGTTCAGGGTCTAAAGTGTAATTGTTCAATAGTTGAACAAAAGGCACCAGAACCTTCCACAAGGAGGTTGGATGGTTTCTAGAGGATAATCTAGGGTTTCTAGATTACCCAATGTGGATAAATATGAAGTTGGATAAATACCGATTTAAAACATTATTATAATATTCATATTAGGGTTATCCAGGTCTTCCCCGTACCACTATATAAACGACCATTGCCTTCAAATTTCCAGCCACAATATTATTCTATGGAATAGACAAAATATTGTCCTCAACTCTCTTCTCTCCATGATCTCCTTCTTACTAGCTTTGGAGTGAACCACTAGAGGCACGACATTTGTGGTGCTTGGTTCCAAAGCTTCTACAAGTGAAGGATCATTTTTATTTTCTATAATAACAATAAAGTTTGTAATTCTAAACCCTATTGTGTCTTTTTAAAAGGTCACCTAGGGTTTCTAGGGTTATTATTTTGATGTTAATAGTTTTAGGCTCAATAGTGAAAACATAGATCTTGATATAGGCTGCATACACACTTAAGAGTTTTAAATTTGTTATGTTATACCTAAAACCCATCAGTGATATCGGACAACTCATCCCTTGTTGCCATGGAGGCTCACCAGCAGTAACTCTAGGGCATGAGGCGAAGCCTCATGCTTGCAGCTGGGGATTAGTTGGTGAGCTAAAGCTAGCTCGGGAACCTTCATTAGGGAAATTCCTTTTCCAAAAGAAGCATTTGGTTTGTTTTTAATTGAATTTACTATAATTCTTGAATTTTATCAAATTAAGGTTTATGGAAATTAAACCCTAAAAGGCTTAAATTTTGAAATTAGGGTTAGGGTTTTGAAACCCTAACGCTCCTCTCCTAGTGTCAAAATTACGGTTAGGGTTTTGAAACGCTAAACTTCCTCCCCAAGAAATTTCACAAAATTAATAAGATTAGGGCTTTTCGAATTTTGGTGAATATAATTTCACTTGCCTAGAAAGAGATAATTGAAATTGGGTAAATCCTATACCCTATATTATCGAAAATTTAGAGGGTAATGATTAGGGTTAAATTATTTATTTAATTTAATTATGATAATCCTTATTTGATTTAATATATATAATTATATGGTAATTAAAACATAAATATTAAATTAATTGGTTTATTTTTAAATTTAAATAAATTATTTAATTGTGGATGTTTAATTATAAACCAAGTATTTTGAAAATATTTAAAATAGACCTTATACTATATTAATAAATAAAATTTTAATAATTACTATATATATAAGACTAAGTCATTCGAACTGGTATATAATTCACAAAGAAAGTCTATGGGGGGGGGGGGGGGGTATAACCAAACTGCCTATAAAATGGTAGTTGAATGCGTGTCCACTCTCACCCATTGCTTCCTTGTTTAGTGGATGGTCGTTAGCCGAAAGAGTTTGATAGCACAATTAATTCTCATTAAAAGTATAATGATATTAAGAAGTAACCAAACCTTTTTATAACGAATCCCAATCTTAGTTACTTTTTGGAAAATTGTGAATTTGTATGTTAACCGATGAAGTTACACATTACACTTTAGAAGTCGTTAGTGGAACATGTTTGGTCAATTGGAACACTAATAGGGACTAATAAAGAGTTGAAATGGGTATTTCATAAATTAACATTGTTTATGAAGCGTGTGTGGTTTACCAGCATATCAATTGAAATGATAATTGACAATGAGGTTACCAAGCACATTTGCATGCTTATTCACATCTTGTTTGTGATCCTCAATATAAACATGTCATTGAATAGTTTCAATGAATATCAAAAGAACTAGGAATTTCAATTAACTTAAAATTTTCTTTTTCTACTTGTGGAATTGGTAAATCGTCATTTACCTACATTTATAAAATTTATAATTAGATTACGACATCCCTTTTCTAAGATGTGAATTATATACTTGGATCATAGCCTTAATATTTCATTTTGCATTGCTATATTTGGGATTATTCTTATTCCATTTCATGGAAGAACCAGTCAAAATCATGGATCGAGAGATCAAGCGAACAAAATAGAGTCGTATTCCCATCGTAAAGGTCTGCTGGAACGCTAAACGGGGACCTGGGTTCCCAAACTCTTGAAGTCCCAGATAAAATGTAAATTTCGGGACGAAATTCCCTCTAACGGGGGATGATGTGACAATAGTTAATTTTGGGCCAAGTCAAAGTCAAACAAAGTCAACAAGTCAAACCAGATGACTCAATTAGCCCTTGTATATTAGGGTTTACATTGTGTAATTATTAAACAACTCGCTATTTTAATGAGAAAACATCATTGAGAAAATTCATATGTTTGAATTTCCATAACCGTGAAAATGCTAAACATTGAACCAAAGCGATAGAACACTATTACACACTCATCAGGAGTGTGTAGGACACTAAAACAAGGCTTAATGGGGTCTACAGACCTTGCATTCCAAAGCCGGACACTCAAAAAGTCAAACGGAACCTCCCTCAATTGTATTCACTTTATCTCTCTCTATTTCAAATCTCTCCCAAATCTCTTTCGAAAGATCCTGTAACTTTTCATAGTCTTTCGGGCCATCCCGACCCTTAACCGGGTCAACAACGGCTTGAAATGGGGTAAAAACGAGTAAAACAGTCTTAAGGAGCCGAAACTCCTCTTAGGGCCGAAACCTCTTAGCAACCGAAACCCTGGGGCCAAACCCTCTTGGCAGCTGAAACCCTAGGACCGAAACCAAGAAGCAGACGAGACCCCAGCAGCCGAAACCGAGAACTCTGAAACCGAAACCCTAGAGCCGAACTCTCCCAATAGCCGAAACCGAGACCTACTGATGGACCGAGACTCGCCGAGGACCGAACCCACTAAGGACCAAAACCGCCGAACCGAGCCTCGCTTCTTCAGCCCCGCCTTTGCACCTTCGGTTCTTTCTTTCTCTCCTCTTGGTCGCTTCCCTACTTTCGGTTCTCATGCCCAACCGAACTTCGCTTTCGGTTCTAAGCTCCTTAGGAGCCGAGCATTCGCGACTTCGGCCAGAATTTCAGATTTTTTCCATTTTTGCCCGATTTTCAATATTTTTAGCATATTAAGCCTGTTTTTCATCATTTTAAAGTGGGATTTTCACCCAAAACTTTATTTTAACATATTAAGTCCCATATGTCTTAATTATTCACATTTTAAAAGCAAATCTTATCCAAGATTTAGTGGTTGGAGTAATACAGGTGGAGTGTTGACTCCCCTTTAGCTTATGACACAAGCAACCCCTCACACCCACTCCTTTACCAGCCACACTCCTCCTACCATGCCTAGGTCTTGTCAATGTACTTTTTCATCATTTCCAACATTTTTCCCACATTATTAGAGCTACAACATCACTCCACACTCCTCACTTTACTCATTTCTCTCATTTTACCAAAAGATCAAACACAACTTTCTCTCACTTTCTCTCTCTAAAAATTTGAGATTGAAGGCTGATCATCAAGATTTCTTACACTATTGGTAAATATGATTCATCCTCCTTGTGATGATTACACTTCAGTTTACTCAAATTATTGATTGCTTACACAAACTCCATCATTATTGTGTTAGATTCTTGAATCTACAAAGTAATCCTTCAAATGTTCTTGAGTTGAACACTTCTCTTCTTCAACATCCATCCACCAAAATCATAAAATGTGAGTTCATACCCCTATATTTTCATATTTGCTTAAGTTTTAGGGGGGGGGGAATACAAGTTAAATCACCAAGAACACAACTAAATGTTTCCAACAGCTTACATCAGAAAAGTTGGACCCCATTCACGGATTGTTTTGGTCAACTAAAACATTTTAATTTTAAAAACTGTACAATGTGAAAGTACTTCAATTTCTGAGATTTAAAATGGCTACTTGCACATCTCCATACGATTTTTCTACAATTTATGGTGATTTTTACAAAACTGCCTATGATTTCAAGAACCAATCTGGACCAATCTGTATTTATAGACGTTTTCACCTAAATTTGAAGGTCACTAAAAATCATGGGAAAATTTTTAAACAAACTAAACTCATTTTCCAAACTCCCAGAATTTACGTATTCTGATTTGGATCTATTATTAATTCTCTATAAATTTTCTAAGAACAATAACAAAATCTATTAAAAATAGAAAAATACTAACAATTTCATTTCACCTTGTAACATGTCGAGCATGGTGTACATCTTTATGTGAATATATGTTATTGTAAGTAAATGACATTTTGTCTTGGTATATAGACATACATCAGGTTATAAATGAATTTTGATACATATATAAAAGATAACAAATTGTTATAATCAAAGTATATCCATTTCATACGAACATTTGAATAAACTATGTTAAAGATAATTCACGTACATTACCACTACTACTCTTGTTTTGAAAAACAATAATAGGTATAGTTTATGATACATTACATAGCACTCTCATACAAAAAGGGTACATTTATACAAAAATGGATTTTCATTACATTACACGTAAATTTGTTAATGACTTTGTGAGATATTCGCTTCACATTTACCAATAAGTCTTGTATTGTAACCAAAGTCTCCTAGAGGGAGATCGTGATAGTTGTATATAGATCTATATTGGGTTTGACAAACCCACACCTTAACTGCATGCAACAATTAGACCGGCAGGTCTGGGGTGACAAATGTCATAAACATTTCCGATGCTTGAAGAACGTCGTTTCAGGCCAACTAGGTCATAGTATGGTTATAATAACTCACAGAAAGTATTAAAAAACATAAGAATTTACGGGAATTTCATTGAACTCAAACGTGTTCATGTCGATTTAAACTTACATTATTTTCTATAAGTAAGTAAAGTTAGTTATACATTTCTGTCTTTGGATATAAGACTACATTACACAATTTAAGGAAAACATCGGATTTTTCTGGAACAAACATGACACTTACAAGAGAAAGGATTTTATCAAGTTTAAAAAACAAAAGCTTATGAACTCACCAACCTTTGTGTTGACACTTTTTCAAACAACTTGTATTCTCAGGAAATCACTAAATAGGTAACCAAGTGCATTTTGAGGATGGGACGTTAAGGCGTCAACATTTCATGTTTTGTTAGCATATTGTAATTGATTTGGAAACATGTAATTCATACAATGATGTAACTCTTTTGATTATATATATATATATATATATATATATATATATATATATATATATATATATATATATATGTTGGTTGTGTTTGCTTAAATTACTATTGCAATTGTGGTTATGATACTATACATGAAGTCCTCCACCCCCGGACGTTTCCGCCATCCTTGGTTTGGGGGTGTGACTATTCCTGCAAAGATTGGCCCTTGTGCTTATTCCATATATTTTTCTTTTCACCGCTCTTCTTGCGTGGTTTGTGGGCGGCTGGCACGGGGTCCTGGCGACCTCCATGATCAATCAAATTTTGCACCAATCATTTGGCACTATCAAATTTCAGCGGTCTTGCAACTAGGACATTCCCCTGAGTTAGAGGTGTTAATCCCCAAATGTACCTCTCTATTTTCTTGCTCTCCGGGGTGATCATTCCCTGGTAGAGAAGATCAAGATCACTGAATCTCTCAGAGTAAGTAGCAATGTTGGAGCCTTTCATCTTCAAATTCCAAAGCTCCTCCTCCAGGTTTTGCATCTCGCCTCGTGGGCAGTACTCAGTGATCATTATTTCTTTTAGATCCTCCCAACTCATGGCATTAGCCACCGGAAGATTTAGGGATTTAACTTGGCCACTCAACCAAGTTATTGCTCTATCGGTGAAGGTGCATGCCGTAAACTTCACCTTGCTAGATTCTGCGCATGACCATATCTCAAAGATTGACTCGGTCTTCTCGAACAATCGAGTTAGGGAAATGACACTCCAGTGTCATCAAAATACTGTGGCTTAGCATTGGAAATGTCTTTGTATGTACATTCCCGGGTGTGACCATGACTGTCATCGAGGTTGGATGTAGGGGCACGACTACCTACCCCGCTCATCCCACTGTGTTGATCTGGGACATTGCAGCTGCCACGATGGTTATCACAGGTGCTTGGAAGATAGTTGGGTCATACTGAGGAGGTAATGGTGGCGTCAGATCCTTCGGGGGATTGTTGTTCTTCCTGTTGTGTCTCTTTCTCGGAGGCATCTTATTCTAAAAGAATCAACAAGAAGAGGATGGTAATTCCACCATAATCAAGTGATATGAAACAAGACATATCTCAAAAGTGTACTACTAAGCGATATACAAAGAAAGGTTACCAATACAAGTAAACTATTACTAGAAAGAAGTATGTAGCTACACTTGGAATGAACTATTACACTGTATTTGGCTCTAGCTAAAATACTCCTATAATATTTTAAGTTGTATGCTCTGTAATATCGATCTATTGTTGTATATAACTTGTTAAGTTCTAGGTTTGTTGCAACACCACAGTCACTCCCAAACACATGTTGGTCATGTCTCAAATAAATATACTTCATCGGGCTATATTGATTCCAAACATGATTACATAACTATCCAGGTTAAACCGCAGTGTCTAACATCCAAATTCTTTTGTTTTGTTCTACTTGCGATACAGCTTCTAGTATGTATATATACTTGTATACTTTTTATAAAATACTTATATTTTAAAAGTATTCTTTTAGTTCAGAGCACTACGACCCCTTAGTGTTTATAGTTATATACCATGTAAGGTTCGGTATACTTAGTTCACTATAAACAATAGCTCTGATACCAATCTGTCACACCCCCAAACTGAAACGACGAAAACATTTGGGGTGGTGGACGTCATGTACAGTATCACAACAATTACATCATAGTAATCAAAATAAACACAACCATTACATTATGATATAAATATTTACATTTGTTTGTTTCATAGTTTGAGTACATCAAAAGTATAACAAAATATATGAAAGACGTGACTCTATATGCTCCATCTTCTCAAAATCCTGCGGGAGTATCTATCTACTGATTTCCTGAGAATACAAGCAGTTTTGAAAGAGTTTCAGCATAAAGCTGGTGAGTTCATAAAAATGGTTTTGTACTGAAAACCTGCCATGAAATCCGTAAAATGTTTGTATCTTTTTCGAGAAAATCCAATAATTTCTAGCATAAATGTTTGGTACTGTGTTCTGTTTGAAAGCCCTGGTTACCACCAGTATGTATAGTAGTTTTATTACATAAAATAAAACTATTGAAGAATGAAATCCCGTAAACAAAGGTTAGTTTATACTATTGTGAGTCGTATAACCATGCTTGATATGACTAGTGACTTCTACGACGTTCTTCATGCATCGTACAGTATGATATTTATCACCCCAGACATGCCTGCCTAACTGTAGCTAGCGGTTCAAGTGTGGGATTTCAGTCCCGAATAGATCTATTCATAAATCTCACGCTCTCCCTCCAGGAGACTTTGGTTAAACTAATGATAGGATTTAACCAGTACCCTGAAGGGCACAATTGAAGTGTTGTCTCACAATCTTGTATATACTAGTTTACGTGCCTTTTGTATCGTTCTCTTTTATATGAATCTGTTTGTATACTTTGTAGAGTAAAAATAATTATACTAAAATAATTATTTAATGTTGTACTCTTGAAATCCAAAAGTAGTAATGTATATTGTGACAACCCGAAATTTTCCATCCAGTTCAGTCTAACACTTCATTGAAATTCAAACTCATTGTTGTTATCTTTTAGCACAATTAGGAGTTTATTGGAGCGTTCTTAGCCTTGTACACTTAAGGAATAAGTGTCGGGGTTTATCGGCTGAAGTTATGGCTCAAAGAACAAGTCATTGAACATCTTGACCAGGACTTCACGGCCACCACATGGGAGTTTATGGCCGTAAACTCCATGTGGGCCGTAAACTCCTCCTATAAGGTAAAGTTCTGGCCATTTGTTTCATTCCTCCCTTCCCTTTGCTGAAATCCTCTCAAGTATCATCCCGATCTTCGTCCCGGATCTTCAAATCTCGTAAGCTTATTGTCTTAGCTAGTTGATATCTTACATGAACTAGTAATCTTACATCATTTCATCTGTGAAATCATTCCATTTTGTAGATCTTCAAGTTTCACCAAGAACACACACTAGTGTTCATGGCCAAAACCGACCATTTAAGCTCCTAGATCGTAAGTACTCTTGTTCTAACTCATTGTACACTAGTTTTATCATGTTTAGGGCTTAGAAAACATAAGGAATCAAAGGATTCAAGGAGTTTACGGCCAAGACATGTTCTTGGTCCGTAAACCCCTTTTAGGGGTACAAATGACACCCTAACACCTTAGTAGACCTTGGATATTAGCATAGAACCTTGCACCATTGAACTAAGGACTTCAATACACGAAATGGTACTTCATACCATGAGTTTACGGCCGTAAACTCATGGGGAAGTGGTCCCTAGGCCGTAAACACCATACAAGGCCATTCATGGACCTTAAACCCACCCAACCTCTTGTTTAAGCCTTGGAACACTTAACCACTTGAGTCATTATAGCTTTGATCCTCATTTGGTGACCCAATTGAGAGTTTACGCCCAAGATTAAACTCCCCTAGGCCGTAAACTCCAATAAACATGGTCCATTGACCATAAACTCCCGTATAAGGCCTTACACTCCTTTGTTGCAACCCGATAGCCTCCTAACACTTTGACCAAAGTGTTTTCCTCACGTTAGGATATTTATACATGTGTAATTAGTGTTATAATCACTAATTATATATATATATATATATATATATATATATGTATGTATGTATGTATACATATGTCTTCATATGTTATTAGGATCATTGTGTATGTTTAAGTAATCACTTGACACCGAACACGTGTCTGACACTTCCATCTGATCTGCTCACTGCAGGTGAGTTCATACCCCTTAATTAATCTTTTAAATGTTTTTAAATGTTTATAAATTCTTTATGGGGGGGATACAATTTGAATCATGTTTAGTTATTATATCAATCACATGTGATTAATAACTAACATGCAAATGAATTTACTATACGGTAACTGTTTTACCAAACAGATTTCTTCAAATGAATTTCTTAAACGTTTTTACATGTTTAAAACTCTTTATCAAACTATCTTACATATTGTAAGTTTCCTTTCAAACTCTGTTACAAATGTGTTTCAAACAAATGTTTTCCTTATAATTAAATTGTCTTATCAAACAAAATACTTTCAATCGTTTTATAAACTGACATCAAGTCATCGTTTCTTAGTATTAAACTTTTCAAAGGTTATTCAGTTCAGTACCTTTGGGTAGCAATGGTATACTTCTGGTTATACTCGTACGTCACTAGTAGCTATAATAGGTGTAGTTAGGAGATACTACTTACCATTCCAAGTACAAGGAATCACACAAGAGCCAGTTCATTCATGAGTCTATACTAATACATTACGTGTTACATAAATACGTTTACATAGATACGCTTACATAGATACGCTTACATGAATACATTTACATAGATACGCTTACATGACTACGTTTACATAAATACGTTTACATAGATACGCTTACATGAATACGTTTACATAGATACGCTTACATGAATACTTTTACATAGATATTCTTACATGAATACGCTTACACAGATACGCTTACACGAATACGCTTACAATACATGTTAACAAAACTAACATAACAAGGTGCTATAGCATGGAACAAGTTTAGGATCTAACTATACCAATTAATCACTAATACTTTGTGATAGTTACATTGGGTATACATGATCATAGTAATGGGGATGTTCACAGCTTGCAGAAATGCAGGTTCGTGTTTGGTTCCCAAATCTCTTGATAGAGAGCGTATAGTATGGGTTCTAGGCATCACATTATACCTTAACCCTCAATTAAGGCAAATTAGTACAAAGTAGTCACTTATTACAAATACTACAGTACTTATACTTTGCATACGACAATTGCAAATGGGTTAAAAATCCGTTAATATATTATTAATACCTTTACCATGTGCCACATTCACATAATCGATGAGGTATAAAATAATAATAATAGGTGTACAGTATGGTCTTGGTAGAAGGCTACTTTCAAAAATAGTTAGGTCTTGGTCGTTGACTACTTTTTATACTAGTAGGAATAATAGGGGTTTTCTAGGGTTTTCAAACATTTTCAACTACTTACAAACATTTTCATACTTATACAAACTTTTCTCCAAATGTTTATAAGTCTTCCAGTTTTACAAATCAAAGACACATTAATACTTATGAATTCACCAGCTTTATTGTTGATACTCGCTTTCAAAATAACTTGTATTCTCAGGTCACAAATAGACAGGTATGACGACCAGGTTTTGTGAAGACAGAGAAATCAAGACTCCTCTTTTATTTTGATTATATATTATGTTGTCTTATACTATGAAAGAATGCACTTGTAATTAAAATTATATTATTAATACAATGGATGATGTTGTTGCTTGTATACTACTTTACATTGTTGTGATAGATTTCATGATGTCCTCCGGCCAGAACGTTTCCTCCATTCTCGGTTTTGGGGTGCGACATATATCATAAACAAGTCTGCCATAGTTTATATGTTTGTTAATGTATAAGCTCTGAATTCGTAAAATTATGCATTGAAATCCCAAACTATACCTATTATAGTTTGCATGTAATGTTATGTATTTGGTTCGTGTATTGATCTGAAAACTATGCAATTATGGTTGTAAAATTGAAAATGTCCCTCATGCTCAGCATGTTACAAAAGGGATAAAATATCTAAATATTTTATAAAATGTAAAAATCTTTTTGGTTGTATTAATTGCATAAGTTTTAAACCCGTTCAAGTTCTTTTGAATAAGTTCACAAAATCACTTGTGTTTGTCTTGTATCCCCCCTAAAAACGTTAAAAATTGTAAAAGCATAGGGGTATGAACTCACTGTTGGTTGCATGAAAGTGTCGGACTACGAAACTGGAACTGAGGACCCTCGAGTTGTACGCAAAGTTAACAAAATCCTATCAATAATTAAACACATATTTGAATCTAAAATTAGCGATTTCATTAGATAAAGTGTTGAAAAAACACTTGCTTTCAGTTAAGGAATATTATCAGGACTCGATTGAATCAGGAAAAGCGGGTTTTCTACCAAGATTCAAGAAGTAGGGTTGATTACGGCCGTGACGGGATTACGGCCGTGAATTGTTCCCGGTCGTGAACTGATCTCGGAAGTGAACAGTTTAGTGTTGTTGAAGGTTTTATTGTCTTGTAAGGTTTGAAGGGTTTACGACTCCAATTATGAAGATTTGAGGGGTTCACGGTCGTGAACTCAAGAACACGATGTTTGAATCGACAAAAAGTGGGTGTTGATGCTCCAAAATGTGTTCTAAGGCAGATAGAGTGACAAATGAAGAGAAAACTTGTAAAATCTAGAGTTTTCGGGTGAGGGCTTCTAGAGAGAGAAAGTGTGTTTGCTGCCAAAAAAGTATAAATGAGGGTAGGGGTCATGTATATATAAGTTGGGGCCCAACCGTGAAGGCTATACGGTCATGATCGGGTTCACGGCCATGAACACCAGTCAAGCCGGAGTCACTGATTTTTCGGAGTAACTCGGGTTTTTGTGCAATTTTGGTTCTAACTTATATATAAATTTCAATTATATAACTTAAATAATTTTCCAAACCATAAGAATTTGACGGTACTAAATAAAAATTCAAAATTTATTTAATGGAAATCAACCAACGTTAACGGAAAAAGATTCGGGTTGTCACAACCATTGGTGTCTAATTCGTTCCATTTCCCCATTTTCTACAATAGATAGAACCATTTCTCACTCCACGTTTAACCGGTGTGTCATCACGGGCCTGCAAAATAATTAATGCTCATCTTTTCCCGAAATGAATTTTTTTTATTTATTTAGTTTAATCTGAAAATGGTAAAAAAAACACAAGGGTTTTTAACTTTAACAGTTGTAATTAAAGCAATCTCAATAACTTTTTGAAATCCTGAGGTATAAACCAACCCCCCCCCCCCCCCCATTTCTTCCCAATATACCTTTTAGAACTTTTTCATCTTCTTCATATTCTTCTTGCTAAAAACCCTTTTCAAGCAAGTTATCAAACTATTTACTGTAATCATGATGAAATCTGGCGTATCGAAGAAACAATCCAAAGCCTCTAGCTCAGCATGACCAACAGGGTCTAAATCCACAATCAAAGACCTAACTCCATCGATTGCACCCAACAATTACAAAGGATTCTTTGAAGATCATCAATCGTACAATAAACCCATCAAACTAATGATCAGGATTCTTCCAACTCACCCTTTGTTTGGCGCATTCGATTCATTTACTGAAGTTGTTCCATTGGCGGTTCTTTTCAAATGTGCATTCTCTGCTTTCAGACCTAACAACAATTATAACATCCATAATTTTTTCTCCAAATTTAAATTTTTTCAATCATAAATAAAATCAAACAGCGTTTGTTTACAAAAATGTTTTCAAATTAATATCCATCAGAGTGTCCCAAAATCATGACATAAGGATGAGGAGCGGTACGGTCACGCCTTCGCCTTGCCATGATCTCCTAAAGTACCTAAAACAATAAACTGAAATTTGTAAGCCCGGGGGCTTAGTGAGCTACCCCCAAAATACCAATACCACACTGACAATACCATATCAGTAATAATCAATCAATCAACATGCACACTGGGCCATTGGCTTGACTGGACCGCCCTACTGGGCCTACAGTCTATCTGGAACTATCCCGAGCCTTTGGCATGACTGGTCTGTCACGTGGGCCTACAGTCTCCCCGAACCGCTCATAGGGTATGTTGGCCTTCAGCACAAAGTAGGACCGTATCAACCCAACCAACAAGCAAATAACCATGTGTGCATAACTATCATATATTGGCATATACAAACATCAAACATATCCATCTCACTGATCATCAATCATAGAGTTCTCCTATAACTAGAGTACCGACCTAGAAGGTCACTAACATACCAATCCCTACAGATCATAAGAGCATAACATACTATCTACCCTGATTCCGATCTAACAAATCATAACCACATGTAGCATACCATAACAATAACAACTAAAGGGATGACCTTGGTGCCGTAGACCCTATCGATATAGTGAGGATAACTCACCTTGTAGATGTCGACTTGAAAGGTAAATTCCAACTCTCGGATCACTTGACACAGCCTCCACCACCTATTATCATAGTAAAACATACTCATAAGTCCTTAACCTTATTAGGTACTCCATAACCCACTAGTCAACCCCTGGTCAAAGTCAAAGTCCTCAGTCAAGGTCAACAGTCCATGTTGACCATAACTCGCCGAGTACCCTCGGCTACTCGCCGAGTCATCAGAGTGACTTGTCAAGTTCCTTCGATTCTCATTCAAACTTGAAGGCCACCCGTCGAGTTCCCTCCATGCAACTCGACGGATATACACACATACATATCCATGAGAAAACTCATCTGAATCACCGAGTTATTCTTCAACTCGTCAAGTTTATGGCAATCTAAATCGGACTCGCCGATTTGTTCATCCAACTCATCAAGTTTATAGTCATCTTCATGTGACTCGCCGAGTCAACCTTGCAAATCACCGAGTCCGTTCAGTCCTTTCTCCATACAGACCTACTTTGAGCCATGCAGTAGCTCCAACTCATAGATCCAAGCTTCTAGGGCGTGCTTATCACATAAAGTTGCAAACTTTACGTGCATACATGGATTTAAAGGCTCCAAATGCCAAATCTAAGTTCTTAATGGATATTCATACTTAAGAGGGACCTCAATCATGATCAAAGTTGTAACTTTATGCTTCTAGAATTCGAAGAGAATCCAGATCTGAAGTTACAACTTCAGATCTAGCCCATAGCTCATCATAGCAACTTGATATTCCTAGAAAAACCCTAAAACTCAACCAATGGAAGAGATCTACAAGAAAGATGGTGATTTGGGTACCTCTGGAAGATTATTTCTAGGATGAGTGTTGATTTCCACACTCTAATTTCTCCAACCTCCTTCTCCTATAAGTCTTCTCCTTCCAAAAATCCTCTTTTCAAGCTTCTACACATACATAAGGCACACACACGAATAAGGGCTCTCAAGGACTCTTTAGAACTGTAAAGAGGTCCAAGGGAGGCTAAGTTCCCTTTAAATAGGGCTACAAACCCCGGGGATTTAGGGTTTTATCTGCCAGCTCCTAATCGCCAAGTCCCAATATGGACTCGTCGAGTAGGTCACTTAACACGCGATCCCACCCCGTTGCTACTCGACGAGTAGGGAAATCAACTCGTCGAGTACAGATTAACCTAATACATCTTGTTTAAAACAATACCTGAGAATAGGGGCGTTACAACAATCTTCAAAAAGTTCATCTGAATATCATCCACAACTCTTTGGTGGTTTTGACCAAAGAAAAATTCCTTTCTGCAATCAACTTAAGAGTGCTTCCTTCAACAAATTTCTACTCTCCAAGCACCTCACATGTATTTTCCTCTCTTTATCAAATGGGGTACCAAACAAAACTCAAATGCGTAGCAGAATTCAAGAAAAGCAAATTGCTAGCTTTTTGGCAATTTCTTTGTCATATTGTAATCATGTGCCTCTCAAGCAGAACTGGAGGGACAGATAACATTGGGAAAAAAAATTGGACATCGTATGGAGTATCTACATTCGAAATGTAGTCAACTATGGGTAAATCATCTAGGATGATTTTCTATTGTAACATCCTAAAAATTAGGTATATCTCTTTAATCCTTCTTATTTTCCAAGTTGTCAAAAGTAACCCAAAATAGAAAGTGGTGACAAGTGGGTACATTGGGCATACTAAAGGGTACATTGCGCGTACCCATAGATGTGCCTTTGATGTGGATTCAACCCAGTACGCAGGGCGTACTGGGCCTAGACTCAAAACCCTAAATGAGACATGAGAACTATAAAAGGAATGTTATGGCCTCCAACCCAACCACCATTTCCAGTGAGTGAAACCCTAAAATAGCTAAACTTTTGTTCTAAACTTGTGTGTGTGTGTGTGTGTGTATTTAAGCTTGAAAGTGTCATTGTGTAATCGTGAAGAAGAAGAGCAGACCTTGAGGAGGAAAGATTGGAGTCCAAGCTTCTAGATCTGAGCTAAACTGAGTGGGGAGCTTCTCACAAAGGTAAAAAGCTTCAAACTTTACGACTCTTCTATTATGAACATCATATAAGAGCATATTTAGGGTTTAAGTCCCGAAGGTGGATACTTTTTGAGCAAAGGAACTCCATGGACCTTGATCTACCCCATTTCAGTGTATCTTGTGTTATAAATCCATAAAAATCCAATCATGGATGTTAAGATTGAGTCATGCATGAGTTTAGGGCATTATAGGGAAAGAGAATGTGTGTTTGAAATGATTGGTGACCTTTACAACCATGCAAAGGCTTAAAGGTTTCGACTTTATGGCTTAAGAGACAGTTGAGTGCCTAGATCTGAGATATGAGCTTATGTCTTAATCTATTTAGACCAAAAATCATGAAAGTATGAAACTAGGACTCACGTTGGGCGTAATCCCAGTACGCGCCACGTAAGGGGTTGACTTCCCCGATTCTGGATGACCACGGATTATATCCCGCGTAAAGAACTGGTATGTGCAGCGTACCTCCCTACAATTAACTTTCGTTGACTTTTAAGGTTTGGTCAACATGTGGACTTTTGGTCCATTAGAGGGGTAAAATGGTCTTTTAGCCTTCTGAGAGAACATGGGAAGGGATTAGTCTAGCCTTGAGAGTCCTTACTCATTTGAGATAATTACTTTATGTGTTTAGGCGAAGGATAGATCAATATTTCGATTTCGAGACTTTCCGAGACTACTCAAGGTGAGTCTTCTCACTATACATTACCTAAAGTGGTATCTATGTGCAAACCGAAGGGTCTTACGTGTTATGTGCTTGCTTGAGATTATGTGCTTTTTGATTTATGTATGTTATGTGATATTAGACTAGAACGGAGGGTCCAACGACTTACGAGGCCAGAGGGTCCCCAATTAGACCGGACCAGAGGGTCCAACGATTTAGACTAGACCAGAGTATCCAACGAGTTATGGGACTGGAGGGTCCTATTGTGATACATTGACTGGAGGGTCTTACCGAGTTATAGCCTCGAGTGGCTTAAGTGTTGTATTTGGAATTTTGGGGAACTCACTAAGCATTTAAGCTTACAGTGTTATGTGATATGTGTTTCAGATACCAGCAAGGATCGCGGGAAGGCGCCAGCATGATCTGTACACAATGATATAGTATTATGAATTATGTATCTGAGATTCTGGGATATGTTTCTACTGAGATAACTTTTGAAACATTTGATGTTTTGAGTTTATTTTATGAGATATTTTATGTTTGAAAATGAAAAATCGTTTTTAAAATTCATGACGTTACAAGTTAGTATCACAGCCTTGGTTTGAGGGGTTCAGATGCACTTTCGGGCGTATCTGGACTTAAACTGAGGATTTGAGAAAAAAAATTCATAAAAGAAACAATTTTCTCTAAAAGAGTAAAAGATTTTGAGAAAAGCATAACGGAGCAGTGTGTACGATTAGCCAGCGCCCAAACGGTGATTTCCCAAAATACCCTTACATTATGTGTTATGAGATATTGTGTGATATGCTATGCATGCTAGAGTAGGCTAGGTATTCATATCTAGGATTGGAGTGGCCTGATTTGTGATGCCTTAGCCTAAGAGATTACTGCTACTATGAGTTACTTCGAGAGTGGGTAGGTAGCAGCGAGGAGATTATGAGTGGTCTACTGGAGGGTAACCTGTGTTCAGTGAGATATAGTGTACTTCTGATATGGGATCCTAGGAGGAGGACTTGGGGTGAATACTAATGTGGTGTGGAAGGTAGTATAGGGCCCATACTACTAGAAACACCGGATCAGTGAGCAGTCCAAGTAAGTATCCTCAGGGTACTAAGGAACAAGTAGGGTTGAGTATCGAGTGCGAGTATACTCGAGCGAGTCTTTGATTTTGTTTATGTTGTGTATAAGAGACATCATGGTTGGGACACGCCAGACACCAGGGGCAGTGGCGTTAGTGACGAGGAGATTCTTCGGATGATTCATAATGAGGTGGTCGCAGCGATCCGGGAGGCCATCCCGAAGATGTTTGGGTCTATCAAGACCATGTTGATTGAGAAGTTTGATGAGAGATATGTTGCAGTTACTGAGGCGGCTTCTGCTGTAGCCACTGCAGCTATCGCTGCCGTGAGGCCACAGGTGGGTGAATCATTGTTGTACCGAGAGTTCAGCAACGTGAAGTCACCGAAGTTTGACGGGACTCAGGATCTGATAGTTGCGATGAGGTGGATCTCTGACATTGAAGGATGCTTCTACACCTGCTCTTGTCCGGAGCATCTGAGGGCACGGTTTGCTCTGAACCAGCTTCGCTTGGGAGCGAAGGACTGGTGGAAGTTTGTGACGGCTAATTTCACTCCTGCAGAGATTATAACGGTGACCTGGGAGAGGTTTACCACCATGTTCCGAGACGAGTATGTTCCCCCGGTGGAGAGGGAACGGTTGGTGCATGAGTTCTTGTCCCTCAATCAGGGGACGGAGTCCATGACTGTGATTATGCGGATGTTTCATGAGAGTGCGTTGTTTTGCCCTGAGTACGTGTCTACCGAGCAGGCACGTGTGAGTCGATATCTTAGCATACTGAGGAGATATATACTAGACATTTTTCGAGCTCCAGGAAAATTCCTAGAAGAGGGAGATTAAGCTAAAGACTCAGGTCAGGGAGGAGGCCGAGTCTCAGAGGAGGGACATGAGACCAGTACAGTCACAGCCGGCAGCCAAGCAGGCAAAGCCCGCTGATTCAATATCTGGGGGATAGAAGGGTTGCACTTATGGTAAGTGCGGCAAGAGCCATGAGGGATTATGCAGAGCAGGGGTGTGCTACATGTTTGGAAAGGAGGGGAATTTCGTGAGGGATTGCCCTAAGGGGTTTGCAGTTTTCTTTCACCACAACCAGAATGGCCATCGGAAGGTCGAGTGCCCACAACTACTTCAGGGATCAGCATAGGGATCTGCACCTGCTGCTAGAGCTACCGAGGTCCAGCTAGCGAAAGCCGAGGCACCGAAGGCTCGCGAGAGAGCTTTCCAGTTGATAGCGGACGAGGTCGGCGCAGCACCCAATGTCGTGGCTAGTATGTATTCTGTTATTTACTATTACTGAGTTTGAGATATTATGCTTATATTGTGGTATGCTTAGGTACTTTTCTTGTGAATTATGTACTTGCCTTGGTGTTATTTGACTTGGGTGCGAGTCGATCTTTCATATCATTAGCATTTAGTCAGCACATCAGTATCTGACGAGAGGCGTTGATTCGACCTCTGCGAGTTTCTATAGCTGACGAGCGAGCAGTTTTTGCTACTGATGTGATTCGAGGATGTGTACTCGAGATTTTTGGTGTTGAGTTCCCGATAGATTTGGTATCGATTGCGATGGGGGATGTCTGTGTCATCGTGGGCATGGACTGGTTGAGCCAATTTGGAGCTGTTATCAACTGCGAGCGTCATTTGGTTACCATATGAGACCCTAGTGGGGGAGTACTTACAGTGTATGGAGAGAGTACCTGATCTGGGTCAGCATTTTTCTTGGCTTCTGAAGCGAGACAGAGTCTACAGCATGGTTGTAGAGGGTTTATAGCCTATGTGATGGATGCACAAGTTGTCGCAGATAGGCCGAGTTCTGTTGATGAGGTTCCGATAGTACGTGAGTTCCCAGATGTTTTTCCCGAGGAGTTGTCGAGTGTGCCTCCGGAGAAGCAGGTGGAGTTCCATATTGATTTGGTTCCAGGAGCGGCGCCTATTGCCAAGGCACCTTATCGCCTTACACCACCAGAGATACAGGAATTATCCTCGCAGCTTTAGGAGATGCTGGGGAAGGGATTCATCCGACCAAGTAGCTCACCATGCGAAGCACCGACCTTTTTGTCAAGAAAAGGATGGTTCACACCGGATGTGCATTGATTACTGGGAGTTGAACAAGTTGACAATCAAGAACCGTTATCCACTACCGAGGATTGACGATATGTTCGATCAGTTGCAAGGTGCATCTTGGTTCTCCAAGATAGACTTCAGGTCTGGATATCATCAGATGAGGGTGCGTGATGAGGATATCCTGAAGATGGCGTTTAGGACTCATTATGGGCATTACGAGTTCGTGGTGAGGTTTTTTGGGCTCACCAATGCACCAGCAGCATTCATGGATCTCATGAACCGAGTGTGTAGAACAATGTTGGACTGATTGGTGATTGTTTTCATCGATGATATTCTAGTGTATTCAAGATCCAAAGAGCATCTGAGAGAGATCCTTGGAGTATTGAGATTGGAGAGGCTTTATGCTAAATTCTCCAAGTATGATTTCTGGTTACGAGAGGTCTAGTTCTTGGGGCACCTTATTAATCAAAATGGGATATTGGTCGATCCGACCAAGATTGAGGCTGTTATGAGTTGGGAGGTACCATGATCCCCCACCGAGATCAGGAGTTTTGTAGGGTTGGTTAGCTACTATCGGAGATTTATCAAAGATTTCTCCAAGATTGTCATTCCCCTTACCAGATTGACCCAGAAGGGCATTGCTTTTTTTTGGGGTCCCGAGCAGCAAACCTCGTTTGAGACTCTTCGCCAGAGATTATGCGAAGCACCGGTGTTAGCCCTTCTGAAGGGAATGGAGGATTTCGTTGTGTATTGTGATGTGTCTATATCGGGGTTGGATGCGGTGCTTATGCAGAGAGGGCACATGATATCATACGCATCGAGGAAGTTGAAGCCTCATGAGACGAGGTATCCCACCCACGATTTGGAGTTGGGGGCAGTGGTGTTCACCCTCAAGATATGGCGCCATTATTTGTATGGGGTTCGGTGTACCATATACACGGACCACAAGAGTTTGAAGTATTTGATCGATCAGCCCAACCTGAATATGCACCAAAGGAGATGGTTGGATGTGGTAAAGGATTACGACTATAAGATCCTGTACCACCCGGGCAAGGCTAACGTGGTAGCCAATGCTCTGAGCCGCAAGGCAGAGAGTGCCCCGATTCGAGATATATGTATGAGGATGACGGTAATGACTCCGATGTTGGATACCATTCGAGAGGCCCAGGCAGAGGCTGTGAGACCAGAGAAACACAAGAGAGAGCGGGTGATTAGGCAGGTATCTGAGTTTGTTACCGATAGTCGATGGCTTATGACCTTTCATGGTCGGATTTGGGTGCCATTTATGGGCGGGGCACATAGCCTACTGATGGAGGAGGTGCACAGATTGAGATTCTCGATCCATCCCGCGCCATTAAGATGTATTTGGACCTGGAGAGAGATTATTGGTGGTCCTATATAAAGAGCGATGTGGTGTGGGTAGTAGAGAGGTGCTTGACCTATCGCTGGGTTAAGGCTGAGCACCAGCACCCACATGGAAAGTTGCAGCCACAAGAGTTTCCCCAGTGGAAATGGGAACAAATTTCTATGGACTTCATAAATAAACTGCCGAGGACCACGAGGGGTGTTGATGCAATTTGGGTGATTGTGGATCGGCTGACGAAGAGCGCTCGTTTCCTTGCTGTCAGTGAGAGCACCTCTGCGGAGAGGTTGGCAAAGATATATGTTATAGAGGTGGTATCACGGCATGGAGTGCCGATTTCGATTGTGTCAGACCGAGATGTGTGTTTCACTTCTAGGTTCTGGAAGAAGTTCCATGAGGAGTTGGCTACGAGATTGCACTTCAGTACTACTTACCACCCACAAACGGATGGCCGGAGTGAACGAACGATACAGACGCTCGAGGACATGCTTTGAGCATGTGTTATGGACTTTAAGGGAAGTTGGGACACATACCTACCTTGGGTTGAGTTTTCTTACAACAACAGCCACCATTCGAGTATTGGTGTGCCTCCCTTTGAGCTTTTATATGGGAGGAGGTGATGTGTAGCACTGAGATAGTGCTTAAGACGACTGAGCATATACAGCAGGTCAGACAGAGGTTACTGACAACTCAGAGTCGCCAGAAGAGTTATGTTGATAGGCGGAGATCCGAGCTCGAGTTCCAGGTTGGAGACTTTGTACTCCTGAAGATATCGCCTCGGAAAGGAGTGATTCGATTTAGGAAGAGGGGCAAATTGGGGCCCCGATACATTCGTTCTTTTAGGGTGGCCACTAGGGTGGGCAAGTTAGCTTACCGTTTGGAGCTACCTGAGGAGTTGAGTCAGATTCATAACACCTTCCACGTATCCCAGTTAAGGAAGTGTGTAGCCGATGAGGCGGCAATTGAAGCATTGGGGGATATTCAGGTGGAAGCGAGCTTGAATTACATCGAGAGGCCAATCACAATACTGGATATGAAGATCAAGGTTCTGAGGAACAAGGAGGTGCCTCTGGTTCAAGTCCAGTGGCAACATCAGAGAGGGTCCGAGCTAACTTGGGAGCTGGAGTCGGAGATATGGGAGTAGCTACCGGAGTTATTTACAGCATGAGACTTCAAGGGCGAAGTATGATTCTAGTGGGGGAGAATTGTAACATCCTGAAAGTTAGGTATATCTCTATTATCCATCTTCTTTTCCAAGTTGTCAAAAGTAGCCCAAAATAGAAAGTGGTGACAAGTAAGGGGCTGTTTGGTAGGATCCTAATTTTTAAGATCTGATATTTTAAGAGATCTGAATTCTTAATAGGGTCTGAAATTATAAGAGTTGAATGTTTAACATGTTGTTTGGTTGGGACATCTGAATTGTTGTGCTGAATTATACAAATGACCATTTTACCCTTCTATTTTATTTTATATTGAACCCAAGTGTCTATTTATAAAATAACCTAATCAATTTCTTAAATAATCATACAATATAACCAAATTAAACATAAATTCTTTCAAATTCACTTCTTTCAATCCATTGTAACATAAAAATCATACAATATAACCAAATTAAACATAAATTATTTCAAATTCACTTCTTTCAATCCATTGTAACATAAAAATCATACAATATAACCAAATTAAACAAAAATTCTTCCAAATTCACTTCTTTCAATCCATGGAAACATAAACATCATACGATGGCCAAATAAAAGTACTTTTTTCAATCCATGGTGCAACTAGTGAACCAAAGACTTTCTACTTCCTGCACACTTAAGAAACAACCATATAATTTATCACTCTTTTATCAAAAAAAAAAATTAATCAAAACTTTTAAGCACAAATCAATAGAAATCATCAACTTAAGTAATAAATTGCCCATTTGCAACAGGTACACAAGTTAATAATCAAAGTTCGTAACAAAAATTTCAGAATCCAAGCTCATAATTGTTTCAAGTATCAAAATTTCAGCATCAAATTTTCAAACAGATCAGATTTCAAGAATCACCCACATTAAACATTTTATACACACGTCAACACTTAAATCCCAATCCAAATCTGTCACAAGCAAAACATTCAAAATATAGCAAATAATGGAGTGAAAGTCACCTCCAATATGGTGTTCACAAATTTATGAACAACATTTTAACTCAAACATAACAGCTTGAACAATGTTAAACTTCAACTTGTATTTGATTCATAAGTATCAGCATAAGCATAGAACGATAAAGCCCACCCAATGTAAGTAAAGCCATTAAACATCATCAAATGAATATCCCCTGATTACATTCATAATCTAATATTCCTTAGGCCCTAGCATTTACAAAGTAACATTTTTGGATATTACAGACACAAAAATATAAATGATCATGAAAAAGTGAGTAATAGATGGTCTGGAGGATAACCTTCTTAAAAACCCTTGAGGCTTTTAGGTGCTGAGGGTTTGAAATAACTCCATTAACCTGCTATCAACCTATCACACACATTATATAATTACCTCATATTTTCTAATTAAATTGACCAAGGGATTTTGTTTAAGCATATTAAAAACACATAGAACAAGCTCAGACACCTCTTGGTGGTAAAAGAAAACAGAAAAAAATCGAGTTTTGGGGGGAACCCAACAGATGGAATGGAGTTACTTGTGTACGTCGATGAGAAGAAAGAATCAGAGGAGGTGTGAGTTTGAGAAGAAAAAAATCGACTCATTGACCAATCCATTCATATAAACAGAAAAAATCAAGTTTCGTGGGGAAAGAAGGAAGAAGAGCGAACCTGGATTGTCGGAGTCGGAGGAGGCGCTGTTGTAGGCGTCGGTGGAGGAGGCGGCGATGTTGGGTGCAGTGGCGTCGTCGCAGGCAGTGGTGAAAGGAAGAATAACGCAAGGAAGATGGAGGAGAAGAGGAGGCAGTGTGTTTTGGTGAAAGTCGATCCTTAGGGCACAATAGGAAACGCGTTCTTTTTTTTTTTTTTTAAATTCAGACTTTGTTTTATATCTGAAAAATTAAGAGGTATTTACAATTTTAAGAGGTAAAAAATAAGATGTAAACAAACGATATGAATCTAAATATTTAAGACATTGCCTCTTAATCTTGCAATTAAGAGGTAAACAAACAGGTCCTAAGTACGATGGGTGTACTGAAGGGTACGATGCACGTACCCATGGGCGTGCCTTTGATGCGGACTCAACCCAGTATGCGGGGCGTACCAAAGTGTACGTGGGGAGTACTGGGCCAAGACTCAAAACCCTAAATGAGACATGAGCACTATAAAAGGAATGCTATGGCCTCCATCCTAGCCACCATTTCTAGAGAGTGAAACCCTAAAAGTGCTAAACCTTTGTTCTAAACTTGTATCTGTGTATTTGAGCTTCAAACTGTCATTGTGTGCTTATGAAGAAGAACAGAAGACCTTGAGGTGGAAAGATTGGAGTCCAAGCTTCTAGATCTGAGCTAAACTGAAGGGGTGAGCTTCTCACAAAGGTAAAAAGCTTCAAACTTTAACATCATATAGGAGCATATTTAGGGTTTAAGTCCTAAAGGTGGAGACTTTTTTAGTAAAGGAACTCCATGGACCTTGATCTACCCCATTTCAGTGCATCTTGTGTTATAAATCCATAAAAATTCAATCTTAGGCGTCAAGATTGAGTCATGCATGAGATTAGGGCTTAATGGGGAAAGAGGATATGTGTTTGAAATGATTGGTGACCTTTACAGGCATGCAAAGGCTTAAAGGTTTCGACTTTATGGCTTAAGAGATAATAGAGTGCCTGGATGTGAGATATGAGCTTATGTCTTAATCTATTCAGACCAAAAATCATGAAAGTATGAAACTTGGACTTACGTTGGGCGTAATCCCAATACGGGCTGCGTAAGGGGTCGAGTTACCCGATTTTGGATGACCACAGAGTATGCCTCGCATACAGAGCTAGTATGTGTAGCGTACCTCCCTATAGTTGACTTTCGTTGACTTTTAAGGTTTGGTCAACATGTGCACTTTTGGACAATTAGAGGGGTAAAATGGTCTTTTAGCCTTCTGAGAGAACACGAGAAGGGATAGTCTAGCCTTGAGAGCCATTATTGATTTGAGATAATTTCTTTATGTGATTAGGCAGAGCCTAGATCAATATTTTGATTTCGACACTTTCCGAGATTTCCTAAAGTGAGTCTTCTCACTATACGTTACCTAAAGTGGTATCTATCTGCAGACCGGAGGGTCTTATGTGTTATGTGCTTGCTTGAGATTATGTGCTTTGTGATTTATCTATGTTATGTGATATTCGACCGGACTTACGAGGCCAGAGGGTCCTCAATCAGATCGGGTCGGAGGGTCCAACGATTTAGATCGGACCAGAGGGTCCAATGAGCTACGGGACTGGAGGGTTCCGCTGAGACACATTGACCGGGGGGTATTACCGAGTTATAGTTTCGAGTGGCTTATGTGTTGTATGTGGTATTTTGGGGAACTCACTAAACATTTATACTTACCGTGTTGTGTGATATGTGTTTCAGGTACTAGCGGGGATCGCGGGAAGGTGCCAGCATGATCTGTACACAATAATAGAGTATTATGCATTATGTATCTGAGATTCTGGGATATGTTTCTATTGAGATAACTCTTGATACATTTGATGTTTTGAGTTTACTTTATGAGATATGGTATGTTTTAAAAATAAAAAACTGTTTTCAAAATTCACGATGTTACATCTTCAAGGATGCCCCAAAGGAAGGCATGATAGTGCTCACATTTGTTAGGTTCTCCTCAGTATGTCTTGTTGATCTACATAAAGACGACAAATACCATAAAAGCCACAATATTTTCACGCGTATTTGAGAAAACCTTTTTTTGTTGGCTTTGACTACAAATGGGACATAGAGTTATCACTCTAGCCTTTTTAAGGATTTTCATTGTTAACTTCGTTAATTTTTTTAGAAAATCAGTTATAAAAGTTTAAATTTGGTCCCTCTAGTTTGCAAACATTCACACAACATGTTCAAAACTCGGTTTTATGTTTTTTTAACTTCTTTATTTTCATTTTTTTTTATTTTTTTTTAATGAAAGCTAAACTTGCTTTTATATATATATATATTTTTTTTAATTTTATATATTTTTTATATTTTTCATTTTTTTTTGGTTTTTTAAAATTTTTTTATTTTTTAACTTTTTTTTTTTCGTTTTTTATATTCATCTATTTTTCATTTTTTTTTCATTTTTGCTTTATTTTCATATTTTCGTTTTTTTTAAACAAATAAAAAAAACTTAAACAACAAAAAATGTAATATACTCTAATATATTCATTCACTTTACACTTTCTAAAAAATATCGAAAGAAATTATGAAATTGACGAAAAACAAAACATAACAAAAATACGAGAAAAAAAACAAAAAACATATAAAACAAATAGGAAAAATATAAAAAATATATTCATCCACTTTAAATTTTTGATAAATCTCAAAAGAAGTTATTAAATTGACGAAAAGCAAAACATAAAAAAATGAAGAAAAATAAAACTTAAAGTATAAAAAAGAATTTAAAAAAACGATAAAAATATAAAAATAAGTTTAATTTTGACTAAAAAAATAAAAATAAAAAGTTAAAAATCATAAAACCGAGTTTTAGACATGTGATGTAATTTTTTGTAAACTATAGATTTGAACTTTTATGACTTAAAAAAAAAAAAAAAAAAAAAAAAAAAAAAAAAAAAATCAACCATGAAAATCGTTAAAAAGGTTAGAGTAATAATTCTATGTCGCCAAAAAAATATTAATAGGGTTTTTTTCAAATACGTAAGAAAATATTGTAGCTTTTATGGTATTTACTTAAAGAAAGATGCTAAACTTAGTATTGAAAAAGACATTATTTTTGTTGCAAAGATGATAGAACAAAGATTAGAAGCAACAGTGATTTGATTTCCATTAAAGTGTTAGATTATATAACCTATATTTTCATATTTTGCGGAAAACAAAGCATTTCATAAAATGTTTGCAAAACTTATAGTGCGTCTATACAGTCGAGATTCCATGATATTGTTAGAAAACTTGTTATATGAAATTAAAGAGTATTTCACAATTACTTTAAACAATTTCATTTTGTGAGAAATTGCATGTTAACTAAAATACTTTTAGCATAATGATGGTTTGTGAATCATTTTGAGATTTTCCTTTTTTATGGATTTTAGTATCCATTAATAAGACCCGACTATTCAAATACATATAAATAATTAGTAAATACATTTTAATCTATATGGAGATTTGGCTTTTTAAAAGATAGACTGAATCTTAACAATACTATAATTTTAAAACGTTTAAACATTTAATCTAAAATTATTACAATCGCCAATAAAATAATATTTTAAGTAGTTCATACTATTAACACCAGATATACAAATATCTAAAGTAAAAAATAGCAATTGATGCCATCTCTATATGAATTCTTTTCATTTGATCTCGTGATATTTCTGAATTTAAAAATTAAAATAAGTTTGTTGCTGAACTTTTTAGATAGGATTGAGTTTTAGTGAAACATAACATTTTTTGTAAAAGAAACTTATCGTCATTTGTGATCTCAAGGCTTAAGGTACGTAATTTCAACACAAAGTATAGAGTTCAAATTATGGTACGTTAGAGATATTAGTAGTGTATCATTTATAGCTTATTATTTATTTTTTTTATCTTTATTCTCATAAAAATAATAATTTTATTCTTTTTTTAATATGTGATACTTTTTCACACATCATAATTAATACATATTTTATTTTCATTTTATCATTTGTTATCATATTATATTTCCTAAATAATAGATATCACTTGATTTGTCATCATAGTATATTTTCTAAATAATGCATGTCACTTGTCAACTTATTAATTCTCAATTTTAAATTTTAAATTTAAAAATTTTCACTTTAATTATATTCAATTAATAATATTAGAATAAAAATTAAAATAAAATTAATACAAATTATAAAGTGATACAATTTTACATATTTATTTAAATAAATGATTAAAGTTTATATAACTAAAAAAAATCTCTTATTTAATAATTTCTTTAAACAAATTAATTAATAAATTTGAGGTTTTACTATAAAAATTTAATTAATTTCGTAATCGTAATTTCACGGGTTATAAACTACTATTTATAATAAAGTAACCGACTTTAACAAAGTTGTCGATATCATATACCATCAAATTTGGTGCCAAATTAATGGATTTTTAGTTGGTTTTGTTTTTGTGCTAAAATATATTTCCAACATCATTTTTATGACCGATATGGAGTGAAACAAACCATACATAATTAAGATATTGTTAAACTAATTATATAATTGTGAACTCACATATTGTCATCTAAATGAATGGGCAAATGACTTAGGATCGTCAAACCTAATAATGTTTAAATAATTTTCTAATGAATATAATAATTAAATACGAGAAAAATACAAATAGCTAGGATGATCATAAACCTCTTGTAAGCAAAGATGAGTCTTGGCAAAAGAAAAGAAAGAGGTCAAAATGCATAGATATGTTTCCCTTTAAAATCTTAATGCACATAAAGAGAGAACGTCCTCAGAATATGACCACAGGGAATCGATCAGATCTCTTACTAACCTCCATGTTCCTAAACAGTATCCAAAAGTCAAATCCCATGTGACACCCACCATTTTTTTCATACAACTTCATCATCATTTCTTGAATTCTTCAACTATTTACACACACAAATCTTCAAGCAGTACTCTCATTGTTAGAGGAAGCTCATAATTTCCATACCCATACCCATACCCTTATACCCATCACTATTATAATCATACGAAATGATCCGCGTATGTATGTAATTAATCTGAAGAACAAACCCAGGGTTCAATAAACCCTTGATCACTTTTCATACCAGCACCATGATGATCCGCCGCTTTTTCATTGATATAGTTCGCGTCGCCATTCCAGTTTCCCGACGCCATCTGGTCGCTGTTTCTTGCTTTGGTGGTTGAGGATGTGGGTGCAGTTCCTGTGGTTGAAACAAGGTCTGGTAGAGTGGTGTGGAGTCCATCAATCTGGGTTTGCCCGATCACACCAAACCCATTTGAAGATACATCATTTTGTGTGGTTTTCTGGTTCAGATATGAAGATTGGTTTAGAGGATTAGAAGGAAAGGAGATTGTGTTTTGCATGGTGTTGAGCAGATTAGATGAGTCCAACAATGAAGAGATCGAAGATGAAGAAGACTGGAGTTTTTGTGGGAATGGGTGCAGAAGGTAAGGAGGTAGTTGAGGTTGGTTATCAAAGTTGTTGGTGTTGGATCTCATCATGGGGGAGGATCTACCAAAAAGATCAAAACTTGTCGACAACCTCGGGAACATTGGCGACGATGATGTAAAGGGTGGTGCAGGGATGCCGGTGAATTCTTGAACCATGGCTCTAAAATTACTAGTGTCTGTAGTCAACACGGTAGTCGGTGCTCTCCGCGACGCTCTTGATCGTTTCTTTGGGTTGCGAGCCGGGGGAGGAGGGATTGAAGTGGTTATCGGTTCAGTGTTTGAAGTCGTAACCGGAGAGAACGGTACAGTATGGGCGGCGGTCTGTGACGATGAAGGGAAGAACTGGTGGTCGGAGAAAGAAGGTAGGGTTTTGGACCATATGGCAGAGTCAAGATTATGAGGTTGATGTTGTGGGGACAGCGTAAACATCAAGGGGTTGTTGATCTGATTCTGATCAAACATATAGTGGTTGAAAGGTGGTGGTGGTGGGTGAGGTTGGTGATGATGGGTGATGATGAAACCAGAATCATGAACGGCGGCGCGTGAATCGCACTCCTCTTCAGCACCACTCGATGACTGTAAGCTCCCACTATTTCCTGAATCCATTTTATATCTCTAATTCAACGTTAGACAACCAATCGAACACAGAGTATGAATTAAATCTTCCGGGGAATCAACTGAAGTGGAGAAGAAGTGTTTTTTCAAATATCAAAAAGACGTCAACTTGATCGAAAGGCGTGATCTTGCAGAACCAAATTCGATGGTTGTGGTGATGATGGTTATGTAGAAGAAGGAGAAAAAGATAGGGTTTCCATAAGAACAGAAAGCATCAAATAGAGAGAGAGAAAGAGAGAGAGACAGAGAAGGCTGCTCAGTCAGCTCACGTTTCCACTAGAAAGAAGAGAGTGGGGACATGGGTATAGCATAGTACGCAGCATATATGATATTGAGAGAGAGAAAGAGAAAGAGAGAGATTTGGTTGAAACAGAAGGTGTGAAACAAAGGAAAAAGGATAAGACGTGGTTCAATCCCAGTTGTTTCTTTAAACTTTTTGTAAAAAATTTAGTTCGTGTACGTTGTAAAAATTAAATCATTGGACTTCAAAAATAGCATCGATTTTTCTATTAAACATTTTAAATATCGTTAAATTATAAAGCATTCAAAACTAGATTGTAATCCGTGTTAAACACGGAGTACGTATTAGAAAAATATAAAAGTATTTATATATATTCCATAATAATTATAAAAGAAAGTTTATACCTATTGTTATTATTGAAATGTGAAGAAGAAACACTGAAATCGATAAATATCTATAAACGTCGTAGGACCTCTTTGTAGACAAAGTTTTTTGTTTAATTAGTTGAACGATCTTCCTCGTCATATATAAGTACCTTCAAACATTTTTTGCTTGTTACACGAGAAACAACTACATACCACTGACCATGGGTGAAGACAGATCTACGCAAGTATGAATAGTTTATCAGTCTGGGCATGGATGTTTTTATTTGGACATAATCTAACATTTGATAATGACTGCCATTGACTTTTGTTAATGGTCATAGCGAAACAAACTGCTATTTAGAATTGTCTACGTTGCAAACAAAATGAAAATTTTTTATCGGATAGGGTCAACTTCATGCGAGGTATCTAAGTAGCTTCGTTGAAAAATCTACCAGATATGATTCGTGTTTCAATGGCGTGTCTTCCAAGCCTTACGATTTGTAATCTAGTACCATTGCATAATCCTCAGGTTTGGTCGATATTATGAAGCAACATGCCCTGAACACCTTTTTTAAGTATACGTTTATGGTTGGGAATTCCGGATGCCTTAAAAACATTCAACACATCCGGAGAGTATGCTAATTCGTCAAAAGAATCTTCTGCCTCGGTCTCACATAAGGAATCTAAACTCAGATATGTTTTCCCTTCATCTTTCATCAATTCTAACATGTAGTCGTTGATATCATCAACTTTTTCATTAGTAGGGACCAAGATAGCTTTATCATGAAAATACAATGGATCATCAAGATGGTTCTGAAAAGATAAATAAATGTAGGATACAACTGAATAAATATGGTCACCCATAGAGGGAACGATCACATCTTACAGAAATTCAACTTCAACTTGACCATCATTAGGACCAACGATAGTACCTTCACCAATTTTAAGAATCCAACCAGCGAATGATTTTATCTCTTCGAAATCATTTTTTGGACAACCGACCTAAAGCCGCATGTTTACAGTCAAACGTAAAACTATACATTCACGTCATAATCTTGATGAATGCAATGATGCCTGCATAATATCTTAACGATTTCCTATTTGTATTACTGGAAGAATTTGTCGAAAGTCACCTCCAAATACAATGGTCTTGCCTCCAAATGGTTTATCATTCCAATGAAAGGATAATATCTCTAAGTGTCCTATCAACTGCTTCGAAACAATGACGGTGCATCATTTGGGCTTTGTCCCAAATTATAAGGCTCGCTTTGTTCAACAGGGCAGCTACATCGTTACCTGGCGTAATATAACCAACCGAATTCTCATTCAAGTTAATTGGTATATGAAATCTTGAATGTGTTGTCCTACCACCAGAAAGCAAGAGTGTTGTTATCCTGCTTGAAGCAACATTAATAACTACTTCACATTTAGATCTAATAGCAGCAGACAATATCTTCCAAACAAATGTTTTTCCTGTTCCTCTATAACCATAGAGGAAAAAGACACCACCTTTTTTGTTGTTAACTACATTCATAATTATGTCATAAACATTTTTTTGCCCGACATTTAATTTTGAATGCAGTTGTTGATGTTCAGATTCAAGACTGGACGGATCATAATTAAGCTCATCTTGAATTAATATATTGCAAGAATCTTGAATATATTTTTGATCGGGTAATGGCATATTGGGTATTTGCTTAAAACTCAGTCCACAGGTCAATAAAGATTTCTCAATGTACGACAACGTTAGCTGGTAAATTGCTTCTGGTTTTAGCTTCAACCCTGAAAACATTAAAAAATTATGAATAATTATTTATAATACCAATTAAAGTGAATATGTTTTTTGTGTGAATGGTTTAGTTTATTTAAAAATGTACCTTTTGTAGAGTCGAAATATCTTGTAATATGTCGAAGTCTGTGTAATAGATAGTTTCATATGTTTCCTTATGTATTTGCTAAGGCATCTTTTTGATGAAGCTTAATGTATAGCCTTAGTGTTTTTTGTGTACTTTCAGCCTCCTATAAATAAGAGTTAAACATAAAGTTGATAGAAGAGTTTTCCCATCTTATACTATCAGTTTTGTAATCTTGTTCTCTGAAAGTAATATGAACTAAACCAGACCTTATTTACTTCTTGTGTTCATCTTTTACTCTGATTTGATTCTCATACTCGATTAAACACTTCTACAATTGGTATCAGAGCAGGAATCAATACTGCGAAGATCTGATTTTCAATTGAATCTCTAGTTTTTGAGTCGCGAGTTTGTCTCAAAAGTTTCCACACTGTTTGATTCCAAAAATCATCTCTGATCTCTAGTTTTGATTTGATTCTGCATTTGAATTGTGTAATCGAGTAATCGATTTTGAGTTTTCGATCAATTAATTACTTCAAAATTGAATTCTTTCAAGCTTTTCTGAAAAATATCATCCATATCTTAATGGCGAATTTCAACATGAACACGATGACTTCATTTTCTCATTTGTTAGGATCTTCTACGAAGATTCCTATGTTGATTCCTGAGTACTATGATCAGTGGTTTGATCGAATGGAGGATTACTTGAACGGATTGGACGGGGAGCTTTGGAGCTGCATTTCAAGATCAGTTCAACCTGTGTCAAATGTTCAAAATATCGGAACATCTGGATCATTATCAGGGTCGGCGCCGAGATTTTAGAGACCCTATGCGATTTAACGAAAAATAGGCCCTAAAATTTGAAATATCTCAAAATTTAAGCAAAAAAATATACATTTTAATTTTTATTGCAAATACATAAAAGTAAAATTTCATTCAAAATAATACACAAAAAAGAAATTGCTTCTACTTGAAAACTGTCATCCTCCTAATATTTGTTGAAATAAATTTCTCAATAACATCTTCATATGTAACTTTGTCCAGCATCTTACGCTCAATCGTCATCAAAGCCAACCCATTAAGTCGTTCTGCAGATGCAACAGTAACATGTATAGTCAACATAATTCTATACACAATAGATGTAATAGGAAAACAATCAACACGTTTTAAAAAGTTTAAAATATCAATTGATGTCATTTTTTCTTTGGGCAAGAGATGTAGAAGTAATTTTAACTCAACATACAAGTCAGTTCCATCAATATCTGATTGCTCATCTTTCTTGAGTGAAGTTTCAAGAGACTTACAACAAGATTTTAAGGTTATATCATCTGATGAATGTAGTTTTTCTGAATTAAACAAAAAACCAAATATTTTATCATATTGTTGATATTGTTCAGACATTATAGTTAAAGAAGTAATTGCTTGATCAACAATATAAATAAAATATTTAACCCTAAATTTCTCTTGCGCGGATTGTGAAACACTACAAGAAGTATGGGTTGAAATCTCATCAAAATGTTTTTTTTATTTTAGGTTCACGTTTTTTAGAAAAAATTGGATCGATGCCAATTTCCAAGGCAATATCTTTTGCAGTTTCTAAAGCATTTAAAAAACCATTTTCTCTATATTCTTTAAAAAACGAAATTAGCTCCTTTATTTTTTCCATAGCAACATCAATAAGCACATCTTTTGATTGCAATTGTTTGCTAACTAAATTAACAATATTTAACATTTCATACCAAATTACTAAAGCCAATATAAACTCAAAGTTACCAATTTCGTTTTTTGCTAAAGATTTAGCTTCACTTGTTATTTTTGGATCATTATCATTTTTGGCTACTTGAAGTAAAGCCTTTTGTATGTCAAAAAATTGAAATCTTATAGCTTTAACACTATCAACACGACTCTCCCACTGAGTGGATGACAAAGACTTAGGAGTTAACCCTTTCACATTATCTTTTAAAATTTGTCATCTCTTAGTGGAATTTGCAAAAATTGTATAAATATGTTGTATTGTTCCAAAAAAAAACCTTTAGCTTTACTACAAGTATTAGCCATATCACACAAAGTTAAGTTCAAACTATGACAACTACAAGGAGTATAAAAAGATCTAGAACTTATATCTAAAAGCTTTTTTTGCACTCATTGATGTTTTCCTTTTATATTTGATCCATTATCATAACCTTGTCCACGCACATTATTAATGCAAGATCAAGCAAATTCAATTCAGTTTGTAAAACATCAAAAAGTCATTGGCCGGTTGTATCATTTACATCTAAAACCTCTAAAAAGGATTCTTCAATGCAAACAACATTTGACGAAACATCCACATATCTTAAAATAATAGTCATTTGCTCTTGGTGACTTATATCGGGAGTACAATCAAGTATTATAGAAAAATATTTTGCATTTTTTATTTTTCTAATAATCATAGATTTTATTTCGGAAGAAAGCAAAATTATTAATTCATTTTGTATCCTATGCACAAGATAATGTTTATGGATACCAATTTCATTTGTAATACGTTGTATATGCTCATAAGAAACCATGTCAAATTCAGCCAGCATTTCAAATAAGCCTAAGAAATTTCCATTGTTATCTTCATACACTTTCTCATTAGTACCACGGAAAGCAAGATTATGTTTAGCAAGAATTTTCACAATAGAGATAATTCTCAACAAAACTTGTCTCCAATGAACTTTTTCTTTTTCTAATTGTTTTTGAGCCACATTATCAATAGTTTTATTTTTTTTGTAATCTTAAACGCAAATCATACCAAGTATTTGTATTTTTAACATGTTCCATACTAGTTTCATGCTCTTTAATTCTAGTGTTAAGATGTATCCAATCTCTAAAACCCTCATTTGCTAATTGACCCTTTCCACACCTTTTTTGCAAAATTTTACAACAAAAACAAAAAAATTTATCAATTTTTTTAGAATAAACAAGCCAATCTTTATCACATTTTCCCCATTTGGTAAAGTTTTAGTGTAATATTTTGCAGAAAATCTTCTTAAATATTTATTTTTAGGACCTTTTAGGACCTTTCAATGCTAATATATTTATCATATTAGAATCGAGAACATCCCAATTTCTTGGATCAAATATATCAAAAGTGTGAAAATCAACATTATCATCAACATCAACATTAGGATTATCACTAACATCAACATAATCATTATCATCAATATTATCTTCATTAACAGTTTGTGTTTCATTTTCGGAAAAGCTTTGTATTTTTTTTGTTATAAACTTATCCATAGAACCTCCTTGAGCTTTATTATCTTCTTCAATTTTTGTTTCTTTTTACGTTCTTCATATCTAGATGCACATTTTTTTAATTTAGGAGGCATTGTAAATTATAGAAAAGAAAGAAACGACCTTATTTGCGAATTAAGATTTGTAGATTTCTTCTTGGTTCGAGATTTTCCAAACTTCAAATCACCAAGAGAAGATATCAAAACTATAAATAAAAATCAGAATGCAAATAAGAAATCAAATGGCATACCAGAAAAGAAAAATTAAAGAACTCATATCATATCATAATTAAAGAACAAATGTATCATTATCAAGAAAAAAAGACAATCATATTCATCTGATATCATAAATCCTAAAATTACTTTATAATTTCGAGACTTCAAATCAGAAAATAATGTTATGCTCCAAAAAAATCAGAAAACCTGCAATCTGAGATCAAAATATAGTTCTTAGTCCTTACAAATATGAAGTTATTAGAAATAGAAAATCAGAAATTGTGATTTTTCAGAAACGAAAAAGTAGAAAAAATCAAAAACTTGAAAGGAGATTTTACCCGAATTCATTATTCCTTGACCCTTGTTCCTTCTTATTTACAAAAACTGATATTGACGGTTCTATATTTCGAAGTTTGATTAGAAAAAGAAAAATTGATAAAAAAATTATTCAATTAGAAAATACCAAACAATGAAAAACAAAACTAAAGTTTAAAGTTACCTTTGATTTCGACACCTCAAGGCTCAAACAGTCAAACGGTAAGATTTTGAACTTTGATGATCCTTGATTCAATTTTGAAGCTTGATAGTTCTAAACTTCTAAGACTTAGTGAAGAAGAAGAGGATTAGAAGAAACAGAAGTAAGAATACAATGAAATTGGTGGCTGTTAATTGTTATCGCTGAAGAAGAAGAAGAAGAAGAAGAAACAAAATAAGATCTGATTTCGTGTCTTTAATAATGGAATAAAAATGATTGAATAAATATTACCGTTCCTCCTACAATGATGTTTTCTATTACCCATGTCTGCGATTATCAATGAAGAAGATTAGAAGAAGCCGAAGAGTTTTCTTGTTCCCGAAAATTCCTTCCCGCTCCTTCTTCTAGCTGGCGTTCCTTCTTCTATCTTGGCAAGTAATAAAAAAATAACCTATTTTTTTGGACCGAATGAACCTAGTCTACAAGAATTACTTAATAATTTTTGGGCCCTATGATTTTTTGGGCCCTATTCTTGAGCACCGGTTGAACCTCCTTTGGGCCAGCACTGATCATCATCCTTTGTCACTGAACCATCCACCAGGCTCAAGAACAACGAAAAGAGTTGTTTAAAAGAATTGCGAGGAACATTACTATCACACCCCCAAACCGGAATGGCGGAAACGTTAGGGGTGGAGGACGTCATGTTTACTATCACAACAAATGCATCATAGTAATCAAAGTAACAAACAACCATTGCATTTATATTAAAGTGTTTGCAAAGTATGTGGTTCACAAAAGATTGACTTCAAAAGTAAATAAAAAAACAAGACATGAAGCTACTATAGTCCGTCTTCTGAATCCCAGTGCGTGTACATATCTACTAGTTTTATGAGAATACAACTTATTTTCAAAGAGATGATCAGCAATTAAGCTGGGGAGTTCATAAGTATTTAAGTGATGAAAATTATGTTGCAAGTTCTTTAAGAAAAGTTCACCTGTTCCTCCAGAAAATACTATATTTTCTGATATGATGAATGAAAGTAAAAATGACTCTACAATTCCTTCTATGAGTACTAAATGTATTCAATTTATATACAATTTAGAGTAAACAGACAATCGATTATGTGAATCTGCCCTAAGCCCACAACCAAACAAGGAATAGGGAATGAGGCGGAAATCATACGTCCCATTGTTTGTTAGATCTTCACTGTGTATAACCCTAGCGTATTCATTTGGTGCTTACGCAGTTAACTGTAACAGTTCTTTATATTTAATGAAAACATTCTTTGAGAAAAATCATATATTTCATTTACTAAAAATAGTAACCACAATAGTTCCTTCTATAATCACTTAATTTATACAAGCTATATATGATCTAATATCGAACGGACAGTTAAACGGGTGAATCTGCCCTAAGCCCACAACCAAGCAAGGAACAAGAAGTAACGCGGAAAGCACACATCCAACTACCTATGGGATATTAATTTTATATAACCTTGAAGTATAAACTAAGATATTATAGAGTTAACCACTAAAGGTCCTTTAAGCTATACTGGTTTAATAAAAAGGATTAAACCCTTTTGTTGATAGCTTCTAGTTTATCCTACTAAATGTTTTATCTAAAAAGTATGCTTTTGTACTAGAAAATGGTATACCGAATTTGTATGTTATGACCTGACCTATACCTGGTACTCCTTATGATTACTTGGTGTATACGGAATATATATATATATATATATATATATATATATATATATATATATAAGATCGAATATATAGTAGACTGGGTGAATCTGCTCTAAGCCCACAACCAAACAAGGAATAGGAAATGAAGCGGAAAGCACACATTCTACTGTCTGTCGAACCTGATTAATGTATATATCTGATGTATCCACCGAGGAATCAGAAAGTTAGCGTATTATAGGCCCCTTTCTAAATGAATATACTAAGACTCGACTGTTTTGTTTGTCTTTTGAAAGTTTTCCCAAGTTTAAGACTATCTTTTCTAGAAAATAGTTTGCATTACCTTTTATTAGAGCAGATCACTATAAGAATGTAATGGGAAAATGAAAGTGTATAGTAGTGTTGTATAAAGTAACTACTGACCACTAACTACCTTAAAACCAATTTATTAATTAAGGTTAAGATATGATGTCGTTGTAACCATACTGATATGACACGTGTTTAACATGACGACTTATTGGCGCCAAAACTGATGTAATATTTGTCACTTGTGTACTTGTAAGTCCCACTGTAGCTAGCAGCAAGGTGTGGGGTGTCAATCCTATATATATCTATACACAAACTCATGCTCTCCCTCCAGGAGATTCTGGTTAAAAAACGCGACCTAACAAGTATATTGCTAAGCCGTGAAGTAGTCTCACATAAATGTTATCTTGTTCTTGTTATCGTATGTTCCTTTCTATTCTTATTATTGTATGTTCTGAACCCCTAAACTATACCTATTATACTTTACTAGTATGTTTGTTTTGAACTGTCTATGATTTGTAAGAAAAGACTCGATTATTTACTGAGTTATGGTTGTACTTTAAAAACAGAGTTTTATAAAAAAATAAAGTAACATAACTTAAAAAGAGTTTTTGAAGTGATTTTGATTTCTTATAAAAGCATAAG
The DNA here is from genome assembly GCF_052625555.1 of Lactuca saligna. Taxonomy (NCBI): domain Eukaryota; kingdom Viridiplantae; phylum Streptophyta; class Magnoliopsida; order Asterales; family Asteraceae; genus Lactuca; species Lactuca saligna. The sequence goes on from NC_136421.1 coordinate 81,786,898, forward strand.
AAATCCTTTAACGTGATGGTTATCATAAATAAACATTTACACAATTATCATTGTGTTCAACTTGTATCCCCCCCCCCCCACTAAAAGCATTAAAAAACATTCAAAAGAGCTTTATTATAGGGGTATGAACTCACCTTATGTGGGCGATTCAATTGAAGATTCGCATAAGGATGAGAAGTTCCATGAATGAATTCCCGAGACACAAACGAGTCCTAAATGAAGGAATCATTTACAACTTTGACGAGAAATGGAAGTGTTGTTGATGATACTTGAGAGAGAATGGAACGATTGCGGCCAAGAGAAGAAGAAGTGAAGAAAAATGAAGCCAACTCTCATATAAGGAAGAGATTTCATGGCCATCAAGGGATTACGGCCGTAAACTCTAGTTTGCGGCCGTAAAATCCTTGTGATAGAGTTTTCTGATCAATTGAAACCTTCTAATCTCGAGCTAATACTTCCTAACACTCATACCTTAAGTGTAGTAGGCTTAGAACTCATTAGAATGACCCTTAACAAGGCTAGAAGGAAATGGAGTTAAGTATGACTTTTGGTTGATTGGCTGGACTTACAAAATAAAAGTTTTTGGGTTGTCACATCATCCCCCCGTTAGATGGAATTTCATCCCAAAATTAGCTTTCCTAGCTGTACTACTGGGGTTGTGCTCTTTTGAATGGCAGAATAACCACTCGTAGACTTGGGCAACTTTTCCCCTTTTGCTCCTAATAAGATTCATACTTGGTCCATCTATCATCATTTCGTGTATACAAGTTGTATATAATTAAGATTAGTAAGACGGTCGGATGAGTAACTCTGCGCCAGGTCTACAACCAAACAAGGAACAGGAGATAGGGTGGAAGCACACATACTAAATCTGCATAATCATAATCATATACCACCCTTACGTATACACTTAATAGTGATAGGTGGGCTGTATTCGTCCTTAGCCTCTGTGCTTGAACTTGATCTGCTGGACGAGTGGTAGTTCGGGAAGGTCTGTGGAGTATAAGGTGGAAAGGTTTCGGAGGACAAGGTACTCTTCACATGAGTAACTCGGGGTTTAGAATACAAGGTAGACGATTCAGGGGTCTGGGTCAGGTTGTCGTTACGAATGATGAGGGTTTCGTGAATTTGACGGTCAAGGCGATGGAAACATATGAACTTAGTATGGTAAGGACCACGCCAATCCATGATAAATGATGACAACAGACTCCTTATAGAAACAAAAGTTAGGCCGATTTGAAAGAAGCATTTGTTATATGATTGTGTATCCCTAGTGTGCTTGACAATGTACTATGTGTAGACTTTCTAGTGCTTTCAGTTTTCTCCTTGATATTACCATTGTCACAAACCATACTGCGATGAGCGAGTACTAATAGTGAAAGTGCTTTGATAACTAGTGTCAATACTCTATATTATGATCCTCCTCGGTACCTCTATGATCGCCTGGCATATATAAGTTATGTATAAGTAAGATGAATAAGACGGTCGACTGAGTGGCTATGCCCTAAATCCACAACCAAACAAGGAATAAGATTTAAGGCAGAATCACTCACTCTATGTTTGCAAAATCCTATCTATGCATAACCCTGATGTACACACTAAACCATCAAAGCTTACCTGTATGGATCTTTGGTTCTCTTATGAATGTTGTGACTTGTTCAGACGAGTGAGTTATTATAATTACTTTTATATGTTTTCCCCAAGTTTTAATCTTATATAAATATAAATTAACTTTTAAAGCAATTCTTATTTCGAAGACGTACCACTGGTCGCTGGGGACTTCGGGGTAGTTTCTCTTGCGGTGATCATCAGAATCCATCCATCTGTGCCTAAGTTCTTCGTTATTGGGTAGTCCCTCTTGTTAATGTTGTGTCTCACCACAGCCATAGCAGGCCTGGTTTACTTCTACTCCAGGGACTTGGAAGATTGGTTGTGTCGGTGCCCTGCAGAACCGGGCAGAGTGCCCCTTCTTGTGGCAATTCAGGCAATGCATTTCCCAAAATACTCCGGTGTGGTGGTAGATATGCTTTCCACACTTCGGGAGAGTTACAACATATTGATTGGTAGGTGTTAGAGTAGCAGGTGTTCTGGCGGCGTATATAGTACCCATTTGTTGCTCTTACGGGGTTTCCTGGGTTGTTCGATCTTTCCACTTTTTCCCGAATTTCGTTTATAGTTCCCTCCCTTTGATGGCTCGGGAACGGGGACCACCACGCCATGGCGGACTCCATGGTTAATGAGTCTATAGGCCAGGCATTTGGCGCTATCAAATGTAGTTAGGTTAGAAGATGGTACATCTCCTTGAACAAGGGGAGATAATTCCCAAATGTACCTTTCTATCTTCTTACTCTCTGGGGTAACCATCTCAGGGCATAGTGCTGCCATGTCGCTAAACCTGTCAGTGTAGGCCATTATGTCTGACCCGACCATCGTATGCTCTCATAGTTCTTGTTCTAGCTTTTGAACTTCGCCCCTTGGGTAGTATTCATCCAACATCATCTCCTTTAGGTTTTGCTAACCTATCAAGTTAGCCACTGATAGGGTCAGTGACTTAACATGGCTATTCCACCATGTTAGGGCTCTATCGGAGAAGGTGAAGGCAATAAAATTCACTTTGCTCCCTTCTGGGCACAGACAGATTTCGAAGACCGGATCTATTTTCTCGAACCATCGCATCAAAGCAATGATTCCCCCATTTCAAATAAAGGATTTGGGTTTGCAATTCATGAAGTCCTTGTACGAACACTCTTGTGGGTGTCTGTGGGTAACTCTGGGCTTTGTTAAGTGGGTACCGCTACGAGTTCCGTTGGTACCACTTTCGCGGATGTAAGTTAGAGTAGTTGTTACTGCGACTACTATTGATGCTTGGAGAGCAGCAGGATCAAATTGTGATGGTGGATTCTCTGTTGGGTCATTGACTATGTCTCTTGCAGGTCTACCTTGAGGCATCTTTTGCTAAAAAGAATACAAATATGATATATATATATATATATATATATATATATATATATATATATATATATATATATATATATATATAAGTCTATAGCAGAGGGTATAGGCCGAAAGCTGAAAGACTAAGTTATCCTAGTTCTGAATGTATCTGATTCTGACTTTCATAGGGTTTTGGAAACAATTCATAAAGGGAGTCTATATGATATAAACTTTCTGATTCAGAAGTGCCTATCCTCGAATGAATTTCTATGAATTGAATAACTGATATTGTCCGCATAAAAAGAAAATAATCCTAACACATAATATGAGTAGTGAAATCACTAGCTCACAAGGTCATTTAAGGTTATTATTTATTAGTGGATACATACGATGTTTTAGTTTCTCCGGCTGATCACTTTTTGGAAAACACTTTTTGAATCTCTTCTTGTTTCTCCTTGATTCCTCTGCTGATTGCTATGATGGAGTGGTTACATCTATAAGGGTTTTTCATGTGAGAATGGAAGTGTGTAAAGAATCTATGAGATTAAGGGTAACATTATGGTGTGATCCTTACCAGGTCCTCCTATAATTGCGCAATGTATACAAGTTGTATATAATTTAAGATTAAATAGACCTTCAAATAAGTGATCTTACTCCAAAACCACAGTCAAACAAGGAACAGAAGGTGAGGCATAGATCACAAATTCTAAGTCTATAAAATCTCAATTATATAAAACCTTGGAAGTATACACTCCGAAATCATAGACCTACCAGAAGGGTCTTTTATGTTCTCACATAAGTTATTTATAGTGCCTAAAATACTCCTATAGTATTTTAATGTAATGAGCTTGGTATGTTTTAAACTTTTGTCTTGTAGTATCATAAAATACTCCCATAGTATCTTAGCTTTATGTTTTGATCTAGAATTTCACTGAATCGATTTAGGTAATTTTTAAGACTATTGCAACACGACATCACTCCCAAACACATATCGGTCACATTTCAAATGAATAGACTTGATCAGGCTATATTGATCCCATATATGATTACATAACTATCCAGGTTTGACCATAGTGTCCAACCTTTAAATACTTCCGTACTATTCTTCTTGTGATACTTGTTTTAGTATGTATATATATGTATATATATATATATATATATATATATATATTTGTGTGTGTGTATGTATGTATAAGCATGTACATAGACTTTTATAGAAAATTGTCATATTTATAAATATAGTTTTAGTCAGAGCACTTCGGCCCCATTATATTTATAGTTTTATATCTTTTATAGGTTGATATACTTAGTTCATTATAAACAATGTTCTGATACCAATCGGTCACGCCCCCAAAACCGGAATGACAGAAACGTTCGGGGGCGGAGAACGTCATGTTTAGTATCACAACACATGCATCATAGTAATCAAAGTAACAAACAACCATTGCGTTATTAATAAAGTGTTTACAAAGTATGTGGTTCAGAAGAGATTGACTTCAAAAGTAAATAACAAAACAAGTTATGAAGCTACTATACTCCATCTTCTAAATCCCAGTGTGCGTACCTGTCTACTAGTTTCCTGAGAATACAAGTTATTTTGAAAGATAGGATCAGCATTTAAGTTGGTGAGTTCATAAGTATTTAAGTGATGAAAAGTATGTTGTAAGTTCTTTTAGAAAAGTTCGTCTGTTCCTCCAGAAAATCCTATATTTTCTAATATGATGAATGAAAGTAAAAATGACTCTACAATTCCTTCTATGAGTACTAAATGGATACAATTTATATACAATTTATAGTAAACAGACAATTGATTATGTGAATCTGCCCTAAGCCCACAACCAAACAAAGACCAGAGAATGAGGCTAAAGTCACACATCCCATTGTTTGTTAGATCTTCACTGTATATAACCCCGGCGTATTCATTTGGTGCTTATGGAGTTAACTGTAACAATTCTTTATATTTGATGAAAACATTCTTTGAGAAAATCATATATTTCCTTTAGTAAAAATAGTAACCACAATAGTCCTTCTATAATCACTTAGCTTATACAAGCTATATATAATCTAATATCGAACAAATAGTTAAATGGGTGAATATACCCTAAGCCCACAACCAAACAAGAAACAAGACATAAGGCGGAAAGCACACATCCAACTGCCTATGGGATATTAATTTTATATAAACCTTAGGTATAAACTAAGGTGTTATAGAGTTAACCACTAAAGGTCCTTTAAGTTATACTGGTTTAATAAAAACGATTAAACCCTTTTGTTGATAAGCTTCTAGTTTATCCTACTAAATGTTTTATCTAAAAAGTATGCTTTTGTACTAGAAAATGGTATATTGAATTTGTATGTTATGACCTGACCTATACCTGGTACTCCTTATTAATCCCTTCTGTTTATAAGCTTCTAGTTTAGCCTACTAAATGTTCTATCTGAGAAGTATGTTTTTGTACTAGAAAATGGTATACTGAATTTGTATGCTATGACCTGACCTATACCTGGTACTCCTTATGATTACTTGGTGTATACAGTATATATATATATATATATATATATATATATATATATATATATATATATAGCTAAGATCGAATAGATAGTAGACTGGGTGAATCTGCTCTAAGCCCACAACCAAACAACGAACATGAAATGAAGCGGAAAGCACACATTCTACTATCTTCGGGGCCCGATTAATATATATACCCGATGTATCTACCGAGGAATCATAAAGTTAGCATTATAGGCCCCTCTCTAAATGAAAGTACTAAGACTCAACTATTTTGTTTGTCTTTTGTAAGTTTTCCCAAGTTTAAGACTATCTTTTCTAGAAAATAGTTTGCATTACCTTTTATGTGAGAAGATCACAATAAAAGTGTAATAGGAAAATGAAAGTGTATAGTAGTATTGTATAAAGTAACTACTGACCACTAACTACGTTAAAACAAATTTATTAATTAAGGTTAAGATGTGATGTGGTTGTAACCATAATGATATGACACATGATTAACTTGACAACCTACTTATGCCAAAACTGATGTGCTATTTGTCACTTGTGGTCTTGCAAGTCCCACTGTAGCTAGCAGCAAGGTGTGGGGTGTCAATCCCGTATAGTTCTATACACAAACTCATGCTCTCCATCTAGGAGACTCTGGTTACAAAACACGACCTAACAAGTTTATTGCTAAGTTGTGAAGTAGTCTCACATAAATGTTCTCTTGTTCTTGTTATCATATGTTCCTTTTCTGTTCTTGTTATTGTATTTTCTGAACCCCTAAACTATACCTATTATAGTTTACTAGTATGTTTTTTTGAACTGTCTCTGATTTGTTAGCAAAGACTCGATTATCTACTGAGTTATGCTCGTACTTTAAAAACGGTGTTTTATAAACAATAAAGTAACATAACTTAAAAAGAGTTTTTGAAATGATTTTGATTTCTTATAAAAGCATAAGAAATCATTTAACTTGATGGTTATTACAAATAAACATTTACACAATTATCATTGTGTTCAACTTATATTCCCCTCTTAAAAGCATTTAAAAGCATTTAAACGATTGATTATAGGGGTATGAGCTTACCTTATGTGGGTGATTCAATTGAATATTCACGTAAGGATGAGAAGTTCCACGAATGAATTGCTGAGACACAAACGGGTCCTAAATGACATATAATGGCATATATAGGCATGTAATTAGTGTTTTAAACGACTATCATGCAAGGAAACACCCTTATGGATTAAGAAACACTTGCAAGGAAGTGTTACATTCACATATGATTGTGTAAAGGGGTTTATAGCCACACCTTTGGAGTTTACGGCCACACCTTTGGTGTTTACGGCCAGGGTGAGTTGACGGCCAATGAGTTTATGGCCAACACAAGAAACAACAAGGATTTTACGGCTAAGACTTGAAGAAGTTCATGGCCACACAAGGGTTTACGGCCATGCAAGGGTTTACGACTGTATACTGTTGATGTTCTTGCTAAAATGTTTGTTTCTAGGATGTTAATCAAGAGCTTCTAATGAATAACAAGATGGTAGAAGAAATACTCACACTTTGGATGGCTTTAGGGTGTTAACGGCCCAAGAACAAGAGGTGTTCTTGGTGAAAGATGATGATCTTGAAGATCTAGACCAAAAGTGATGAATTCACAGATGAAATCAAAGGGCTTCACAAGATTAAGAAGGTTATCAATTAATAATGAAGGAATCACTTACAACTTTGACGAGAAATGGAAGTGTTGTTGATGATACTTGAGAGAGAATGGAGTGATTGCAGCCAATAGAAGAAGAAGTGAAGAAAAATGAAGCCAACTCTCATATAAGGAGGAGAGTTCACAGCCATCAAGAGTTTCTAGCCGTAAACTCTAGTTTGCGGCTGTAAAATCCTTGTGATGGAGTTTCTGGCTGAATTGAAACCTTCTAATCTCGAGCTAATACTTCCTAACACTCAAGCCTTAAGTGTACTAGGCTTAGAACTCATTAGAATGACCTTTAACAAGGCTCGAAAGAAATGGAATTAAGTTTGAATTTTGGTTGATTGGCTGGACTTACAAGATAAAAATTTCCGAGTTGTCACAATTGCCACCTATTGTGTACAATTACGTCCGTGGTTGTAAAACTGCAAAGGAATTTTGGAACACACTTAAGGAAAAGTATCAGGGAAGCGAGAAAATAAAGATAAATTTTGTTAAGTAGTGTCTTGTGGAGCTAAAAGAGTTCAGACAAAAAGAGAATGAAACAATTGAAGTTTAGTATGGTCGTCTTAATGAACTGATCTATAGATGCAATCATTATGGAATCACTAGTTCATCAATGGAGTTCAATCTCACTTTTGTGATGGGACTTCATAAGGAATAGAGGGTGTCAGTATGATGGTGAAGAATCAACAAAGCTTCGATACTTCATCTTTGAATGATTTGTATAATCAGTTGAAAACTCACAAAAGTGAAGTGAATGAGATGGCTGAAGAGTCGAAACTTAGTTTGGGAGGTCCTTTAGCTCTTGTTTCGAAAATGTCTGAGAAAGAAGCAGTTGAGAAAGATGATTCTGATGAAGAAGGCTTTCTAATGAATACTGATGATGAAGCGATTGTTGTTTACTCAAACAACCGAATTAAAAAGTTTTCCAAGAAACCTTTCAATCCCAAGGTGAAGCGAAATGATGTGAAAGGAAGTTTCATTAATAATTATGTGGGTGAGGAGCAGAAGAAATTCGAGAAGAATGATGTCAAGGAAACTGAAGCCAAAATTGAGAAGAAACTTAACGGAGATCCGGGCATTGTCTATCATTACTGAAACGAAGCAAATAATGTGGCAAATGATTGTATGCTTCGTAAGAAAGAAGAGAAAAAGAATACAGTCAAGGACGAAGCCTATTATGTTGAAAGATTGGAAGAAGTTCGTGAAAAGGAGAAGGGGATGTCTTTGGTTACACAAGGAGAAAGTGAGGAGGATGCACGTATCATATTTGGTCTTCAGGATCTGATGACGAAGAAATGCGTAATCCAACACATGGAGCCATGTTCGCACAATTTGAAGAGGATAAGGACGAATTGGTGACTGGTCGTTGTTTCATGACCAAATCAGGAGACAAATCACAAATGACAACCAAGGTACGTTCTATACTTCAATATTTTAACATTCCTTTACAAGCTTATGATTCTGAAATAATTACTTTTGATGATATTGTTACTTATTTCAATACTATTGTTGTCTCTGCTAGTAACGAAGCTAAGAAACTTAGTACACAGTCATTAGAGGTGCAAAAATTATTAGATTCGAAAAGGAGCAGAGTAGACTATTTGGAATTACAATTGAAAAATCTTGGTTATTATAGAGAACATTTGGAGAGTGATGTAAAAATGCTATTAGCTCAATAAAGCATGTACTGTAACTCTGCCAAAAGATTGTATGCAAAATTAACTGATTTACATCATTCATCTGACATTAGCAAAGAACAACATAGGATGTGATTGCCTTTTCTTACTTTCAAAAGAGAGAAGATTGATAGCTTGTCTTATAACTGTGAGAAAACCATAGTAGAATTTGATAAAGTTCCAGATAATCAATTTGCTTATGGTATTGTCAAGATAGATGAATATTTGAATGCTGATGAGCTTGTTGAAATTGTGAATGATACCTTAACTAAAAGTGAACAAATCAAAATTTTGAAAAGAATTGAGAATTCAAAACTTGACTCTCAACCTAATATTGCTGATATCGATGATAACTCTTATAGTTTTAGCAAAATTAGTGAAATTTAGGAGGAGGAAAGTATCGAGTGTTCTCAGTTATCTGTCATTAATGTCACATCTAAGTCAAAAGGTAAAGAAATTTGTGATGATTTGATGGTTGAGGATGACACTGATAGACCCTCTACTTCGAATGTTTGTGACTTTGTGTTGGGTTTTGGTCATAAGACATCCTATGTGCTCATACAAACCCTAATGCTTGGATCTAGGTTTCTCTATTGTACATGCTTTGAATCCAAGACTATAAACCCTAATTCTAGCATACAAGTAATCATATTAATATGTAATTAGGTTTAAGAACATACCTTGATTGTTATGTAGCAATAACAATTCCAATTCCTCCTTGAATTGACTTTGGAAGGCTTAGAGTCACAAGTGTCACTCCTCTAATGGCTCACAAACACCATAAGCAAGTGGAGAAGGTATAAAGAGAGAAGTGAGAGGTTAGAATTCGTATCTAGGACCTCTTGGGAAGGGATACACGAATTCATGGCCCTAGAGGTGTTTATATAGGTGTAGAGATAGGGTTTCAGTCATTATCCTTATCTAGTTGATTATCCATTAAGCAACCAATAAGATAATCCTTGAATCCTTATCATACTCGAATTCTAAGGGATTTACACCTCAAATTCGTTCACCATATATATAAGATAATCCTTACCTTATTTTGTAACTATCACATAATTACAATTCAGCCCCTCTAGTTTAATTAATTACATTTGATCACAAAACTAATTCTTAATTAATTATTGACCAATATTAATTAAACAAATATGATTTCTCCTTTAATATATTATTCTTATAACATATTAATAAATCATATTATCCTCTCTCTCTTTATTCATTTCTCCAATCAAGTTGCTTTGGTGAAGGCAACCCAAAAGAACCATGCACCATCGGGTCAAGTACATACCAAAATAGTTATGGACTTAGACACTAATCCAACAGTCTCCCACTTGGATAAGTCTAACAACTATTCTGCGTATGACTTCAGATCCTGATCTGCAATCGTAGCTTTCCAAAGCCGTTGTCAACTCTGATCATATCAGATACGCGTGTCCTTAGATAAGGGATCATATATTCCTCCATTCTTGATATCGTCTGAGACATGATTTCTAATCATTCTCTTTGTACTACTTCTCGATTTCCGATTTATGACGACAGACTAATTGAACAAATCAAATTAGCCCTAGCCCGGCCGAGCATTTACGTATGTCATCACTAAACCATCGAGGGGCCCAAAGATATCGCTTTTATCCTACTTTGGATAAAAGGAACGGATAAACTTTGATACAATGCTTGCTTGCACTCACTCACCGAATTACACACAACAATATGTTTTATAACACCAAGTTACTGGTGTGTTTACATATTATCAATGTGCAACCGATTCGCAAGATACAACTCACACATCTCGGTTTCAAGAATATAAGATGTTATCGTCTCACCAATCACTCGTGATACAATTCATGGAGTGATCCAAGTGAGCGTGGGTTTAATCCAATGCTCAAATCATATTCATAAGCACTCATGAACGTTGCAGCAAACATTTGCTTATGTCTAATACTCTTCTAGACAATCCACACACCAATTCACGACAGTCTTCATTCATATCTACTTCCAACATATGAACGACTGTGGCCCGTTTGAATAATTCGATTATTCTTAATAAACTCAATTATTCTGGAAGTCAAAACATGCAAGGTGAAACACAAGAATAATACTAATCCCATATGGCCTCAAACCTTTGAGTATAAACAAAACACGTTTTATTTATCACCATATCGATTACTCATTATTTGTCGTTTCGGGTAATCAACTTCGCATTTTAATTCCAACACTTGTCCCATGCTCCTAGTATGCACACAATGTTTACCTATGGTTCTTTCTTTTGCGAAATAGACAAATTGAACACATTTCCAATCATTCTCATTTTACAACACCAAATCCATTTTCTTAAGTGTAAGAATGTCAAATTCTTGTTATTTATAGAATATACTAGATTCTAACACTTTATGCAACGATCCTTTTGTAATGTCACTGCACCAAAGTCTCAAAGACTATTGCCAATGATATTACAAATTCCTCTATCGGAGATTGTTACAAGACAATTCCTTAGATATGATGTCTCTCACTCAAAGTACATTCCTTTGAACATCCTTTCGCATAAAGTTTCTAATCTAGACATAGATTTTACTTCCCAACATGGACACACTTCCATATTTTCTATATGACAACTCATTCTTAATAGAATCTTATCTATTCGTAATGATGTCGATATCGTCCATCCAATATGGAAACACTTCCATAATTTCCAATACTATACTTCCAACTACTCGCAAGCGACCAATCCTCGTCGAACTTTGGATTGTCCTTTGATAGTTGTTTAATTATTTTAGTCAAAACCAATTCTAGTCCCTTTTCCCTCTAAATGAACTATACATTTGGAAAATTTTAGAATGGTCAAACATTAAAGCATTCGCAATCGATCCTATACCCGAAGCGTATGGGACACGACGCATAATGTTTTATTTGCTATGTTCTCAAAATTCGAATTGCGAAGAGGAATGTCGTAATCACAATCGAAATTTTAAGAACACACTATGTACCTTTGACTAAATTTATCAACATTTCGCAATCTAATCCTTTAGATTTGAAATGAAGCATAATATTCTCTCCCTTAATTATAGCAAAACAACCTTTCAACTCTTACAACTTTGCAAAGTATGACTCTTGTTTTCTATAATTAATATTGCCAACTATGCAATACGTGCCTTAATAATCATACAATCATAACATTTATGCTCCCACTATCATGATGATTATTATAAAACATAACACTTATGCTCTCACTAGCTTCGACATGTATTCATAAACATCTTAACTTTCAGAAAAACAATACTTATTGAATTTCTTAAGTTCATGTTTCTAATACTTAGTGCTTTGATAATCTTTTATCAAGGCTTCTTGAACTTATACACTTTTTGCCTTAGATAGTTCATATGTGTGTCTTAACAATTAAGACTAATTGCCAAACCTCACAATTCAAATTATGGAAAGGGATGCCGTAACCATGATTGAATTTGAGAATGCAATTTTACAATCACTATCTTTTAAAATCTTTCTTAGTGAAAGCATTTTCTCACAATCATTTTCATGAAGGAGGAAATCTTATGACACTTAGATTTAAACGGTGTATGTGTTCCTATCCATGCGAATTTGTTAAAACCAAAGTTTACGACAAATTCAAACTCTTATGGATCGAACTTTCTTAATCTTGATTTCTTGCCTTATGGTAGCACAGCTGCCCACCACGTCTTCCAAGTAGTTAAGCATCTTACCTTTTTCCTTTCAATGTACCTTTCATTGATCAAGGTCCTTGCGTTTTATGCATTCAAATGAGAACTCATAGGACTCACATGCATAATTAACTCGATTGGATTGGCACAGAAACAAAATAATGTCTTCATGATAGGTTGTAAACCTCAACTCGTGTGCTAGTGATGATCGATAAGGTTTATTTGATTTGTTCTTGAAACTTTTCGAGACCATTAAGACTCCCACTGACTCCTTGACATATAAGATTCTTTTGTCAATAAACATTTCTTGACAAACAAATTTTCAAGAGTTAGTGTATCTTGTATCAAAACACTTCATAAATTGGTCATAGTTGGTCTTTGTCTTATCCAAGACATCACAACTTTCCACATTTGATGAATGTTATAAACCTTTAATACTTTTACTCATTGTCACAATCTTAACTTTAAGACTTGTTATTGGAACAAAGTATGATTGTCTTCTTGATTTGACCATTTCATCAATCTTTGATTCCTCTTCTTGGACATACAATTGTACCAAGACTCATTTAGAGGATCAATTGAGATATGGTTCTTAATCATTAAGACCTATCATAAAGCATAAAAGCCACTCTCCCTTCTTCTTAGAATGGAGAAACTCTTATCTTTCTGCCTATTTGATTCTTCTTATTCGTTTTGCTATTGATCTAAACCCTTTAATCAATTCAAAATTACACTTAATCTTGTAAGTATAATCATATTTACTAAACCTTTAGTAAATGATGACGAATATCTTTGTTACTCTTATGGTGAACTTGATCAACACACAACTTTGTGTACTCGATCTCCTAGTCCTTCACTTGACACTTTGTCAACGAATTAGTCTAATTATCAAATATGAAATTTCTCATTCATCATGCAACCAAGTTGCATGATTCCAAGTTTCTGTCCAATTGAAACTTGGGCGATGAGAAACTCTCCCTATTTGGTAAATTCTTGACTTTCCATAACACAATAAGAAACAAATCCATTATTGCTAATAATTTTAACATCAATTTTTTTCATACACGCCATTGTAAGGATAAATAAATAAAATTTAAAATCAAAATTTATTTTATTGCGGAAAAATTTGTCCTTCACAATGCAACTCATAGAAAAACTTATGCGAATACATCTTTCTTAGCAATCTAATTCTAACTCTAAGTAGTAGCTCAAGAATCTAATCTTCGAGAAACGCAATCGAAATCCATTCCTTCACGGTTAGATTCTGCTCACTTCTTCCCTTAAGCTTCTTTTCTTTTCTTTGATCCTTCTAAACATCAATTGTAATCTTATCACGTTATGTATTCAGAACCTAGAATGAAGCTTAAAAGAGTTAGTCAATGGATTTTACCTAAATTAGAGCCATACGTTTCGACTCTCCCATCTCTTAGATCTCTTAGGTAAATAGGGCAGCTTCGTCTCTAATGCCCCTTCTCTTGGCAATAAAAGCAAATTGACTCTTTTTGGAACAACACATGGAACTACTTCAGACATCGCCTTTCTCTTATGATCAAACTTTTCGATCATTGCATGTCTTTCATTGCCATTGTCTATATCCACAGAGGTCTCGAAGGCAGATTCACCAATCAACTTTGCTTTTCTATTGCGCCAAACCATTGCTGATTCAGCAGCAATAAGCATATAGGTGAGATCTATAAGGGTCACGTCGCGGTTCATCATATAGTACTCTCTTACGAACTCACTATATGAGTTAGGAAGTGACTGAAGAACCCAATCAACAGCCATCTCTTCACCGACAATGGATCCTATCATTCTTAGTCTATCAATGTGCGACTTCATCCCTAGGACGTGTGCACACACCGACTTTCCTTCTTTATGTTTACTTGCCAAAAGGGCTTGAGTGATATTGAACTTTTCAATTTTACAATCTTGTGGGTTAGGGAGAATAATTGGAGGAGGAGGAGGAAGTGAAGCATGATTTCTTGTTCCTCGATCGAATCGTGGAATATCATCTTCATGTGGAATGCTTGTTCCACGGGATTTGAGAAGACCATAGTTGTCGAACTTTGACATCGGGAGAAAAACGAATTCAAGTTAGTTGATTGATTGAGTCCTTGGTAAATCACCCAAATGAAATTCCAAGGCTAGGACCCAACACAATATCCTACAACTCGGGAGAGGGATGCCGTAACCCAAATCGCAGAACATTTGAAGGTAAGTGAATGACGATTCACTAGTTTTCACCATGAGAAACGAAAAAGAAATTTAAGTTTTAAATCTATGAAAACTCCTAGATCCTTTGAGATTCATTGAACATTTCAATGGCATGTTTAAATCTCGATATGCCCCTCTTGTTTGTGACTGGGATGCCGAGGATCACAAAGCGGGTGTGAATAACCATGCAAACTACATGGTGCCCTCACATGTTACAATCACCTATTCGATGTGCCGGTAAACCACACACGCTCCACCGAACTATGACAAACATTGAGTCACCCTTTGCTACCTTTGCTTAGAACCATTTAGTGTGCCGGTAAACCACACACGCTCCACTAACGTCTTCGCAAGGGCACAAAGTGTAATTTCATGGAATTGCATCAATTCACTTTTGCCTAAGTAACTAAGATTGGGAATTTGCGAAACATTTAGTTACTTTATATTTCATTATACTTATAATGGAAGGTTTCGTCCTATCCTACCCGTTCGGCTAACGACCCTCCACTAGTCAAGAGTGCGGTGGGTAAGAGTGGATACCCATTCAATCGTCATTTTATAGGCAATTTCCTTAAACACCCCTTATAGACCAGCTTCGTGAATGAGGCCTACTAACGGTAAGACTGACTTTTACTTATACATATATAATGTTAGACTTTTAATGTTATATATAGTATAGGGTGTACTTTATACTTTTAAAATACTATATGGTTAACTTTAACAATTACACTTTTAATTCAATTAAAAGGTTAACCTAAACTTTTATGGACTTATTAAACCTCTATTAATTATACTCATTAATTAATTAATAAAACCATAAGGGTGTGATTTGAACTTTTCAAGACATTACTAGAGTTTTAGAATTTAACATTTCTAATTAAACTTTTAATCAACTTTTAAATTCCAAAACTTGAGGGCAAGTTTTGAAACCTTTTTCAAAACATTAGGGTTTTAACTATTTAAATTTCAAAACAACAAAACTTTTGGGGTTCAAATTTAAACTATAAAACCTAAAGGGATTAATTGAAACTATTTCACAAGATAATTCAAATCTAAATTACAAATAATCAAACTTTATCTAATAAAACAAGTGATTATCTAAATTTTGACAATTATCTTCTATTTAGGTAAGGATAATCACATAATAATGAAAAAATTCGGATTTTATCACAAAAACAAGTTTATGGTAATTATCCAAAGCCAAAACAGGAAGAAAATCGCGAAAACGAGCTGTCAGACACTTTGACTCGTCGAGTCTGGGCTTGGACTCGTCGAGTACAGCTGACTCGGCGAGTTCACCAAGTGACTCGGCGAGTCAAACATTCAGAAACTCAAAAAATCGATTTTCAGTGCTTATTTCGATCAAATATGCATCAATACAATTGAAACCAATCTAGGCTCTGATACCACTGTTGGGTTTTGGTCATAAGACATCCTATGTGCTCATACAAACCCTAATGCTTGGATCTAGGTTTCTCTATTGTACATGCTTTGAATCCAAGACTATAAACCCTAATTCTAGCATACAAGTAATCATATTAATATTTAATTAGGTTTAAGAACATACCTTGATTGTTATGTAGCAATAACAATTCCAATTCCTCCTTGAATTGACTTTGGAAGGCTTAGAGTCACAAGTGTCACTCCTCTAATGGCTCACAAACACCATAAGCAAGTGGAGAAGGTATAAAGAGAGAAGTGAGAGGTTAGAATTCGTATCTAGGACCTCTTGGGAAGGGATACACGAATTCATGGCCCTAGAGGTGTTTATATAGGTGTAGAGATAGGGTTTCAGTCATTATCCTTATCTAGTTGATTATCCATTAAGCAACCAATAAGATAATCCTTGAATCCTTATCATACTCGAATTCTAAGGGATTTACACCTCAAATTCGTTCACCATATATATAAGATAATCCTTACCTTATTTTGTAACTATCACATAATTACAATTCAGCCCCTCTAGTTTAATTAATTACATTTGATCACAAAACTAATTCTTAATTAATTATTGACCAATATTAATTAAACAAATATGATTTCTCCTTTAATATATTATTCTTATAACATATTAATAAATCATATTATCCTCTCTCTCTTTATTCATTTCTCCAATCAAGTTGCTTTGGTGAAGGCAACCCAAAAGGACCATGCACCATCGGGTCAAGTACATACCAAAATAGTTATGGACTTAGACACTAATCCAACACTTTGGTCATGTGAGTGTAATAGACATTCAAACGGATAGTAGTGATGATGAGGATGAAGAAAAAGTGTCGAACAATTCTGAAACAGAAAAGAATGTTTCAAACGAAACAAACATTAAATGAATTGTTGTTGAATAAGTGTTTGGAGACACTGAATATTTTGACAAAGTGTTATCTGAAAAAGGTGCTCATTTTTTGGAAACGAATACTATGGTGTATCCAAATTTTAAGTGCACAGATGATGTTGTATTCCCGAATCAGGTGTTTTTCACTGCTGGGAATGTTGAAAACATCAAGCCGAAGTTCAAAAAAATAATTGAAGAAGATAACAAGAAAACATCAGATGAAAGATTCTTTTCAAATCAAAGCACCGTCGAAAATAATCTAACAAAGAATTCGTATATTTTTCAAAGACAAAAACCACAACGAAAATGGGATGAAAAACAAGAAAATACAAAAGAGATTTTGAAACAAGATTCTAATGAAACAAATGAGAATGTGAAACTTAATTCACATGAATTTAAGGATCTTGTTGAAAAATTTTCGAATGAAAAAGGAATTTCGAAAAGACAAACATGAAAGACAATTTTTGGCAAGTAGTGTCAAATGAAAAGCAATCAAAAATACCAACCAAGAAAATGTCTGAAAATGGGTTGTCTAAATTAGTACAAACAAAGTTTTCAACTCGTTCGGATAAAAAGGAAAATCCCGCTCAACCAATTTCATCTGATTCTGAAATTTTTTAATGAAGTTTTCAAAATCAACATCTTCAAAGACTTTTCAAACAAATGTTCAACAAAAGAATTTTCATTCAAAAAGCAAAAAAAAAAAGTTTTCAACTTCAAATTCATCTTTTCCAAAACCAACAAATTTTCTTCAAATAGAACAAATCTATATTTTGCTAATGTTCGTCAATTCGAAAATGTTCGAAATTGTGAGAATGTTCGAAAATTTGAAAATGTTTGAAAATTTGAAAATGTTCGAAAGTTTACAGACAATCAAACATTTGTGAATTATAAATCCAAAATATCTGCAAAGTTTATTCCACAAAACCCAAAATTTTCGAGTCCATCTGCACACAAAGCCACTAAAGTTTCATACACAAAAGGTTCATCTGGGCTGGGAACAATTAATCATTGGGTTGAGGAAAAAGGGAAAAGCATCAATCGGGAAAGTTTTCTCAACATCAAATCAAGAAGGCCTATGAACAGTATTTGAATGATACTTCATCTGGAAGTTCATCTTCGAAAGAATTAAATACTCCATTCCAAAAATGGCAACCAATCTCAAAGGACAAACACACTGAGAAACATAAGAAGAAAGTCAGTGAAAGTACAAAACTACTGATGATGTCGACTTAATCGATACTTTCAAAACCAAAGTTCAAAATTGGGCTTTCGGTTCTAAATTTCATTCATTTTTTCAAACTAATTACCAAGGACCCAAACAGCCTTGGGTACCTAAATTCTTTTAATAATTGCGGGAACTGTGTGATGAGCAATATGATGAGAAATGGTACATCGATAGTGGTTGCTCACGTAATATGACTGGAAGGAAGGAGAATTTGCATGATTTTAGAAGTTTGGAAAATGTAGGAGTAGTGAAGTTTGGAAATAATCACAAGTGTCAAGTTAAAGGTTACGGAAAAGTAACAAATGGGCAATTTATAGTGAATCATGTTGCTTATGTTGAAGGTCTTAACCATAATTTGATAAGTTTTTCACAACTTGTTGTGAGCACTGGCAATCAAGTTATGTTTAACGACGAATGAAGTATCATTTCTAATGTTGAGACGAACGAAGTTTTGCTAAAATCAAAAAGATATGGCGATATGTTCACTCTTGACATCAAACCTATTGTTGGGAAACCCTGAGTTTGTTTACTTTCAAAAGCTCCATCTAATATTAGCTGGTTTTGGCATCAACATTTATCTCATTTAACCTTTTGAAATCTGAATATGTTGGTAATAAAAGATCTTGTTCGAGGTTTACCTGTTTTAAAGTTTGACAATGATACTTTATGTGTAGCTTGCGAACAAGGAAAACAACATCATAAAGGACATTCAATTGTCATAGATTTGAAAATTGTTGAACTGTTGGAACTTCTTCATATTGACATTTGTAGACCATCAACTCTTAAAACTCTCAACAAGAAACGGTACATTTTGGTTATTGTTGATGATTTTTCACGATTTACTTGGGTGTATTTTCTCAGGTTAAAATCTGAATTCGCTCAAACAATGATTGAATTTATCAAGAAAATTGAGATAAGTGTGAAAAAGAATGTTCGTATAATCAAAAGTGATAATGGTTCCGAGTTTAAAAACAATGTGCTTGATTTATTCTTAAATGAGAAAGGAAGTTCGCATAATTTCTCACCACCATATACACTACAAAAAAATGGTGTGGTTGAAAGGAGGAATAGGTCTCTTTGTGAAGCAGCAAGAACAATGTTGACATATGCGAATCTTCCTTAATATCTATGGGCAGAAGCAGTTTCGACATCATGTTTTACTCATAATCAATCCTTTATTCATCATCATTTCAATATAACTCCGTATGAAATCATAAAGAACCGACAAAACAAATGTTAAATTCTTTCATGTGTTTGGTTGAAGGTGTTTTTTCATGAATCTCAAACATAATCTTTCGAAATTTCAAGCTAAGTCTGATGAAGGAATATTTTTTGGATATTCAAATAATTCAGTTTCATACAGAGTGTTGAATAAGCGAACTCACTTTTGATGATTATTATGTGAAACAAGTTGAAAAGCATTTCGAACAAAAACCAATTCTTAATGAATGAAATGATGAGTCTGAAAGTTATAATTCATCTGATTTTGATTATGATGTAATTTTTGGTGTTCCAGATAGGGCTACAAATGTTGAAGTCAATGCTACAGATAATCAAACTCTTGAATCTTCAAAACATTCTGATGAGTCAATAATCACAACATATACAATTATTGATAGCGAAAGTATGCTAGATGCATAAATGGAGGGGGTGCACTTGAATATACCTTCAACTGTTAAGGGGGAGCATCCTTTCGTGGGGGAGAATAGCAGTGTAAATGAAAGTTTTGAGGGGGAGCATCAAAATGATAATTATGTCGAGAGAGAGAGAGCATAATGATACTGATATGATAAATCTTGATCAAAATGATGAATTTCATGAAATTAATGATAATGTTTCTGTTACAGGTTCTGAAAGTGAAGAAATGTACAAAGATACACCTTTGGACTTTGATCCAACATATTCACCGCCAGAAAAATGGACAAGAAATCATCCAAAAGAACAAGTCATTGGGAATCCACGAGATGGAGTTATGACTAGAGCTCAAATTCGTGCAAAGAATGAAGTACTGAATGCTCATCAAGAATTTTTCATGCTTAATGTTTTCATTTCGAAAATAGAACCAAAGACAGTTAAGGTTGTAATGGAACACTCAGATTGGGTTGTAGCAATGCAATCTAAACTAGCTGAGTTTGAAAGAAACAAGGTTTGGAGGTTAATTCCTAAACCTAAAAATGTTTTGGTTATTGTATTAAAATGGATTCTCAAAAACAAAACCGACAAGGATGGAAATATTGTTCAAAATAAAGCACGATTAGTTGTTTAAGGATATTCACAACAAGAAGGTATCGATTATGAAGAAACATTTGCCCCTGTCGCAAGACTCGAGACTGTTCGAATATTTTTGGCTTATGTAGCTCACAAAGATTTTGATGTTTATCCAATGGATGTGAAGTGTACTTTTCTTAATGGTAAACTCGATGAAACAGTTTATGTTGAACAACCTCCAGATTTCATAGATGAAAAATATCCTGATCATGTTTATATTTTAGATAAAGCAATATATGGGTTAAAAAAGCACCAAGAGCCTGGTATGCAACTCTTACCAATTTCTTAAGACAATCGAAATTTAAACAAGGATCAGTTGACCCCATATTATTTCGAAAGAAATTTAGGAATCATCTAATGCTTGTTCAAATTTATGTCGATGATATTATTTTTGTCTCTACTAACCCTGCTTTGTCTAGTGAATTTGAATGTTTGATGAAAAACCAATTCGAATGAGCATGATCGGTAAAATTAATAATTTTCTTGCTTTAAACATTCATCAAAGCTAGAGAAGGAATTTTCATCAATCAAGAAAAATATACTAGGAATTTGCTCGAAAAAATTGGAATGACAAATAGCACAAAGTTAAGAGTACCAATGGCGGTTGGAACAAGGCTAACACCCTCGTTAGACACACCTGCTGTTGATCTTACTTTATACAGGAGTATGATAGGTTCATTGCTTTATCTTACAGCAAGTCAAACTGATATCATGTTTTCTGTATGTAATTGTGCTAGGTATCAAGCAAATCAAAGAGAACCACACTTGATTGCTGTGAAAATTATTTTTCGTTATCTCAAGGGAACAATTTCGTTAGGATTGTGGTATCCTTTGAAATCAAGATTTTTCATTCAAGTGTTTTCGGATGTTGATCTGGGAGGATGGACACTTGATTCAAAAATTACAAGTTGAGGATGTCAATTGTTAGATGGGAAGCTTGTATGTTTGCAATTGAAAAAAGCAAACTTGTGTTGCAATTTCCACTGTTGAAGCTGAGTATGTTGGAGCTACCGCTTGCACTTAACCAATCATATGGATCTAGACTCAATTGCGTGACTATGCAATTAATATGAAAAAATTCCTTTGTATTGTCATTCACAAAGTGCTATACACATTTGTCATAATCCAGTACAACATTCGAAAACGAAACATATTGCACTTCGTTATCATTTCATTAAAGATCATGTGGAAGATGGCAATATTGAAGTTTATTTTGTAAAAACAACTGATCAGTTTGCTGATATTTTTCCAAAATCATTGGATGAAAAATCATTTGTTAGAGTTTTGACAGGATTGGGAATGATTGAAGGAAGTTCAGTTCCAGGACTACTTTCAAAAGAGTAAAAAAGAAAGAAGATGAAAAAGTGTCGATTCAGAGGCATTATTGAATGATTCAAATGCGTATAGTATTAACCATTCAGAGGTTACTGTTCATATTCAGCGCTTCGATACGCTTCGTTTTCGACGTTTGGGAAAGAAAAGTTTTGTTAGTTTCGTACATTCTTAAGTTTTCGCTTATTCTTTAATTTCGAAAAATTGGAAAAACCAAAAAAAAATCGTTGATTTGTATTCTTTTCAAAAAATCAAAAATACCAAAAAGATTTTCTTTTGCTATTTGTTTTAATTTTCGAAACACTTAAAAACACAAAAATATTTTCTTTCTTTTCAAAAACATAAAAGACCAAAAAGAGTTATTTTAATATAAAATTCAAAAAGATTTTTGTTATTTTGTATTTTGCTTTTCTTTCAATTGTGCAGATTACAAGAATGTCTTACAAGGATCATGCTAGCATTTCTAGGGCAAGGTATACTTTCGAAACTTTGTACTAGTTTTGATGCCCCTAGAAGCATGCTGCAGCATGTCGACCCAAGCCTCTATTGACTCAATGTGTGATTTCGAAAGCCTTAATGAAATCTTTCATCATGAAAATTTCTTCCCAATCAGGCTTGCATTCACATTAGTCTACTGAGCTACCTAACTCTTATCATCTGAGTGAAGAGTTTTCTGCTTGGTCCATACATAGCAGAGGTACATTCGATTCATAAACCAAAGTTTTTCATTTCAAATTTCTTAACACATTTCACACACAATGATATTTGTTCAAGAGGTTTTTGATTAAACCAATCAAGACTTAGACATATCAAAACTCTGTGTTTATGATCCGAATTCATGAGGCCGTGATGAAAGTGAAACCCAATTTTCTAAAATTTTTAAGGAGTTGAAGGGGAAGTATGTTCTAGATTTTCACAAAGCATTTGTTTCAATATCAAATTTTCCACTACAAGAAAAAGACCCTTTTACGACGCGCAAAACACGACGCTCTTTGATTTATGTTATGCATTAGAGAGCGACCTTAAAAAAGTGTCATCTCTTCAAAAATTTTAAGGAACTAGGTCGCGAATTACTGAGTGGCCTTAAATTAGGTGCTGTTTGTTTTTTTTAAGTCAAAATGTCTGCAGTCTGCGGACCATATCTGCAAGCCTCTGCGGCAGAAGAGGTGGACCAAATGTCTGCAATCTGCAATAAGAAGACTGTTTGTTTTTAACGTCTGCGGACCGTTAAAATAAATTGAATTTTTAAACTTAATTTCATGTTATAAACATTAAAAATGTATTTTTAACAAAAAAATGAAAGAAAAAAAAAACTGCACGGTGGCCATGTTTTTTTTTTTTTTTTTTTTTTTTTTTTTTTTTAGGTTAAAATGAGGTCTGAAGACCTTTGAAGACAGTGGCCCATGTCTGCGCCAGGAAGACCTCGCGCAGACGTTTTCTGATCTGCGCACTTCCAAAAAACAAACAATCTGCGAGGGCATATGTCTGCGCGTTATCTGCGTGGCGCAGACAAAAGTGGTTGCACAGATCTTCAAACAAAAAACAAACAGCCCTTAGTGTCTCATGTAAAAATATTAAAAAAACGGAAGGCACTTGTGCTTCGTATGTGAACGTCGTTTTATATTTTCTTTTAAGAAACGTGCGTCTCGAAGGTAAAATGAAATCCCCAAATTTTTTAAACCCCCACCTTCTTCTCCCTCGTCTCCACCCCTCATCCACATCCACTACCTCCAATCCTCATTGCCTCTTCCAGCCTTAAACTATGGCAATGCACCTTCCTTCTCGAAGAATGCTTCATTTACGATCATCATCCGATTATGTGAGCCCAAGGAATTGATGTAGACGAAGAAAATTATGGATCAATCGCTTCACATCATGTTTAAGGTTAATGGTTTGAGATTTCTTCCAAATCGAACCTCACACTAAATGGTTCGATCTCCTCTCTTTTTAGATTGTTCCCTCTACTGATGCCTCCACCTTCTACCATCAATGTTGATCTTTGAATTAGCAAGAAGAAGCCCTAGCCCTAGGGCCTCCGCCTTCACCCACGTTCTCACAGTCGATCGTGAATCGGTTTTCAGTTTCTTCCAAGATTCAACCAATACAGAGGTAGAGGTAGGTTCCGATTTCATATCAAAAGTCTTCACATTCAGGCGGAACAAAAACCTAGGGATCAATTCGATTAATCAGTAGCAAAAGTCAGACGTAATCTCAAAACTTGGCATGGAAAGAGTCTTGAAATCAACTTCAGGTAAGTTATTCAACATGGATTGTCTATCTCCTGCTTCTTCTCTCAAATTAATAGCATCCGAAAAAAGAACTTTAAGAATGATATATGGTGCTTTCTTGATTCTCACCCAAATTGTGTTTTCTTGCAGGTTCGTTCATTAAGTTGCTACCCTCATCGACACACAATTAAATAAGTATTGGCCAAGTATGCTACAATAGAGGATGGTTTTGTGGGTTCTTTCACCTTTAGACCAACGATGGTGGAGCTAGAGAGAGAGTTTATGGTGTGTAAAATACAACATTCTTAAACCAGGGGATTCAAATAAATAGCATAACCCAAACCCTTTATGGTAATTGGGAGCCAATCAGGGCAAAACACAACCCTCAAACCACTTTTGCTCTCAAGAAACCTACGGTACGTACAAATTTTCTTTTCTTCCTATTCCTTTTCTTATCGGTATTCTTTCTCCTCCCTTCCTCTCCAGTAGTCGCCATTGCTTCCTACTTCGACCAGCCCTACCCTTCCCTTTTCCCCAACGTAGGAGGATCTGTCGACGACTTCTCTACTTCATCCGTTCAACAGATCGTCGATCACTGCCTCTACGATACCATCAACTGCTCCAGACCTGTGAACAACATGTCTAAATCTCGCGTCTACACGATGTCAATGTTGTTCGCCCTATGGAATACTAGGATTAAGAAGAACTTACTGTTCAGTGGGGGTAACCTAACTAAACCCTAGATTTTACTTTAATTTTGTGATTTATCTCATGATATGAATTAATAGACAAAATACATTGATTTATGTGTTGCTACTTGGCTTACTTTGATTCAAATTCGTTTCAAATTATGATTGATCTCTCGTGTAATTTTGTATCTACTAACCCTGATGGTATTTTGTTTGTTTCAAAATAAAAAAATCAAAACGTGGGAAGCTTTTGCAAAAGTGGTATGTTATGTATTTTGTACAATTAAATATTTTTCATAGTAATTTTACAATGTAAATACCAAGAAGGGTTAGTAAATCATAAAAAGCAATAGAAATGGCTGAGTAAATCATAAAAATCTTCCAAATTCATAACAATGTAAAAATCTATTCAGATATGAAACTCATGGAATATTGAGCTTCCAAGAGTGAGTTTTGTTCTCAAACTCATCCCTATGGTGATTTAGTTCTAGCAATCTACAAATATGGATCATGAATGTAAATGCTTAGTCCAGATTTGCAGTGTTGAAAGTTGACACTATATATTAATTATGAAGACTATTGAAGTTCTTGATAATAACAATTATGCTGTCATTTTGACTTACTGATCACATACGTGTTTGACTTTTAAATGACTTGAAGCATCAGGAGTCCCTAGCTACTAACGGGAATAAATATCAGTCTTTTGAATATAAATCTGGAATGGATAGTCGAAGAAATGATTACTCATCAGATCAGGAAAGTCAGTAAGTAAACTTCACTTGTCTTCTGCATTTGATTGTTAATAGTACATGTCTATACACTTTATAGCAATTTTCTTGTGTTTCTTTAAGTATAGTTTTAGTTGTTCCTGGTTTGTAGGTATAGTGCTGCTGAAGATGAAGATGATTCAAATCCAAGTTTACTTAGAAGAACAACAATTGGATAGGTAAGTAAGGGTAAAATGGTATATAAGTTAATGTTTAGTATATTTGCAGACTATGCAATTTTTAAAGGCAAAACAACACTTTCTATTGTCCCTGTTCTTCCTAGTTTTAGTAAAACGGATGTATGATTCTCTATGAACCATCATCTGCCTTTTACTTTTTAAAAATAATACTAAACATTAGCAATTGGAAAAAGTGCATCAACATCGCCTTCCTCTTCTATTTCCCATTTACATGGTTTTTCCTTTTTAGTTTTGTTCCCACATACTGTTGGTAATTTATCTGTATCTTTTTTTCTCTCTAAAGGCAAATGAATCGATAATACTCATTATTTGAATATAATTTAATCTAAATTAAAATCGTTGTGTAATATGAATTTGATAGAGGTTTCTGTATGATGGTTGTGGAGACACCATATTAATCATCTTGATGGTAGCTGTTGTTGCTCTTTTGGCACTAGGTTTAATAACAAAGGTTAGTGAACATCTTTAAGTCTAATATTTATATGTTTTGTTATTTAATTCATTTCTTTTATGGAAAGATGACATCTTTATGTTATCTACTCCATGGGATCAAAGGATGGTATGATGGGGGAAGCATAACTTTGGGTGTTATAATTGTCATGGTTGTTAAAGATATTTTATTTCTGTTTTCTTACTTGTAAACCAATCATGAATAAGATAAACAAAAAGATTATCTCACATAGTTTGCTCTCTTTTAACATGCCATTGTTATTTCGTCTTCTCTAGCCATACATGAGTATAAAAGTTCACTTAAATTTCAAAACTTGAATGAGGAGAAGCAGAACATACAGTGTCAGGTGGGTTTTTAATCAATGTATTGATCTTTTCATACAATCATATTTTTTTTCATTGATAAATAAATATATGATACTGCAAGGTTGTAAGAGGTGGAAGGAGGATGATGATTTCAATATTTGATATTGTTGTGGGTGATGTCATACATCTTATGATAGGCGACCAGGTAATATGTTTCTCATTTCTTGTGACTTCCGTTTTTGCCCTTGTTTACATTTCATTCATAAGCCAGGTTTCAGCTGATGGGATTTGCATTTCTAGTTACTCTCTTTCTATTGATGAATCAAGTATGACTGGCGAGAGTCACACTGTAAGTTTTCATAAATTTCTGTTGATTACATTGTGTTTTATTTTGATTCTCTAGTTTTCAAGGGTAAATAATGTAACTTTTTAAAAAAAATGATGGAACAGGTTGATTTAATGGCTGGGTGCAAGGTGGCTGATGGTTGTAGTACTATGACGGTAAGACATAATCATTCTAATCCCATGCAAAAACACATAAAAAAAAGTCTTTTTGACCTCTTTTTCCAAAAGACAAAAAAATAGCTTATGATTTTGGAAGATGTTTTCTAAGTTCTAACCCTGTGTGATATTTCTTTTTCCATCACCCCTACCACCACCACCGCCCCCACCTCCACCACCACCACCACCATTGCTGCCACCACCAACACCAATGCCACATGGTCTTTTGTGGTGATTATGTCACAAATCACAACACATACATTTGGACACCTAATGCTAGTTCATAACCAGTGACTTTTTCATCAGGGCTTTATCAGATTTACCATCTTCTAAAGGAGTAGATCCTTGCAGTTCTTGTCAAGAGATAAGTGACAATTTGTTCGATCTTGTGATGTTCAGAAATTCCTTAACTTTATCCTCTTCCCACTTCTTGGTCAACTTATAGAATAAAGATTTGCATCAATGACATTTTTATGTGGACCTAAATTGTTATCATTCTCCTTCATCCCATTGCTGACAATTTTTCACTTATGCAACCACATTTAGTTCACAAGTGTTGGAATGAATACAGAATGGGGATTCTTATGGCTAGCATCTCAAATAATGATAATGATGAGGAAACACCATTACAGGTTAGTTCTCTAAACATGCTCTAACCTTATAAAATTCAAAAAATCACACAACAAGTCTTAAAACTGTCATCAAGTTGTTTACAATATCTTATACAAAAACTTTAGGTTTTAATTCATAGATGTATTGTCTATGTGTTTTGGTAGGTGTGTTTGAGTGGAGTGGCAATGTTTATTGGTAAGATTGGGCTTTTGGTAGCCGTATCCGTTCTTGTCATCCTTCTCATCAGGTAATTCAAAGTTGCATGGGTATAATTGCTTTTTCTGCTTGCTAGGTTTTTCACTTGATACACAAAGGATGATGAGGGAAAAGTAGAGTTCATTACTGGTAAAACTAGTGTCAAGGATGCTATGGATGGAGTAATCAAAATTTTCACTGTTGTAGTACGTATCTTCTGTATATATATATATATATATATATATATATATATATATATATATATATATATATATATATATATATATATATATATATATATAGTTTCATTTTCAACTTTGTAATTCTTGAGTTGTCTATAGGTAGCTATTTTTTATGTTGCAGTTCCAGAAGGGCTTCCATTAGTTGTCACTTCAACATAAGCTGTCCATTTTCTATAAACCATTTCTTTAATCTGAGTTTTGGATGACTAAAATGTTAATTATATATAATTACAGGCTTCCATACTCAATGAGAAAAATGATGTCTGACAAAGCATTGGTATATTGATATTTTGTTCTCATTGACTTGTATAGTTGTATGTATTTTGTTTTATGTTTTTGGTAATTTTGTATGTGCAGATTAGTGTGACAACCCGATATTTCAACTACATGAAAACGACCTAAAAAACCAAGTATTGTAACCACGTTAGTTGTAATAAAATTAACTTCGAAAATAAAATATCCAAAAATCACTAATTAAATTACCTACTATGTTAGATGTCATTAAACCGTGATCGTACGTAAAAAGAATGCCCAAATCCGACTTCGTATAAGAAAGTTAGGAATTTTTCAAGTTCAGCTTAACGGCAGACGACTAAAAACTCGAATCAGAGATCGAGCGACTTTTGACCGGAATGACCTAAACGAGAATCGAAGGTCTCAACAATGGTATTTCAGCGGTAAAAAGTCTGGCAAAAACCAACGTCGGATAAAGAAGTTATGAATTTTTACAGAAATTTTCTTACCGCGACATTTTAAAAATAAATAATAAAAATAATTTCGGAATTTCCCGACGGGATCTAAACGAAAGTTGTAGAGTATGGTCTCACCTTCGCGTGGATATAAAGAACGTCGAAAACGGAGTTCGTATAAAGAAGATATGCATTATTGAAGTTTATTAAATAATTAAAATATAAATTTAATTAAAAACCCTTGGTATTATCCGAAGGGAAGTCACCAGATAGGGCCGAGTTACGCCCAACGTAACCCCCGTACGCCCAGCGTACGCGAGGCCTAGGCCTTGGATTGTCCACGTCGCGCCTGTGCGAGGCTATGTCCCGTCCCATCCGAGCTCTGAGGCAGTCAAGGACTCGGTCACGCATGACGCACGCGTACGCCCAACGTACGAGGTCGGTTCCCAACCCCTATAAAAGGGATGCGAGGGTTCTGGGGAAAACACACCATTTCTTTCATTTCTCTTACGTTCTTGCCTCGTTTTCCGTGCCCGTGCTACCCCGAAGCCCCGATCACTTTGCTCAAGTCCCGAAGGTCATTTGTACCCCCGAGATTCCCAAGAATCCCGAGGAAATCCACTTTCTCGAGCCGAAACTCTGTCCGGTTTTCATCCTGCAACCTCCGATCTTTCAAGTGAGTTCATACCCCTATAATTCACACTTTTAAATGTTTTATGAGTACTTTTACATGATTTTAAGGGGGGGAATACAAGTAAAACACTCGATTATTATCGTGTGTTATATAAACTTTCACTATACGCATTTTATCAAAGGAATCATATGTGATTTAAAACTATTATAGGGAAACTTTCATGTGCAAATTTTACCACGACAACATTTTATCTTTTGAAATGAGAAACGATTTAAGTATTTATATAAATCAGATACTTCGCTTATGCTACATTTCTATGTGTCGGTTTGGCACTACAAAAACTACACTTTTCATAACAAGTGAACATTTTCACTAAGGGTTTATTATACAAACGAAACAAACTTTTAGGAAACTATAATAGGTATAGTTTTACGAGAATACTACGAACTTTTACATACATGGAAATACTATTTCAAGGAGCTACTTTCATATACAATAACGAACGAACATTTTCACACGTAAATCTGTTTTATACTAAGTTTTGTGAGACATTAACTTCATGTACGTTCGAGTACACATTTCAAGTCCTGTATTATATACCATAATCCCTTGGAGGGGGAGCATGGTGTTTGTGTATAGATCTATACGGGCCTGACAACCTGCGCCCTGACTGTTAGCTACAGTCCACCATTTGGGGTGACAAACGTCAGAACATTCCAACGCCTGAAGAACGTTGTGTATAGGCATTCCTTGTCAATAGTATGGTTATAAAACTCATATAGAGTATTAAAAACACAATGATTTACGGGGTTTTTCGGACGTATTGGAAATTTTATACGTACATACATTTACTAGAAACAAAAATTGGTCTTGAAAGAAGGCTACATTTATACTAGTAGAAAATATAGGATTTTCTAGGAATGAACAAACAAGAACAAAAACATTTCATTTCGTACAAACATTGTCATTAAATACTTATGAAACTCACCAGCTTAAGTGCTGACCTACTCTTTCAAAACTACTTGTATGTCCCAGGGATTCAGTAATTACAGGTAACAAACAGGTTTTGGAGAAAGGGCGCTGCGGCGCCAGTTTAATTTCATATTTTGACATCATATTGTAATTGGTTTTGAACATGTACTCTTTTAAAAAATGTAAACTTTCAATTATATATATGATGGTTGTATTGCTTTCTTTACTATGTATTCATTTGTTACGTACCACATGAATTCATCTACGCCCGAACGTTTCCGCCATTCCGGTTTGGGGGTGTGACAATTAGGCAATCTGCCTGTGAAATGATGGGTTCTGCAACTACAATTTGCTGTGATAAAACTGGAACCTTGACTTTGAATTTGGTGGGATATTTTTCTTTTCTTGGTAACTTCATGATTCTTGTATATTTTATTATTTTATTCTAGTATTAAGTTCTAATCTTCTGTTCATATATTAGATAGTTAAAGGGAATCTCCTTTCGTTTCCTTTCTCTTTATTTTGACATCTGAGAAGTAAAAATCTTTCATTCTTTTACCTTATTTATCTCATGTTTTTTCTTTATTCAGATGACTGGTCGAGGCTTATATTTGTGGGAATAAAAATGATCCACTAAATGACACGTTAGCATTACCTCCAAAGAGTGTATCTCTTCTTGTTGAAAGTGTAGCTCACAATACAACTGACAGTGTATTTTCCCCTGAGGTAGGTATTTTGAATATGTACGTTACAAGAGCACCAATCCTCTTCTATACCTTTTTTTTCTTGGTGTTAGTGATCTTTAATCAATTATGAAAAAAGAAAATTCACTATCAATGTTGGTTTGGTGCTTAATTAATAGGGAGGCAGAGGTGTTGAGGTTTCTGGATCTCCAACAGAGAAGGCCATACTTCAATGGGGTGGGGGGGGGGGGGGGTTAAGGTTGGTTAGTTCTTGGGTCATATGTTGGGGATAGAATCTTTTTTTGTATCGTTGATTTTATTTTTAGGTGATGCTCATCATTTCTGCAATTATTGCAGCTTGGAATGAATTTTGATGTCGTGAGGTCAGAGTGTTCAGTTATTTATGCATCCCCATTCGACTCCTAGAAAAAACGAGGTGGTGTTGCAGTCAAATGAAAAATTGTATGGAAGCTGTCTCTCTACCTTCTCCTTTCCGAAAATAGTTTGTGCTTTATGTATGTTGTTATTTGGATTAGGAAGATTTGTTTTTCTAGTTTGACTCATGTTAATAAAATAACAATTAAATGTGATTTATTTTGAATATTAGTATAATTATTTCATGAAATGGATTGTTTTGTTATATAAGTATTTTATTTTGCATTATGAGACTTTTAAATGTGTTATTTAATTTGAAAAGTAGTAAATCTATAAATAATATTTTTCTTAAACATTTGAAATTATGATACACAAAAATGTGTGTCATCTTCATTTATGAAATGGCCTTTCTTGACAGGGATTTTCTTGATACGCAAACACGCGCTTCATAAGGTTACGACATGCGAATGTGTGTCCTCTTCCTTTATGACAGGGCCTTCCTTGATACGCATTGTGTGTCGTGAACGTGCGTCATAAATGCGCGTCGTCTATAGATGACGCGCAAAAGCACGTCGTCTCTCTTTATGACAGGGCCTTTGTTGACGTGCATTTGCGCATCGTCTGAGCCTTTTACAAAGCGCAATGAGCATCGTAAAAGGCTATTTTTCTAGTAGTGTTCGATGCTCCGCATCATATTCTTTCATTATGAGTGGTCTTGATCAAATGTTCGAAGCCCACAACATTTGTTACCCAACATGATCCAGCTGAAAATAATTTTTCTTTGAATATGATTTTCGTGTGAGTATCAATTCTTTCAATTGTCACTTTTAAATTAATCCAAAGCATACTTGTCACTGACTACACTGGTCACACAAGTAATTTTTGTTACAATTACTCACCTTATGTTTAGGATGATATGTAACGAAATTTTTAAGCCACCCACGAAGCCTTGAAAAAGAAGCCCTTTGATACTTCTTTATAAGTATTAGATTGTAATTCACGGGAAACCACACAAGCTGTTGATTATCTCTCTTGATAATTAATGAAGCAACCTTTGCCTGGGGTTTAACTGCCTTTGTGTCGGAATTTTATTTTTCGACATCACAGATCCCAAATTTTCGTTAGTTTGCTTCTTATCTTATTCTATTGGCACATTGCACTCACAGAATCCTTGAGGTTTTGAGTATTACCAACTCAGGCTGATAGTTTCGATAGTCTGGCATATCACTTCGTTTCTAAACCCAAAGATGAAAGAGCCTAACCTCCATGCCGAAGGTTTTTGATCTTATTCACTTGGTACTCACGAACAGTTTGATGTGATGGTTTGGAAACATGGTTCAACTTTCAAGGTACTTTATCTGACAAGGTACACATTACAGCTAGTGGTGCGAGTTTCAAGGACAGATGTGGCTTACTCTTTAATGAAAATGTTTGGAATTCTATTGGGGATACATATAAAAGCAAGTTATTATCTCCTTTTATAATTATTATCTCCATGTATAATTATGCGTTCAAAAACTCAAACAGTCAAAAAGCCCTAATTCTCCGTTCTTCAAAATTACTCTCAAGCTTTCAACAATGGCTGCTACTCAAAACACCACTACTGAAGAAGTTGCATCGTAACCTATTATGAAGATTAAAAGCACAGACTAGCAGTTTGAAGGAGATGTGTCAATGTATCTTGAAGTACTCAAGATGATGATTGTTGCTATTCAACATTCAGGTCTCGCAATTGCGATGTTCAATGCTTTTGATGTCCAGATGTCATGGTTATCAATGGCTGGTTCCATTGCTTCTTACAATTAATCCATTGATGTAATCACGTTCACTCTTGTGAATGAAAAGCAAGTTCGACTCACGAAGAATATGTTTACTCAAATCTTGGCAATTCCAAATTCATCTCTATTCTTTCAACCTACTAGGGCTCAGATTCTTTTCATATGGAATTTCCTTTTCGGGATATACCTTCATGGCTTAACTGGGTGAAGTGTAGAGCTTGATACGGGGATAATGGAAGTCTATGCTATGATAGCAGGGTTGTACTATGATCTCAATGTTGATTATGCTACTCAGATTTGGAAAGAGTTTATAAAGAGCCTTGAAAACACAAATGTAGTAAAAGGAATTTTGTGTGCATGCTGTTGGAGTTTGGTTCTTTAGTCTGTATATTAGAAAGAAGGCATTCCAATTCCTGTTGATTAGGCTAAGGCAGAATTCATGAAGTATCATTTTCCAAAGACTGTTGAAGATGATTTAGAAGTATTCCCCAATGTTGCTCCAATTCTTGATGGGATGCTGAAGAAAATTGATCCAACAAATTCAATATTGGTGGAATACTTGAAACATGTTAATCCTTAAGTCAAAACTGTGATTTTTCTGAAAATTAGTGATGAAGGATCATCTAAGAAAATTAAGAAATCGAAGAAGAGAGCTGATGATGTTGTTCACGAAAGCCTCAAGAAACAAGCTAAGTCTAACTCTCCTAAGAAGATTACAAACGAAACTGAGAAGCCTAAGGAGAGAAGGTTGTTGTTGAATCTTTGAAGGAATTGATCCCTTCGAAATCTGGTGTGTTCAAAAGGTTAAGGAAATTATTTTATAAGAAACGAACTTCATCAGAAGATCAATCTCTGTCACACCTAACATTTTTGCTAGGAAATTCTTTTCTCATGTAACCATTCAACTATCGAAAGACATGTAATCTAAGTGAATATCATGCTCTATGCTCATTCAAATACATCTCATGTGTTCAAATAAGGATTGGAAACCCTAGAAGTCCCAGTTCAAGTTCATTATGGACTAGGATTCTCTTATTGGGCCTGATGGACCAATAAATCTTAAACTTGACTACTTTGGGCCTAAAAACCCTAATTAGGTTCTAATTGGACCCAATTCATAAATCTATAACATTTTGGGCCATGATGGGCTATAAAGGATATAATTACCCCTAATGGGCCCTAAACCCATTTCTTTTACCATTTTGGGACGTGAGCCTCCTTAAAATCCCAATGGGCCGAGAAATAATTTTTGGGCTTCATAAATTCGAACAAGATTTAAAATGGGCCAAATTACTTCATCCTAATCTCTCTTAAGCCCAAATACTCGACCAACCATGCATATAAGACAAAAAAAGGGAAAATGAGGAAATTTGTGCATTTGACACATCATTGTTGCATGGTGGATTTCCATGCAACATCACCTCACAACACACACTCTCTCTCTCTCTTCTATTATTAAACTCGGCCACAATCCACCTCCATTTTCTCATTTCAAACTACTTCCAAACATCTCTCAGGAACTCTCCTCATTCTCTCCAAATTTTGAGATTTTATGTGCATCTTCAAAGAGGTTTTCATCTAGATCATCATCCCTTGGTAAGTTTATGACAAAATCTATTGTTTTCATTCAAGTTTATGCTAAGAATCCTTCCCTTACTCTCAAATTTTCGTGATTATGGACCTTAGAATAACCATCATTTCAAAAGTTTCACCAAGAACACAAGCTAGGCTCAAGCTTCTTCTTCTTCTTCTTCTACATCTCCAAACCCCTCCAGGTGAGTTCATACCCCCTATTTTCGATTTTTACTTTGTTTTGGGGGAGAATACAAGTTGTGTTGTGTAGATATATGTGTGTATGGATGAATATGTGTGTTTTTTCATGATCTATTTGGTGGTTATGTGTTATTTGGTTCATAAATCTAAAAATATGTTAAGAATACTAGGTTTATCATTTGGATCTACATGAAAACCTTGAGAAAAGTATTTGTTATCACATATAAGACATGTAAACTAGTAGATGTGGGATTTATACACTCAAAATAGTAAAAATGAGTGTTGTGTTCCAAGATCTATAAACTTAACTCAAAAATCAGCCTTTCACAGGAAAGTTTTGGCCCAATCTTGAACTGTTTTGACCACCTAAATGATAACATTTTTCAAAACTGTTTCGCATCCTAAAAGTTCAAATTTCTATTTTTAAAATGACTACTCTCACTTTTTGATACGATTTTTCTAAAATTTTTGGCGAATTTTACAAAACTGCCTATCAGATTTGAAATAATTTCTGACCAGCCTGTGAAGGTGACCAATTTCACACTTGTTAGAGGCCATTAAAAATTATGAAATTTTTTTAAAAAAAAGTAGACAAAATTTCGAAACTTCCAGAATTTACGGATCCAAATTTCTACATACGATGATTTTGCTACAATTTTTCCAACAACTAGGTAAGAAAAGCCCAAAACCAGAAAAATGTGTGTTTTCACAAAAATCAAGCCAAAAATGATATTTTTAACAAAATTGGGTTTAAAATGTTACTTTTACCACAAACTAATCATCAACACAAACTTTGAACAAAATGGAGACTAAAGCGTAATTCTTACAAAAAATTGGCTATAATTGTAAATTTTTGGCTTATTGGGCCAAGAACGTCATTTTTACAAAAACTGGGCTTTTATGCTATTTTAGTGGACACTTGAACCAAAACCAATGATAAACCAACAAACAGATTAATTTGATCATTTTCTAGGTTATTGGGCCTTAGTGGCCCATTTTTATGTGTGATAGGTCCTGTATACTATTTATATGTTTATTGGGCCTCATTGACCCATTAACATGTGCGACGGACCTTGGATACTATTTGTGTGCTATTTACGCCTGTAAATACCTTACATGTGAAATGGGCCTTAGTTGTCCTTTAATATAAATTTCAGGCCCATGTTATATAATCTCGTTCCATTTGGGCCTTCAAATGATTTACATGTTTAGCGATGCCTTAGTGGTTCACTTACATGGTTCATTGGGCCTGGAATGAGTTTATACTTTTCTTCGCGTAAATTCGATTAAGGATCTAGTGAGTTTTGTCGGTTGGCACTTGTTAAGTGTACGATCGTAGCCTGTAGTTATAACTAGAGTCTCTTGGAGGGAGAGAGGGGATTTGTGTATTGATTAATACGGGGATGACACCCCACACCTGAGCTGTTCGCTACAGTTAGACTAACTCGGTCTAGGGTGAAGAAAACCTTATAATCAAAAATCAAAACCGGCATCCAACAACGCCAAGATAGGCGAAATTGTCACTATTTAGTATGGTTATGACGACTAACTTAGAGGAATTAATGTTTTGAAGTTTACAGAAGACCATTCTCTTTTCTCTTGGATTCCTCATAAACATTCTCGTACTGTTACTCAACCTCGGGGGTTGGTATGACCGCTTTCTCTTTTACAGAAAACATCGGGTTGTCTGGGAACAATCTCTTTCCACGCTCTTTACATTCTCTCTACATTCTCTTTACCCTTTTAGTCAAATAAACAATAACATACATGCATTAATACAAAATCTGTCACAAACGTACTAAACAGTTTTAAGAAAATATAAGATTTACTGGTGGTTTCAAAGTTATACAAATCATTTTCACAAACATGCTTATGAACTCACCAACATTTTTATCTTGACCTTTTTAAATTAGCTTGTATTATCAGGAAACCGTTGAAGCAGGATGAACGAAACAAACTAATGGATATTGTTTTATATTTTGTTTCATCATACTCTGACTATTTTGGCATATAATATCAAATACAATACTCTATGTAAACAATGAATGTTGTTATATTACATGTGTGATGATGATGATGTTATGCTTCAATTATATAATATGTAATGATACTACAACAATGAAGTCACGCTCAAGCCCCCAGACGTTTTTGCCGTCTGGTTCGGGGTGTGACAGACTGGTATCAGAGCATTGTTTATAGTGAACTAGCATATCTAATCATACATGATATGCAACTATAAATACAATGGGTCTAAACAACTCTGAAACATAATAATTAAAATACATACCTTTGTGTGCATTTTAGAGTAATAACACAAAAAGAACAGTAATATGTTTCCTTATTTCGTGTTATTGCACGAATTCACTTATATGCACAACCAAAGCCCTGAAACCGCTAGATACTCAAGGATCTCGAAACCAGAATAATCTTTGAACTCTAGGGATAGATTTAATATTCATGCCAAATCCATGATTACCTACTACCATAAGTACATCATAGGGATGTGGATTGAAACATTTAGAATCATACGACAAAACACAAAAGTTATAGAGTACAATTACAAGTGACCATTGCCACTAACGATCTTGCTCATCGCCATGCAATAGAAAATGGCACCCCGCAAAAATAACAAGCGCACCTGCGAGACACCAATCCTACAGATAGACTCTGCTACATTCCAAACAGCTATCGTAACCGCTGCTATGACACAACTCAACGCAAACAACACTAATAGAGGTGGAAACAATATCGACAACTCCAGTCGAAGGAACGAGCACGAAAACCAAAAAGTGATAGCTTATCAATGCACACTAAACCCCAAGCTTAAGAGCAGGAAGCAAAAGCCTGGAAGTAAGAGAAAGGTACAACCAAATCAAGGGTTCTCAAAGAAGCAACATGTTGTTGTTGTTCATGCGACCATGACCCCTATTACACCAACATCAGAGAAACCATATGCTGGAAGCCTTCTAAAATGAAACCAATGCAATTTCCATCATAATGGAGCCTGTCGGGAGCTGCATTGTAAGAAATGCAACCGAAAGAATCACACCACTAAATACTGTAGGACTTATCCACAACAGTATCGTCATCCAGACAAAAACAACAACCACAACAATCTTAACAACAACACCAAAATTGAGACCAGTCACACATGTTATGGGTGTGGAGGAAGCGGTCACTTCAGGCGCAATTTCCTCAAGACTAACAATCAAGGAGAAGAAGGATCAGGAGGGGTCCTAACCTTGGGTCAAGGCGAAGCAGTCCAAGATCCGATGATTGTTACTGGTACGTTCCCACTTAACAACTCTTTGCTTGCATCTTATTCGATAGTAAAATTGAGCGAAGCCTATTTAGTAACAAATTTGATCGCTTACTAAAACAACAACCCAAAAAGATAAACGAAGCCTTCACGGTGGAGATGGCTAATGGAAAAAACCGAGTCAACCAAGGATATTTATTTATGGTACACCTTAACACTAAACAGCCATTCATTTTAAATAAAATTTAATGCCAGTAAATATTAGGAGTTTGGATGTGATAATCGGCATTTTTGGGTTAAGCCCCCACCGTGCTGATACTATGTGTCGCGAGAGGGCAGTTTGCCTTCACCTTCCCAATCACGAAATTCTAATAATCCATGGTGATAAAACCTGGCGCCAATCTTCATCCTATCTCGTGCATCAAGGCATAGAAGTGCCTGCACCAGAAGAACTACGTTTTCCTCGCTCATATTGTGGACAAGACCAAGGAAGAAGTAAGCATACAAGGTATTCCAGTAGCATGCGATTTTCTGGATGTATTTCCT
Organism: Lactuca saligna; assembly: GCF_052625555.1. NCBI lineage: Eukaryota > Viridiplantae > Streptophyta > Magnoliopsida > Asterales > Asteraceae > Lactuca > Lactuca saligna. Next base: position 81,825,661 of record NC_136421.1, read on the forward strand.
AAATAACTTTCGGGAATATCCTAGAGAGACAGGTCGAATTTCGAATCAACCTCATACTGGAACCACATCAATTGTCAATTCATTCTGCAGGGTAGCTTCCACTGAGAATTCAGAAGTTATCCAGTCAATTGAGAAGAATTGTTGCGCAAAGGATTCATCGAACCAAGCTTCTCACCCTGGAGAGCTCTGGTCTTGTTCTTCAAGAAGACGAATCCTTCAGAAGGCGCATCGATTTTAGGAAATTGAATAAGCTCACTATCAAAAATCGATACCCACTCCCTCGGACTGATGACCTATTTGACCATCCCCAAGGAGCTAGTTGCTTCTCCAAAATAGATCTCAGAACCGGTTGTCATTAGCTCCTTGTCCGAGAAGAGGACATTCCAATAACTTCTTTCTGAATTCGTCATGAATATTTCAAATTTGTTGTGATACCCATCGGTCTAATGAATACCCCCACGGTATTCATGGACCCTAAAAACCTAGTTTTCATAACCATTCCTAGTTAAACCTTTCATTATATTCATTGAGAACATACTCGTCTGCTCATGAAACAAGAACAAACATTGTCAACATCTACGACCCGCCTTGAAAGCATCAAAGCCAGAGAATATCGCGAAGAAAGCACTACATGGATGGATAAAACTCTCGAAGTCAAAGGACGAAGTTTATTGTTGTGAGAGTTGAGTGGGCGTTATTTGGGTAATCGTCAATAGGTTAACCTAATCTGCCCATTTCCCGCTAATACAAAAATCAAACAAGATGGAAAGATTAGCTGAGATCTATATCAAGGAGATCGTGAGAGTCCATGAAATATCGGCATCTACAATCTCGGATCGAGATAACGGGATTACTTCAAGATTTTGATACTTACTTCAGAAGGCTATGGGAACACAGCTAGACATGAGCATTTCTTACCACCCTCAAACCAATAGCCAAAGCGAACGGACCATTTAACCACTCGAAGTCATGCTCCGAGCCTGGGTGTTTGAATTCAGCATGTCATGGGATACCTGGTTGCCCTTGATTGAATTTTTATACAATAACAGCTATTGCACGAGCATCAAGGTTGCTCCTTTCGAGGATCTTTATGGTCATAAATGCAGATCACTCGCCAGTACTCTCACGGGACCAAAAAAAACATTTGCCAAACGACAGAGAAGATAATCCAGACCAGAACTCGACTTCAAGCATCACGAGGTAGACAAAAGAGTTATGCTGACAAACGATGAGAACCTATAGAATTCCAAGTCAGAGATCGAGTGCTATTAAAGGCCTCTCCCTGGAAAGGAATGGTCCGTTTCAGAAAACAGGGAAAAACTAAACCCGCGATACATTGGACCGTTTGAGATTCTTGCCCGGATTGGTCCAATGGCTTATAGGCTGCAGCTACATGCCAAACTTAGCAACGTACACCCCGTGTTCCATGTCTCAAATTTGGAAAAATGGCTACCAGGAAAAACTCTTAGCATTCCTTTAGATGAGATCGAAGTAAATGAGAATTTCCTGTTCACCGAAGAACCAGTTGAAATCATAGATAGAGAAGTGAAGAGTACAAAGCAAAGTCGTATTCCAATTGGGAAGGTTCGATGGAACACAAAGCGTGGACCGGAACTCACATGGGAACGCGTAGATCAGATGAAGCAGAAGTACCCTCAACTATTCCCTCGTTCATGATCCTACCTTTTGAAAGAATTTCGGGACGAAATTCCCTCTAACGGGGGGATGATGTCACACCTAGCATTTTTGCTAGGAAATTCTATTCTCATGTAACCATTTAACTATCAAAATACATGTAATCTAAGTGAATATCATGCTCTATGCTCATTCAACTACATCTCATGTGTTCAAATAAGGATTGGAAACCCGAGAAATCCCGGTTCAAGTTCATTATGGACTAGGATTTTCTTATTGGGCCTGATGGACCAATAAATCTTAAACTTGACTACTTTGGGCCTAAAATCCCTAATTAGGTTCTAACTGGACCCAATTCATAAATCAATAACATTTTGAGTCATGATGGACTATAAAGGATATAATTACCCCTAATGGGCCCTAAACCAATTTCTTTTACCATTTTGGGACGTGAACCTCCTTAAGATCCCAATGGGCCGAAAAATAATTTTTGGGCTTCATAAATTCAAACAAGATTTAAAATGGGCCAAATTACTTCATCCTAATCTCTCTTAAGCCCAAATACTCGACCAACCATGCATATAAGATAAAAAAAAAGGAAAATGAGGAAATTTGTGCATTTGACACATCATTGTTGCATGGTGGATTTCCATGCAACATCACCTCACAACACTCTCTCTCATCTATTATTAAACTCGACCACAATCCACCACCATACCACCTCCAGTTTCTCATTTAAAACTACTTCCAAACATCTCTCAGGAACTCTCCTCATTCTCTCCAAATTTTGAGATTTTATGTGCATCTTCAAAGAGGTTTTCATCTAGATCATCATCCCTTGGTAAGTTTATGAAAAAATCTATTGTTTTCATTCAAGTTTATGCTAAGAATCCTGCCCTTACTCTCAAATTTTCGTGATTATGGACCTTAGAATAACCATCATTTCAAAAGTTTCACCAAGAACACAAGCTAGGCTCAAACTTCTTCTTCTACATCTCAAAAACCCTCCATCTGAGTTCATACCCCCTATTTTCGATTTTTACTTTGTTTTGGGGGAGAATACAAGTTGTGTTGTGTAGATCTATGTGTGTATGGATGAATATGTGTGTTTTTCATGATCTATTTGGTGGTTATGTGTTATTTGCTTCATAAATCTAAAAATATGTTAAGAATACTAGGTTTATCATTTGGATCTACATGAAAACCTTGAGAAAAGTATTTCTTATCACATATAAGACATGTAAACTAGTAGATGTGGGATTTATACACTCAAAATAGTAAAAATGAGTGTTGTGTTCCAAGGTCTATAAACTTAACTCAAAAATCAGCCTTTCACAGGAAAGTTTTGGCCCAATCTTGAACTGTTTTGACCACCTAAATGATAACATTTTTCAAAACTGTTTTACATCCTAAAAGTTCAATTTTCCACCTTTAAAAGGACTACACTCACTTTTTGATACGATTTTCCTACATTTTTGGCGAATTTTACAAAACTGCCTATTAGATTTAAAATAATTTTGGACCAGCCTGTGAAGGTAACCAATTTCACACTTGTTATAGGCCATTAAAAATTATGAGAATGCTTTGAAGAAAGTAGAAAAAATTTCCAAACTTCCAGAATTTACGGATCCAAATTTCTACTTACGATGATTTTGCTACGATTTTTCCAACAACTAGGTCAGAAAAGCCCAAAACCTAAAAATGTGTGTTTTCACAAAAATAAGCCAAAAATGATATTTTTAACAAAAATGGGTTTAAAATGCTATTTTTACCACAAACTAGTCATCAACACAAGCTTTGAACAAAATGGAGACTAAAGCGTAATTCTTACAAAAAATGGGCTATAATTGTAAATTTTTGGCTTATTGGGCCAAGAACGTCATTTTTACAAAAAGTGGGCTTTTATGCTATTTTAGTGAATACTTGAACCAAAACCAATTATAAACCAATAAAAGGATTAATTTGATCATTTTCTAGGTTATTGGGCCTTAGTGGCCCATTTTTATGTGTGATAGGTCCTATATACTATTTATATGTTTATTGGGCGCCATTGACCCATTAACATGTGCGACAGACCTTAGATATTATTTGTGTGTTATTTGGGCCTGTAAATACCTTACATGTGAAATGGTCCTTAGTTGTCCTTTCATATATATTTCAGGCCCATGTTATATAATCTCGTTCCAATTAGGCCTTGAAATGATTTACATTTTTAGCAATGCCTTAATGGTTCACTTACATGGTTGATTGGGCCTGGGTGTAACGCTCGGGTTTCTGGGGTAAGCATTTTAGATAATGTAATAGTCTAGGTCAACTATTGTAAATCTTTTTGAAGTAATAAAGATAAAATATTTGAGTATTATGTGAATTATGTGAATTTATGTGTTTTATACTTAATTATACAGGTATAATTAATCAAGGATAAAAATAAGCATCAAATTAAAGTGTGAGATAAGCCGATATCTTTACACAAAGTTGTAGTGGTCGAAACAAGGATTACGGGTATATAAAGAATGCCGAAATCCGAGTTATAGTGAAGAAGTCATGACCTGTCGAAGTTTTGCGACGGAACCGACACGGCACCAGGAAGTGTATATAGTGAATTTATGATAGAAGACTTTTTAGCCTTAGTAATCTAAACAAAATTCGTAGAGTATGTTAAGCTGAGAAAATCCGTAAAAAGAACGCCCAAATCTGACTTCGTATGAGGAAGTTATGATTTTTCAAAGTTTCGGCTTAACAGTGTACAGCCCGAAACTCAAATTTTAGTTCGAGCGGTTTTTGGCTTACGTGACCTAAATGAGAGTTGAAGATCTCAATAATAGGAACTCAACGGTAAAAGGACAGACGAAAACGGAGTCTGTATAAAGGAGTTACGAATTCTTTGTGGTTATTCAACAGTCTAATCTCCTCCTGCTGTTAAATTTAAGATCGGTCGAGAATTAGCCGACGGAGTCTAAATGAAGTTGTAGATCTTGTTTTTACCTATGATTGGAAAAAAATAACATTGAAAAAGGAGCTCGTATGCAAAAGTTACAGGGCTTAGAAGTCAATAGGGTGTTGCTGCAAAAGGAGTGACGTGGCACAATGTAGGCCACAAACGTTTCGCCACCAGAATGCTGACACATGGCCTGGAACTCAACGAGTTGGAGGCCCACTCGACGAGTGTTTGGGATTTCCAACCTATAAATAGAGGTGTCGGGCTTCCTCATTCTTCACACCTTCCCAACTTCACTTTCTCTCTCTAGTTTCTCTCTCTAAAGCCCCCCCCCCCCCCAATCTAAACCTCCTAGCACCCGAAGGAAGCCCCGAGGTTCCCAAAGCCCTGAGAAAAGAGCCTTTCAGCTCGGAAACGCTGCTCAATCAAAGCCCGGTTTTGAGAAAAACCCGCTGTAAGTGACTTACGCCTAATGTTTTAATATAGTAATGTTATTAGGACCTTATAATAAGTACTTAGGCTATTATTATGGCTTATATAAGTATCGTTTAATGCTTATATAATAGTAATAAAAGCTAGACTATTAATTAGTCTCAGTGAATATTAGACTAAACCCTAGTGGTAATGATACTAGGTTTTGCCGAAGGAAAATTGTGTTAAGAGTAACGAAGTGTTGTCCAAGCGCCGAGTCACCACCTTCTCAGGTGAGTGCATAGTTACTTTCATGTTTCACATAGATATGAAGTATTATATATAAATTACATGCTAAGTGTGCATATTATCTGAATACTTGGTGTCTATGTTGGATGAACGATTTTATACATGTTTTAAATGATTTAAATTGTATAAGTATTTTATATCTACAAAAATATTGGGGTAAAACATGGGTAGATGTACTAATATGATGTGTGATAAAATGATGAGAGACCTCGATGTTGTTGTTGTTGATTCTGTCATCTAGCGGAGTATGGATGACGACCACAGACTCTTCTTGACAGTCCAGTGGAACGCAAGCAGACGCGCAACCTGTAGGTGTTTGTGAACGATGTGTTCACTGGTGTACTCCATCCGCCACATGGTTGCCTTTAGGGCATTTATTGCTAGGGAACGGGTAATCGGGTTATTGTTGGTTGATGAAATTAATAAACTTATTTATTGTGGGTTGAAAACCCTATATGCTCACCAGGCTCCCAAGCCTGACCCACTCAGTTTCATGTATTACAGGTAGTGGTGCTCGAGCATAAATGTGATGTTTTGGATGAGGGATTACATATATAGGCCTGTAGATATGAAATAATGTAGTAAGGATTATATTGTATTGTTTATATACTTTTGATCTGTATCGAACATGACATCCTGAGTCTTATAATGAAATAAATTTTTACGGAAATTCTTTGATAAATCTTTATCATATTTTGTCTTGTGGACGAATTCCGCAACTCTTTTATTTAAAATATTACTTTGATTTTTAAACAAAGTATAAAAAAAACCAGTCTTTTCTGGCCGTGATTTTGGGGATGTCACAGTTGGTATCAGAGCATTAGTTTAAGCGAACTAGGAATTTGTAGGATTTCTAGACTTAAACTTAGAATGCTAAGCGATGATTATGAGATGTTAGCACTAGGTTATTATAGGAATTTTGCCTAAAATGCGTTTATGTGCTAAATGCTTTGTGCCTGATATGCTGTTATTTGTTCGGATCTATGGTCTGTTGCTGACTGGATCTGGAAACCTTATGTGTTTAGGATTCTAAACGTACGACTATGATATTAGAACTAGCGTATAAACGTTTCGGAGAGATAAGGATGATTTAAAGGTCTATCCTAAATAAAGATCTAAATTCACCTTATTCGGTGTATAGATCAAAATGCCTAGAACCTGCAGTGCAGCTGGGAATGCGAATGGGAATAGGAATCAACCCCCAATGATTCAGCAAATACCTGTTGTAGTAGAAGTTGCACCCAAGCCAATCACCATGGCTGGAGTACAAGCCATGATTTGGGCTATGTTAGCAGAACAAAGGGAGGAAATGAGGCAGACGTTACACGAAAATAGGGACGAACCTACCATGCCCATAGAGCAACCCGAGCTGATTCCCAAGTAATCGGAGGAAGGGAACTACAGCCGCCAAGTGAGTCAAGTGGTGACTCAAGGTGAACGAAAGGATGGTCCGGAGAGGAGAAACAACAAGGATTGGCGTATGTACCAGAATTTCTTAGGTGCGAAACCATTGAGTCTCTCAGGAAGCCCAAAGCCTTTTGAGATTATGGATTGGATCTCCGAGATGGAGATGGTAGTTGAGAGCTGCGACTGTAGCGAGAAACAGAAGACCGACTTCGCTGTAAGACAACTGAAAACTAGAGTCGTGAGCTGGTGGAAGCTATTGGCGAATACAATGCCACGAGGAGAAGCTCTGAAGATGTCATGGGATGAGTTCTTGGAACAACTAAAGGCACAGTACTGTTCAAAAATAGATGTGATTGATATGAACAATGAGTTCCAAAACTTGAAGAAGGGAAGAATGAGCATCGACGACTATGCTGCTGCATTCACGGAAAAGATGAAGTTGTTTCCATACCTAGTGCCAACCGAACTCTCCAAAATTGAGAAGTTCGCAAATGGACTGCCAACCAACTTTGGCCCAATGGTTAAGATGGCAACCACTCTGAAATTAGCAATTTGAGCAACTAAGAATGTTGAGACCCAGCAGAAGGAAAGGGGTCTGGAGAGGGCTGAGGTTGGTGAGAAAAGGAAATTTGATGGTGCGAAATTTTTGACGTCTGGTTCGAGAGGAGGAGGATACGAAGAAAAATGGTGCGAAAAATGCAAGAAGAAGCACCAAGGAAAATATGACGGAAGGGTCACGTGTCTCAAATGTGGAAAGCCTGGGCACTATACCAATGAGTGCACGTTCACCAACAAGGTCTGTTATGAGTGCAACGACGAAGGGCATATTTCGAGGGATTTCCCGAAGAAGAAGGAGGCAGGAAAACCCAACATTCCGTCGAAGCCAAAGGCAAGGGCCTTCCAGATGACGCTTGAGGCTGCAAAGGAGGCAGCAGACGTCGCTTCAGGTACATTTCTTGTAAATGGTTTACCTTCCAACATACTATTTGATTCGGGAGCAAACTATTCATTTATATCACATAGATTTAGAGGAAAATTAGCATTGCCTTTAGAAAAACTTGATAATGCCCTGATTATACAAGTTGCTAGTGGCAAGTTTGTACCAGTTAGTGATCGTATTAGGAACATCATCATCAACCTAAACGGAAACAAATTCCATGAGGATCTATTACCCATAGAGTTAAACGGTTTCGACATCAAACAGAATGGATTGGCTTAGCGTCAACAATGCTGAGATTCTTTACAGGAAGAAGATAGTAAGGGTGAACCCAGCCGGAAAAGATTCATTTATGGTATATGGGGACAAAAGCAGAGTAAATTCTGGAATCATATACCTGATGAAAGCCAGAAAATGTTTGTCCATAGGATTTGCATCATATTTGGCATTTGTTATTGATGCTAAGAAGGAAAAGAAGGAGGTGCAGAACATACCGGTCGTATGTGATTATCCGGAAGTCTTTCCCAAAGATCTTCCCAGATTACCACCTGATAGACAAGTAGAGTTTTGGATAGACTAGTTACCAGGGATGAAACCAATAGCAAAAGCACTGTACCGACTAGCATCGACGGAGATGAAGGATATGATGATGCAACTTCAAGAGTTGTTGGATAACGGTTTCATTCGACCTAGTTCATCACCTTGGGGAGCTCCGGTGTTATTTGTGAGGAAGAAGGATGGAAGCATGAGAATGTGTATAGAATACCGAGAGCTGAACAAGGCAACAGTGAAGAACAAGTATCCATTGCCAAGGATTGATGACCTATTCGATCAGATGCGAGGTTCAAGCTACTTTTCAAAGATTGATCTTAGTCAGAATATCATCAACTGAAGGTGAGAGAGCAGGATATTGACAAGACTACATTCAAAATTAGATATGGACACTACGAGTTCTTGGTTATGTCATTTGGACTAATCAATGCTCCTGCAGCATTCATGGATTTGATTAACAGGGTTTGTAAACCATTCCTCGATAAATCCGTGATAGTGTTCATCGACGATATCTTGATTTACTCAAGAAGTCAGGAGGAGCATGGCAGGCACCTGCAAGAAGTCTTAGAAGTACTGAAGAAGGAGAAGCTTTACGCTAAGTTCTTTAAATGCGACTTTTGGATACGAGAAGTCCAGTTCTTGGGTCATGTGGTTAACCAAGAAGGGATAATGGTTGACCCAACAAAGATTGAAGATGTAATGAAGTGGGAACGACCAAAAAGTCCAACAGAGATTCGAAGCTTTCTGGGATTATCCGGATATTACCAACGATTTATCCAAGGATTTTCTTCGATAGATGCTCCATTAACAACTTTGACACACAAAGGAGCTACTTATACATGGAGTGAGAAACATGAAGAAGCATTCAAGAAGTTAAAGAAGAAGCTATGTGAAACACCGATTCTTTCTCTACCCGATGGAGTTGAAGACTTCTCGGTCTATAGCGACACATATGGAGTCGGGTTGGGTTGTGTTCTGACCCAAAGAGAAAAGATGATAGCATATGCATCTCAACAATTGACAGAGCATGAAAAGAACTACCCCACTCATGATTTGGATTTGGCAGCGGTAGTTTTCGCTCTAAAGATATGGAGGCATTACCTCTACGGCACAAAGTGAAAGGTTTTCACTGATCATAAGAGTCTCCAATATCTCTTTAATTAGAAAGAATTGAATATGAGGCAACGACGCTGGCTGGAATTACTCAAGGACTACGACTGTGAGATACTGTACCACCCTGGTAAAGAAAATGTTGTCGCTGATGCTCTCAGTCGGATAGTCAATCTTGAAAGGAAATGGCCAAGAGCGTTGAGAATAGAAGTTTTCTCGACGATTGTATAAAGTATCAGGAAAGCTCAAGAAGAAGCTTCAGAGAAGAATGACCGAAAGGAAGAACGTTTGGACAAAACGTTAGTCTTCAGTACAAACAGTCAAGAACTAAAGGTATTCCAAGATCGGATTTGGGTACCTAAGATGGGAGGAATAAGAGAACTTCTGATGGAAGAAGCGCACAAGACCATGTACTCAATTCATCCCGGTAGCACTAAAATATATAAGGACCTAAAACCCTATTACTGGTGGCTAACAATGAAGCTTGATGTTGCGAAGTATGTGGCCGAGTGTGTGACATGTGCGAGAGTTAAGGAATAACATCAAAAACCATATGGGAGTTTAGAACCTTTACCTGTAACCATGGGTAAATGGGAAGACATCACCATGGATTTTGTGACTAAACTGCCCAGGACGAAGAACGGTCACGACATGATTTGGGTGGTCGTGGATCGTTCCACTAAGAGTGCACACTTCATAGCAGCCAACGAAAGGTGGTCTATGGATAAGCTCGCAAATGCTTACGCGAAGGAGATAGTAAGACTTCACGGTGTTCCTCTAACGATTGTATTAGATCGTGATAGTCGTTTCACATCACGGTTTTGGAGAAGTCTACAAGAGGAATTGGGTATGAAGTTGTATTTGAGTACAACTTACCATCCGCAGACTCATGGTCAGAGCGAAAGAACGATTCAGAAACTTAAAGATATGTTGAGAGCATGTACCCTGGAATTCCAATGTAACTGGGATGAGCACTTACCTTTGATAGAATTTTCATACAATAACAGTTTCCACTCGAGCATCAAGATGACACCTTATCAAGCCTTGTATGGACAGAAGTGTCATACGCCGTCTTGTTGGCTTGAGTCTGGAAAAAAGCAGTTTATGGGCCCCGAGATAGTCCATGAGACTGCTAAAAAGTTAAATGTGATTAGGGAAAGAATGTTAGCAGCTCAGGATCGTCAGAAGAGCTATGCTGACAAGAAAAGATGACCGATGACCTTCGAAGTTGGGGATTCGGTTTTGCTTAAAGTCTCACCATGGAAGGGATTTATACGATTCAGGAAATGAGGAAAGCTGAGTCCAAGGTTTATTGGACTGTTTAAAGTTCATCATAAGATTGGGAACCAAGCTTACAAGTTGGAATTACCCGAAGAACTCGATGGTATTCATAACACTTTCCATGTGTGTTATTTGAGGAAATTCACAGGAGAAGTTCCCGACAAAATTCCAATCTCGGAGTTAAGAATGGATGAGAATAAGAGGCTAATTGAAGAACCCGAGGCAATTGTTGATCGTAAGACTAAGAAGTTACGATGCAAGATGGTCGACTTAGTGCTAGTCCGATGGAAACATTCGAATGGGCCGAATCTCACATGGGAAACAGAGAGTGACATGATGAGTCGCTATCCACATGTGTTTGCCGATGCATGATTCCGGGACAGAATCATCCTAAGGGGAGAGAATTCTAATGCCCAGGTTTCGAGTCTAAGCATTTTAGACAATGTAGTAGTCTAGGTCACCTATTGTAACTCTTTTTGAAGTAATAAAGATGAAATATTTGAATATTATGTGAATTATGTGAATTTATGTGTTTTATTGTAACGTCCATAAAAATTCCAACCAATTTAAACTTTTCAAAAACAACCTAATTTCATAAAGTTATTATAAAAAGGTTTTCAATACATTTACTATCAGAGTATTTCCCAGAACCACATCAGAAACTCATAAATCATGAGGAGCAGTACGATCATGCCTTTGCCTTGCCACGGTCTCCTGAAGTACCTAAAACATTTAAACCACAACTGTAAGCCTGAAAGCTTAGTGAGATACCCCCAAAATACCAACCACATATACCATACACGTAACATTCCATATCATAACAGAACATAGAACAGCCATGCACTTCGGGTCTACTGTGTGACTGGTCCGCCGCACCGGGCCTTCAGTCCACCTGGTCCACCCTCCGAGTCTAGCTATATCCATCAAGTATGCAGTGTGGTTGGTCCGCCCGCACCGGGCCTTCAACCCACCTGGTCCACTCTCTGAGTCTACAGTATGACTGGTCCGCCCGCACCGGGCCTTCAGTTGGCCTAGTCCACTCTTCGAGCCTCGACACGTCTGGTCCGCCCTCGTGGTGCCTACAGCCTATCCGGATAATCTCAACCCCAGTCCAACAACCATATGCACAAAGCAGGACCCGCCTCAACCCAACCCCAGTCCAACAACCATATGCACATAAACATACAATCATATAACAATTCACATCCGAACACACCGATCGAGCAGATCACATAACATAACATCATCCTAACCAGGATACCAACCTAACCGGGTCTCTAACATATACCACCCTAACTACCAGGATGCAAACATAACAAAGCAATAACATAACACCGATACCCGGATTACAATTCGATAAAGGGTCGGCCTTGGTCCCTTAGACCATGTCGAATTAGTGAGGATAACTCACCTCGCAACTTCCAAAACTCTTAACTGAAGAAGCAGATCCCCGAATCACCAACTCATCGAAAATACCGAACTATTTAAAGTAGCAAAACAATCATTAGAGCAAGCACAATATCCTTCCAAGGGTAAATTGACCATTTTACCCTTCACCCGAACTGGTCCATGACTAAGGCCCAACACCAGAAAATGAAGGGCCCAACACTAGGTAAGCTTCTCAAGCCCACTAGTGACCCACTAATGGCCCAATTTGCTACATTGGGCCCAATCGCTTAATGGGCCTTATCCTAAGCCTACAATATATATTCCTTGGTCCCTATAATATGATTTATGATGGCCCACTAAGGCCTAAATACCCAAACATGCCCCAAACCATGGCCCAAAACTCATGATTCATACAGATAGATTATGCAAGGCGTACCCCCCCCCCCCCCCCCCCCCGCCCATGTACACTAAGCGTACAGGTAGAATGGTTAGTACACGAGGCATACATCACTTTACACAGGGAGTAAACTCGCTGAACTAAAAGTCCTCATAAGTCCTTAATGGCTTAAGCTCTTAAGCCCAAACTTCAGATCCGTCGACCAAACATGCCTAGGATCCATAAAGTCTCAAACTTTATCACTTGGGACGTCCATAAAGCTCTCAATCCAAGGTCTTAATCCATTAAGACGTATCTATATCACATATGAGACAACCAAAGCCCTTGGGACCTCAATTTTCTTACTCAAACCACTCCTAAGGTCAAAAAGGATAGCTAATCTCAACCAACTCCAATCATACATCAAGATGTGGTTTTTCGGACAAGAATGATGTCAAAACTTCATAACACCAAGATCCACACAAAATAAATGTCAATCAAGATACTTTATACCTCAAGAGGGCTCCAGAAGATGATGCATTTCCAGATCTACAAGCTCCAGCCTCCCCACTCCTTCCTTGACAACTTCCTCTTTCTTCTTCTTGGCTCTCCTTCGCCAAAAAAAGTTTTCCAAGGTCAAACACACCCAACAATGGAGGTGGGACGACTATCTAGGGTTTCTAAGGATAAGAGAGTGTTTATGGAGGCTAGGGTGAGAACCATTATGATACTTTTATAGTGGATGTCCCAAAAATTAGGGTTAAATGACTCTGGGCGTACGTTGGGCGTACGCGTCCTGGTACCCGCGATCACTCACCCTAGTACACTGGGCGTAACCCAGCTTACGTTGGGCGTACCCATGCATGTCTCCAAACGCATGCATGGTCTTTTTCATCACTTTTTCCATTATGGGCCATAAATGTCAATATCTTTAAAGCATCATAACTCCTTCATTCTAGATCCATTTCCGACGAACTTTATATCCACGCGAAGGTGGCGAGAAGCCTTATGCTTCTATCAACATACAGCGGTCCAAAACCTTCTCGAAGACAACCACTACCCTTAAAGGACCAAAATGCCCTTACTCTTGATCCTAGGGATCCATGAATCATTATTCTTAGAACGAGGCGTGACAATTCTCCCCCACTTAAATTAGGCTTCATCCTCGAAGCCTGCGGAAACACAACTTCCGAACAACCCCTGCACTGCAGATTCCGATTACCCATCAATTCACGTTCTTGCAACCTTACTACTGCGTCTTCCCTATCATGGTCTCCAGGTCCTTGGCCTCCGATCGAAATCTTTTATGCCGCTCCCAACGTCTGTCCAAACTACTCCCGAGTTTGTTAACCTGTTGTCATGTCTTCCTCTGATCCAAACCTCCAATCTTGAGCCACTAACCTCCTCCTTTCCAAGGATATTGAAAGTGTGCCTAAGCATCACTCAAAATTGCCACCACCTCAACGGCAGCCAACCAGCAGGTGCTTCCGTATATCTAGTACAATCCAATACCTCCTACTAATGACTGAGGCACAACGGTCATCCATTTACCCCACTTCCTCCCCTAACGGAGGAGCCACGCTCCTTCCTGAGTTACATACCTTTTCCTTTACAGGAAATTCATTCAACGACTCTCACGTGCATGCGCGTACCACGGAGCTAAACTCCACTCTACATTATCCATGTAGAGTAACTGCTATTCTCGAACTTCGCCTTCTCTAATTCTGTTCGCAAGGACTCTCGGGTCCATGCACTGCTTTCCACTAACATGATCAATACTTGGGGCCAAACCATATCAATTACCACATCCTGGCGACATATTCTCTCATTCTCCTCATACTGATCCACTAACACATACAGAGTCTCCAGCATGACTGGACAGCCTCACTAGGCCTTCAACCTATCTGGACCACTCTTAGAACCTTCAGCATATCTGGACCGTTCTCTTAGCCTTCAGCCTGACTGGTACGCCTACAGGCCTTCAGTCTCCCCGGACAGCTCAAACTATCATATATCATCCCGAACTATCCTTCCTGGGACTCTCTCCCGAACATACTATTCTAGCCTTCAAGGGGTTCCGAACTCTAACTCCATTCCGATCCCAGAATCCTTTCCATGGCCTAACCCGACCTGACAATCGAACACTATCTACCCTGCATCCATGGTCTGCTCCCGCCCCCCCCCCCCCCCCCCACCACTAGTCTGCCACTTTCTCATACCAGTCTACACTCTTGGCTGACTGAATACTGCTGAATCCTACACATCTAATCACTCTCAAACGCTTGTCGATCCTTTAGAGAATCTTTCAACTCTCCCCACTTAGAGCACTGACTACCACCCACTGGTGACCCAACTGGCATCACCTAAACGTTCTTACTCAACAATTTCTCTTTTACTTGAACTTAATCAAGACGAGCAACCTCCACAAAATCTCTTTTTCCGACATCACACATCTCGAACTCTAAGGGAGTCCAGCTCTTCGATGAACACTTCTCAAATCTCAATTGCTATACCCGACAACAAGACCATAAAACCAAATTCTGACCATCAATCCCTTGGATACTAACCGATTCCTCAATAATACCATAAACCCAATAAATCGAACGAATGCAATACCATGAATTATGTGAACATGACTAGCAGATATAATACTTCATAACAACCATAAGATAACAATATATCAAGAAGGAAACATACCCGCAGCCGAATCTAGCTCTGTCTTGACCTCCTCTGCTATAAGCTGAAATGTACGACCTAGAGTCCTTGAGGGCTCTGCTCCACCCTAACTTCCACCCGTAATCCTCAAATTGACCGGCACTAGAGCCTGCATCGGTCCTGCAGCAAGCTGTGGTCAGTTGGCCCTCATGTGACCATCCTGATGACACTGGTAACAAATCGTCATATCCTGAACCCGGGCTGACTGATGAAAATCCCTCACATAATTCCCCTCTCTCCCGCACTTGCGGCACGCACCACCGGACCTACAAACTCTGGTGTAACCCTTCCCGCGCTTCCCACAAGTGCAGCTGCCCTGATCTCCCAACCTAGCGTCAACGGTCCTGGACCGTTTTGGTGTCGGCTGCGACTGTACCGAGCCTGCCTCTGCTCTCTCAACTGTAACTCGATCTCCAACTCCCACCGCCTAGCGGCTTCCTGCAACTGCAGCAATGTCTCGCACCTCTGCGTAGACACAAACTGCCTGATATCTCTCTTCAGAATACTCAGATATCGAGACATCTGAGCCTGCTCGGAAGCAAACTTAGGGCAAAACATCGCCCTCTCAGTGAACATCTTGGTGATCTCCATCACCGACTCAGAATCCTGCTTTAGCTCCAGGAACTCCTGAGCTAATCTCTGATGGGTTTTGAGCAAAACATCATTCATATGGTGTACATGCAAACCCTAATAGCTTTTGGATCTAGTTTATCTAATTAACATGCAATTAAATATCCAAAGCTATAAACCCTAGATCTAGCATACAATTAATCGTATTAACATAAGATTGGGGTTTAGATCTTACCTTGATTGTTATGTAGCAATAACAATCTCAAAGCCTCCTTTGAATTGGTTGTAGAAAGCTTAGAGTCACAAGTGTCACCCCTCTAATGGCTCACAAACACCAAGAGCAAGAGGATGAAGAATGATAGGAGAGGAGGCACCCAAAACTGTGTAGAAACCCTAAGGAAACTCTTCATCACGTTTTTTTTGGTGCTCTAGGGATCCTTAAATAGTGAGGCTATTAGGATTATCTAACAAGGAAACCCTAATTTGACTGCTTAGGCCCTAAGCAACCCATGGACTCCCTCCTTAGAGGCCTTGGACGATTTCTAATGGGTTTACCATAGAATTCGTCCACCCCTCTAATGTGGAGTCCATTAGCCCAATATTCAACTATCATACAATTGACAGTTCTAGTCCCTTAAGTTTAATTAATATCTTTTAGCCACAAAATTAATTCTTATTAATTATTGACTAATATTAAATAAACAATATGATTTCTCCTTTAATATATTATTCTCATAATATATTAATAAATCATAATTACTCCTCTCTCCATAATTCATCCTATCAAGTTTCTTTGATGAAGGCAACCCAAATGGACCATGCACCATGGGGTCAAGTACATACCAAAATAGTTATGGACTTAGACACTAATTCAACAGTCACCCACTTGTATAAGTCTAATAACTATTATGCATATGACTTCAGATCCTGATCCGTAATCATAGCTTTCAAAAACCACTATCAACTCTGATCCTATCAGAAGTGTGTCCTTTAGATAAGGGATCATATATTCCTCCATTATAGATATCGTATAGACATGAGACATGGATTGAAATCATTCTCTCTACACTGTTTCCCGATTTCCGATTTATGACGACTGATAACAAACTACAATCAAACACGTCAAATTAGTCCTGGCTTGGCCAAGCGCTTAGGTGTCATCACTAAATCATCGAGGGGCCCACAGATATCGTTTTCATCCTACTTTGGATAAAAGGAACGGATAAACTTTGATTCAATGCTTGCTTGTACTCACTCACCGAATCAAACACAACAATATGTTTTAAAACACCAAGTTACTGGTGCATTTACATATTATCAATGTGTAACTGACTCACAAGATAGAACTCACACATCTCGGTTTCAAGAATATAAGATGTTATTGTCTCACCAATCACTCGTGATAAAATCCATGAAGTGATCCAAGTGAGCATGGGTTTAATCCAATGCTCAAATCATATTCATAAGCACTCATGAATGTTGCAGCAAACATTTGCTTATGTCTAATACACTTTAGACAATCCACACACCAATTCACGACAGTCTTCATTCATACCTACTTCCAACATATGAACGACTGTGGTCCATTGGAATAATTTGATTGTTCTGAACCAATTTAATTATTCAGGAAGTCAAAATACGCAAAGTGAAACACAAGAATAATACTAATCCCATATGGCCCTAAACTCTGGGTATAAATAAAACATTTTATTTAATCACCATATTGATTACTCATTATTTGTTGTTTCGGGTATCAACTTCTTACTTGAATTATTACTACACTTGTCCCATGCTCTCAGCATGCACACAATGTTTACCTACGGTCCTTACTTTGTGAAATAGATCAAATGAACACATTTCCATTCATACTCATTTCATAACTCCCAATCCTTATCATAAGTATAAGAATATCAAATTCTTGTTACTTATGCTAGATTCTTACATCTTATGCAATGATTCTTTCGTAAAGTCATAGCTCAAAATCATCAAGACTTGGCTAATCTCTATCAGAAACAATTCTATAGATATGATGTCTCTCACTCAAAGTACATTCCTTTGAACATCCTTCTTGCATAAAAGTTTCTAATCTAGATATAGATTCTCAATATCCAACTCCCAATATGGAAACATTTCCATATTTTCCATATGACAATTCATTCTTAATAGAATCTTATCTATTCATAATAATGTCGATATGGTCCATCCAATACCATACTTCCAACTACACACAAGCAACCAATCCTCAACGAGCTTTGGATCATCCTTTGATAGTTGTTTAATTCTCTTAGTCAAAAACCGATTCTTGTCCTTTTACGCTCTTAATGCGCTAGACATTTGGAAAATTTTAGAATGATCAAATTTTATAGCACCTGCAATTGATCCTTTACCCGAAGCGTAAGGGATACGATGCATAATGTCTTACATGCTATGTATCCTTGACTAAATTTATTAACATTCCACAACCTAATCCTTTAGATTTGAAATGAAGCATAATATTCTCTCCCTTAATTATAGCAAAACAACTATTCAATCCTTACGACTTTGCAAAGTATAACTCTTGTTTTCTATAATTAATATTGCTAACTTGCTATACTTTCCTTAATAATCATACAAGCACAAGATTTATGCTCCCACTATCATGATGATTATTATCATATAAGCATAACACCACTAGCTATGACATGTTTTAGAAAACAACTGAACTTCCAGAAAATAATACTTATTGAATTTATGAAGTTCATATTTCTAATACCTAATGCTTTTATAATTCTTTATCTTAGCTTCTTAAACTTATACACCTTTGCTTTAGATAGCTCATATGTGTGTCTTAAACAATTCATACTAGTTGCCAAATCTCACAATTCAAATTATGGAAAGGGATACCGTAACCATAATCGAATTCGAGAATACAATTTCACAATCACTATCTTCTTAAAATCTCTCTTAGCGAAAGCATTTCCTCACGGTCATCTTCATGAAGGAGGGAATATTATGACACTTAGATTTTAATGGTGTATGTGTTCCTATCCATGCGAATTTTTCAAAACCAAAGTTTGCGACAAATCTAAACTCATATGGACCGAACCTTCTCAATCTTGATCTCTTGCCTTATGGTAACACGACTGCCCACCATGTCTTCCAAGTAGTTAAGTAGCTTACCCTTTCCTATCAATGTACTTTTCATTGATCAAAGTGCTTGCCTTTTATGCATTCAAATGAGAACTCATAGAACTCACATGCATAATTAACTCAATTGGAACTGCACGGAAACAAGATAGTGTCAACACGATAGGTTGTAAACCTCAAGTCGTGTGCTAGTGATGATCGATAAGGTTTATTCTTGATTAGTTCTTGAAACTTTTCAAGACCATTAAGACTCCCACTAGCTCCTTGACATATAAGATTCTTTTGTCAATAAACATTTCTCGACAAACAAATATTCAAGAGTTAGTGCAGCTTTTATCAAGACAAAACACTTCACAAAATTGGTCCTTGTTAGTCTTTGTCAAGACATCACAACTTTCCAATTTCAAATGTGAAAGAATAAGAAAACCTTTTTCAAATTCCACATTTGATGAATGTTATAAACCTTCTTAAGACTTGTCACTCAATTCACAATCTTAACTCTAAGATTTGATATTGGAATGAAGTATGATCGACTTCTTGATTTAACCATTTCTTCAATTCTTGATTCCTCTTCTCAGACATACAATTGCACTAAGACTCACTTAGAGGATCAATTGAGATATGGTTCTTAATCATTAAGACCAATCATAAACATAATAAAATGTACTCTCCCTTCTTCTTAGAATAGAGAAACTTTTATCTTTCTGCCTACTTGATTCTTCTTATTCGTTCTGCTATTGATTTAAACTCGTTCAATCAACTCAGAATTACACTTAATCTTATAAGTATAATCATATCTACTAAAACTTTAGTAAATCATGATAAATATCTTTGTCACTCTTGTGGTGGACTTGATCAATACACAACCTTGTGTACTCGATCTTCTAGTCCTTCACTTGACACTTTGTTAATGAATTAGTCTAATTTCCAAATATGAAATTTCTCATTCATCATGCAACCAAGTTGTATGATTCAAAGTTTATGTCCAATTGAAACTTGGGCGATGAGAAACTTTCCCTTTTTGGTTAATTCTTGACTTTTCCACAAATAACATAATTAAGAATCAATGCATTATTGCTAATAATAGAAACTTACAAACATCAATTTTTCATACACGCCATTGCAAGGATAAATAAATAATACAGAATCAAATTTTATTTTATTGCGGAAAAATTTGTCCTTACAATGCAATTCAATTGAAAAACTATGTTGCTACATATTCCTAAGCAATCTATTCTAACTCCAAGTAGTAGCTTAAGAATCTAATCTTCAAGTAATGCGATCAAAATCCATTTCTTCACGATTAGATTCAGCTCACTTCTTCCTTAAGCTTCCTTTCTTTTCTTCGATCCTACAAAACATTAAAATGTAATCTTATCACATCATGTATTAAGAATCTAGAATAGGAACTTAAAAGAGTTAGTTGATGGATTTTACCTAAAGTAGAGCCATACATTTTGACTCTCCCATATCTTAGATCTCTTAGGTAAATAGAGCAGCTTCGTCTCCAATGCGCCTACTCTTGGCAATAAATGCAAATTGACTCTTTTGGAACAGCACACGGAACTACTTCTGACTTTGCCTTTCTCTTATGATCAAACTTTTTGATCATGGTATGCCTTTCGTTGCCTTTGCCTATATCCATAGAGGTCTGGAAGGTAGATCCACCAATCAACTTTTCTTTTCCAGTGTGCCAAATCATTGCTGATTCAGTAGCAATAAGCATATAGGTGAGATCCATGAGGGTTACGTCGTGGTTCATCATATAGTACTCTCTTACGAACTCACTATACGAGTCAGGAAGTGACTGAAGAACCCAGTCAACAGCCAGCTCCACACAGACAACAGATCCCAACATTCTTAACCTATCAATATATGACTTCATCTGTAGGACTTGTGCACACACTGACTTTCCTTCTTCATGTTTACTTGCCAAAATGGCTTGAGTGAGTTTGAAATTTTAAATCTTTTGAACTTGTGGGTTAGGGAGAACAATAGGAGGAGGTGGAGGAAGTGAATCATGATCTCATGTTCCTTAATCGAATCGTGGAATATCATCTTCATGTGAAAAGCTTGTTCCACGGGTTTTGGGAAAACCATAGTTGTCATAGTTTGACATCTACAAAACGGGAGAAAAATTCAAGTTAGCTGATTAATTGAGTCCTTAATAAATCACCCAAATGAGATATTAAGGCTAGGACCCAACACAATACTCTATAACTTGGGAGAGGGATACCGTAACCCAAATTGTAGAACATTTGAAGGTAAGTGAATGACGATTCACTAATTTCCACCATGAAAAACGAAAAAGAAATTTAAGTTTTAAATCTTTCGGAAATCCCTAGATCTTTTGAGATTCATTGAACTTTTCAATGGCATGTTTAAATCTCGATACGCCCCTCGATTTGTGACTGGGATGCCGAGGATCACAAAACAGGGTGTGAATAACCATGCAAACTTACATGGTGCCCCCAAATGTTATAGTCACCTATTCGATGTGCCGGTTAACCACACATGCTCCATCGAACTATGAAAAACAATGAGTCACCCTTTGCTACCTTTGCTTAGAACCATTTAGTGTGCCAGTTAACCACACACGCTCCACTCAGGTCTTCGCAAGGGCACAAAGTGTAATTTCATGGAATTGCACAAATTCACTTTTGCCTAAAGTAACTAAGATTGGGAATTTTGTAAAAGCATTTAGTTACTTCTGTACTTCACTGTACTTATAATGGAAGGTATCTATCCTATCCTACCCGTTCGGCTAACGACCCTCCATTAGTCAAGAGTGCGGTAGGTAAGAGTGGATACCCATTCAATCACCATTTTATAGGCAATTTCCTTAAACACCCCTTATAGACCAGCTTCATGAATGATGCATACTAACGGTAAGACTCACTGTTTTCTCATACATATATAATACTATACTTTTAATGTTATATATAGTATAGGGTGTATTTTACACTTTTAAAATACTAGGTGGTCTAATTTAATAAATTATACTTTTAATTTAACTAAATATGAACCAAAACTTTATGGATTTATTAAATCTCTTTTAATTATACACCTTAATTAATTAATAGAACCATAAGCGCGTGCTTTGAACTTTTCAAAACAATACTAGGGTTTTAGAATTGAACACTTCTAAATTAAACTTTTAATCAACTTTTAAATTCCAAAAGTTGAGGGAAGGTTTTGAAACATTTCAAAACATTAGGGTTTAACTTATTTAAATTTCAAAAACAAAAACTTTTAAGTTCAAATTTAAGCTATAAAACCTAAAGGGATTAATTTGAAACTTTTCCAAACTTTGTCAAGAATATTCTAGATCACAAAATTCAAATAAGGCAAATAACAATTAATTGGTGGTTATCTAATTTGACCTAGTCCAAATTCTTGCAAGATAATTCACCAAATAATTCAAATAATTAAATCTAATCATATAAGGAAACAAATATTTGATTAATTGGTAATTATCTTCTATTTTGGTAAGAATATTCACCCAAAATCAATAAAAATTGGATTTTATTCATCAAAAACGTTTTTGGTAATAATCGTAAGCCAAAATAGCACAAAATCCCGATTTTCCCTCTTTCTGACAAGCTAACTCATCGAGTGAAGCATAAACTCGGCGAGTTCACCATGAACTCAGCGAGTTCAGCCCCTAGAAACCCTATATTTCGAATTTTAAGCAAGGATAATTCACAATAGCATCAAATACATCAAACAAACAGCCATGGCTCTAATACCACTGATGCGTTTTGAGCAAAACATCATTCCTATGGTGTACATGAAAACCCTAATAGCTTTTGGATCTAGTTTGTCTAATGAACATGCAATTGAATATCCAAAGCTATAAACCCTAGATCTAGCATACAGTTAATCATATTAACATAAGATTGGGGTTTAGATCTTACCTTGATTATTATGTAGCAATAACAATCTCAAATCCTCCTTTGAATTGGCTTTAGAAAGCTTAGAGTCACAAGTGTCACTCATCTAATGGCTCACAAACACCAAGAGCAAGAGGATGAAGAATGTTAGGAGAGGAGGCATCCAAAACTGTTTAGAAACCCTAAGGAAACTCTTCATCACGTTTTTTTTAGTGCTCTAGGGATACTTAAATAGTGAGGCTATTAGGGTTATCTAACAAGGAAACCCTAATTTGACTGCTTAGGCCCTAAGCAACCCATGGACTCCCACCTTAGAGGCCTTGTACGATTTCTAATTGGTTTCCCCATAGAATTCGTCCACCCCTCTAATATGGAGTCCATTAGCCTAATATTCAACTATGATACAATTGACAGTTCTAGTCCCTTAAGTTTAATTAATGTCTTTTAGCCACAAAATTAATTCTTATTAATTATTGACTAATATTAAATAAACAATATAATTTCTCCTTTAATATATTATTCTTATAATATATTAATAAATCATAATTACTCCTCTCTCCATAATTCATCCTATCAAGTTATTTTGATGAAGGCAACCCAAAAGGACCATGCATCATCGGGTCGAGTACATACCAAAATAGTTATGGACTTAGACACTAATCCAAAAATCTCTCCCTCTCAAATCGTGGAACATAGCGAGTACTGAAAATCTCTCTGAACTAATCCCAAGAAACCACAGCTCGTTGCGCATCAGAATACGAGCCTGTGGTCAACCTCCACCAATTATTCGCCCCGAGCCTCAAAAGGTTCAGAGCACACCTCACCCTCTGATCAGCAGGGCATGAACATGTGAAGAAACATCCCTCCACATCTGACAACCATCGCATAGCAACAATCGAATCCTGAACCCTATCGAAGGTAAGGGGTTTCGTATTATCGAAGTCCCGATACTGAAAACCTCTACCGGCTCCTCCCCATGCCGCTGGTACAATCGATGTAGCCGCCACAGCAGCCGTCTCTGTAAGTGTTGCATAGCGGTCATCAAAATACTCGACCATGGCGGTCTTGATCAATCCAAACAATTCCGACAACTCGGCCCGGAACATAGCAACAACCTCATCTTGAAGGATCTCATGAATCCTAGCATCTAACTCGTCTGTGCTCATCTGACCGATAACCTCGGGTGGTGCTGAACCACCCTGAATGCCTCCTCCTGCTCCTGATCCTGATGTGGATCCACTCCTAGCATGCCTCGTAACCACCATACTGAAAAACACCGCAAACATCAGATACCTCCCACTAACACGGAAACCAACTCTTAACCTAGCCCTAGGGGTTGTGACTTCCTTGATACGCGTATGGGTCCTGTGCTTTCAGTAGTATGGGCCCATACTACCTTCCACACCTACCCATATTTATATCAAGTATCACCACAACACCCTAGTGAAGAACAGGCATAACAAGCACTCAACCCTCACTCCTAGAGGAACACTAGAAATCTCATAGAAAGAAACCCTAGGCTAGTAGCCACATAAATCAGGCAACTCTATCATGCAATTCCTGAAGAGCCCTAGCCTAGTACTACAATGTTGTTCTATCATATCACACAAACAAATAACTTGCATGGTATTTTGGGGCTACTTACTGGCTCCGGCTGATCGTACCTCCACGTCCTCTTTTACTCATTTTTGAAAACCATTTTAAATTCTCTTTTGAAAAATTTCCTTGATTTGAGACTGGATTCGCACGAATGTTCCTCCAATTCACTCAAACCAAGGCTCTGATACCAACTTGTAATGTCCATAAAAATTCCAACCAATTTAAACTTTTCAAAAACAACCCAATTTCATAAAGTTATTACAAAAAGGTTTTCAATACATTTACTATCAGACTATTTCCTAGAACCACATCATAAACACATAAATCATGAGGAATAGTACGATCATGCCTTTTCCTTGCCACGGTCTCCTGAAGTACCTGAAACATTAAACCACAACTGTAAGCCCGAAAGGTAGTGAGATACCCCTAAAATACCAACCACACATACCATCCACATAACATGCCATATCATAACAGAACATATAACAACCATGTACTTCGGGTCTACTATGTGACTGGTCCGCCGCACCGGGCCTTCAGTCCACCTGGTCCACCCTCCAAGTCTAGCTATATCCATCGAGTATGCAGTGTGGTTGGTCCGCCCGCACCGGGCCTTCAACCCACCTGGTCCACTCTCTGAGTCTACAGTATGACTGGTCCGCCCGCACCGGGCCATCAGTCGGCCTGGTCCACTCTCCGAGCCTCGACACGTATGGTCCGTCCTCGTGGGGCCTACAACCTATCCGGACTACTCGCTAGGCCTTCGGGATAATCGGTCTGCCATGGGTATGTTGGCCTACAATACAAAGCAGGACCCGCCTCAACCCAACCCCAGTCCAACAACCATGTGCACATAAACATACAATCATATAACAATTCACATCCAAACACACCGATAGAGCAGATCACATAACATAACATCATCCTAACCATGATACCGACCTAACCGGGTCTTTAACATATACCACCCTAACTACCAGGATGCAAACATAGCAAAGCATTAACATAACAACGATACCTGGATTACAATCCGATAAAGGGTCGGCCTTGGTGCATTAGACCCTATCGATATAGTGAGGATAGCTCACCTCACAACTGCCAAAACTCTGAACTGAAGAAGCAGATTCCCGAATCACCGACTCACTGAAAATCCCGAACTATTTGAAGCAGCAAAACAATCATTAGACCAAGCAAAATATCCTTCCAAGGGTAAATTGACCATTTTACCATTAACCCGAATTGGTCCATGACTGAGTCCCAATACCAGAAAATGAAGGACCCAACACTAAGTAAGCTTCTCAAGCCTACTAGTGACCCACTAATGGCCCAATTTGCTACATTGGGCCCAATCCCTTAATGGGCCTAATCATAAGCCCACAATATATATTCCTTGGTCCATATAATATGATTTCTGATGGCCCACTAAGGCCTAAATACCCAAACATGCCCCAAACCAGGGCCCAAAACTCATGATTCATACAGACCGATTATGCAAGGCGTACCCCCCCACCCCCATGTACGCTAAGCGTACAGGCAGAATGGTAAGTACACGGGGCGTACATCACTTTACGCGGGGCTTAAACTCGTTGAACTAAAAGTCCTCATAAGTCCTTAATGGCTTAAGCTCATAAGCCCAAACTTCAGATCCGTCGACCAAACATGCCTAGGATCCATAAAGTCTCAAACTTTATCACTTGGGACGTCCATAAAGCTCTCAATCCAAGTTCTTAATCCATTAAGACCTATCTATATCACATATGAGACAACCAAAGCCCTTGGAACCTCAATTTTCTTATTCAAACCACTCCTGAGGTCAAAAAGGATAGCTAATCTCAACCAACTTGAATGATACATCAAGATGAGGTTTTTGGGACAAGAATGATGTCAAAACTTCATAACACCAAGATCCACACAAAATAAATGTCAATCAAGAGACTTTATACCTCAAGAGGACTCCAGAAGATGATGCCTTTCCAGATCTACAAGCTCCAGCCTCCCCACTCCTTCCTTGACAACTTCCTCTTTCTTCTTCTTGGCTCTCCTTTGCCAAAACAAGTTTTCCAAGGTCAAACACACCCAACAATGGAGGTGGGACGACTATCTAGGGTTTCTGAGGATAAGAGAGTGTTTATGGAGGCTAGGGTAAGAACCATTATGTTACTTTTATAGTGGATGTCCCAAAAATTAGGGTTAAATGACTCTAGGCGTACGTTGGGCGTAACTCTAGTACGTTGGGCGTACGCGTCTTGGTACCCGCGATCACTCACCCTACTACGCTGGGCGTAACCCAGCTTACGTTGGGCGTACCCACGCGTGTCTCCAAACGCATGCATGGTCTTTTTCATCACTTTTTTCATTATGGGCCATAAATGTCAATATCTTTAAAGCATCATAACTCCTTCATTCTAGATCCGTTTCCGACGAACTTTATATACACGCGAAGGTGGCGAGAAGCCTTATGCTTCTATCAACATACAGTGGTCCAAAACCTTCTCGAATACAACCCACTACCCTTAAAGGTCCAAAATGCCCTTACTCTTGATCCCAGGGATCCATGAATCATTATTCTTAGAATGGGGCTTTATATTTATACTTAATTATAAAGGTATAATTTATAAAGAATAAAAATAAGCTTCAAATTAAAGTGTGAGATAAGCCTGTAGATATCTTTTCATAAATTTGTAGTGGTCAAAACAAGGATTCCGGGGATATAAAGAACGCCGAAATCCGAGTTATAACGAAGAAGTTATCACCCGTCGAAGTTTTGCGATAAAACCGGCATGACACCAGGAAGCGTAAAAAGTGAAATTATGATACAAGACTTTTTAGCCTTAGTAATCTAAACAAAAGCCGTAGAGTATGTTAAGCTGAGAAAATCCATAAAAAGAACGTCTAAATCTGACTTCGTATGAGGAAGTTATGATTTTTCAAAGTTTTGACTTAACAATATACAGCCCGAAACTCGAATTTTAGTTCGAGCGGTTTTTGGCTTACACGACCAAAATGAGTGTTGAAAATCTCATTAATAGGAACTCAATGGTAAAAAGTCAGATGAAAACGGAGTCCGTATGAAGGAGTTACGAATTCTTCACAGTCATTTAACAGTCTAATCTCCTCCTACTTTTAAATTTAAGATCGGTCGAGAATTAGCCGACAGAGTCTAAATGAAAGTTGTAGATCTTGTTTTTACCTACACATGGAAAAAAATGAATTTCGAAAATGAAGCTCGTATGCGAAAGTTACGGGGTCTAGAAGTCAGGAGGATGCTGCTGCAAAAGGAGTGACTTGGCACAATGTAGGCCACACACGTTTTGCCACCAGAATGTTGACACCTGGCCTGGAACTCGACAAGTTGGAGGCCTACTTGATGAGATTTTTGGATTTCCAGCCTATAAATAGAGGTGTCGGGTTCCCTCATTCTTCACACCTTCGCAACTTCACTTTCTCTCTCTAGTTTATCTCTCTAAAGCCCTAACCCCCCCCCCCCCCTAAAGTCTAGGTAAACCCTATAGCACCCGAAGGATGCCCCGAGGCACCCAAAACCATGAAAAAAGAGCCTTTCAGCTCGGAAACGATGCTCAATAAAAGCTCGGTTTTGAGAAAAACCCGTTGTAAGTGAGCTACGCCTAACCTATCTTTAGTTTAGCTTATGTTTTAATATAGTAATGTTATTAGGACCATATAATAAGTACATGGGCTATTATTATGGGTTATATAAGTATTGTTTAATGCTTATATAATAGTAATAATAGCTAGACTTTTAATTAGTCTCGGTGAATATTAGACTAAACCCTAGTGGTAATGATACTAGGTTTTGCCGAAGGAAAATTGTGTTAAGAGTAACGAAGTGTTGTCCAAGCGTCGAGTCACCACCTTCTCAGGTGAGTGCATAGTTACTTTCATCTTACACATAGATATGAAGTATTATATATAAATTACATGCTAAGTGTGCATATTATTTGAATACTTGCTTTTTATGTTGGATGAACGATTTTATACATGTTTTAAATGATTTAAATTGTATAAGTATTTTATATCTACAAAAATGTTGGTGTAAAACATGGGTAGATGTACTAATATGATGTGCGATAAAATGACGAGAGGCCTCGATGTTGTTATTGATACTGTCATCTAGCGGAGTATGGATGACGACCACAGACTCTTCTAGACAGTCGAGTGGAATGCAAGCAGGCTCGCAACATGTAGGTGTTTGTGAACGATGTGTTCACCGGTGTACTCCATCCCCCACATGGTTGCCTTTAGGACATTTATGTTGGAATAGTGTCTAAGGCTACAACTATATTAGGCAAGTATTTGACCCGGTTGTGCATGGTCCTTTTGGGTTGCCTTCACCATAGCAACTTGATAGGATGATTTATTAAGAGAGAGTTAATATTATTAGTATATTATGAGAATAATATAAAGAATAATATATAGTTATTTGATTAATATAAGTCATAGAATTAATTGGAATTAATTTGGTGATTTAAAGAGATTAATTAAATAAGAAGGTATAAACTGTCAATTGTTTGATAGTTACACTTTAGATTATAAATCCTTATCCAAGATAGGATGGACGATTTCTAGGGCTTGGATAAGCCAAAAATCGTCCATAGGGATATCAAGGAAAGGATATGGATTAACTTAAAGTCTAAGTTATCCAATTAGGGTTTAAGCTGTAATCCTTAAGGAGTCTACAAGTATAAATAGACCCTAGGGGTGAGGGAATTCGACACACCATCTAAAGTAGAGACACTTTGGCCGAATTCCTCCCCTCTCCTCTCTCCCAAATCATCCTCCTTGCTATTGGTGTTTGTAAGCCATTAGAGGAGTGACAATTGTGACTCTAGAAGCTCCATGACAACAAGATCAACAAGGAATCAAGAGGTATGATTCTAGATCTGTTTCAATATTGTTTTTACATCTAAATAGTCATTAGAAGTCTTGGATTCAAAGCATTTTTGATTAGAAAGCCTAGATCCGAGCATTAGGGTTTTGCATGCGCACATAGGAAAGTTCTTATGGCTAAAACCCATCAGTGGTATCAGAGCCTAGCTTGGTTTTCTTTAAATTGTTGCTTGATTAACTGAAACAAACCTGCAAAATTCGATTTTTTGGTTTCTGAGTCATGGACTCGGCGAGTTCCAAAGTGGACTCGGCGAGTAGGCCTGACTCGGCGAGTCCCTTTGTGTACTCGGCGAGTCCGGGCGTCAGGATTAGCCAAAAACGGGATTTTTTTTCATATTTATCTTGTGGAAACTTACCTTAATCATATTAGATCAACCCTAATCCGATTTTGTGATATATATGACTATATTTTTGATCTAATTGAAGATAATTATCAATTAATAAAATATTTGATTTCCTTACATGATAATTATTAATTAAATATGGATAATTATGTGATTTAGATTATTTGTTATTTGATCCTTTATGTGTTAAATGTTTAAAACTAGTCCTCAAAGTTTTGAAATTTATGTTTTGTGATTAAAAGTTTAATTTAGACAATTTAAATTTCAAACCCTAGAATTTTACAAGTTTAAAATACAACCCTATACTAATATAATATTACAAGATTAATATGTATATATGTATAACTTAAATGCTAGTCTTACCGTGAGTAGGCCTCATTCACGAAGCCGATCTATAAGGTGGGTATAAGGTTGCGGCCTATAAAATGGCGCTTAATGGGTGTACACTCACACCCACCGCTCGCTTGATTGGTGGAGGGTCGTTAGCCGAACGGGTAGGATAGGGCAACCTCATCCTCTCATTAAAAGTATAATAAGAAATACAAAGTAACTACATGTTTTCTTAAAATTTCCCAATCCTAGTTACTTTAGGAAAGTGAATTGATGCAATCCCATAAAATTACACTTTGCACCTTGCTAAGAAGTTAGTGGAGCGTGTGTGGTTTACCGGCACACTAATTGGTTATAAGCGAAGGTGGCAAAGGGTGATTCATTGTTTATCATAGTTCGATGGAGCGTGTGTGGTTTACCGGCACATCGAATAGGTGATCGTTACAATGAAGGCACCACGATAATTTGTATGGTAATTCACACCCGCTTTGTGATCCTCGGTATCCCAGTCACAAACAAGAGGGGCATATCGAGATTTAAACATGCCATTGAAAAGTTTCAATGAATCTCATCTAAACCTAGGAATTCTCAATACATTTAGAACTTAAAGTTATGTTTTTCATGGTGGAGAATTAGTGAATCGTCATTCACTTACCTTCAAATTGTTTGCATATTAGATTACGACATCCCTTTTCTAATGTGTAAATATTGTTGTTGGATCCTAGCCCTAATTCTTCTTATTGGGTGATAATTAGGGATTCATATTCTAATCTATCTTTGTCCTTTCTAATTGTAGATGTCGAACGCTGCTGCGAGTTCTTTCACTTTGATGATCCTTTGTCAAAAGGTCACCTTTGATGGAACGAACTTTAGCGAATGGATAAGATACATTCGCATGATTGCTCGCTATGAGGATAAGGAGTATGTCCTCGATGAGAAGCTCGAGAAAATCAACCCCGAAATCGCTACTCCCACTGAAATCACCGTTTTCGAAACTCACGAGCGTGATGCAACGAAAGTGCATTGCATCATGATCGCAACCATGAACTCCGAATTCCAAAAGTCCTACGAGGACATGTATCCGTACGAAATGCACCAAGACTTGTTGGAGAGATACCGTCAAAACGCGAGACAAGAGCGTTATGAGATTTTCACCAACATGATTTCCGCTAAGATGGGTCATGGAGAATCTCTTACCGTGCACTTGCAAAAGATGCAAAGGTATGTCGACCGCCTTCACAAGTTAAATGTTGACTTTGGGGAAGACTTGGCAATCAACATGGTGCTTCACTCCTTGCCTCCGAGCTACAATCAATTTAGGATGACCTATCACATGAACAAAGAAGAGGTCACCCTAAGTAAACTCCAATGTCTCTTGAGGGTCGCTGAGAGCAACTTCAAGGACAAGTCTGTTGCACCAACTCCCAATCCGCCCGCTGCTCCTGTCTTGGCAATTGGACAAGGAAAAGGAAAGAAGAGGAAGGCTTCGTCAAAGAACCACCGCAAGGTGAAAGCCCGAGATGGTGCCTCTTCTAGTGGGACCAAAGTTGATCCCTCTAAGCCCTGCTCTAATCCGAAGGAGGCAGAGTGCCACCACTGCCACAAGATAGGACATTGGAAGAGAAGCTGCCCGGAGTACCTGCAAGCCATCAAGGAAGGAAAGATCAAGCCATCTTTCGCAGGTATATAGACAATTAAATCTAATGATTCCCACAATACTTCTTGGGTTCTTGATACCGGTTGTGGTTATCACATTTGTTCTAATGTGCAGGGACTAAGAAGAAGTAGAGACGTGGAGCATAGAAGAATAAATCTAATCATGGGGAACAGAAGATCGTCGCCTGTGACCAAGATTGGAGTGTATTCTTTAGTGCTTAGGAATAGTTTATCTTTAGATTTGAACAATGGTTGCTATTCGCCAGAAATGGCTAGAAACATCATTTCTTTTCATGGTTTGTTTAGACAAGGTTTTAGATTTTCCTTTAATAATGAGAATGGTTCTATTTTAGCTTATCTAAATGGTGTCTTTTACTTTGAAGCTATACCATGTAATGGAATTTATGAAACTGTTATGATTGTTGATAACTTAGGAAATGATGTTTTGTATTTGGATTCTTCCAATAGTATGGATAAGGCATCCTTATGGCATTGTCGTCTTGGACATGTCAACAAGAAACGCATAGCCCAACTCCAAAAGGATGGAGTGTTGGAGTCATTCGACCTTAGGGAAGATGACACATGCGAGTCTTGTTTACTTGGAAAGATGACTAAGTCGCCCTTCGTTGGTTCGTGCGAAAGGGGTGAGGGTCTATTGGACCTCATACATACTGATGTATGTGGGCCATTTAGATCTACCACGAAGGATGGAAACCACTTCTACGTGACTTTTACCGATGACTATAGTAGATATGGGTATATCTACTTAATCAAGCAAAAGTCAAAAACTTTTGAAAAATTCAAAGAGTTTAAGAGTGAAGTGGAGAATCAATTGGGCAGGAAGATCAAGATGCTTCGATCCGATCGAGGAGGAGAGTACCTAAGTCTTGAATTCAACGATTATCTCAAGGAGTGTGGAATAGTTTCACAATTGACGCCACCTAGGACACCACAATTGAATGGTGTGGCAGAAAGGCGTAATCAAACCTTGTTGGACATGGTTTGCTCTATGATGAGTTGTGCTTCGCTATCTATCTCTTTTTGGGGGTATGCCTTAGAGATTGCCGCCCATATCCTTAACCGAGTCCCTACTAAGAAGGTTGCCAAAACACCTCACGAGATGTGGATGGGGAAAGCTCCTTCGTTAGCACATATCAAGGTTTGGGGTTGCGAGGCTTTCGTAAGACGAGATACTCATGACAAGCTCGAACCTCATAGTGAGAGATGTATTTTCATCGGTTACCCGCAGAAATCCTTTGGATATCTCTTCTATAGACCGAAGGACAATGTTGTCTTTGTTGCGAGGAGAGGAGTTTTCCGAGAACGAGAACTCATAGGCCAAGGAGACAATGGGAGGCAAATCGATCTTGAAGAGATTCAAGAGTCAATAAATGAAGGAACCTCTACCGCTGGCACTCAACCCGAGGAGGAAACTCCGGTTGAACCAATTGACATATCATTACCTGTTAGACGTTCCGGAAGAGTTAGGTTTCAACCCCAGATATATGGTTTTCATATTACTACCGAAGGCGACACGTATATTAGTGATAGTACACTAATAAATCTTGATGAACCTAATAGCTATAAGGAAGACATGGCAGGCTCGGAGTCCGCGAAATGGAAAGAGGCAATGGATAGCGAGATCTAATCCATGTATGATAACCAAGTTTGGAATTTGGTTGATAATGTGCCTGGTCGTAAGACCGTTGGGTGCAAATGGATCTTCAAGAAGAAGACCGACGTGGATGGAAAGGTACACACGTTTAAAGCGCGACTAATTGCGAAGGGCTTTACTCAAACTCCCGGAGTTGACTATGAAGAGACCTTCTCACCAGTTGCGAAGATAAAATCTATTAGAGTGATGCTAGCTATTGCCGCATTTCATGATTATGAGATTTGGCAAATGGATGTCAAGACCGCTTTCCTTAACGGAAAGTTGGCTGAGGATGTTTACATGGCTCATCCAGAGGGCTTTATGGATCCGAAGCATCCGAATAGAGTGTGTAAGCTTGAGAAGTCCATTTATGGACTAAAGCAAGCATCTCGCAGATGGAATCTTTG
This sequence comes from Lactuca saligna, assembly GCF_052625555.1. Taxonomy (NCBI): domain Eukaryota; kingdom Viridiplantae; phylum Streptophyta; class Magnoliopsida; order Asterales; family Asteraceae; genus Lactuca; species Lactuca saligna. Next base: position 81,859,208 of record NC_136421.1, read on the forward strand.
TTCGATGAGAAAGTCAAAGAGTTTGGATTTGTACGAAGCGAAGATGAGTCATGTGTATATGTCAAAGCGAGTGGGAGTATAGTAAGCTTTCTCGTTCTATATGTCGATGACATATTACTCATAAGAAACGACGTCTCGACTCTGCAGGAGGTTAAGTCCTGGCTCGGGAAGTGCTTCGCTATGAAGGACCTCAGAGAGGCTTCCTATATTTTGGGAATAAGGATAGTGAGAGAAAGAAGTAAGAGACTGATAGGACTTAGTCAGAACACTTACTTAGAGAAGGTACTAAAACTTTTTAGTATGGAAAACTCGAAGAAGGGAGAATTACCGATACAAAGCAATGCCAAGTTGAGTAAGACTCAAAGTCCGAGTACCGAAGCTGAGATAGCTGATATGAGCCGAGTTCCATACGCTTTCGCAGTTGGCTCAGTCATGTACGCTATGACTTGTACTCGCCCTGATGTAGCCTTTGCTTTGAGCATGGTTAGTAGATATCAAGGGAACCCTGGAAAAGCCCATTGGGTTGCGGTGAAGAATATCCTTAAGTACCTTCGGAGGACAAAGGAATGGTTCCTAGTTCTCGGAGGGAGTGATGAATTGAAGGTGCGAGGGTATAGTGACGCCAGTTTTCAAACCGACAGGGACAACTACCGTTTGTAGTCGGGCTAGGTCTTTACCCTAAATGGAGGAGCAGTGACATGGAAGAGTTCCAAGCAGGAAACTGTAGCTGATTCAATGTGCGAATCAGAGTACATTGCAGCGAGCGAAGCATCGAAGGAGGCAACATGGCTAAAGAACTTCATCGGTGATCTTGGAGTTGTACCTGCCATAAAGGAGCCCATGGAGATTTTCTGTGATAACGAAGGAGCGGTTGCCTTGACCAAGGAACCGAGGGATCATGGTAGATCAAGACATATCGACAGAAAATATCACTTTATTAGACACCGTGTAGAAGAAGGACAACTCGTAGTAAAGAGGATATCATCGGAAGATAACCCAGCAGATCCGCTTACGAAGGGACTGAGTAGGGTTAAGCACTTGCAGCATGTTAGGAGCATTGGGCTGAAGGATGATGTTAGCATAGATTAGATAGTATTAGAAACGTGTAATAGATAAATTTAATTGACATTTGATGATTAAATAAAGGAGTTTTATTTATAAGTAATGTTACTATCTTATGTTAATTATTTAACTATTGTTTCACTTTGCATGTTTTGACTTCCAGGATAATTGAGTTTATTAAGAATAATCGAATTGTTCAAATAGTCCACAATCGTTCATATGTTGGAAGTAGATATGAATGAAGATTGTCATGAATAGGTGTGTAGAGTGTCTAAATGGTTTTAGACATAGCAAAAGATTGCTGCAACGTTCATGAGTGCTTATGAACTAGTTTTGAGCATTGGAACAAACCCGCGTTTGCTGGAATCACCTTATGGAATGTGATAGTAAAAGGGTGATCGCAAGACGATAATATCATATAGTCTTAAAACCTAGATATATGGTTTGTTATTGGTTAATTGATTGTACATTGATAATGCGAAAACGCATTGGTAACTCGATGTTATAAAACGCATTATTGTGTATAGTTGGTTAATGAATAAGTAAATGCATATAAGTCGAAGTTTATCTGTAACTTTTATCCTAAGAACGAAAAAGTGATATCTCGGCCACTCGATGATTTGATTTGACTTATGTACCGGGCCCGGTCAGAACTGAATTGATGTGTTCAATTAAGTTCTATGTTGAATAAATCGGAAATCGAGAAACCAAATGCTTGACTGACTGTTCCATAGTATTGTCAGCATGATATCTAACAGAGGACTGTAAGATCCCTTATCTAAAGGACAAGATTGATTAGATCGAAGTTTGACAGCATCTTTGAGAGCTACGATTGCAAACCGAATTGTACTTGCGCTTATAGTTACTAGACTTATCCAAGTGGGAGACTGTTGGAATAGTGTCTAAGGCTACAACTATATTAGGCAAGTATTTGACCCGGTTGTGCATGGTCCTTTTGGGTTGACTTCACCATAGCAACTTGATAGGATGATTTATTAAGAGAGAGTTAATATTATTAGTATATTATGAGAGTAATATAAAGAATAATATATAGTTATTTGATTAATATAAGTCATAGAATTAATTGGAATTAATTTGGTGACTTAAAGAGATTAATTAAATAAAAGGGTATAAACTGTCAATTGTTTGATAGTTACACTTTAGACTATAAATCCTTATCCAAGATAGGATGGACGATTTCTAGGGCTTGGATAAGCCAAAAATCGTCCATAGGGATATCAAGGAAAGGATATGGATTAACTTAAAGTCTAAGTTATCCAATTAGGGTTTAAGTTGTAATCCTTAAGGAGTCTACAAGTATAAATAGACCCTAGGGGTGAGGGAATTCGACACACCATCTAAAGTAGAGACACTCTGGCCGAATTTCTCCCCTCTCCTCTGTCCCAAATCATCCTCCTTGCTATTGGTGTTTGTAAGCCATTAGAGGAGTGACAATTGTGACTCTAGAAGCTCCATGACAACAAGATCAACAAGGAATCAAGAGGTATGATTCTAGATCTGTTTCAATATTGTTTTTACATCTAAATAGTCATTAGAAGTCTTGGATTCAAAGCATGTTTGATTAGAAAGCCTAGATCCGAGCATTAGGGTTTTGCATGCGCACATAGGAAAGTTCTTATGGCTAAAACCCATCAATTTATTGTTAAGGAACCCCCTTAGTAGTAGTGTCCATCCTGATGATGATACTTAGGATAGGTCCCTTATGATAGGTGTTTAGGGACGTAATGTGAGGATAACGGGAACGGGTAATCGGGTTATTGTTGGTTGATGAAATTAATAAACTTATTTATTGTGGGTTGAAAACCCTATGTGCTCACCAGGCTCCCAAGCCTGACCCACTCAGTTTCATGTATTACAGATAGTGGCACTCGAGCATAGATGTGATGTTTTGGATGAAGGATTACGGATATAGGCCTGTAGATATGAAATAATGTAGTAAGGATTATACTGTACTGTTTATACCTTTGATATGTATCGAACATGACATCCCGAGTCTTTTAATGAAATACATTTCTACGAAAATGGTTTGATAAATCTTTATCATATTTTATCTTGGGGACGAATTCTGCAACTCTTTTATTTAAAATATTACTCTGATTTTTAAACAAAGTATAAACAAAACCAGTTTTTTCTGGCCGTGATTTTGGGGATGTCACACTGGAATGAGTTTATACTTTTCTTCGCGTAAATTCGATTAAGGATGTAGTGAGTTTTTTCGGTTGGTACCTATTAAGTATACGATCGTAGCTTGTAGTTATAACTAGAGTCTCTTGGAGGGAGAGCGGGGATTTGTGTATAGATCTATACGGGGATGACACCTGACACCTGAATTGTTCGCTACAGTTAGACTAACTCAGTCTAGGGTGACGAAAACCTTATAATCAAAAATCAAAGCCGGCGTCCAACAACGCCAAGATAGGCAAAATTGTCATTATTTAGTATGGTTATGAGGACTCACTTAAAGGAATTAACGTTATGAAGTTTACGGAAGACCATTCTCTTTTCTATTGGATTACTTGGAAACATTCTCATACTGGTACTCAACCTCAGGGGTTGTTATGGCAGCTTTCTCTTTTATAGACAACATCGGGTTGTTTGGGAACATTCTCTTTACATGCTCTTTACATTCTCTCTACATTCTCTTTGCTTTTTTTGTCACAAATAGGAATTTTGATGCTTTGTAAACATTGAATAATGATAACAATGTGATTGAAACTTGAAAACATGTATGATGTTTATGCAATGACAACAAAATTTCCATCAAACACTCTATACAACACCCAAATAGTCAACAAAAGGTTGGAAACCCTAGAAATCTCGGTTTAAGTCCAATATGGACTAGGATTCCCTTATTGGGCCTAATGGGCCAATAACCTTCCAGTTTGACTATTTTGGGCTTAGAACTCTTAAAAGGGATTTAATTGGACCCACGTTCATGAGACTTAACCTTTTTGGGCCTTATAAGCCTAAAATGGACTAGTTTATCTTCAATGGGCCTTATTGGGCCATATCAAATCCAACTAGCTTTAATGAACTCAACCCCACTCCTTTATGCTAAAATTGGGCCGTGAACTACTCTAAAGTCCCAATGGGCCGAGTACCATCCATTTAGACCTTATAAAAATTGAAATAAAGCTTTATGACCCAAACTTCTCTTCTTCTTTTTTCTTTCCCCATTCTCAGCCCAAATTAAAACAAAACAAAAAAAAAGCGGAGAAATGTTTGTGTAAACTGATACCATGACACCTATTTATTGTTTTGTGGTAGTCCAAGCATCCAATCCCATATATCTAGGTTAAATCCCTTAACATCCATGTAATGCCCAACTAATCCTCCTCCTTTTCCTCCATAAAATTCTCGGCCCAACATCACTACCATCTTTCCTCATTCAAACTTCTTCAAGCATTTCTCCTTTAGCATGAGAAGTTCCTTCCTTCATTCTTCAAAAATCATGTGTGCATGAGTGTGTGTTCAAGAACTCTTCAACAAGATCACCTCTAGTTTTAGAGACATCCAAGTTTTTAAAACTCTCCTCAAGAAGTGAGCTAGGCCGAGAACATCTTCAATCTCCTTCCAAAAACCAATCCAAACCCCAAAGTGAGTTCATACCCCTTTATTTTTAGTTTTTATATGATTTATGGGGGAGAATGCAAGTAAAGTGTGTTGATCTATGTGTATTTGTATGTTATGTGTGATTCTATGTGTATATCTGGTGAATATATGCTAAAAAGGAAGAATATTTCGAGATCTATAGTTTAAGAAGAATAAATATGTGTTCTAGAATGTATTACATTTAACAAGATAAGAAAATCCACCATGTAATGTTCATAATAAACTTGTTACAACATAAAACTCATTTTTGGGCCATTTTTGTCAAATAAACAAAAGTTGGGGAAATGGTTGTCATTCACGGTTTTTACAAGGTTTAAGAAGTCAAAAACAGTTAAATTAGATGTATTTATGAACATTATGGTTTTTTTTAAGGATTAAAAATGAAAAATGTGGCATAATGGGCTAAACTTTGGGCTTTTCGCCCCATAGGCCCAAAATTGCGAAAATTTTGATTCTCAAGGGACTGAATTGGTAAATTTCATAAAACAGTGGGTAGAAAAGTAAATAAATCCATTTCAGGTATTAAATAGGTTTATTTATCAAAAAGGACTAAAAATGCAAAGTTTTTGGATTTTGGATCGAATTTGTAAAAGTTGCGAAAAGTTTGGATTATAAGTACAAATTTATTTTCAAAAGGGGTTGAATCTGCAAAAATTGAATTTTGACTGAAAATATGATTTTAAATAAGTATTTTGGTTCAAAAATGTAAAAAAAAAAAAAAAAAATATTGGTCAAGGACTTAGTATGTCATTTCTCACAAAGAGGGACTAAATCAGTCAACTAATATTTCTGGGTCAATTATGTTAATATTAAAATAACTGAGTCAAAATATACAAGATTTTATAACCTATGAATTTAAGTGGAAACATATATAAACACTTTTTATAAAAAAAAATCTAAATCGTTATAAAACTATTAGCGAGTATTGCGACATTTCGATTAAACAAACTGTACGACATTAATGTTATACAAAACAATAATTATTTATCTGGTTGGGCTTGTATAAATACAAATTATGCTTATTGGGCTTTCAAGACCCATTAGCATAACTACCGAGCCCAACATTAATAATACACGCTTATTGGGCTTCCAGTGGCCTAATGGCATATCTAATGGACCCTCATCGGCTTTACATGGTATTGGGCCTTAGTGACCCATTAACATTGCTAGTAAGGTCCAAATAAATTACACACCTAACGGACCCTCAATGGCTTTACATGGTATTGGGCCTTAGTGGCCCATTAACATTGCTACTAAGGTCCAAATAAATTACACACCTAATGGAATCTCAATGGCACTAAATGGTATTGGGCGTTAGTGGCCCATTAACATTGCTAGTATAGTCCAAAATATATTATATGCTAAATGGGCCAACGTGCTCGTTGCATAATTCGACAGATTGTTTTAGTATACATGATTAGTGGGCCATAGATGTCCCTTTTAGTGTTTGTTAGACATTCTTCATAATTCACGAAAAACATTAAACAAGTATGAGCAAGGTTATTCATATTCATAATCTATTAGGATCTAGTGAGAATTATCGTTCAAGCACCTACGAGTGTTCGGGTGTAGTCTGTAGTTATAATCAAAGTATCCAGGAGGGAGAGCGGTAGTTTGTGTATAGATCTATACGTGGGTGAGTCCCCCACACCTAACTTGTTCGCTACAGTTAGACTCAGCCAGTCTAGGGTGACAAAATCTTGATCATAAATTCAACATTTTTATGAATGCAAAGACAAGCAAAATAGTCATCAGCATGTATGGTTATAACAACTCACATCATGATCTGTTACCCATTTCATCTTTGAGAAGGCGAATTCATTTATAGTTTACGTACAAGTGATCATTCAATAATACAAATCAACGTGATAGTTTCAAGTGGAAAGCATCGAGTTTTCCGGGGTTAACAATAATATTCATTTCAAACATATACTCATAATACAAAGAACAAATAGGAAGGTTATTCGTTTTACAAGTTTTAAATCGCACAATACATACATGTATGGGATCATCACAATATTTTTCTTGTTCATACAGTCTTTAGACAGAAAATATTGGATTTTCTAGGTTTTACAAACAACATAAACTATTCTACATCAAACCCACTTATGAACTCACCAACATTATATATGTTGACCGTTTTCAAAATAACTTGCATTTTCAGGAAATCGTTAGATCAAGGAAGCATCCAGTATGTGTGGAAAGTTTCTTTTGTATTTGCTAATCATCAAACATTCTATGTTTTGGAATTATGTAATGTAAACAATGTACTGATGTAAACAATGCTAGTTATACTATGTAATGTTTGGTGATGAATGTGTTATGTTTCATGTATATTCATTGTAATGATATTTCAATTGTAGTCACACGAGCCCTCGGACGTTTCCGCAGTCTGGTTCGTGGTGTAACACTTTTAGTCAAATAAACAATAACATACATGCATTAATACAAGATATGTCACAAACGTACTAAATAGTTTTCTAAAAATATAGGATTTTCTGGTGGTTTCAAAGTTATACAAATCATTTTCACAAACATGCTTATGAACTCACCAACATTTTTATGTTGACCTTTTTAAATGAACTTGTATTCTCAGGAAACCGTTGAAGCAGGATGAACAAAACAAACTAATGGATATTGTGTTATATTTTGTTTCATCATACTCTGACTATTTTAGCATGTAATATCCAAATACAATACTCGATGTAAACAATGAATGTTGTTATATTACATATGTGATGATGATGATGATGTTATATTTCAATTATATACTCTGTAACGATACTACAACAATGAAGTCACGCTCAAGCCCCCGGACATTTCCGCCATTTGGTTCGGGGGTGTGACAATCTCTTACTATTCGCAAAGCTCAGCTTAACAGACAAGGAATGAAAGTTCGTGAGATTCCTACACCAGTTTCACCATCCTCAAAGAAGTGAATATCTAAGGATATGGCGAAGCACATCACCGAGAAAAGAAAGAAACGAAAGTTGGTGGTTCGTGAAGAGTCATCAGATAGTGAGATCATCCCAGAAACACCTTTAGGTTCTAATTCCCCAAAACTCTCACAACCACTAATTGTCACAAATGTTTCATTGCCAACAACAACAGTTCCACTCGAAACTGTTGTAACCAAATCAGTTTATGAGGAGGTTCCAATTTCTACCATTATTGCAAACGTATCTGATACGGGTGCACATGTTTTTGTGAGTGTTGATCCATCATCTCAAGGTATTACTACTACATCTTTTTTTGAATCTATTTTAAGTACTTTTGTTTCATTTCCACCTTTTATTCAACACATTTCAACTACCACTACTTCACCCACTTTCGATCAAGTATTACAACAAACCATCACTACACTTTTCCAATCACAATCCACCAATCCACCAAAACCAAATTCCGATGATGACACAGATAGAGGAGGTTTTGGAGGAACATCTGCTGATTTGGAATTTAAGTCCGAAGAGGAGAACATACCTAATCATATGCTAATGTCAGGGAAGCAGTTCAAGATTCTCAATCGAAAACTAAATTCTATTCTTCAATCACAAGCTGATTGTGGAGCAAAGAATTTAGTGTTAGGGATAAAAGTTGATGTGATGCTCAAAGCTGTAGAACTTCGAATGCAGCATCAATTGGATGGTATCGATAAGAACAACTAGTTGAGTGTCAAGGCTTAGGCTGGTTAATTTAAGTCTGAAATCAAAGATCTTCGTATGTTAACAAAAGAACGTCATGTTCTTTTTGTTAAATATGTCAAGACCATAAGAGAATATGTTAATCGAAAACTTGAGGAGATGAAGGTTGATGTCTCCAAAGAGCTGAATGAGTTGAATTCCAACTATTCGATAATCAAGTCGAATGTTAACACTATAGCGACTGCAGTAAGAATGATTGTGGAATGGTATCAATAATTAACTCCCATGTTTGATGCAAAGGCTAAATAAGATGCTAAAAATTTCGACAAGATGGGTGTTTTACTTGATGAACTGAAAGAGTTAGTATCTAAACCAGCTCCAACTTCGTTTTTAATTCAGAAGTTACATAGTTTGGATCAAGCTATTTAGAAGGTTGTTGCTCCAATTTTGAAATTTACCAACATCTTGCCTGTTTGTGCCCCTCCTGCTGTCATAGGGGTGCAAGGGGGAGAATAGAAAATTCAAGAAGGCAAATCTTCGAAAATTACAAAAGGGGTTGAAAAGTCGAAAAAGATTGAGAAGATTGTAACTACTGGTGAATTAACAAAAGTTGTATCTACTCAAGTCCCAACACCTATAGTTTCAAAGGTGAATACAACAGAAGCCATCAAGACAACATCAAGACCCATCTGAAGGGAATTGTTATTGGCTCTTCTACTGAATTAGGAAGTTCAAGTTCTTCTAAACCAAAACCTTCTGAAGATGATGGAAAAGGGAAGGGGATTTTGGTTGAAAAGTCAAAGAGGAGAAGAAGGATGAAATTGAAGCTGAAATGGAGAAACAAAGGCAGATACAGTGCATACTAAGACTTCATGAAAATGATCCACCTGGTATGGATAAAGGAGATCCAAAGAAGTTGTACAGGTATGAGAATGTTGAAGCAAGAGTTGATTTCAATCACATGTATGCGTTTGAGAAAAAGCCTAAGAAAGGCTATTCTATCACTAACACTAATATGAGTTAGCTTGATTTTTTGGTGAATAAATTGATGTTTATCATGGCTCAATACAAGATAGTTGAGAAGTTCAACAACGAGGATGATTTTATTCATATGAAACTTAGGTTTCATGCGGTTGTTGGAAAAGAACCATAAGAAATATGGTCATTAGTGAAGATCAAGAAGGTTATCAGTATAAGAAAAGATGTAATGTTCGAGAATATGATACATAATTTTTGGTATCATGTTGAAAGAGCGAACAATCAAGTATGTGATTTTTCGGTTGCTGGTTTTCCTCTAATGAACTTGAATGACCTAATTCAAGTTGCATTAATCTTGAAAGACATGCCGGCTTCGCAACTTCAAGGGACTGACAAAGATATATTGAGGCTTGGTCCTGCCCATATCAAAATCTTGATAGATAGTTACTATGACTGTCTAGCATTGACTGATGTGGAGTTAGCATCAGCAATAGGAAGGGAAGTGAAAGTTTCTATGTAAGTGTCGAAGACCCAAGCTGAACTGAAGAAATATGCTGATGGGGAGATATGTTTAAAGCCTTTTAGATTGGTCTTTACAGGAAAAGATAAGAATGGCAAAGATAAGAGGTTTTTGTTTCAAGCATGTGAAGTGGAAAGATACACTACATCTCAATATACGAACTTCATTGTTCGTATGAATAATTGCTTGAAAAATAATGAGAAGGATAAAACTGAGTTGAGAAATTTTTTGACATGGTACTCAGAGATATGAAGGATGATGCATTTTGCTGCTTAGATTCTCAAGAATCGAGAAGTTTAATATGATTACAAAGGGGGAGATTGTAGAGTCGAAATATCTTGTAATATGTTGAAGTCTGTGTAATAGATAGTTTCATATGTTTCCTTATGTATTTGCTAAGGCATCTTTTTTACGAAGCTTAATGTATACCCTTAGTGTTTTTTGTGTACTTTCAGCCTCCTATAAATAGGAGCTGAACATAGAGTTGATAGAAGAGTTTTCCCATCTTTTACTATCAGTTTTGTACTCTTGTTCTCTGAAAGTAATATGAACTAAACCAGACCTTATTTACTTCTTGTGTTCATCCTTTACTCTGATTTGATTCTCATACTCGATTAAACCCTTCTACGCCTTTCACGCCTATTTATTGTTCACGAACGTGAACAACATCATCAGAAAGACAATTATATGTCTCTTTAAAAAAAACGATGAGATCGGGATAGACTATCTAACGTAATCAAAATAACGAATAGAGACCTGCAGAAAGAAGCGGTGGCCCAAAGATGTGTTTATTGTATAGAAGATATGTACTCTCTATCATCGTCTAATAGACCAAGCAAGAATCTTTGTAAGAGTCATAAACGGTCCCATTAACCATTCTAATATCTTCATAGCAAGTAGGACCCTTTACTTTATTAAGAAAAATGTGCAAGTAAAAAACATCACCAGACTTGGGTGACACATGATTAATTCTGCTAAGTGACTTTGTCTTTGTTTTTCTTCTTGTTCATACTCTATTTGATTTATTCCAAACATATTGAGTTAGGAATTCGACATAGAATAATTCCCTTGCCTTTTCATCGTAGCTATTACATTCCATCCAAGCCAAAAATTAATAAGCAACAATAGTTGGTTTAGAAACAACATTAGTAACAAGTTGGGATGGTTTAAACACAACCAGTTGTTTGTCTTGTAGGTGAAACAACAACCTTTCAATAGATGGTGTTCTATAATGAATGTCATACCTAAAAAGTCTCCAGCATGCCTTACAAGCAGAAATATAACAACAACTGTAATACTCAACAATTTCATCACGATCGTTATTTTATTTATGTTGTTGTTTGTAATTTTTGGGGTCCTAAAAAGACGCGGTGATCCTGTATGGACCTTTGTTAATATACTTAAAAAGGTACTTTATCGATCCAAGTTGATTACACCATTCAAGATTCATATGGGCTTGGTATTGCTTCAAAAGTATCTTATTATACGAAACAACATATCTGAAAAAAGAAACAAAATGTCATAAAGAAAATTAAGATCATTTGACATATCGTTCCTATAAAAGATAACATTTATAAAGAAAGAAATGTTTATATAAATAAAAAATTAATTTTTATACCTTTTATCCAATGAAACTCTGTTTTTCACAACATTGTTTTCGTTGTCGTGTCTTCGGTAAACTGGATAGCCATCATCGTCAATATACGTATCATTTGTAAATTCTTTTGGAAATCCTTTAGAACATTTTCCATTTTTCATAAATGGCATAAATGTAAAATCATTGTTGCAAGGTCCATGTATCATGTTGTCAAAAACAATTTGATACAAATCTAGTTCAAGTTCCTTATTTGGCAATTCAATACATATAACGCGATCTATGTCTTTGGGATTTGGACGTTTAGACTTCTTTTCTAAAAATAGGCATACGTGACAATGTGGAAGACCCCCTTTTTGAAACTCGATCATATATATAACTGTATGATGCAAATATGTTACTTTGTTAACGCATGATATTATAAAAAAATCAAAATAAAATAAAATGAATAATGAGATTTTAGATTTATACCTCCATTGAAGTGAAAGATATTGCGGATGCAACTCATTAATACGTTGAAGTTAACGACTTTAAGTTTCCAAAACAATATCTCATGAATCGGAACCATCAATGTCACCTATAATAAGTGCAGCAACCTCACTTGTGGTGGAAGATTATACTGTCTACCATCCTTTTCTCTTGTCCTAATCAATTTATGCCTAATACACTCTGTTGGATTCGATCCAAATCGATCACATGCCATTCTAAATTTCTTAATTAATGGATTTATAAAATCCAATAAACCCATTAGCTCATGAACAGTCAAGAACTCTAGTGAAAAAGGATCTCCTATTGAATTATGAGATGTTGACCTTTTCTTTTTTGAACTATATTAATAGGAAAACAAAATCATGGATATAAATATTATGAAACATAATAAAAATTTTAACCATATATATATATATATATATATATATATATATATATATATATATATATATATATATGTGTGTGTGTGTGTGTGTGTGTGTTTGTGTGTGTGTTTTTGTATGTAATTATTGCTATTATATGATAGAATGTATTTACATACTCGTATGCATTGAATCTGTTGTCAACCTTATGATCGATATCGTATATATACAACTGGAAAAATTTCGGTAATTCCCCTTCCTCTGGTAGTAAGTTGCCTGCAATACGATAATTATGTCCATGCATTCGATAAAAATGAGGACCACCTCTAGAGTTAATGGCTTGATCTGTCTTACTAGCCATAGATGTAAATGCAAACATCATATTGTATCTACAAATATTTTTTACAAATTCTGACTTTCTTCAATAACTCCGCTATATAAATCAAGCAATAACAGAGGTGGGTGAATCAAGTTTGGTAATTCTACTTTTCCATTGTAACAACATATGGAATAAGAGGTTTTCCTTAAATCTTTATTTCCTCTTATTGCTTCTCCATTCAAAACCATAGCTTTACATACAAAGCAAATGTATACTGCATCACCAGAATCCAAATAATCTTTAAAAAAACAAAAAATAACTCATCATATAATATATATACTGTAAGCATAATATGAAAAGGGTGATAACATATTGAAAGGATAATTTTATTGGATTACCAAAATTTCAAATTTTAAATAGAAAGAAATAGTACCTTATAAGCCAATACATTTAGTCTTGGTGTCAATCCTTACATCATTTTGACCAACTGAATTATAAGGCACATATGTTTGTTTCTTTTTTCTTGGTGCTACAAAATAAACATAATTTAAATTATTAATAAGAAAATTAATATTTATAAAATTAAGTGCAAAAATGTATAAGTGGATGTATTAACAAAATAGATGATAACTACCTTGATAATCAACTTTATCAATATAACCGAAGGGAGGTTGAGAATGAATAGTAGTGTTGCTTGAGTTCTACACAAAATCTTCATTCAAATCAAAAAAAGAAAATTGTTTTCGTTTCCCTCTTGTCGTTTTTGTTGTGTTATTTTTTTGAAATGTAGCACATTTTTTTTTGAAAAATAATGATTAGAGAAGATCAATGATTGTGTTGGTAATAATTGTGAAGCAACTTTTAAATGTGAAAAAAAAAATGTAAAAAGTGAAATACAGCGAATATAATTATATGATAAAATAAAAAATACTATGTATTAATTAATAACGACATCATTTGAAATATATGACCATAGTTCAGATAGGTCTTGCCTGCATTGAGAGTTGTTGCATTTTGAATTGTTTGGTGATTTGAAATTGGCAATATACTTGAACTGTTTACAACTGTTCATTGGTAGTTTTTCATGTTAGTAAATATTAAACGTATTAAAGTTTTTATATTATCTAAATTGTTTAGGTAAACATAAGAAAAAAATAATTATGAAAAACTTACTCTGATCGGTGATATGTGACAGACCTTGAGGAAATAAATGAATGTTGCACATTTTGTTGTATACGATTATGAGAAGATGATGTTGAAGGTGATGAAGTAACTTCCCGAGTAACTTGAGAAACAGGTGTTATGAAGATACGATTTTTTGGAAAAAAAAATTGAATTGTAAATGACAATGAAAATATGAATATGTATACGTAATATTAAAATACATATACTGAAATTAAATTTATAATCAACTAAATACCAAAAAATATAATAAGTAGTAATATACCAATAGGAAAACTATTACCAGAGTTGTGATGCGTCTTTACATCCTTGAAAATTGTTGCATTTTTATTTGTTTGGACATTTGAAGTCGGCGACGTATACAAACCGTTTATAACTATTTATTAGTATCATAACAGCTATTAAAATTGGAAAAATTAATAGTCTTTATATGGTTTTGAGTGGCAGTGAGAAAAGTAATTATTAATAATTTACACTGATTGGTTATTTGTGAAAGTGGTGATTTTGATGAAATTGTTGTAGGTTGCAAATTCGGTCGTAGGACGTTATAGGATGATGAGTTTGAATGTAATTCCAGGTATTTTCAAAAAACTCAATAAAGGTGGATGAAATGAAAATATATTAAACATTACATATGAAATTTAACGAGAATATATATTACATAAAAAGAAAATCAATAAATTATATGTATTGAACATCTAATGATAATATTAAATTAAAAGTTTAACGTTTGTGATGTTCGACAATCGTGTGCTAATGTTGACATTTATACTCTTGATCATAAGAAAATTACATTTAAACTTAAAACAAATTGACAGTAACAGACTTGATCAACATAGTTTGTTATTTGAATTTGAAACAAATTGACAATAATAGGCTTGATCAACATAGTTTGTCATGAACAATAAAAAAATTATTGTTATAAAATCTTGTTTTTGGAATAACAAACTCAGTGGCTTAAGCGAAAGATTAAGGAGATTACATTTAAACTTAAAAAATTGACAATAACAAAGTTGGTCAACATAGTTTGTTATTTAAAATTAAAACAAATTGACAATAATAGACTTGGTCAAAATAGTTTGTTACGAACAATAAAACAAAATTATTGTTATAAAGTCTTGTTGGTGGAATAACAATAATAATAATAATAATAATAATAATAATAATAATAATAATAATAATAATAATAATAATAATAATAATAATAATAATATAGTAACCCTTCCATAAAAATTTAACACACATGCATTACTTAAGCTACACCATAATTCCAGATCATTAATCCAAAAATGAGTAATGCTTTTTGTAATCACACATATTTTCCTTTTTTTTTTTTCAATGTGTTCTATCATCTGGAGTAGTGGGGACAATAACTTCAGTCGTCTCCATGCCTTTACTTTTTTTTGTTTTTGTCTTGCAACTTTTTTCATCTTCTTTGGAGAATTTTCACCTTTCATATTATCTACCAAAACTTAAAGACATATATATTATGTAATGTAGCCATACAAATTAAACAATGCCTTAATGGAGAAAAAAAAAAAAGAAATAGCGATATTTTAGTCAAAAATTTACAGATTGCAATGGAAGTTTCCAAAGTTTTTTTTGTTAAGGCATGTTATCAAACAACTAATATGCATCCTAAATAAATCTATATTGGAAGCTACAAAAACCCAAAGCAATTGATTTCATAAAAAATTCCTAATAAGAACTAAAACTTTAAAACCTGTAATAATTGCAAAACTAACCATACATCAGAATATTATAAGGTAATTTCAAAAAAGTTACCTTCAGATTTAGATTCATTCAGGTATGATGTTTAATTTTCTTGCAACAGATAGGGATACATTAGGCAATATCAATCGAAATATTTATTAGCAAAATCAACAGAAGATACACTGGACAATATCAGTGACATTTGAATTAGCAAAATCAATAGAAGATAAAGTAATTGAGAAAAAAATAAAAGGAATGCACACCTTAAGAAGAAGAAAAGCACACCGGGATTAATCTTTGATAGTCAATCTCAATTTCAAGTTATTGGTGACAAACACGACACAGGAGATGCATTGATGCAGAAGATAAGTGGCTCGTTATATATAATAAGATGGCTTAATGATCATTGATTTTGAGGATGAAGAACTTGGATAGAAATTAGAGAGATCATCAGCTCTTGATATTATCTTCATCAGTGAGAGAAATAGGAAGAGAGCAATCCGTATTTTGGAGGAAAAATGGTTTTGAATGGTAACAAAAGGCATATTTGTAGTTCCCTTTCGTAATGATGACATCAACAAAATTGATCTAGTGTTTTAAAATAATCAATGAAAAACATTGTGTCACACCCTAAAACCAGAACGGCGGAAACGTTCTGGGGTGGATGACGTCATGTCAAGTATCACAACATATGCAGTATAGTAATCAAAGTACAACAACCACTGCATTAATAGTAATAATTTTACATAGTTTACATTGCATAGAAACATCAAAGTAATACAGAAACTAATATAGATGCAACTAGGTTCTAGGTTGGCTTCACAACAGCTCCCGAGATGTACCTGTCTATTGCTGACCTGAGAATACAAGTTATTTTGAAAGCGAGTATCAACATTTTTATAAATGTTGGTGGGTTCATAAGTATTTAGTGTCATTTATGTAAGTAAACATTTTATTCAAAATAATCTTTAAGATAAGTAGTAGTTTAGAATCTACAATGTATTAGTGTCCTTTCTAGAAAATTCTATATTTTCTAAATAAAAGCAGTCTTCTACCAAGACTCGATGAAGTTATGCTTTAAAGAGTAAATTTCACTAAAATACTATCATTACCAAAATACGGTATTTGATTTTTAAAGAAAGTAGGAGAATATCACGAGTAAAAACATTAGGGAAAATAACATATGCCTCAGCAGAGAATACTACTGACTAAGGCAAAAGAAATCATAGAGTCCAGGAGAGTATCAAATGAATGATACGCCTGGCTCAGTCTAACAAAAGGGAACACAAACCCCAGACGGTATCAAATATACGATACGTCTAACAAGGTCTAAAACAAGAAGCACATACCCCAGACAGTATCAAATGAAAGATACAACTAGCAAGGTCTAAAAACAAAAAGGGAAATCCTAAGTGGGTTGTTTCAAGAATACAGTGTTAAATTCTCGTTACCTTAAGTCCATGAATTATAAGATAAACATGGAGATACTCGTAACCATACTGATTGACACTAGAGTACTTGACGCCCTGCAAGCGTCGGAATAAATATGACATTTGTCACCCCTTGGCTTGGTAGGCCGTGGACTGTGGCTAGCAGTCAGGGTGCGGGAGTGTCAATCCCGTATAGATATATACACACAATGCCCGCTCTCCCTACAGGAGACTCTGGTTACTAACTAGATAACGGAGAAGGTCGTGTCCTGAAGATGCATCTCGTACAGTGAGATCTGATGTAAAATATTGGACTAGTGATAGAGACTCACAATCAAACTGACCGACGTAAACTTATATGTCAATGCTTGTATACATAATATATAACTAATGATCAAACGACCTTCGAACGGATATCCGATACCACCAGACCACATCTCAACGAAGAAAAGGAAATAGGGCGAACTAGCCTTCCTAAGTCCTTTAAACATTATTTATATAACTATACAAGCACGGGCATACATTTAACTAAGTAGAAGCATTTAACGAAGTTGAAGTGTTAGCAAGTAGAAGTGTATCGTGAAGTAGAAGCGTATCATGAAGTAGAAGCGTTAATAAGTATAAGTGTATCATGAAGTTGAAGCATTAAGAAGTAAAAGCATATCATGAAGTAAAAGCGTATCACGAAGTAAAAGCGTTACGAAGTAAAAGTGTTACGAAGTAGTAGCATTAACTAAGTGGAAGTATAACGAAGCAGTAGTATCTAACGAAGTAGGAGTATAAACACATGGACGAAAACTTTAATGGAAACTTTGGAAAACCATTACATTTAAGAAAATCACGACCTGGTATTCTTTTGTAAAATAAGTTTGAAAACCTTTAGAAATCCTTTGAAAACCTTTCATAAACAAGTTTTAAATGAAGCTTTGATAAAGCTTTATAGCTAAAGAAATCCTTTGTTTAAAATACTGCTGTAACTAAATCTGAAATAAAACATACAACGCGAGAGTCAATTTGAGAAAAGCTTTGAACAAGTAAAGACGATTTAGAAAACCATTTCCAGTATCATACTTGGTAAAACAGTTAACAGTGTAATGAATCCTTGTGCATGTGGGTTATCAATCACATGTAATTTGTATGATAAATGGCATGTTTAACTTGTATCCCCCCCATAAAAGCATGTAAAAACATTTAAAAGGTTAATTTAGGGGTATGAACTCAACTGTTGTAAGTGGATCGGGTGAAGGTGTCGGTTGGGTGCTCGGTGTCAAATAAAGACTTGAGCACACTTAGTGACCTATTAACATATGATGACATATGTTTACATACAATTAGTAAATATAATACTAATTAAACACGTATACGCATCCTAAAGTGCGGAAAACACTTTGGTTAAGTGCTAGGGGTGTCTCGGGTAGCATCTATGGGTATGTATGGCCTAGATATGGAGTTTACTCTTCAAGAGTAAACTCTTTATAGAGTTCACGGCCCTAAGACGAACTCCCCATGAGTTTACGGTCATAAACTCATGGTGGGGGTGTTATAGGATGCTAAATGGCCTTATCTCACTCATAGAATTAGGCTAGGTCCAAATATAAGGCATAGGAATGGGTTTAAGACAACAAATGGACCATTTGAGGAGTTTACGGCCATAAACAAGGAGTTTACGGCCATAAGCTCCTAGATTCACATTCCTTTGGTGTATTAGGGTCTTAAATGGTAGGAAATAAAGTTTTATGCATTTTCCCATGTCAAATGAAGAATTTAGGGCATCATTTGGGCACTCTTTGGGAGTTACAGCCCATGGACCAATCCTAGGGGGGTTTACGGCCCTAAACTCCTATTTCCTTAGTTTAATTGATGTTTAATGCCTTTACTTCAATGGGGGTTGCTTCTAGACATTTTCCAAGGCCATAGGAGGTGTTTGAGGGCATTTCTAACACCTTAAAAGGTGTTCACGGCCCTTGAAGAGGGGTTTACGGTCCAAGAGTATTCTTGGGCCGTAAACTCATGTTTACTCTCCATATCATAAGGTTTTGGTGTTCTAAGCTCGAAGGTGTAAGTCCACAAGTCATATCTAAGCCCTAGGGGTAGTTTAGAGGGGTTTTGGGGCTTAAAAACCCCAGTTATGGGTGTTCACGGTCCAAGAGTGTTCTTGGGCTATAAACACATAACTTGACCCCTATTTGATGTCTTAAACACGAATTTGCATGTTAACTAAGCTACACAACAAGTTAGGATAGGTTACTTACTAGATTGGGGCTCGGAATGGGTGTTTTTTACTCGAAAACAAGTTGTAGAGAGAGAGTGTAGAGAGAGGGTGAAAAGAGTGTGAATGGAGTCCACTCCCCTTTATATAGGGGTTTGAGTTGGGGCGCAGTGGAAATCTACCCGATACTGAAACGGGGCTTTTGGTCGCACCCGATTAAATGGTCGTATTTCGACTTGGTTGAACCTAGAACTTTTCAAGGGATTAATGATGGTATTTCTATTTGTTTTCAACCCTTACCAAGTCATTATAAAAGTCCCACATTAATTATCCTCTTCCAAAAGGTTAACAGACAGTTTAATAAAATGAGACTTATTAACGGAATGAGGGGTTAAATATGACGGAATAAATTTCGGGTTGTCACACATTGAAGGGGACATATTGTTTTAGGTGATGTAATTAGGTTTTTGGTTTAATATATATAGAGATAACAGTACATTAACTATAAAATAATAATATTTTTTACCATAATTAAATTGATATATAGATTTAGGCGATAAAGTGTCGTAGAGTTTTTACCGTCGATAATGCTTATGTGTAAGCTATTACCGCCAGTGAATAACGCCCCAATGGTATTGTTGTCGGCGGTAATATACCGATGGTGAGTTCCCACCGCTATCTATCTCTTCTTTTGTCTTTCAAACTCATTCTCTCTTCCTCGCTTTTTACCAGTCGTTATCCTAAATACCACCCCTAACCTCTATTTAAAGTGGCAAAAATATCATCATCAACATATGTGGAGTGTGGTATCATCAGCACCATACCGTTTAGCCTTTTATTCATTGTGATTTGTGAATTCACTAAAAGAAAAAAGACAGTTAGCGGCAACAAAAGTCACCGGTAAAGATTAGTCAAGTCGCCTATACTGCTCCATCGCTATTAATCAAAATATTGCTGGTAAAGATAGTTGTCACCGCTAATGCTCCAGTCTCCGACAACACTTGGCGTCGTCACTGATGCATATGTTGCCGCTAATGACGGTGTTGTCGACAATAACATTTTTCATTTTTTTTGTTTTTTTTTAATCAAGGATTTTTGGTATAAAACACTGATACATTACAACATTAAATACACAAAAAAAAAATTACATAACAATATCCAATTAGATACCAAATACTTTATAATAAATTCCATACAAAAAAACAACCAAAGTTTTACAATTCTAACAAGTAGCAAAGTATGACGACAAATCTTACATACAAAACATAAATTAATTATCCGACTAACCACCATATCCATTCCCATCGTTTCCTCCTTGATTATTCCCCGATTGAAAAGATGCCTAAAGTTGAACATTGCCCCAAGATTTTCCAACTACATAATAAATAACAACATATATAAATTTATAAGTTAAATTATCAAACATAAACAAAAACTACCAAAGTGCATTCCTATTTCTTGTACTTAAATACAAGATATACCAAAAGTACATTACTATTTCTTGCACTTAAATACAAGATATACCAAAAGTAAATTACTATTTCTTGCACTTAAATACAAGATATACCAAAAGTAAATTACTATTTCTTGCACATGGGACCAAAACACAATGACCAAATCAACATGCATTTTATGATCAAAGTACATTGCTATTTTTAAACTAGACAAAAACCAAAATACATCGCTATTTCTTAAACTTGGGACAAAAATCCAATTAACAAAGCTTTTAGCAAATAATCACCACAAACCAAAATTATCAAGTCAACATGCATTTTATGATGTCAAAGTATTGCTATTTTTAAACTAGAGACAACAAAACCAAAGTACATTGCTATTTCTTTCACTTGGGACAAAAGCCCAATTAACAAAGCTTTTAGCAAATAATCACCACAAATCAACATGCATTTTATAATGCCAAAGTACATTGCTATGTTTAAACTAGAGACAAAAAACCAAAGTACATTGATATTTCTTGCACTTGGGACGAAAATACAATAAACAAAGCTTTTAGAAAATAATCACCACAAACCAAAATTACTAAATCAACATGAATTTTATGATGCCAAAGTACATTGCTATATTTAAACTAGAGACAAAAAACCAAAGTACATTGTTATTTTTCTTGCACTTGGGACAAAAACACAATTAGAAGTCAACACGCATTTATTGATACCAATTACCAAAGCTTTTAGAAAATAACCACCACAAATAAAAATTACCAAATCAACATGCATTTATTGAAATTAAATAATCTTACATGTGATGGTCGTGAAGGTTGTGGTGGTGGTGGTTGTGATGGCTGTGAAATCGGCAGGATAGTAGAAGGTTTCTGGCCGATACGTCTGATATGTCCACGTCGTTCTCCTAATACTTTCTCGAAAGCAACTCTTTCTTGAGCGGGTATTAACTCTCTTTCGCCTTCTGGCCCTTGTGTTTGTTCTAAGAGCTCTTCCACTAACTGATTTCGTATTTCCCAAAAGTTATTAACAATTAAGTATAAATAAACACTTAATTATATGATAAAATTATAATTAAATACTTACGTATCGTTGTTCGCCTCGATAGTAACAAATACACCATCCCTATCGGTATGAGCCTTGCGAAACATTTCCACTCTCTTAAGGTTCTGCTTTACATTAAAAAATAGATTATATTTTAAATACGTAATTACATGTATCGTACGTTACCTTATTATAGCAAGTACTACTATACGAGCTCGACCCCCATGATTCACGTTGTTTGCATTTGACTGATTTTTATGTTCCTTTCTGAAGCAATTTTGTGTTCGTCCGTTTAGAAATAGTCAATTGTTTTCTTCCAATTACCAACATCCATATCATCTGGAGGGTTGGTTAATGCTCTTGGGATATCATCATCTCCCCCAACTTCCAAAAAAAATTGCATCAGCTTTACGCTCTCGATAACATTTTAACAAAGCTGCTTGAAAATTCTTTGTCAACATACAAGCGTCTGGATCCCGGTACATCTGATCCAAAATAAACATTGTCTACAAAAAAAATTATCCAAATAAAAACCAGTCATAATTAATCATATAAAATATTTTTTATATAAATAATTTACCCCTAAATGTTGTACTACTAAATCCTTTATTGCAGGAGAAACGTTTTTCCAAGTCCATTTATCAAAAGGGACTATCCGCCACATTATTTTTCCAATTTCTCGTGAGAACATGTCTTTTGGCTTTCCTGCGGGATCATCTGTCATACCGATGTCATCATCCATGTTAACCGGTTTTCCTTTATATAGTAAGAGCACTCTTTCAAGCTTAATATTTTTGGCTTTGCTTCGGACTTTCCTACATTGCTCAACTACAAATATAATTAAAAATTATTAGAAACGGTATTTAATTTATAATAACTAAATAAAAAATAGTAAATAAGAATTCATAATACGAATTATGGTCCTGCTCATGATGACCAACACTTTCTACCACCTGGGAAAGGTGGGTCTTCAGCTCCATCACCCCCGTGTCCACTGCCCATAACAGCAGCCATGGTGTACACAAACAAAAGCCATATCGACATCATTTCCTCAAAAATTATAAGATATATAGAGACAATTTTTATTACAAATACACATTACATAGAAAGAAACATTTACATAGGAATAAAGATTTCTATTTAAACTAGGAGCCCAAATGAAGTTCATATCACAAATAAGCATTACATAAGAACTATTCTAATCAGAATCATCATTATATCCTTCACTGTCTTCTTTGGTATCGTAATCAGTATCGGTCTCATCGTAATCAGTTCTGCAATCAGAAACATCATTGACTCTACCAGTTGTTGGAGGAACTTCGGTTGTACTTTCTACATCAAAAACGACTCTAGGAATGTTTTGAAAGTACATGATGAAATCGATAAAAAGTGGAGCATTGGATGAAGAGATATTTTGAACTATGCTGACATTGTCAACATTTTCGTGTGATCCATTGTAAACATTTCGGACAGAGTCATTGTAAACAAGTTGGACGTAGTCATCGTTCGATGGTAGATCCCAAATACTTCGATGATTAACATGATCGACAACACACCGATGGTTATCATTTTGTTTGTTCGAGAAGGATCTTTGATGTAGAACGCTTGTTTGGCTTGTGAAGGATATATGAGTTGATCATTTTTGTATGCCTCGCATCGTGTGTTGATACTGGTGAATTTATCAGTAGAAATAACTCATGTTCTAGTATCAAACCACTTGCAACAAAATAGTACAGTTAAATAATCATGTGAATACCGCAAATCTATAATCTCTTTTAACTGACCATAATCTTTCTTGCCTTTCTCACCCACCACTCAAACCCTTGATGTCTTATGAAGTGGTATTTTCTATCGATGTGCCAGGATCTGCCATGATCCCTTGGTTCCTTGGCTAAGGCAACTACAATCTCGCTATCATAGAAAATCTACATAGGCTCCTTTATAGTTGGTATAACTCCAAGGTCTCTGATGAAGCTCTTCAGCCATATTGCCTCCTTCGCTGCCTCGCTTGCTGCTATGTACTCTGATTCGCATGTTGAATCATCTACTGTCTACTGCTTGGAACGTTTCCAAGTTATTTCTCCTCCATTGAGGGTAAAGACCCAGCCCGACTGAGAGCGGGAATTATCCTTGTCGGTCTGAAAGTTGGCGTCGCTATACCTCACCACTCTCAAGTCATCACTCCCACCCAAGGTTAATATCGTCCTTACTCTATACTTCCAACTGTCCATGAGTAACCAATCTTTAGTAAACCTTAGATTGTCCTCAACAGTTGCTTAATCATTTTATTCATATCCAATACTAGACCTTTTCCCTTCTCAATGTCCCCAGGCATTTGGAAAATTTAAAATAGATGAATATTATAGCACATGTGATCGATCCTATACTTGAAGCATATTGGACATGATTTATGCTATAAAATTTTGTATTTGCCATGTTCTCAAAATTCGAACTATGAAGAGGGATGTCGTAGTCATAAACGAATTTTGAGAACGCAACATATATAGAATTTCCTAATGTTGAACCATTCCAGCATAACATTCATATATATATATATATATATATATATATATATATATATATATATATATATATATATATATATATATATTCTTGACTAAAGTTGATTAAAATCTTAATCTAAGCTTGTAGGATATAAATGAGGTATAAAATCCTCTCCCTTAATTATAGCAAACTAACTTTTCAAAGTGAATTCAAACTTTGTTTTCTATAATTAATATTGCTAACTTGCAACACTTAACATAATAATCATGCTCGTACTAGCATACTGATTATTATCTTACTAGCATAACTCTTATGCTCCCACTAGCTTTGACATGTACCCAGAAATCATTTGGACTTCTAGAAATCAATACTTTATTGACTTTCTTACCGAAGTTCAGATTTCTGATACAAGATTGCTTTGATAAGACTTTATCAAAAACACACACCTTTCCTTAGACAGCTCACATGTGTGTCTAAAAAATTATGAAGAGGTATGCCGTAATCATAATGTTTAGATCTTTTGCCATTCTCACAAGTCCATTAGTGTGTCGGTTAACCATACACAATCCACTAACGACTTTGAGAATGCAAATATCACAATTGTTATCTACTTAAAATCTACTTAGTGAAAGAGTTTCCTCACCATCATTTTCATGAATCGGAGAGAAACCTTACCACACTCAGATTTTTTTAATGGTGTAAGTGTTCATATCCATGTGAATCTATCATAACCTTAATCATAAGACAAGGTTAGTGACAAATCCAAACTTGTGGACTGGTGACTAATAATACTCTTGATTAGTTGTTGAAAGTATCTCAAGATCTTTTAAGACTCCCATTGACCTCTTGACATATAAGATTCTCTTGTCAAGAACCATTCCTTGACAAAAAAAATACTCAAGAGTTAGTGCGGATTCTTATCAAGATAAACACTTCTCACAATTGGTCTTAGTTGGTCTATGTGTTATCCAAAACATCACAACTTACCAATTTCAAATGCACAAGAATAAGAAACATGTTACTCTACATTTGATAAGTGTTATAAAACTTTCTTAAAATTATGTCACTCAAGTTACAATCTTAGAGTATGACTCTCAGAAATGTTTTTGGAACGAAGTATGATTTAACCATTTCAACAATTCACGATTCCTCTTAGCCAAACGAATCCACTAAGATGTCCTTAGAGAATCAATTGTGATATGGTTTCATAATCACTAAGATAATCATAAAAACAAGATACTAAAGTACTCACCCATCTTTTCAGATTTGAGAAACTTTTATCTTTCTTCCAATTTTGATTCTTCTCATTCGTTCTGCCATACATCAAAACTTTTCCAATGCTTCAGAATTATACTTAAACTTGTAAGTATAACCATATTTACTAAACTTTAGTAAATCATGATGAATAGTCTAATCGATCTTTTGTGGTGGACTTGACCAGTGCACAAGAATGTGTACTCGATCCCATAGTCCTTCACTTGACTCACATATACATTTGAACAAGAAATTAGTATTAATTTCCCAAAGAAGAAAATTCTCATTCATCATACAATACAAGTTGCATGATTCCAAGTTTCTATTCAATTGAAACTTGGGCGATGAGAATCCTTCCTTATTTGGTAAATTATGACACTACCACAAATGAAAGAATCAAATCCATTTTCCAATATTGCTATCAAATGGAAACATATAAACAACGATTTTTCACAAATGCCATTGTAAGGATACTTAGAATAACTAAAATCAAAACCTTTTCTTTTATTTTAAAACTTGAAAAAAAACTTACCCTTACAATGAAAATACATATGAAAACATGTTGTAAACTATTCCTAAGCAATCTATCATAACTCTCTAAACATCAACTCAAAATTCTGATCACTGAACCATGCGATCAAAATCCATGTATTCGCGATTAGAATCAGCTTACTCTTTCTTTAAGCTTCCTTACTTTTCTTTGATTCTACAAAACATCACATCATGTATTAAGAATCTCCAAATAAGAACTTAATAGAGTTAGATAGTGGACTTTACCTGAAGTAGAGTCAAACCCTTTTGACTTTACCATCCTTATGATCTTTCAAGTAAAATGGGCAGCTTCGCAACCAATGTCCCTTCTTTTGGAAAAAGAAACATATGGACTTTTTGGAAATGGTACACTGGACAATCTCAGACTTAGCCTTTCTCTTTACCATTTGGTCAACCGAGTCAACTATGGCTAATCCCTTTCCATTGGGAAGAGAAAGCTTTTCTAGACTTACAATGTTACCATTGTCAATTTCCAAATAGGTTTAAGAAGTTGATCTTCTAATCAAATTTGCTTTACCAGTCCTCCAAATCATTGCTAATTCAGTAGCACCAAATATGATCCTTAAGGGTCATGTCATAGTCTGTTTCATAGTAGTCCCAAAAGAAGCTCACTATGTGACTTCGAAAGTGATTGAACAACCAACTTTCTCAAGACTTTGACACCCAACTCTCCCGGCTTGTCAATATGTGACTTCATCTCCAAGATAGACCTTGCTTGTCAATAGGGCTTGAGTGACCTTGAACTTTTCAAGAACTTGTGGAACAGGGAGAATAATTGGAGGAGGTAGAGGAAGTGAAGTATGATTTCCAGTCCCATTAATGCTCAGCAAGGGATTAATCTTTCACCTTGATTATCATGTGGGATATCATATTCATTAGGAAAAGGTGGCTCCTAAAGATTTGGGAAGATCATAGCTGTCTAAACTAGACATCTATAATGGGAGAAATTCAAGTTTGGTTAATTTAAAGTCCTTAATATAACTCCCAATATGAAATATTAAGGCTAGGACCCAATAAACTATTTTATAGCTTGAAAGAGGGATGTCGTAATCCAAGCTACAAAATATTTGAAGGTAGGTAAATGACGATTTACCAATTTCCACCATGAAAATGAAATAACTATTAAGTTTTAGTTGGATTTGAAACTCCTAGATCTTTTGATATTCATTGAACTTTCAATGGCATGTTTAAATCTCGATTGTGCCCTCTCAAGTTTGTGACTGGGATGCGGAGGATCACAAACAAGGTGTGAATAACCATGCAAATTGACTTGGTACCCTTAATTTTATCACCCAATCAACGTGTCGGTTAACCACACACGCTCCATCGATCTATGATAAAACTTAAGTCGCCCTTTGCCACACATTGTCAGTCCCATGTTAGTGTGCCAGTTAACCATGTTGGGTCAAAAATATGGTTTATACTTTGCTTTTCTAGGAGATTTTAATTTTCTGTAATATTTTATGAGTTTACGGTCAGGAATTGTGTTTACGACCGTAAACAGAGTTTACAGCCGTAAACCCAGTGTTTACTACCGTAAACCCAGTTTGCGGCTCGTGTGTATATATATAGGGGTGAGGGGTGTGAGGAAAAGAGTGATGAAAACCAAGGAACTTAAGTGTGTGCATTTGAAGGTGTTCTAGAGAGAGAAACTAGAGAGTGTGTTAGTGTGTCTGAATCTTGTATCCGGATCTTCATTCATATCAATACATACAAAGATTCATATTAATCTTCTTCTCCTTCTCTTCTATTTGATCTGATATCATCCGTTTAATTGGGATTCCGCACCATCAAACGGATCTGATTGATACACAGGCAAATTAGGAACTAACAAACCACACACACTCCACTAACAGCTTAACAAAGGTGCAAAGTGTAATTTCATGGGTTAGCACCATTTCACATTTTCCTAAGTAACTAAGATTGGGAATTTATAAGTGTTTAGTTACTTAGTATTTTATCATTATACATTTAATGAAAGGAGAATTATAGTCCTTTCCTACCCGTTCGGCTAACGACCCTCCACCAGTCAAGGAAGCGGCAAGTGAGAGTGTACACCCATTAAACTGCCATTTTATAGGCAGTAACCTTATACCCCCTTATAGACCGGCTTCGTGAATGAGGCCTACTAATGCTAAGACTGACTTTTAATCTTATATATATATATATATATATATATATATATATATATATATATATATATATATATTAACTTTTAATATTATAATAGTATAAGGGTGTATTTTAAACATTTAAAATACTTGATGATTTAATCTATTAGTTAAACTATACTCTTAATTTAATTAAACTTAAACCATGTCTTTATGGAATTATTAACGCTTTTAAATAAAAACTTTAATTAATTTTATGAAGTCCATAAAGTTTGAATTTTGAACTTTTAAAATTCTAAGGTTTGGAATTAAAGTGTACATGGGGGTGACTTTACAAATTCCAAAACTTAAGGGAAAGTTTTGAAACATTTCAAAACTCTTTGTTTTTTATAACTTATGAGTTTAATTATGGTTTAATGAAAAACCTTTCAAGTTCCATAACTTGAGGACAAGTTATGGAAGACATAAAATCATTTATTGATGACATTAAAAATAGAGTCTCTTCCATTTTCATAACCTATGAGACTTAATGTGATTTTAAATGAAAAACTCTTCACTTTCCATAACTTGAGGACAAGTTATGGAGTTCATAAAAAAACATTACGATCAAATTACCAATTAACACATTAATCAAGTAAGTTTTCTATGAACAAGATCAAACTTATAAGTAAAGACAATTCATACTAATGTTAGCGATCAATCACCGGTTACACCCTAAGATCGCCCGTCGTCTAAATCTTGAAGAGTACTCTTGAAACATGCTCAAGTCTGACACTTCAGTCCACCTCTCACGCTGACCATTGGAGACCTTAATTCTCACCTTGTCTAACGTATCCTCATTCTCACTTCCAATCTTGCAGTACCACTGAACTCTAATTGAACACAACCCATGTGAGAAATGCAATTCTCTTGAACATCCATTGACCGAACACACATGTGTCTAACACTCGCAACTGACTCCACTATCTTCATTCTACCAATCCTTCCCTACCAACGGTCGTGCCTTGAACTCCAAAGTTCTTCCATAGACAGCTAACGACCATACCCAAACAATGATAGAACCATTGAACCCTGACTTCACTAGAGAACTATCGCTCTACTCTTGACCTAATATTCTCTGAATAATACTCCAACACAGATCCCAACAAAGATTCGGGATGAGAACAGTACACGCGGAATCCACTCCACGAGATACATCCCTCTGTAGATTCATCAAGGACTTTCGGCATGCAAATTAGCATATGACAGTCCTTGATAACCCAGACAGTAGCAGAAACCGACATAATATCTGACTTGTCCAAACTCACTCAAAATTATGAAGTATTATAGATTCCCAATACCCACTTGAAGTGGAAAAAGATGACATACCCACGAACATATAACGAAATCCTGATCTTGATGACAGGGACCAACTATATGATCTTCCTTCCCGAAGGATTCTAAGGTCCACAAACCTTGGGTTCCAAATGAACCCCTAACTACCCCCGCAACAAGTCGGGCCCGAAAGGCCCCGAGACGAATACCGAGGGCTCCTAAGGTCTTTTCCCTGACTGAACGAAAAGACCACTAATGTCCATTCCCATAACTTTGTAAGTAATCTCCGATAAGATGAACTTCTACGACCACACATTGACTGGTTCAGACTCTACTCCTGAGCCGGAACCCGAATCTGAGTTTCGTTCTTGGGTGCTTAACACCATACCGAAATGACATTCCAAATATCTGAATATACCCAAGAATCCTTATCACCTTTTGCTAACATGATTAACCCTGCCATGCCTATAGCCATCTAAACCCTTGGAGCGACAAACTCCCTTGTGCACTTTCCTATACGTGTTGCACTGACTCCGTGCCTGCTGGACTTTCACCTGATGATTAGAAATCATGGGTCTCTTCCTGGGACCCTTTACTATACGCACCTAGCACGAATCCCTCTTCTCAAAGTGCTCCAAATCGATCTCACATATGCAACCTCGTGGAAATCATACCCTTCAGGGTCTGACACCCTGCACGCTCACTAACTCACTTGCCAATGGCTAAGCTGCAACAACTAGAACATCCTTTGTCCCCAAACTGGGTCACAAACTCTTCCCTAAAGCTTCTCAGATTCTCCAAGACTCTCATCGATTCGAGTATGGATCCTGTGCTTTCAGTAGCACGGGCCCAATACTACCTTCCACACCTATCCATACTTTCCTCAGCAATCCTCCCGAATCCTCCAAAGTCACTTCCTCAAATTGGTACACCCAAGTCTCAATGAGTCTCACCACTAACCCACTGAAGCATATCCTAGGCTTTCCTAGGTTCCTGAACTCATCCAGTCCTCAGCTGCTGAAAGATTCCCAGTAATGTCAACTAGATACCTCATGAATATAGCTAGCTCACATTACTAAGAGCCCCACAAAGCACAAAGAAAGTAGCATTTAGACAATGGAAAATCTAACCATCATATTCCAATCAACCCATTCTATCCTCTACTCAAGAATCTATACATGCAATTCAAGGCTCATACAATCAGGCATAACCTACACATGCTATCCTATCACTGACTGATCAGTACTATCTTGCAGCTCATTAAGCACATACATTAGTCATATAAGGCATCTTCCTAGATCCTTAGCCCTAATCTAGCATGCAATTCTCATAATCATACCATATCATAACATAACATATCATAACATGTATTAGTATCTTGGGGAAAACTTACTTGAGCTCGGTTGATTGCACGCATCACACACCTTGTTCATTTCAAAGTTCTTCTCTCTTTTCAAACTTCTTTTTTATAAAAATGATTTTACTTTTGAATTTGTTTTTTTCATACCAAGTCCTTTGTTTGAGTCCAGACACACCTGAGAATGTGCCCGAATCCCTCAAACAAAGGCTCTAATACCAACTTGTAACATCCCAAACATACAGGCCAAAATTTTCATTTTTAAAAACGTTATTATAAAACCAACAATATAATAAAACATCCATAATATCATGTCATGTCAAAACCAAAGTAGAAATAAACAAAACATGTTATCATAAAACAATATCAGAGTTTAATCCCAATGATCTCATGTGCGGAAAACCATAGTGTGATGCACTGCGATCGAGCCGACTCCTTTCCTTTGAAAACAAAGTACCTGAAACCAAAACTGAAAATCGTAAGCACGAAGCTTAGTGAGTTCTCCCATCATACCACATACCATACAATCACAAAGCATACATACTGCCGGACAATTCTGGGGTGCTCGACCTACCCGGTCCGGCAATTCTAGGGTGTCGATCTAACCGTGTCAAGCCATTCTGGGGTGCTGACCTACCCGTGTTAAGCCATTTTGGGGTGCTGACCTACCCTTCAGCCCTAACAACCGAACTCTGGTGACTATTTCACCCCTACTACTACTACCACACATATCATAACATAAGCATATTGTCAAGCATATCTGGGGTGCCCAACCTACCCTTCGGTCCTAACAACCAAACTTGGGGACTATTCCCCTCCTACTACCACTATCACATATAACATATCATGCTAACGCATAAACATACCAGGTAGTAGCAAACCAGACAGTTATCACAAAGACAATCATCTCAACTATAATCAAATACTAGTGGGTCGGCCTTGGTGCCTTAGACCCACTTCTACTGGAAGGTAACTCACCTCACATTGCTGAAGTTCCATAGACATAACCCCCAGCTGTTGGATGATAGATTCCCGAACTATCAATATCAAAACATCACCTAATTAATAATTAGGTTCCAACACATAACCATAAACACATACTTGAGGGTAAATACTACTTTACCCTTAACTAGCTTTATTCAAGCCCACGGCCCAATCCAAAGGCCCAAAAGTCAACTACAAGTTAAAGCCCAACATATGACCCAATTTTCCAAATTAGGCCCAAACCTTTACAAGGTCTTACCATAAGGCCCAACCATTTAGTCCAGTCAAACATTCAACATTCTAACGTCCTAATATCACATAATCATAAAGGCCCAAATTATGGCCCATCTATGGCCCAATTTTCCAAATTTGGCCCAAACCCCTTTCATGGGCCTTACGCTAGGACCATTAGATTATTCTAGCCCAATTGTTTGTTCTTGGATGGCCCATTATTATCCCAATCATCAAAGCCCAATATAAAGGACCAAGTGAGATTAGGGTTTCACATAAAATGATGATTAGGGTTAAGTGTCCCTACTTAACCCATTAACGACTTAATACATTAGGTCATGCATAGCCTTAGCTTAATTTGCAATGATTATTAATTAATATTTGAAGTTCATTAAATAATTTTGATGTGGTCCTGATTAGTCCCAAATTAGGGTTTCCAACCTATATTAGCCCAATAGGCCCAATAGCTAGGTCCTTTGACTAATTAGGGTTCATTAAGCCCATTATGAATCCACTAGGCCCATTAGGGTTTAACTAATCCCATTATGATTCCACTAGGCCCATTAGGGTTTCACTAAGCCCATTAGGGCTTCATTGGGCCCATTAGGGTTTCAAGCGTCCTAACCGAATCAGCACAACAAGGCAAATCACACCGCCACCTGACATGGCGGCCGGTGACGACAGGAGGTGGCAACCACCACCATACGGTGGTGGTTTTGAGTTTTTCTCATTATTCCATTTTTGTTACAATTTACAATACAATCCTCAATTAACATACACACACAACTAAACTAATCACACACACACTTGTGGTGGCCAGTGGTGGAAGATGGTGGTGGTGGTGGTTGTTCTAGGTTTTCCAGCCAAGCAAGTTACACACATAACACACACTACAGCAAAGTGAACACCCACACGCTTTCTTGCTTGTAAGTGGATCCAGCCACCCTCCTGGTGACGGTTGGCGACAGTAGAAGTATAAAACGACGACAACAGTGGCGGAACCACTGGTGGTCATCGCGTCTGGCAATAACCCATATCAGTGGTGCCGCACATGCTTGGCGGTACTAATGGAGTTAATGACGATAGGGCGGAGGAGGAAGGACGTGGAGACACCCACCGGAACAATAGCAACGACGTCCGCAGACGTTCCTACGACTTCACGCTACCACAATGTTGGCTCGTTGGCTTTAGTTCACGTCGGCAATAGCGACAGTGGTCTCGAATGAAAGACGGCATCTCGTCCTCGACCACGACAGGAATAGTAACACGACGTTATCCCAACGGTTCCTGATAGTGGCGATAGTGCTTCACGTGGCGACTGAAGAAGGAGAGAAGAAGAATGGTGGAGGTTCGATTAACTATTAGCGACTGCTAGTTGATCGGAATGGCATGGTGGCGCCGCCAGCCAAAGAGGATATAAGGTGGAGAGATGGCGGCTGTTGAGAGCCGCTATGGTTAGGGTTCCAGAATGGGTGACGGGTTTATATACCCGGTCCCATTAACTACTCCATATAATACTATCTTTAGTCCCTCCCTTCCCCTTTTCTTTCAAAATAAACCCCCATAGTTACCATTTAAACCCTGACCTCGAAAATCCCTTTCAAATTAAGTCCCATATTTTACTAAGTGGCCCCTCCCTCAAAAATTATTATCAAATGAGGTCCATAATTTACTCTTTAGCCCCCTTTTTCATAAATCATTTCACATTAGGTCTAATACTTACCAAATATCCCTCTGTTTTCTAAAATCTTTACAAAATAAATCCCAGACTTATACTTTAACCCCCAGAATATCCAAATTAAGGCATTGGCTTCCCAAAACCAACATCTTGTTATATAAATATCAAATTAAGGGCTAATATACATTAATTAATTAATTAATTAATTAATTAATTTAATAAACGGGGTGTTACAATATAACTCGTTCTATTGATCCTTGGATCTAGGACACTAGAGCATCTTATCATATGAGGTACATTTGTGACTGCTTGGACTCCTTTGAAGAGTGGAAGGGCACAATCAAGATGGGTAATGATTAGATACACAGGGTAAATGGCAGTGACACAATGCAGATCAAGATGCATGATGGTATTGTTGGGAAACTAGATTGCTGGTTTGTCTCGGATCTTCGAAAGAACCTGATCTCTCTTACAAATTTGGCGAAGTATGGACTGAAGTATTCTAGAAAGGGTGATTGTGTAAGAGTCTCCAAGTGTAAACATGTGGTTATGAAGGGAATATGAATCATGGGATCTATTTCTTGGAAGGTTGTACGGTTAAGGGAATGGCGGCGATATCCCAATACTTAGATCAGTATGATGATAAAAACATAGTTGTGGCAACACAGAATGAGGCACATGAGTGATGAGGGTATAATAAATAGTAAATAGGGGCTATTTCGTGGATATGTAACTGGATAGGATAAACCTAGTGAAGCTTGTGTTCAAGATATGCAAAGTCGGGTGAAGTTCGGTTCATTTAAACACTTAAGTATGGAGATCTTTAAGTATACTCACTTAGATTTATGGAGTCCTTCTACAGTGAAGTCTCATGGTGGATATCAATA
The DNA here is from genome assembly GCF_052625555.1 of Lactuca saligna. Taxonomy (NCBI): domain Eukaryota; kingdom Viridiplantae; phylum Streptophyta; class Magnoliopsida; order Asterales; family Asteraceae; genus Lactuca; species Lactuca saligna. Next base: position 81,893,714 of record NC_136421.1, read on the forward strand.
CTCTTTGAGCTTTATCGATGACTACTCAAAGAAGGTTTAGGTGTCCTTTCTGATGGAAAAAGATGAATATGAAGTGTTTAGGCGGTTCCAGGAGTGGAAGATTATGGTTAAAAAACAAATTGGGAACCAAGTCAGGTCACTCAAAACAAAAAATAGGTTGGAGTTTTGCAAGGATTCATTTGACAAATTCTACAAAACAAAAAGTATAGTGATGCATCGCACTGTACGACAAACACCAGTGGAGTGGCAGAATGGGTGAACTCAAAATTGATGGAGCATGCTCGATGAATGCATTTATTTGCTGATTTATCAAAACAATTATGCACGGAAGCAGTTAACATTACTTGCTATATGGTGAATATGTGGTGAATAGATCTCCATCAACTTCAAATGATTATAATACTCCTCAAGAGGCGTGGTCTGGGAAACCTTCTAATTATTATGGTTTACGAATGTTTGGATTCCCTGCTTATACTCGTATGAATGATGGTAAACTGGAGTTGAGGGAAATGAAGTGTGTATTTCTAGGATATGCATAAGCTCATTGTATGTGGTGTACAAAATAAGGAAAGACTCCAAAGTTCGTTATTTAGTAGAGTTGTGACCTTTAAATCTGTTATGCGTAACTATAAAAGAGGTAGTACAAGTGTTGTGGGGAATGATCAGGTTGTTATCCATAAGGTGGAGTTTGGAACTTAAACCCCACATATTTTTGATAAATAAGGAACAACAAGGTGGCATAGAACAACATAGATGTAAGGGATCCCTTGTACAACCCAGGGAAGAAGTGTATGGTGATGCTGATGCCGGGAAAGACAACTTGAAAAAGCTTTTGGAGAATTTGCTTGTGATGAACGATTTAGGAACTGAAAAAAAAAGATAGCAAGGATGGAGATTTGGAGGGATAAAAGAGCAAGATGGTTATACATTTCTCACTATATTGAGAAAGTCTTGTAGGTATTCTATTGTGACCAATCCAAACTTATTGGTACTTCTTTGGTGGTTTGAGGCAGTCAGGAGAAAGCTCATTGGGAAGTGGTCAGGTGGATCTTGCGACACTTTAAGGGAACGATTGATGTTTATCTAGTGTATGGTGGTAATGTACGACATACGGACTTGGTTTGATCGATAGACTCGAACCATGAAGATGATCAGGTGATAAGAAGATCATTGGAAGTTAGTCTTGTTCAAAGTCTTGTTTTTAAGGTGGAGAAACCTATCGTGTTCTATGACAAGTTTTGCATTCAAAGTTCTAGTACCAAGGAGAATTCGAAAAACATGTTGACAAGGTCATTGTGCAGAGAGAATTTCAAGCTTTGCTTGGATTTGGTTGATGTTCGTAGGAGTTAAGTCCCTTCGGGGATGAATTGCAAGATGGGAGAGGAAGTTCTTGGTTTTAGGTGGTGTTCATAGGATACTCAAATTAAGGTGGATATTGTTAAAAATGATTTCAGCATTTGGAGCATTCTTATGGAGCATTTTAGTCTAATGGAGCATTTGGAGTTTAATGGAGCAACTGAGAAGGGAATGCATCATTTAAGAAAGGAACGGATAATCTAAGAAAGGAATGGAGGACTTACGAAGGGAACAGAGCACTCACAATAGTAGTGGGTCATCTAAGAAGGGAATGGAGCATCTAGGAAGGGAATAGAGCATCCTTGATGAGCCATGAAGCAAGGATGTGCCATTTTGGAGGAAAGTGTGCCACTTATAGACAAGATGCACCATCTTCATGCATGGTGCACCATTTTGGTTCTTTAGTGTCCCACTTTGGAAGGCAGATGCACCATTGTGAAGGTATATGCGCCATTGTGGAGGATCTTGCACCATTTAAGAGTTGGATGTGCCAACTTGGAAACTAGGTATGTTACCTTGGTACAAGGTATGTCACTCTAGTGTCTATAGTCTACTATGAAATATTAATGTGTTGCTGAAGCATGGATCCACCACTAATGATCATGATGCGCCACTTGGGAATCATGATGCGTCATTAGGTAGCTTCATGTGCTACACATGTTACTGATGAACCATGATGTCCCTTAATGCATCATATAGGTTGTGATGTACACTAGGATGCTCAACCTTATACAAGGATGCTCAAATGCTGAAGATGCTCAAGGTGATGCCCTAAATGACATGATACATCACTATGGTGGTGGATGCACCATCATAATGTAGGATTCTCCATGTTGATGTATCATGGTTATTGTTCGGTTGTATAGCGGATTGTGATTGGTTGACACCTTTTATGGGCATATCGATTAATGGGTTTTGCCCATTAGAGTTTTAGGTCTGATCCTTATCTTATAGATAGGGATGTATGTGATGGGTTTTGAGCAATCCAACACTTCCTAAGTGTGCATGCAACCCTAATAAACCTTGGATCTATGTTTGTCTAAATACATGCAAAATAATAATTTTCCAAGGTTTATAACCTATCTAACATGGCATGGGGAACATTTCAACATAAAAGAGTTAGAAGAGATTACATACCTTTTGGTGTGTTGGGTTCTTAGGAGTTTGAGGGCCAAGCACCAATAGTGTGAATGCCTCAAATGGAATCACAAACACCACAAACTCTTGGAAAACTTTGAGAGAGTATATACACCTTGTATAAATCAGCCACACACATGCACACACACACTAGATCACTAGCTTTCTCTTAGGCCTCATTTCATGCTCCATAAGCATGCTTATATAGTATGCATGGTTAGGGTGAAACCCTAATAACCCATGTCTTTTCCTTTTCCAAGTATCCATGGGTTAAAAGCTCCATGGATCATCCATGGACTTCCACATAAGCCTAGCCCATTAACAAATGAGTATTAGCCCACACTATATAAAACAAATAGCCCATAATTTAATTAGTATTCCTTTTAATCTCTAAATTAATCCATGATTAATTTAAGACTAAAACTAATTAAATAATGTAACTTCATATTAATATATTATAACTCATAATATATTAATAAACATATGTGTATAACTCTCATAAAATTATCCATAATAGTTTGGATGAGATGCAACCCAAATGGACCATGCCGGTCGGGTCAAGTATATACCAAATAAGTTATGGACTTAGACACCTTATCCAACAGACTCCCACTTGGATAAGTCTAATAACTATATTTGCCTATAACTTCAGGAACCAACCAACAATCGTAGCTCTCAAAAACTCCCTCGAACAATGAAGACTCTGTCGAACTATGAAGCGCCATTTTAGATAAGTGATCACATAATCCTCTGTTCTCATGATATCAGCCGGACAAATACATGGAACAACGTCGTACTTATTGTCCAGCAGTTTGTTTCCCGATTTTCGATTTGTTTGACAAAGAACTTAATCGAACACATCAATTCAGTTCTGACCGGCCGGTACATGGGTCACAACAAAATCATCGAGGGGCCCAGATATCGCTTCTATTTCTAGAAGGAACAGATAAACTTCGACTCATATGCTTGTTCTACTACTTGTTGAATTGTACACAAAGGCACGTTTTATAACATCAAGTTACTGATGCGTTTACGTGCAATCAATGCACAACCAACTCATAGGTAACAACTCATATCTCTAGGTTTGAAGATTTATATGATATTACCGTCTCACGATCACTCGAGATAAATTCCATGAAGTGATACAAGTGAGCGTGGGTTTATTCCAATACTCATAACTTATGAGCACTCATGAATGTTGTAGCAACCATTGCCATGACTAAACTCATTTAGCCATCTACAAACCCGATTCATGACAGTCTTGATTCATATCTACTTCCAACATATGAACGACTGTGGATTGTTTAAATAACTTAGTCATTCGGAAAGAATAACCTAGCTATTTTGGAAGTCAAAACATGCAAAGTGAAACACGATAATAATTGAATCTAATATGGTCTCAGAACCCTTTTGAATATAAATAAAACCACTTTTTATTTATCACCATATTGATTACACATTATTCAATGTTTCAAATAATCAACTTAAGGCTTGAATAAAAAACAACAGTCGTCCCATGCTCCTAGCATGTACACTTTGTTTTTTCTAAACAATAGTTATGCCATACCCCAAGTATGCACACTATGTTTGTCTATGATCCTTACATTGTGATGTAGATCAATTGAACATGATTCCAATGATACTCATTTCACAATCCCAAATCCTTATTGTAAATGCAAGAATTCCAAATTTATGTCATTTACTGAAATCTGTTAGATTCTAAACTTATATGCATTGATCCTCCTGTAATGATTATGCACAAAGTCAGAAAGACTTGACAACAACCATTACAGAGCATTCCAAAGGAGATCAGCTCCTTGGGAACATCCTTTTTGCATTAAGTTTCCTAATCTTACATAGATTTAATAACTTCCACCTATGGAGACATTTCCATAGTCCCATTTGACTATCACTTCCGAACAAGAGTTACCTCTTTTCAGAAAATGTCAATATGGTCCTACCAAAATTAACACTAGACTTCCAAATGTCCCTGAGCAACCAATCTTTAGCGAACCTCAGATTGTCCTCGACAATTGCTTAATCACTTTAGTCATATCCAGTTCTAGACTTTTCCCTTCTAAATGCCTTAAGCATTTGGAAAATTTAGAAAGGATGAATATTATAGCACATGAAATCGATCCTATATCCGAAGCATATGGGACACGATTCATGATGTTTGACATAAAGACATGATACTAGACCAGTCTTTTGCTACAATATTTTTCATTTGCCATGTTTTCAAAATTTAACTATGAAGAGGGATGCCGTAATCATAATCGAATTTTGAAAACGCAATATATATAGAATTTCCTTAAGTCGAACCATTCAGACATAAAATTCATATATATATATTCTTGACTAAAGATGATTAAAATCTCAATCTAAGCTTTAGAATTGAAATGAAGTATAATTTCCTCTCCCTTAATTATAGCAAAACAACTTTTCAACCCCTGCAACTTCACGGATTGAAACTTTGTTTTCTATAATTAACATTGCTAGCTTGCAATACCAATCATAATAATAATCATGCTCCCACTAACATGATGATTATCAGCATAACACTTATGCTCCCACTAGCCCTGACATATTTTCAGAAATCTACTGGACTTCTGAAATTTAGATTCATACACCTTTCCGTAGATAGCTCAGCTGTGTGTCTAAGCAATTTCAAGAACTATGAAAAGGGATGCCGTAATCATAGTCTCAATTGCTTAGGCATTTGCCATTTTTCACAAGTCCATGTTAGTGTGCCGGTTAACCACACGCGCTCCACTAATGACTTTTGAAAATGCAAATGACACAATTGATATCTACTTAAAATCTATTTAGTGAAAGCGTTTCCTCACCATCATTTTCATGAATCGGAGAGAAACCTTATGACACTTAGATTTTATAGTGTATGAGTTCCTATCCATGCGAATTTGCCAAAACCATAATCACAAGATAAGGTTAGTGACAAATTCAACCTTACACGGATTAAACTTGTTCAATCTTAGTTTCTTGTCACCTTGGTAACACAAGGCCCACCAATGCTTCCAAGTTGAACTCTGATAACTCACATGTAAATTCAACTTATTTGAAGTAGGTACAGAAATAAGAATTATGTCAACACGATAGGTTGCAAACCTTAAGTCGTGTGCTAGTGATAAATTACAGGTTTCACTCTTGATTAAATCTTAAAACTCTTTCAGGATGTTTAAGGCTCCCACTGTCCTCTTGACATATAAGTTTTTCTAGTCAAGAACCATTCCTTGACAAAACAAATATTCAAGGGATAGTGCGGATTCTTATCAAGACTAACACTTCACACAATTGGTCTTAGTTGGTCTTTGTCTCATCCAAGACATCACATCTTACCAATCTCAAATGTACAAGAGTAGAAAACATTTTACTCTTACATTTGATAAGTGTTTTATACCTTACTTTATGTCACTCAATGTTACAATCTTGGAGTGTGACTCTAAGAATTGTTTTGGAACGAAGTATGACTCATCTTCTTGATTTTAACCAATCTAACAATTCATGACCTCTCTTCTTAGCCATAACAATGCACTAAGACGTCCATAGAGTATGAATTTGTGATATGGTTTCTAAATCATTAAGTTGATCATAAAACTGATACTAAAGTACTCTCCCATCTTTTCAGATTTGAGAAACTTTTATCCTTCTGCCTAATTTGATTCTTCTTATTTGCTTTGTCATACATTGTATCCTTTCCAATGTTACAGAATTATACTTAACCTTATAAGTATAATCATATTTACTAATCTTTAGTAAATCATGACAAATCAATCTTTGTGGTGGACCTTGACCAGCGCACACCCAGTGTACCTAATTCCTTAGTCCTTCAATTGACTCACATATACATGTGATCAAAGAATTAGTCTTAATTTTTCAAAGATGAAAATTCTCATTCATCATACAATACAACTTGTATGATTCCAAGTTTCTGTCCAATTGAAACTTGGGTGATGAAAACTTTCTTCATTTGGTAAATCCAGACACTACCACAAATGAAAGAATCAAATCCACTTTCCAATATTGCTATTACTGGAAACATATAAGCAACAATTTTCCACCGATGCCATTGTAAGGATATTTTTTAAAATAAATAAAATTAAAACCTTTTTTTCCTTTTATTTTAAAACTTTGCGGAAAAACTTATCCTTACAATCCACATGAAAACTTGATTGTTATCTATTCCTAAGCAATATATTATAACTCTGAAGCAACAGCTCAAAATTCTGATTACCGAACCATGCGATCGACACCCATCTTCGCAATCAAAATCAGCATATACTTCTTTAAGCTTCCTATCTTTTCTTTTGATTCTTAAAACATCACCATGTGACCTAGTCACATCATGTATCAAGAATCTCATAATAGAAACTTAATAGAGTTATACAGTGTATTTTACCCGAAGTAGAGTCAAACCTCTTGACTTGATCAACCTTATGACCTTTCAGGTAAATAGGGCAGCTTTGCAACCAATGCCCCTTCCTTTGGCAACAAAACACATGTAGACCCTTTGATAATGGCACATGAGACTATCTCAGACTTAGCCTTTCTCTTTACCATTTGGTCAACCGAGTTGACTATGGCCGATCCCTTTCCATTGGGAAGAGAAATGCTTTTCTAGATATCCAATGCTACCATTGCCAATGTCCATTTAAGGTTTGGGAAGTTGATCTTCTAACAAAATTTGCTTTACTAGTGTTCCAAATCATTGCTGATTCCACAGCACAAAGCAAATAGATAAGATCATTAAGGCTCGTGTCATAGTCTGTCTCATAGTAGTCCCAAAGTGACCCGCTATGTTACTAAGAAAGTGATTGAACATCCAACTTTCACGAGACTTTGACACCCAACTCTCCCGTCTTGTCAATATGTGACTACATCTCCAAGATGTGACCATACCAAGACCTTAACTTGCCAATAGGGCTTGAGTGACTTTAAACTTTTCAAGAACTTGTGGGTGAGGGAGAATAATTGGAGGAGATAAAGGAAGTGAAGCATGATGTTGAGGAACATCATCTTCAAGAGATTTGGGAAGATCATAAATGTCTAAACCAGACATGTTTTGGGAGATATTCAAGATAGTTGATTTAAAGTCCTTAATATGACACCCAATATGAAATATTAAGGCTAGGACCCAACAAACTATTTTATAACTTAGAAGAGGGATGCCGTAATCCAAGCTATAAAATATTTGAAGGTAGGTGAATGACGATTCACCAATTTCCACCATGAAAAACGAAATGATTTATTAGGTTTTAATTGGATTTGAAATTCCTAGATCTTTTGAGATTCATTGAACTTTTCAATGGCATGTTTCAATCTCGAGTGTGCCCTCTCAAATTTTGTGACTGGGATGCCGAGGATCACAAAACAAGGTGTGAATAACCATACCAATTCACTTGGTATCCTTAATATTATCACCTAATCAATGTGCCGGTTAACCACACACGCTCCATTGATCTATGACAAACATTAAGTCACCCTTCGTGGTCCTTACTAGTCCAAGTTAGTGTGCCGGTTAACCACACACGCTCCACCAACGACTTGGTAAGGTACAAAGTGTGAATTCCATGGGTTAGCACCAAATTCACATTTTTCCTAAAATAACTAAGATTGGGAATTATTAAGATTTTAGTTACTTTAGTATTTATCATTAATACTTTTAATGAAGGGAGAATTTAAAGTCATTGTCCTACCCGTTCGGCTAACGACCCTCCACCGATCAAGCAAGCGGTGGGTGAGAGTATACACCCATTAAGTCGCCATTTTATAGGCAACAACCTTATACCCACCTTATAGACCGGCTTCGTGAATGAGGCCTACTAACGGTAAAACGACTTATTCTTATACATATATATAATAATTAACCATTAATGTTATAAATAGTATAAGGGTTGAATTTTAACTATTAAAACTCTAAGGTTTGGAATTAAAGTTTATTAAAGTGTGTGAAACTTTACAAATTCCAAAACTTGAGGGCAAGTTTTGTAACTTTGCAAAACTCTTCATTTCATAACTTATGAATTAAAGGTTCATAAAAATGAAGACTCTTCATTTTCATGTAACTTATGTGTTTTAAGTGTGTGTTAAATGAGAGTGACCTTTGGTAATCCATAACTTGAGGACAAATTATGGACTCCATTAAAACACATAAATGATAAAGAATTAATCCTAAACAATTCAGCAAATAATTCCTATCATTTTCTAAATTCATAAGAACATGAACATGATCATCAAAATTCAAGAAATATATGAACACATAAAATCATGGAATTTTGATATATGCTATTGTAAATGGATTAGAACACCCATTACACCAACTAAATAAGTTTTACAACACCAAAACAATTTAGGGTAACTTTTCTAGTCCATTTCCAGCAGCAAAAGTCGAGATTCTGCATTCTTTCGATCCTACTCGCCGAGTGCACGAACGGACTCGTCGAGCAGGTTGAAGTTTGCCTTGGACTCGGCGAGTCCCCCCAATGGACTCGGCGAGTCTAGCATGCAGACAGCAACGATTTCGACTTTTTTTCACTATTTTGCATCAAGTATCAAACAAGCAAGCCTAGGCTCTGATACCACTGTTGGGTTTTGAGCAATCCAACACTTCCTAAGTGTGCATGCAACCCTAATAAACCTTGGATCTATGTTTGTCTAAATACATGCAAAATAATAATTTTCCAAGGTTTATAACCTATCTAACATGGCATGGGGAACATTTCAACATAAAAGAGTTAGAAGAGATTACATACCTTTTGGTGTGTTGGGTTCTTAGGAGTTTGAGGGCCAAGCACCAACAGTGTGAATGCCTCAAATGGAATCACAAACACCACAAACTCTTGGAAAACTTTGAGAGAGTATATACACCTTGTATAAATCGGCCACACACATGCACACACACACTAGATCACTAGCTTTCTCTTAGGCCTCATTTCATGCTCCATAAGCATGCTTATATAGTATGCATGGTTAGGGTGAAACCCTAATAACCCATGTCTTTTCCTTTTCCAAGGATCCATGGGTTAAAAGCTCCATGGATCATCCATGGACTTCCACATAAGCCTAGCCCATTAACAAATGAGTATTAGCCCACACTATATAAAACAAATAGCCCATAATTTAATTAGTATTCCTTTTAATCTCTAAATTAATCCATGATTAATTTAAGACTAAAACTAATTAAATAACGTAACTTCATATTAATATATTATAACTCATAATATATTAATAAACATATGTGTATAACTCTCATAAAATTATCTATAATAGTTTGGATGAGATGCAACCCAAATGGACCATGCCGGTCGGGTCAAGTATATACCAAATAAGTTATGGACTTAGACACCTTATCCAACAGTATGCTAGTTATTTATGTTTGTCTTTTGTATCCTTAGTGAGTAGGTCGGATCTCTGTTGGTTGTACTTGCAATCTCTGTTTGAGAACTTTATGAATAAGAATACTCACCTCCTGCCTATGCACGTAGGTCGCATTGACCGAATAATGTAAATATTGTATCTTTGTGTGCTTTTAGTTTCATAGGTTATCCGCATTACTTCCTAACAATGATCATTAGAACTTGACAAATGGTGTCAAAATTGTTCTGATTCTTATCAAGTCTCATTTAATTTCCTAACACTACATTAACAAATAATTGTTATACACGAACAACCAAATCAAAAAATTAATTCTTATGTAATCTAACTAGATTTTTTTAGTATTGAATTTTTTGCAGGTCATTGTATTTTTTAGCAGATGAACACCGGTAAAACATAGATTTTCACATATAAACATCTGCAAAAATCCGAGTTTTAGCTAATGAGTATTTGCTAAAATTTACAGTTATATGTTAAAATATCCTACCAAACACTACGAGTCCGGTTTAAAAACAATGACTAATCAAATGGGGAAGAATAAGATCCACGATTTATATATATATATATATATATATATATATATATATATATATATATATATATATATATATATATATATATATATATATATATATATATATATATATATATATATATATATATATATATCCCTCCAAACCAGACCCACCTCGGCCCATAGAAAACTACCAAAATGATGTCGATTTTGAAAAAAAAAAAAAAAAAAAAAAAAAAAAAAAAAAAAAAAAAAATCACAGTTGAGTGAGATTTTTTTATCTATCATTTAATGACTATTATATCATTCTTTTTCATCTCTTAATATAAACAAAATTATTCAACATCAAAAAAAATCTCCTTACCTATTTATTTAATTTTATCTTCCATTTTAATAAACAATTTTTAAAAAGCATAAATCCAAATAGATCCCAAACATTTGTAAATGGAATCAATTCCATTTCATTTCTTGCACCAAACTTACCCTAAAATCAAGAAATACAAAATTGGATGTTGGATTCTTGGGTAAGAAGAAAACTACATCAATTATACATTATAGCGGCACCCCTAACCATCCACCCAAACTAGAAACAGTTACACAGAGGTTTATCAACGCGGTTTAAAGGGTTTTGAAGTTTCGGATACTCTAGCATAATCATTCTTCATCTGTTTCATGTTCAGATTACACGAATCCATTTTCCGTTTCATACATGCCTGTTCTCAGGGTTTCGCTGTTTTCCCATGGAAAGAAGTTTGCAGAGGCTCTATTTTCTTCCACGAGGTGATCCATTTTCATCTACAACTTTATCTTAATTTCTGCTACCGTTCTTGATTCTTCCAACTTCAATGCACAGTTTCTTTTCGTTAATCACTTAGTGTCAAATGGTGAAAAGTGAATTCTGCACTTTTAGGTCAACTCAGGGCTTTTTGTTCTTATTTTTACGCACAGTATCGAAGTCAATAGATTCGTACTTCTATGAATGTGGAAATTAAATAAACCGTAAGCACCAATTGCTGCATTAGATGTTAATTTATGATCTGAATTAGATTGTGTTGTGGAACTATGAACATTTTGTTTTGGGAAAAGGGTTATTCACATTGGAACTAATACTTCCATACTTTTACTCAGATTCGTTTCGGTCTAAATGCAACAAAATAGCAACTTTCTTTCACTGATTTGTGTGTATAAAACCTTACATTCATCTCTTTCGATTACAGATTGTACTTTCATTGATAATATTGTACATTATCTCTTTTTGGGCTTCAAAATAAGGATCAATTTGTTTCACTTTTGGGTAGGTGTGTCACACCAATGAAGTTTCGTTCTTCAAGCTACATGAGATCAGCAAACATGTCATATAAGAGTGGGCCATTACTTACACAAGAACAATCTACTTCACCAATTTGGCGATCTTATTTGATTGTATGTTCTCTGATTTCCCTGAAACATCTGTATGCAATTGACATGAATGTTTGTCATTTTGGATTAAGACACAACTCTTTTGCCCATAATCGTTAACTTTATTGCAGCCAACTTCTGTTCTTGGTGGAATCGGAGGTGCTCTTCTTTTTTGGCATATGAATGATGAGAAGCGAGCTATTCTAAAAGGTAGAAAATTTATTATCTATTTATTAATGAATGAAAATGAAAATATCTTTTTTTTTTGGTTTTGAATATATTTATTTAACAATCTTTGGTTGACTGAATCAGGACAGGGTTCAAATGAGGGATGTAGTACTGGTAAGGGTCCGGTAATCGGTGGCCCTTTCAGCTTAATTGATTCAGATGGTAGATTAGTTACAGAAAAAGACCTTCTGGGAGAGTGGATACTTCTTTACTTCGGTTATACTTCATCTCCTGATGTGGGGCCCGCAGAACTTTCCAAATTGGCCAAAGCTATTGATACATTAGGTTTTAATATCTTCCTTTCCTTCTCTCTAAGTATCTTATGGTGGATAAGACAAAACATGATCACCTTGTACTGTGTTTGATATGTATTGGACTGTACTGGATTGTCTACTACTGATGTCGGTGGAAAAAAAAATTCTACTTTTTTTTTTGTCCCACTACACGAAAAAGGTTAAATTGTACTATTTTTATGTAAGCATTAACTTTTTGTCATGTTTCTATTTCATCTTTCACAAGGATCAAAACAGAATATTAAAATTCGACCTGTATTCGTTACAATTGATCCACAACGTGATACACCATCTCAACTTCATGCATATCTCAAAGGTTTATTTCTCATTTATTAGAGATATAATAATCATACCAAATTACCTAATCCCATTACTTCTCATGTAATTCTTGTATCATTGACCATGAAGTGTAGAATTTGATGGGAGAATAAAGGGTTTAACTGGACCCGTTGGTTCTATAAGACAAATGGCACATGAATACAGAGTGTATTTTAAGAAGATTGAAGAAGATGGTGATGATTATCTTGTGGAATCTTCGCACAACATGTGAGCTACTTTTAATTTTATCCAAAATTTAGACATTTTATAACTTTGTCAAATCGTAATTGGGGTTGTATTGTATCATGTATGCACGAAATACCAAATTAAATCCAAACATGGAAATTGCTCTAATTTGTGTGCTTGTGTGTATAATGATTTATAGGTACCTAATGAATCCAAACATGGAAATTGTTAGATCCTTTGGACTCGAATACAATGCAGAACAACTATCCGAAGATATTCATAAAGAATTTCAAAAAATAGCAACATAATTTTTTTGTAATGACATCATATTATAGATGATAAGCACCCTTGCTGTTTTGATACTTTTTCTAACATTTGTAGATGAAATTTGATTTGAACTTTGAATTGTATCCAACTCCTCTTGAATGTAGACTCCAATAGCAACACTTACATGGATTTACTAGGGTTAAATGCAAGAAATACTTAATAATTTCATTGATTGTTTTATGTTTTATGTCTTTCTATTACAAGATTCTACTATCAAAACACTATCTAATTGTAGCAACATCATCCAAACACAAAAGCAATTTGTTACTATAATTGGTTGTTTTTAGAGTATAATGTTCTATGACCATCTCCAATCCTAGCACCATTTTTTTCACCATGAATGGTGTAAAATTGCTTTTGGGTTGGAGATGCCCTTATAAAAGAAACAAAATTGAAATAACACCATGTCCTTAAAGGATGAGATAAAAGGGAGGTAATATTTTTAAAGTATAGTGTTATAATTAGGTAATATTTTCAAAGTATACAGTTTTTTAATTAAAAAAAATGAAGTTAAGTATGGAATGGTGTTAATAGGAAGAAATAAATATGTGATTGTTACAATATACAAATAAATGAAATGACATTGTTATTATTTGTATTTAGCCATTTTATCTATGGGTCAACTATGCTTCTTTTGTTGCTTATTACTCTATTTTATGCATGGCTAGGGTTGGCAAAAATGTACCATGGAGAACCAATCAACATGTTACCAACCGAACCAATAAAATCGGTAACCAACATGTTTGGTAGCCAATATGTTTGACCGGTAATATCATGCCAATTAAGTAGTCCTGGTATGGTAATGGTACAAAATTTTGAATATTACGGTTGTACCATACCAACCAATATATATATATATATATATATATATATATATATATATATATATATATATATATATATATATATATATATATATATATATATATATATTACATTTTCAAGTTTTAATTAGGAGTAACAACTGTAAAGCAATATTCGGAGTTACTAATATAATTCAATTGATATTGATTCTTTTTTGTACGAAACATTATAGTAAAAGAAATTACTAACACAAGGTTAAGGAAGGTACATGACACTAAAAGGATCTATTAAAACAAGCGACGACCACAACTTTAACTCACGTTCATATTTGGAAAACTTTCTAACCATTCAGTGATGATTATAATGTGAAGTCGTATATAGATTATAGTCTTAAAATCTTCAAGTATAGATATTAGTTAAATATTTTGGTATATACCAATACCAATATGTACCAACCAAATTTGTTGGTAATCAACTAAGTTGGTACCAAGTATCATTGGTACGGTATTGGTAGGTAAAACTTTATGTCAATTATAATTGGTACGGTACACGATTTGGAGGATAAAAAACTTGGTATGGTACCAATTCCACCCCTAATGGCTATGTTAAATATTTAAACCAAGTTTTAGTACACATATGAGGAATTTGTGGATAAATAAGTCGAGATCTATGAAGGAGAAATATTGTAATACCTTAATATGGTTAATCTATCTTTTTACTTAATATTGGAGCGTATATAAACCCATTTCATATCAACTAAATGGCTAGTTATTGTTGTTTGGAAAACATTTGGGTGGCAAAATGTAAATTATAAAATAATAATAATAATAATAATAATAATAATAAAAAAGATAGGTGCATCCTCTTTTTAATGTATATTATGTTTAAGCTCTATATGGTGGTATTTGTTTTTTTAAATCAGATTTTTTTAGCCACTTTTGTCTATGTTATGTGTCATCCACGTACAGACATTAGCATTCGTAGATTGTTTGTTTGTTTTTTAGAAGAATGCATAACTAAAAAGATAGGTGCATCCTGTTTTTAATGCATATATGGACTAGGATCTTCTAACTTCTTCAGACATCTTCTAGCCTAAAAAAACATATGTATTTTTGTTTTTTTTTAAACATAGATTTATTCCAACTTTATCCGATATAAATAATTTGAAAAACAAATGCAATAGTTCAAGAAAAAATGTTCAACGACATAACTATGACCTTTGTGACAAATTCATAAACAAAGATTTAAGTACAATAATGATCGTTGGAACTGTTTATATAGATATGAAAACAATCCTAAAATTATCTGATATTTTTATCCCAAAATTTATATTAAAAAATTAATGAATCATCATCTATTTCTTTAGAAATGTATTTAGGGTTAGTTTTAATTGATTTAATTGCATAAAAGTAAAATTAAAAATTTCATTTTGATATCGAAGTTTATTTTCATCAATTTTATGTGTTAAAATTTTTTAATCCCTAATTACAATCTTTAGATATAACTTTGCGACCAAAGCTTGTTGGTATTTATCAAATATATTTGTTAATTCGTATCATTTTATTTTCATTTTTTATACAACAATACATAAAATTTGATCTCATTTGCTAACTACATAAAAAACATAAATTTATTGAAAGACTATTTTAAGTTTAAAAAACAGTTTACTTAAATTTTAGTTTATTGTAGCAAACTACAGACGTTAAAAAATAAATAATTTTTTTTTCAGACTGCAGACGTTTGGTCTACCTCCTTTACTACAGACTCTATAGATGTGATCCGTAGACTGTGGACATTTTGTCTCATAAAAAATAAACATCTATCAATCAAGAAATTTATCATATTTACATAGTATCAAAGTCAAACACTCTCAATCCTCTCTACTTACCGACACATCATTGGAACCTAGTCGAAACCGACAACTCCTAAATACAATCTTCCCTTTTCAACTATCTCATCTTCCTTTTTCTCTTCGGCGAGACTGTAACACTCGTACTTCCAGGTATATTTATTTATTTATTTATTTGGAGAACTATTGAGCAACTCGATGAGTTGGTGCTACAACTCGTTGAGTAGGGTCGCGATGTGCCACGTGGATTAATGATCTACTCGATGAGTCCGAGAGCCAACTTGCTGAGTAGTCGCCGTGAAGAGAAACCCTAAATCCCCGGACAAGGGCACTTATAGCCTCATTTATGGCTCATCAGCTGCTTGCCTTCACTGAGAGAAACCCTAATTTCCCTTTGAGCTAATAGAGTGTAACGCCTCGTTCCTAAGAGTACCTAATTGTGAGTTCCCGGGATTTAAGAGAAATGGTATTATGGTTATCTTGTGGGAAAAAGTGGAATAATGGGGCCAAGAATGAAGTTTGAAGACTCGTCGAGTACGCCTAGCGTAATCTGGGATTACGCCCAGTGGAAGGGCGTAAGTGATGCAGGTGCAAGGATGAGTACGCCCAACGTACTAGAAGGTACACCCAGCGTACTCTCAGAGTTCTAAAACCCTAAAATTAGGGTCAGCCTCTATATAAGGAACATGTTGGTTCATACCCCAGCCTCCATAAGCTCACCCTTAACCTCAAAAACCCTAGAAGCCCGTATTCCCTCCATTGTTGGGTGTGTTTGGTCTTGGAAAGCTTATTTTGGCAAAAGAGAAACTAGAAGAAGAAAGGAGAAGTTGTCAAAGAAGGAGAGGAATGATTGGAGCTTATAGATCTAGAAAGATATCATCCTTTGGAGCTTATTTGAGGTATAAAGCTTCTTGCTTGTCAATTATTTTGCATAGATCTAAGTGTTGTGAAGTTTTGGCATCATTCTTGTCCCAAAAGTCCTCATCTTGATACATGCTTTGTGTTGGCCGAGATTATTTATCCTTTCAGACCTTTGGAGAGGTCTAGAGTGAGAAAACTTAGGTCCCAAGGGTTGTGGTTGTTCCATGTGTGAGATATGTAGCTCTTAATGGATTAAGACCTTGGATTAAGAGCTTTATGGACGTCCCAAGTGATAAAGTTTGAGCCTTATGAATCTTAGGCATATTTGGCCTAGGGATCTGAAGTTTCGGCTTAAGAGCTTAAGCCATTAAGAAGTTATAAGGACTTAATGAGTAGTGGAGTACGCCCCACGTAACACAGTAGTACGCCCCGCGTAGCAGGTCAGAGTATTGTGGGGCCAATGGTTGTTATTGGTTAGAGCCCAGTGTACTCCCTCTGTTGGGTTTTTCATTTTGGGCCTTAGGGTTTGGGCCTTAGGGTTTGGACCAGGTGGGTTGAAGGCCCGGTGCGGGCGGACCAACCACACTGCAGACTCGAGGCACATGACTAGACTCGGAGGGTGGACCCGGTGGACTGAAGGCCCGATACGGCGGACCAGTCACACAGTAGACCCGATATGCATGGTTGTTCTGTGATCGGTTATGATATGACATGTTATACGTATATGGTATATGTGGTTGGTATTTTGGGGGTATCTCACTAAGCTTTCGGGCTTACAGTTGTGGTTTAATGTTTTTCAGGTTCTTCAGGAGACCGTGGCAAGGCGAATGTGTGATCGTACCGCTCCTCGTGTTTATGTTTTATGTTATGGTTCTGGGAATACTCTGATAATAAATGTATTGAAAACCTTTTTGTAAAAACTTAAAGTAATTGGGATGTTTTTGAAAAGTTAAAATTGGTTGAAAATTTATAGTCATTACAAGTTGGTACCAGAGCCTTGGTTTGAGTGAATTGGAGGAACATTCGTGTGAATCCAGTCTCAAATCAAGGAGAGTTTTAAAAGAGAATTTAAAATGGTTTTCTAAATAAGTAAAAGAAGGACGCGGAGGTACGATCAGCCGGAGCCAGTAATTAACCCCAAAATATCATACATGATAATTGTTTTGAGCTTTGATAGAACAGCATGCTAGTAGTACTAGGCTAGGGATCTTCAGGATTTCATGATAATGTTGCCTGTTTTATGATGCCTGCTAGCCTAGGGTTTCCTTCTGTATGAGATTTCCAGTGTTCCTCTAGGAGTGAGGATTGAGTGCTTGTTATGTATATTTGTCAATAGGGTGTTGTGGTAGTACTTCATACAAATATGGGTAGGTGTGGAAGGTAGTATGGTCCCGTACTACTGAAAGCATAGGACCCATACGTGTATCAGGGAAACCATGACCTCTAAGGTTGGGTTGAGAGTTGGTTCCCGGGATAGTGGGGAGTGTTTGAGATTTTTTTGGTGTTTTTCAGTATGGAGATTTCGAGGCATGCTGGGAGTGGATCCGGGTCAGGATCGGGAGCAAGAGAGGGAGTTCCGGGCGGGTCAGTACCGCCCGAGGTTATTGGTCAGATGAGCACGTGTGAGTTGGATGCGAGGATTCGTGAGATCCTGCATGATGAGGCTACTGCGTTGTTCCGGGCCGAGCTGCCAGAACTGTGGGTCGATCAAGACCGCCATGGTGGAGTATTTTGATGAGCGCTATGCGGTTCTCACTGAGACGGCTGCCGCGGCAGCTACAGCGGCTGTAGTAGCGGCAGGGGGAGGAGCCGGTCGAGGTTTTCAGTATCGGGACTTCGATAATACGAAGCCTCCTACCTTTGATGGAGTTCAGGACCTGATTGTTGCTATGAGATGGTTATCGGACGTGGAGGGGTGTTCCTTCATGTGTTCATGCCCTGCTGATCAGAGGGTGAGGTGTGCTCTGAACCTATTGAGGCTCGGGGCGAAGGATTGGTGGAGATTGACCACGGGGTCATATTCGGATGCATAGAGGGCTGTGTTTTCATGGGATCAGTTCAGAGAGATGTTCAACACTCGTTATGTTCCGCAGGTTGAGAGAGAGAGAGAGATCGGCTCAGGAGTTCCTTGAGCTGAAGCAGGTTCGGAGTCGGTGATTGAGATCACCAGGATGTTCACTGAGAGGGCGATGTTTTGCCCTGAGTTTGCTTTGGAACAGGCTCAGATGTCCCGATATCTGAGTATGCTTAAGAGAGATATCAGGCAGTTTGTGTCTACGTAGAGGTACGATACATTGTTGGAATTGCAGGAGGCCGCCAGGCGATGTGAGTTAGAGATTGAGTTGCAGTTGTGTGAGCTGAGGCAGACTCCAGTGCAGTCGCAGCCGGCGCCGAAACGGTCCAAGACCGTTGATTCCAGGGTGGGAGATCAAAGCAGACATGCTTGTGGGAAGTGTGGGAGGGGTCACACCGGAGTTTGTAGGTCCGGTGGTGCATGCCGCAAGTGCGGAAAGGAGGGGCACTATGCGAGGGATTGTCGGCAGTCAGCGCCGGTTCGAGATTTGAGGATTTGTTATCATTGTCATCAGGTTGGGCACTTAAGGTTCAACTATCCACAACTTGCTGCAGGACCGGTGCAGGATCCAACACTGGCCACTTTGAGGATCACGGGTGGAGGTCAGGGTGGAGCGGAGCTCCCAAGGGCTCAGGGTCGTGCTTTTCAGCTTACAGCAGAGGAGGTCAGAGCAGTGCCGGATGCAGCTGCAGGTATGTTTCTTTCTTGATGTCTTGATTATCTTGTGATTATTGTGGAGTATTGTTTATCTGCTAGTCTCATTGTGTGGTGTTCGGTATGGTATCCGTTGTTCGTTGAGGGTTTGGTATGGTTATGGGTTAGTGTTTGGGAGTTCGTTGGTTATCATTCATGAGGGTTATTAGTGGAAATCTGGCATTGGTCTGAATGTCGGGTAGCATCTGCAGTCTGAGGAATGGTTAGCTGAAGATTGAGTTTCTTTCGAGCGGGATGATCAGGGTGGAAATGTGATTTTTGTGAAGGTTGCTAGTGCTATTGGGAATCAGTCCGCGTGTAAGTGTTGGTTTTGTGCAGGGTTGTTTTGGGAGGTCGGTGATAGCGACCGGTGGTTGATAGTCAGTACCCTAAATGGGGAAGGATTGGAAATTCTACGGAAGGTCGATGGGCATGAGAGGTTGTTTAGCTGTTTGGGATTCAGCAGTGTTCTATAATCCGAAAGCGTAGGCTGGTATGAGTAAGTGGCAGGCATGCAGGAAGGGATACAGACCAAGAGTAATTGATTGTGGAGAGTCGGGATCAGGCTGGGTTTGAGTATGTGTGATGGAGATAGAGTTTGGAACCCCTAGAGGGCTAGAACAGTATGCACGGGAGGATTACCCGGAGAGATAACTCAAAATGGTGAATGCTAGTTGGGCGGACCGGATAGACTGAAGGCCGGTAGGCGTACCAGTCAGGCCGAAGGCTCGGAGGACGGTCCAGTCAGACTGAAAGCCCTGGAGAGCGGTCCAGATTAGCTGAAGGTTATGAGAGTGGTCCAGATCGACTGAAGGCCTGGTAAGGCATTCCAGTCATGCTGAAGACTCTGCATGTATTATTAGATCGGTTCGAGGAAATGGATTGAGTATGTTGCGATGTTTTAGCATTAGAGGTTTTGGCCTCGGGTATTGATCTTGATTAGTGGAGATGGTGAATGGACTCGAGAGTCCTTGCGGTGCGGGTTCAGAGGATGTGTGTTGCATGGATAACAGTTATGCTATTAAGGAGTGGTGTAGCGTTGGGCGAGCACCATGGCACTTGTCGTAGTGACAAGGCGGCCGAATGGATTTCCTTGGTAAGGAAAGAGAGAGGAATGTAGCTCCGAGAGGGAGAGTAGGTTCACGGAAGTGAAAGCAGCAGCGCAGAGTCACAATTGGAGTGGTCCAATTATGGTCATTAAGCAGCGTGATTGCGGCAGTGGTATGGGATCACTTCCGGTTTGGGTGTCTGCTGAGGTCGCGGAAGGAATTCCGCAGGTGTAGAGCCAAGAGGCTCGAAAGGGATGCAGGAATGGAGTCTTCGACTCCCAGTTTGATTCTGATCAAGGAATTGTGGATGTAGTGGTGGTTCATCCTGGGGAAATGATTGGAGGTGTCGTCAGTGTGGCGGGTTTTCCTAACCCGAGGGTATTAGAACTAGTGTAGCATGTGCATGCATTTGCAAGAGGAGAAATCATGGGAGTTTCTCTGACGCTGAAGAATTTGTCATCTTGTCAGCATGGGATGGATAGAGTTGGATTCGGATCGGGAACCTGATGGCTCAGGGTTATATCTAGCTTGTAAGAGTCAAGTGATTGTTGTGATCAAGATCGAGAAAAGTGCCATGGAGTGCTACTCGGTTGATAAGTGTAGAATCGAATAAGTGTGGTTATCAAAGGGTGAAGCCGGTGGTCGGCTTGAGGTGGTCATCAGGACACCGCTAGAAAGGAGAAAGTGAGTTTCGGGTTTCGATGGTTGCATCTTGAGGAACCTGGTTTGGTTAATACCATGTGGTGTGTGGCGGGAGAAGTTGTGGAGTAGGGGTGCCGAAGGCTTCGAGGGCGAAGCCTAATTTAAGTGGGGAGAATTGTAATGCCCCGTTCCTAAGAGTACCTAATTGTGAGTTCCTGGGATTTAAGAGAAACGGTATTATGGTTATCTTCTGGGAAAAAGTGGAATAATGGGGCCAAGAATGAAGTTTGAAGACTCGTCGAGTACGCCCAGCGTAATCTGGGATTACGCCCAGCATAAGGCCGTAAGTGATGCGGGTGCAAGGATGAGTACGCCCAGCGTACTCTCAGAGTTCTAAAACCCTAAAATTAGGGTCAGCCACTATATAAGGAACATGTTTGTTCATACCCTAGCCTCCATAAGCTCACCCTTAACCTCAAAAACCATAGAAACTCGTATTCCCTCCATTGTTGGTTGTGTTTGGTATTGGAAAGCTTATTTTGGCAAAAGAGAAGCTAGAAGAAGAAAGGAGAAGTTGTCAAAGAAGGAGAGGAACGATTGGAGCTTATAGATCTGGAAAGATATCATCCTTTGGAGCTTATTTGAGGTATAAAGCTTCTTGCTTGTCAATTATTTTGCATAGATCTAAGTGTTGTGAAGTTTTGGCATCATTCTTGTCCCAAAAGTCCTCATCTTGATACATGCTTTGTGTTGGCCGAGATTATCTATCCTTTCAGACCTTTGGAGAGGTCTTGAGTGAGAAAAATGAGGTCCCAAGGGCTGTGGTTGTTCCCTGTGTGAGATATGTAGGTCTTAATGGATTAAGACCTTGGATTAATAGCTTTATGGACGTCCCAAGTGATAAAGTTTGAGACATTATGAATCTTAGGCATATTTGGCCTAGGGATCTGAAGTTTGGGATTAAGAGCTTAAGCCATTAAGAAGTTATGAGGACTTAATGAGTAGCGGAGTTACGCCCCGCGTAGCGGGTCAGAGCCCCGATCCCCAGTTGTGAATCAGCGTGTACGCCCAGCATACCAGGGAGGGTACGCCCAATGTACTCCCTCTGTTGGGTTTTTCATTTTGGGCCTTAGGGTTTGGGCTGTTATTGGGCTGATGGATTATGGTTCGTGTTTGGAAATTATGGATAGAGTATTGTGGGCCTATTGGTTGTTATGGATCATGGGTGTAGGCCCATTTGGTGAGGTGGGCCCAATTTAGTAAATTGGGCCAATAGTGGGCTTTGCTTCGAACTTTTGGACTTTGGGCCATTGGTGGGCTTGGTAGCTTACCTAGTGTTCGACTGGATTAAGTTAAGGGTAAAATGATCAATTTACCCTAGGAAGAGTATTGTGCTTGGCCTAATGTTTATTTGTGCTATGTTGGCTAGTTCGGGATTTTCGGTGAGTTGGTGATTCGGGAATCTGCTTCTTCAGTTTAGAGTTTCAGCAGTGCGAGGTGAGTTATCCTCACTATATCAACAGGGTCTAAGGCACCAAGGCCGACCCTTTATCGGATTGAGATCAGGGTATTTGTTGTTATGTTATTGCTTTGATATGTTTGCATCCTGGTAGCTAGGATGGTATATGTTAGAGATATGGTTAAGATCGGTATCGTGATATGTAGGGTGATGCTATGCTAGTGACCGGTTAGGTGGGTATCCTGGTTAGGATGATGATATGTTATGTGATCTGTTTGATCGGCATGTTGACTGTGAACAGTTATATGATTGTATGTTTATGTGCACATGGTTGTTTGGACTGGAGTTGGGTTGAGGCGGGTCCTGCTTTGTGCTGTAGGCTAAGATACCCAAGGCGGACCGGTTGTCCCGAAGGCCCAGCGAGCGGTCCGGATAGGCTATAGGCCCCACGATGGCAGACCAGACGTGCCGAGACTCAGAGAGTGGACCAGGCCGACTGAAGGCCCGATGCGGACGGACCAGTCATACTGTAAGACTTAGAGAGTGGACCAGGTGGGTTGAAGGCCCGGTGCGGGTGGACCAACCACACTGCAGACTCGAGGGGCATGACTAGACTCATAGGGTGAACCCGATGGACTAAAGGCCCGATACAGCGGACCAGTCACACAGTAGACCCGATATGCATGGTTGTTCTGGTATCGGTTATGATATGACATGTTATATGTATATGGTATATGTTGTTGGTATTTTGGGGGTATCTCACTAAGATTTCGGGCTTACAGTTGTGGTTTAATGTTTTTCATGTTCTTCAAGAGACCGTGGCAAGGCGAAGGCGTGATCGTACCGCTCCTCGTGTTTATGTTTTATGTTATGGTTCTGGGAATACTCTGATAATAAATGTATTGAAAACCTTTTTGTAAAAACTTAAAGTAATTGGGATGTTTTTGAAAAGTTAAAACTGGTTGAAAATTTATGGTCGTTACATAGAGAGAGTGTGTGAGCTTATATTGAGTATCTTGGTGCATTTTTGGAAGAAAAGAGAAGGATTTCAAGCAAGGAACAAGAGGACACTGTTAGATCTGTTGCTATTCATCTAAGAGCTTCAGTAAAAGGTATAAAGTTTGTACCTTTCTCATTGGTTTGGGTAGATCTCATATTATTGGAGTTTAGGGCTTCTTTTCTATCTTATTTTTGGACTTTGAGTGTATTAAGCACATATAGAGGTTTGGATATCAAATATGCACTTTGTGAGGTCCCTAGAGCCCAAAGGTCCCTGCTTTATTCAGCCATAATAGAGCCTTGAGTGAAAACCCTTAATGAGCATGTTCTTGGCATTTCAAGCCCTAAGTGTCATGCATGAATGTAAAGCTCGTGGCTTTACGTGATAAGTGAGCCGTGAAAGCTTAGATCTAGAGTGTGAGAGGGTTTTCTTCCTTGAAATCGTCTGTATTTGACATAGGTCTGAATGGACTCGCTGAGTCCATCCGACTCTACGAGGTAGTTAGGGTTTGTCCCGATGAGCTGGCCATGCCATAGCTCGGCGAGTTAGAGGTTAAATCGACGAGCTGGACCTTCATGAGACTTATGAGGAATGAGTTGACTCAACGAGTCACATGAGTGCACTCTGCAAGTCAGGTCAAACATGGACTGTTGACTCGAGTTTTACTTCTGTTGACTTTAGGGTTTGGTCAGCATGAGTAATGGAGACAATGGAGGGGTAAAAATGGTCTTTTACCCATTCCAAGAGTTAGAGAGAAAGAGAGAACAACCTTTGGTGTATTGAGTATGAGTAGAGTATTAATTATAGATAATTATCCTATGTGTTAGGCGGAGGCTAGTTCGAGATTCCGAAGTACGATACTTTTACTTGCTAGCTTAGGAGGTGAGTCTTCTCACTATACTTACCATGATTGGTATCCTTGCGTAACTGAGATGTCTTATGTGCTTATCTATGTATTATGGTACTCTATATTTTGTCTTCGTGGTTTATGCATATTGTTATAAACTTATTGAGTTAGGGCCGGAGGGTCCACCCGAATTATGGGACCGAAGGGTCTCCATTGGAACACACTGACCAGAGGGGCGTATTGAGTTAGCCTCGAGTGGCTAATGTGATGTGTGTGTTATTTTGGGGAACTCACTAAGCTTCGTCTTTACCATGTTATGTGTTATGTATTTGAGGCACTTCTCAGGATCGTAGGAAGGCACCGGCTTGATTGTACACACACTCACATTGAATATTTGTTTTTGGAGAATCCTGGATTTGATATATATATATATATATATATATATATATATATATATATATATATATATATATATATATATATATATAGTTTTTGGATATAAGATTTGATGATTTGACATTTTGACATTTTGTGATTTTATTATTGAGACAAAGGTGTTTTTAAATTGAAAAATTTTGGTTTAAAATTTACGTTGTTACAAGTTGGTATCAGAGCCTTGCTTTGAGGGATTCGGATGCACCTCCGGGTGCGTTTGGACTCAAACCGAGGATTTGAGAAGAATTTTCAAAACAAATGATTTTTCTAAAACGAGAAAGAGTTTTAAGAGAAAACGAGTTGGAGTGGTGTGTACTATCAGCCAGAGCCCGAACGCTGATTTCCCTAAATACCCATACTTTTGTGTTAGGAAATATTTATGAGATATTTTACTAAAATTGCATGCTAGAGGGTAGGCTAAGTATTTCATAGTCTAGGGATAAAGTTGCGTGATTTGTGATGCCTTAGTTTAGGAGATGTGTTTGAACAGTGTTATCTGTTATTTGCTTGAGTATGTGCTGAGTTTTGAGTTGGAGATAATCTAGGAAGAGATACTTAGATGAGCTTGAGAGGGTCTTCTGAGGGAGTAGCATGTGATTCGTGATATATAGAGTAATTGTGAATTAGAATCCTAGGAGGAGGAATTGGGGTGACTACAGGTGGGGTGTGGAAGGTAGTATTGGCCTTGTACTACTGAAAGGACTTGGTATGTATGCAATCCAAGTAAGACTCCTTAGGATGCTAAGGAGCAAGTAGGGATGAGTAGTCGAGTGTGAGTATGCTCGAGCGAGTCTCTGATGATTTTTGTGTTGTGTTTCAGAGACATCATGGTAGGTACACGCCACACCCCAACGAGCAGTGGAGTTAGCGATTATGAGGTTCGCAGGATGATTCACGACGAGGTGGCCGCAGCCATACAAGAGGCTATTCTGGAGATGTTTGGTTCTATTAAGACCACTTTGATCGAGACGTTTGACGAGCGATATGATGCAGTTTCTGAGGCGGATGCTGTTGTAGCTAACGTTGCTGCCAGGCCATAGGGAGGTGACTCATTGTTGTACCTAGAGTTCAGCAACACAAAGCCACCAGAGTTTGATGGGACTCAGGATCTGATTCTTGCAATGAGATGGATCTCTGATATCGAGGGGTGTTTCTATATTTGTTCATGCTCAGAGCATTTGAGGATGAGGTTTGCGTTGAACCAGCTTCGCTTGGGAGCGAAGGGCTAGTGGAAGTTGTGACGGCCAGTTTTACTCCTGCAGAGCACGCTGTGGTGACTTGGGAGAGGTTTACTGTGATGTTCCGAGATGAGTATCTTCCCCCGGTGGAGAGGGAAAGATTGGTCCAGGAGTTTTTGTCGCTCAAGCAGAAGACAGGGTCGGTGACTGTGTCACACCCCAAAACCTAAATGGCAGAAACGTTCCGGGGCGGAGGACGTCAAGTATAGTATCATAACAATGCAAAGTAGTAAATAAGCAACAACATCATCCATTGCATTAATAGTATAATTTCATACAAGTGTGTTCTTTAATAGTAATAAGACACCAAAAATGAATAATCAAAATAAAAGACGAGTCTTGATTGTGCTCCGTCTTCTCAAAACCTGCCATTGGTACATGTCTACTGATGACCTGAGAATACAAGTTACTTTGAAAGCGTAGATCAACATTTAAGCTGGTGATTTCATAAGTATTTAGTGTCAAAGTTTGATGAGGATGTTTGTAAATATATAATGTAAATGTTTGTATATGTTTGAAAACTCCTAGAAAATCCAATATTTTCTACTAGTATAAAAAGTAGTCTTCTACCAAGACCCGACTGTTTTGTATGTTTGTTTCTCTATAAAAGCGAATGCTTTTCCCAAATATGACTACCATTACCAAAATATAGTTTATATTACCCTTTATGTGAGAAGATCACAATTTGAATATAATGGGAAAATGTATGTGTACTGCATTGTTATTTGTATTAACTACTGAAGTAATAACTACCTTAAAACCAATGGTTTAATTAAGGCAAAATGTGATAAGATTGTTACCATACTAAACTGACTATAACACGATGATGAGTGACGTCGGAAGAAATGACATTTGCACCCGTAGACTTGCAAATTCCACTGTAGCAAACAGCAAGGGTGTAGGATAGTCAATCGAGTATAGATCTATAGGCAAACTCACGCTCTCCAATAGATTTTGGTTACAAAACGTGACACAACGAAATAGTCGTTATATCATGAAGTAGTATCTCACAATATGTTATTTATGAACCTTGTTATAGTATACTTGTTATAGTAATAGTATTCTCTGTATAGTATGCTTTGTATAGTATTCTCTGTTATAGTATTTGTATATGATAGTATTCTCCTAAACTATACCTATTATAGTTTACTAGTGATTTCTGTAATTGAATTAATGACTGCATGTATACCTTTGCTACCCAATGGTACTGAACTGATTGATAGTATTTTAAATCTACATATGTATACGTAATATATATCTAATATTTAGACGACCTTCGAACAAATAACCAATACCCTAAGTCCACATCCAAACAAGGAAAAGGAAATAAAGCGAGTTAGCAGTCCTAAGTCCTTTAAACATTATGCTTTTGACAATATATAAGTTTAAAATAGTTTTTGTAATAAATTTAAATAGTTTTGAACAATAAATAATAATGACTTGATGTCAGTTTATAAAACAATTTAAAAGTAGTTTGTTTGATAACACTGTTTAAAGTATATGAAATTCTTTGTTTGAAATACAATTATAAATCACGTGTGATTGATTATATAACTAACATGTTTTCTACTTGTACACCCCCCCCCCCCCCATAAAAGCATTTAAAATCATTTAAAAGATAAGTTAAGGGGTGTGAACTCACCTGTAGTGACTGGTGTGAATGAAAGATCTTTTGCAGGATTGCTAAGTGTCAAGTGAAGAATTGAGCATAATGGATCCTAAATAGCATATAATGACATATATATATATATATATATATATATATATATATATATATATATATAATTAGTGTTTATAACATCTAATCATGAAATGAAACATCCTTAGGGACTAGGTAACACTTTTATTGAAGTGTTAAACCACGTAGGATTGCATATAAAGGAAGTATGACCTCACATAGGAGTTTAAGACCAACATGTATGTCACACATGAGTTTACGGCCAAGGGGTTCATCGCCCTAAGAGTTTACGGCCGTAAAATCATGGTATTTTGTACCAAATTGTGTGTTAAGGTCTTACAAGTCATTAGGAAGTGTTCTAGGTTCAAGTCTAGGCGTTAGGAAGGAGTTGTGGCACAATTGCACCATAAATTAGGGTTTACGGCCCAAGGAGATTACCTTGGTCGTAAACACCTTTTGTTCTTGATTTTCTTGATGTTTTCTAGTTGTTTAACAAGTGATTCAAGCATATAACAAGCTAAGGGTAGCGTACTTACTTATAAGAAGCTTGTAAGGGTGTTTAAGGTCCAAGAACACTAGTGTGTGTTCTTGGTTTTCTTGGTGAAATAAAGAGCACTTGAAGATTTATCAAAATGAAAAGATTTCATGGATGAAATCATGTACAATCACTAGATAAAGAGATGTAACAAAAAATCAAAAGAAAGAATTCTTACATTTTTGGAAGATCAAGATGAAGATCTTATGATACTTGAGAGAGAAATCGAGTTTCTAGCCTTGAAATGCAAGAGAAATGAAGAAAATGATGTAAACTCATGTATTTAACATGAATTTATGGCCAAAGCATGAGTTTACAGCCCAAACATGAAGGTTTAGCCGTAAACTCCCCACAATGGGTTTAAAGTTTGATTAGGGCACAATGAACTCAAATAGATACTTCCTAACACCTGATTCTTGAATATACAAGGCTTAGAACACTCAAACATACTCTAAAAAGTGCTAAAAGATAGTAGAAACAAGTCTGACTTTGATTGAATTGATTTACTGTACAAGATAGAAATATCGGGTTGTCACATACTGAGATTACACGGATGTTTCAAGAGAGGGCATTGTTCTGCCTTGAGCATGTGTTGATGGAGCAGGCGCGCATGAGTCAGTATTTGAGCATTTTGAGGAGGAATATTCGAGAGTTCGTGGCGAACTCGTCTTATCGGATATTTGCAGAGCTTCAGGAAAATGCCAGGTAGAGGGAGATCGAGCTGGAGACTTAGGCTTGGGAGGATGCGGAGTCTCGGGGGAGAGACCGGAGGCTGGCACAGTCGCAGCCGGTAGCTAAGCGGGCTAAGCCCACTGATTCGAGGACTGGGGACCAGAAGGGCCGCACTTGCAGAAAGTGTGGAAAGAGACACGAGGGGTCGTGCCGAGCGGGGATTTGCTACAAATGTGGCAAGGAGGGGCACGTGGCGAAGGATTGCCCCAAGGGGTTTGTAGTTTGCTTTCACTGCAACCAGACTAGCGACTGGAAGGCCGAGTGCCCCCAGCTTCGTTAAAGATCAGCACAGGGATCTGCACCTGCTCCTTTGTGTGCTACTGATAGTCGGTCGGTGAAGGCCCATGTTCCGAGGGCTAATGGTAGAGCTTTTCAGTTGACAGCGAAGGAGGTCCGTGCAGCACCTGATGTCGTGGCTGGTACATATTTCCCTTTTATTTAATTTTTTGAGATTTAGTGTGCTTATTCTGTGTTATATTTAGATATATTTCTTGTGAGTTCTGTAACTGCTTTAGTGTTATTCGAATCGGGTACGAGTTGATCCTTCGTGTCCTTAGCTTTTAGTCATCACATTAGTATATGACGGGAGGCATTGAGTTGACCTTTGAGGGTTTCTGCTGACTAGCATGCAATTTTTGCTACTAATCTATTTCGAGGATGTGTGCTGGAGATTTTGGGTGTCGAGTTTCTGATTGATCTGGTACCGATTGCATGGGGGATGTCCGTGTCATTGTGGGCCTGGATTAGTTGAATCGATTTAGAGCCATGATCGACTGCGAGCGTCAATTGGTAACTATACGAGACGCTAATGGGGGAGTGCTTACAGTGTATGGTGAGGGTACTAGATATGGGTTAGCCTTCTGCCTTGCTGCCATGGTGAGGCAGAGTCTACAGCAGGGTTATATGGGTTTTCTAGCATATGTGTTGGATACACGGGTTGCTACCGAGAGACCGAGATCTATCACCGAGGTTCCGATAGTGAGTGAGTTTCCGGATGTTTTTCCCAAGGAGTTATCGGGCATGCCTCCCAAGAGGAAAGTGGAGTTTCGGATTGATTTGGTTCCGGGAGCGGCGCCTCTCGCCAAGGAGCCTTATCGCCTTGTGCAACCCGAGATGCATGAGTAATCCTCGCAGCTCTAGGAACTGCTGGGGAACGAATTTATCAGACCGAGTAGCTCGCCGTGGGGAGCGTCGATCCTTTTTTTCAAGAAAAAAGATGGTTCACACTGGATGTGCATTAATTATCGGGAGTTAAACAAGCTGACGATTAAGAACCATTATCCACTTCCGAGGATCGACGATTTGTTCGATCAGTTTCAGGGGGTGTCATGGTTTGCCAATATCGGTTTGAGGTCTGGATATCATCATATGAGAGTTCGTGAGGAGGATATCTAGAATACGGTCTTTAGGACTCGTTATGGGTACTACAAGTTCGTGGTGATGCCTTTTGGGCTCACCAACGCACAGACAACGTTCATGCATCTCATGAACCGTGTGTGCAGGCCTATGTTGGATCGATCGGTGATCGTGTTCATCGATGATATTCTGGTGTATTCGAGATCTAGAGAGTAGCATAAGGAGCATCTGAGAGAGATTCTTGGAGTTTTGAGATCGGAGAGGCTGTATGCCAAATTCTCCAAGTGTGAATTCTGGTTACGAGAGGTCCAATTCCTGGGATATCTCGTTAATCATAATGGGATATTGGTCGGACCGACCAAGATTGAGGCAGTTATGCGATGGGAGGTGCCGAGATCGCCATCCAAGATCAGGAGTTTTTTTGGGATTGGCCAGTTACTATCAGAGATTTCTCCAAGATTGTTGTTCCCCTCACTAGGTTGACCCGGAAGGGTGTTACTTTTATTTGGGGTCCCGAGCAGCAGGCTTCATTTGAGACACTTCGCCAGAGATTTTGCGAAGCCCCAACATTATTTCTTCCTGAGGGAATGGGGGACTTTATGGTATACTACGATACATCTATATCAGGGATGGGTGTGATGCTGATGCAGAGGGGGCACATGATAGCATACGCATCGAGGTAGTTGAAGCCTCACGAGACGAGATATCCCACGCACGATCTAGAGCTAGGGGCAGTGGTGTTCGCTGTCAAGATCTGGCGCCACTATTTGTATGGGGTTTGGTGTACCATATACATGAACCACAAGAGCGTGAATTATTTCATGGATCAGACCAACCTAAACATGAGACATGGGAGATATTTGGATGTGGTGAAAGACTATGACTGTGAGATCTTGTATCATCCGAGAAAGGCTAATGTGGTAGCCGACACCCTGAGCCGTAGAGCCGAGAGTGCTTCGATCTGAGATGTGTGTATGAGGATGACGGTGATGACTCCAGTCTTAGATACCATTTGAGAGTCCTAGGTGGAGGCCGTGAGACTGAAGAACCGAAAGAGGGAGCTGGTGATTGGATAGGTGTCTGAGTTTCTGACGGAAAGTCGTGGACTTATGACTTTCCGAGGGTGGATTTGGGTTCCCTATACAGGCAAAGCTCAGTGTATACTGATGGAGGAGGTGCATAGGTCAAGCTTATTGATCCATCATGGGGCCACTAAGATGTATTTGGACCTGAAAAGGAATTACTGGTGGCCCTGTATGAAGAGGGATGTGGCTTAGGTAGTTAAGAGGTGCTTGACTTGCCGCTAGGTTAAGGCAGAGCACCAACGTGCTCCATTGCAGCCTCTGGAGATTCCCCAGTGAAAGTAGGAACAAATTTCTATGGACTTTATCACCAAGTTACCGAGGACTGTGCGTGGAATTGACACGATTTGGGTGATTGTGGACCTGCTGATGAAGAGCGCCCACTTCCTTGCCATTAGTGAGATTTCTTCTATAAAGAGATTGACCGAGATTTATGTGAGGGAGGTGGTAGCTCGGTATGGAGTGCCGACCTCGATAGTGTCAAATCGAGACACACGCTTTACTTCCAGATTCTGGAAGAAATTTCATGTAGAGTTTGGTAGCTGGTTACACTTCAGTACCGCGTACCATCCGCAGACAAACGGGCAGAGGGGGCAGATGATTCAGACGCTTGAGAACATGTTGCGTGCATGTGTTATGGATTTCGGAGGAAGTTGGAACACTTATTTTCCCTTGGCTGAGTTTTCTTACAACAACAGTTATAATTCGAGTATTGGTATGCCTCCCTTTGAGCTTCTTTATGGGAGAAAGTGTCAGACTCCCATTTGTTGGGGATGGGTAGGGCAGCGAGTGATGGGTGGCACTAAGATAGTGCTGAAGAAGACTGAGCAGATTCAGCAGGTCAGTCGGAGATTACTGACGGCCCAGAGTCGCTAGAAGAGTTACGGAGACAGGCGACGATCCGAGTTGGAGTTCCAGGTCGGAGATTTTGTACTCATGAAGGTATCCCCTTGGAAAGGGGTGATACAATTCAGGAAGCAGGCAACTTGGGGCCCCGGTACATTGGCCCTTTCAGTGTGACCTCCAGAGTGGGAAAGGTAGCTGTGACAACCCGATATTTCGAATTAATGTAATGACCTAAAAAGTCAAGAATTGTAATCTCTTTTGATATAATGAAATTAGCGTCAAAAATAAAATGTTCAAAAGTCTCTATTGGGTTGCCTAAAATGATAATTATCGTGTCAAAGTTTTCAGAAAATAATGAACACTAAAATCCGAGTTATAACGAAGAAGTTATGACCAATCAAAAATTCGTGTCAAAACCGGTAAAACACTGACTAATGTAAAAACAGAAATTTCAATAAAATACTTTTTAGCGTTAGGTATCTAAACGAAAGTCGTAGATTATACTAAACTGTGAACGTGCATAAAAAGAACGTCAAAATCCGACTTCGTATGAGGACGTTATGATTTTTCTCAGTTTCCAGATAGCGGTAGACAGCTAAAAACTCGAAATAGAGATCGAGGAATTTTTGGCCGAAAAAACTTAAATGAGAATCGAAGATCTCAACAATAGTAGTGCAACGGTAAAAAGTCTGATGATAACAGACACCGGATGAAGAAGTTATGGATTTTTAACGGACTTTTCCTATTCTGACCTGTTAAAAATATAATATTAAAAATAAAGTAAAAATTAGCCGACAGAGTGTGGACATCGTTCCTCTTGTCTTTGACCATTTTGGATGGGAGTATCATGGTCCGAATTTTTTTTGGGATGCATGTGGTGGGCCACACGACGATTTCTCGGATTGGCCTTGCTTGTGTGTTAATGGTTGTGACCGTTAATGAGCCTTTGGTTGTTCTGAACTTAACCATGCCATGTATTGTCGATGGATAGCCTGTAATTGGAAGAGAGTCGGACACCCGAGGATTATATTGTTATCGGATCTTTGCTTGACTACCAAGAACTCGATTATCCTATTCACTTGTTCCTTCCCATAGACACTGACTATAGTCAATGGTAATAAGGTGCCGAGTGGCCACAACTTGTGTTGCGTGAAGCCAACAAGCAGTGCCTAGGCTGGGCTTTTAGGTTCTTTTTCCAACATGGAAAGAGTTGCTTGAAACAGTGATAGTAAAGAATATCGATGCTGCTACGTCCATCGACTAAGGCTCGCCAGGTCTTCTGTTGTATGACTGTTATAGGGATTATGATTAGATCTATGGGTCCTAGTCGGGAACTCGCGGGTCTGATGGTGATAAATTGATCTTTAGAGTGTCTCTGGGAGGATTCGTATCGCCTTTTTCCAGTCGTTGGTACTTGTCTCGATCCTTCGCTATCGTTGTTGTGAAAATCTCCTCTTTTTTTGGTTGTTTACCTGCTTCCTTGTGGGTTCTCCCATCTTTTTGGTCAGCTTTGAACTTTGACCATAGGGTCCTTGCTATTTGTGTTAGGTCTCTTTTCTATTGCTTGTCCGCTACTTGTCTTTTGAATATTGTGCATTCTCCGTCATCATGTGTTTTACTTTTGTGGTATTCATACTATTTTCTTTTTTTCCTTCTTTATCCGTTGTGGGGTTTTTTTCTAGGGCATGTACTTTCGACCTGTGGCTCCTCTGATCGTCTTCGATGAACGGGCGGAATATGCGGGAGGAATGTCTCGAATGTCTGCTCTGTTTGTCGTGGTTTCCATCATTGTACTTTTTATGGTTATGGCGGGAGTAGGATTCGGTTGATTCTTGTTTGAGGTAGGCATTCACTATGACCTTTAAATTTGCTTGTCTGCGTTCTTCCCTTTTGACATGTCAGAGGTATTTCTCGACCCTGAACTTAAGCTTGCCTCTGGATTTCAGTACTGTGCCTTGCATTTTCCTTGACAGGGGGCCTGGGAGTATCCCCTGGGTGAAGGCGCCTGTGACTAAGAATTCTTCATGTCCTGGGACGCTTAAAGTTTCTAAGATGAACCGATCATAATATGCTACGATGGACTCTCCCTCCTTTTTCTTGCATGCCATGATCGAGTTAGCATCTCCTTTAACTTTTCTCAACTGCATGAAATTATGGAGGAATAAATGTCTTAGCTATTCAAAGCTAGAGATGCTTCGCGGCTGTAAGGCCTTGAAACTTGCCGGCGTTTATTGATAGTGTGACCAGGAAGTAGGTGCAGGTGAACCTCTTGTCCATCCGAAGTAATGTCGTCATCCATTCATAGTCTTTTTGTGTTCGTTGGGATTTGTTGTGCCATTGTATTTTGGGATATTTGGGACTATAGTGGAATATGGCATTTTGTATTGTAGAAGCTCGTGGAAAAATGTCGAGCAAATGCTTGGTACTAAGTTGTACATGTGTGGGTATGCAGGTGCTCCACTGGCAAAATGTCGAGCAAATGCTTGGTACCGAGTCAACGGTCAAGGTCAACAGTCCATGTTAACCCAACTTGTCATGTGTAGCTCACTGACTTGTCGCGTCCTTCCAGAATGTGAGAACTCGTGAAACCCCCAGTTGACTCATCAAGTTTCCAGACAATACATCGAGTCCAAGCGTGTCCACAAGTTCAGAAAACCCTAACTGATTCGTCAAGTCGTCTCGCTGACTCGTCGAGTTCATGCAGAACCTTCAAAGGCTAATCTTCATCAGACTCACCGAGTTGGACATGCAACTCGTCGAGTCTCTTCAGTCGTTTCTCCATTCATATGTTTTTAAGCCACCCCAAAGCTCCATATTGCATATCTAAGCTCCAAAGGCATACCTCCTACGTAAAGTTGCAAACTTTATGTACATGCAAGGTGTTAAGGGCCAAAATCAAGCTAAAGAAGAAGTTCTAGGTGAGGAAAAGGCATTATCTTGCTAAAGGCTAAAGCTTTATGATTATAAGGACCAAGATGAGCCTAGATCTAAAGTTGCAACTTCCGATCATGGCCCAACACCCAAAATGAATCACCAATTATGCTAAAATGGCCCTAATCTCAAACATAGAAAGATCTAGCTAGAAGGAGGTCAAGGTGACGACTTGTTACCTTTTTTAGTGATGCTAGAATGGAGTAGAATTCGACCCACAACTTTTTCTTGCTCCAAGCTTCTTGATCTTCAAGCTCCTCTCACCAAGATCTTCCTTCCAAGCTTAATAACACACAAATATGGAAAGTAATTGCAATTTAGGGTTTCTGACCTCAAAAGGGGCTGTAAGGGAGGCTAATGACCCTTTAAATAGGGTGCAAAACCCCGGAAATTAGGGTTTCATCCTCCAGCTCCAACTCGTCGAGTTGTGTTGTATGACTCGCCGGGTTGGTCACTAAAGACACGCGGCCAAATCCATTCCTACATGACAAGTTAGGGCATCCAACTCGTTGAGTAGACCTTTCAAAATGAAAATATGAGACTGAAAAGTTTATACCAGAGAGTTGGTGTGTTACAATTCTCCCCGACTTGAAATACACTTCATCCTCAAACTCCACTGCGGTGAACAACTCCGGATAATGCTCTCGCATCTCAGCCTCCGGCTCCCACGTCCACTAAGATCCCCTCTGGTGCTCCCATTATACCTTTACCAAAGATACCTCCTTGTTTCATAGAACCTTAACTTTCCTCTCCAATATGGCCATTGGCCTCTCTATGTAATTAAGGCACTCGTGGACCTGTATGTCATCAAAGGACATTACTACCTCCACATCTCGATTATTGGTGGCCATGCATGAAGAGAGATGTGGACTGCTATGTTAGAGGTTCTT
Organism: Lactuca saligna; assembly: GCF_052625555.1. Classification (NCBI taxonomy): domain Eukaryota; kingdom Viridiplantae; phylum Streptophyta; class Magnoliopsida; order Asterales; family Asteraceae; genus Lactuca; species Lactuca saligna. The sequence goes on from NC_136421.1 coordinate 81,929,864, forward strand.
GACATGTAGGAAAGTCAAGGTCAAGCATTAGCGACCCTATGAAAAATGAAGTTGTATGAAGTTCGCGTTTGGAAATGGGAAGAGATTACAATGGATTTGATCAACAAGTTGCCTCAGGCGGCACACTAGGTAGATTCGATATGGGTCATCATTATCGATTGACCAAGAGCGCGAATTTCATCCCAACTCACGAGAGTATTTAGGCAGAGAAGCTTGTCGATATTTATATCAACGAGTTTGTGGCACGACATGGGATGCCAGTATTTTTAGATAGGAATGTTCGGTTTACTTCTAGGTTCTGGAAGAGGATTCATGAGGAGCTAGGTACTTGTCTACATTTCCGCACGACTTTCCACTAGCAGATTGATGGACAGAGTGAGGGGACTATGGATACCTAAGAGGATATGCTTCGGGCATTTGTATTGGATTTCGGTGGGAGTTGGGATACATATCTCCCTTGGTGGAGTTTTTGTATAATAGTTATCATGACAACATTGATCGACCTCCTTTTGATATGCTATATGGGAGGAGTGCAGGACCCTAATATGTTGGGGTGAGGTCGGTCAGTGATTTATGGGGAGTACTGAAGTAGTACTCAAGATGATAGAGTTCATACAGAAGGTACAGGGTAGCCTTCAGACAACACCGATTCGGTAGAAGAGTTATGTCGGCAAGCGTCGCTCAGATCTAGAGTTCCAGGTTAGGGACATGGTGCTCCTGAAGGTGTCACCTTAGAAAGGTGTCATCTAATTCAGGAAGAGGAGCAAGTTGGGCCCCAGGTATCTTAGTCCTTTCGGGGTTTTGACCCGGGTGGCAGGGTTGTTTATCGCTTGGATCTAATTGATGAGCTTATTTAGATCTATTGCCTGTTTCACGTCTCCTAGCTATAGAAATGTTTGGTTGATGATTCTGAGGTGGTTCCATTGGAGGATATTCAGGTGGATGATCGCCTGAATTATATTGAGAGACTGATTGCCATCCTTAACAGGAAGATGAAGGCTCTGGGAAACAAGTCGTTTGATCTGGTAAAGGTGCAATGGCAGCACCACAAAAGTTCATAATCAACGTGGGAGCTTAATTTCGAGATGACGAAGCATTATTTGAAACATTAGACTTTAAGGATGAAGTCTGATTCAAGTGGGGGAGAATTATAACATTCGAATTTCAAGTATTTTTCCCTTTTTTTTCCCTTAACGTGAAAACTCTTATATATTTGGTCCTTGTCCGAGTACATTGGGTCGAAATGATGATCACGGAGGCATCCACATACATTACACATACGTGGAGTAAGTGGGGCGTACGACTACCTAGGAAAACCCCTAATTTTTAGGGTTTCAAGCCTATTTAAACACCTTAAGTTCCTCATGGACCTTCTTATGACCAGCCTCCACCTCTCCAAACCCTGAGAACAAAACCCTAATTTCCTTTTGAGTGCTTTGAGATTGGAAGTGACATTTGAGAGTTTGGGGATCTTCAAGGAAAAAGAGCTCTTGGAAGTTGCATTGGTGTAGTTGAAGCTTGTGGATTTAGAATTATCAACAAATTGGAAAGCTTTTGGAGGTATAAAGCTCTTAACTTGATGGCTCTTTATGATATATCTAGTTTAGGGCATGATTTGCATTTTTTATGGTCCCATGAGTCCTCCTGTGTTTTTAGATAGAGAATACAGTAGACAAAAGAGAAATAGATGTAAGAGAGATTTAGAGAAATTAGAAAAAAAATGGTGGATTTTTTTAAATTTAAAAATAATTTAAAAAAAGATATTTATAAGGGCATTATAGTCTTTTTATGTTCGTTATGGATAAAAACAAAACAAAATAAAATGTTGGAGATTGTCCAAGTTAAAAAAAAATGTTAGGGGTCAAACACGAAATTTTTGCAAACCATAGGGACCATTTTAGTAATTTGTTCTAAAAAATAATATAAAACTAAAATTATATACATATATTACAACCCAATACATGAACAGTAAACTTCCAATGTTTCAGACTTTCACCACATCACTTTGGACATACTTATTGTTTCGCCTTCTACGTTTTGAACATCTTAATATCCAAATCCACAAAAACATCGACATCATTTTGTAAATTCCTCCAACCCTTTCTTCTTCATTCTTCTCCGACCATGTTTGCTTGAGTCTCCCGATGACTTCTCATGAACATCTTAATATCCTAATCAACAAAACCATCAACATTACTTTGTAAATTCCTCCACCCCTTTCTTCTCATTTAGTGATCAAAAGAGACTAATTAAATATACATTGACTGATTTAGTAAATCAATGATTATTATAGTGTGGGTTAATGGTTATTTAGGATGGACAAAACCAATATGGTAGTCCATGGATAGTCCATGGAGGTTTAACCCATGAATCCTAAGTAAGATGATAGGTCATGCACATTAAGGTTTACATGGGTGTAACCCTAATCCTTGCCACACTATAAAAGGAGTCCCTTAGCTCATGAAATCAGCCACTAGTGATCTTTGGAAGAGCATAACTGATTTTTAGTGCTAGTTATTCTCTCTTAATTCCTCCATTGTTGGTGGTTTTTCTTAAAGCATTTGAGGCATCACATTTGGGGTACTAGGCTCTTAAAGGTCCAAGGTATCAAGCTACAAGAAAATGTACGTCATCTAACTAGTTTTTTGTTATATAAGTACCCATGTTTTGTATGCTAGTTAGGATAATGCTTTGGAAAATCAAATTGCATGTATAATTTGTGAAAACATAGATCCAAAGCATTTAGGATTGTATGTGCACCTTAGGGTTGTTAGAGTGCTCAAAACCCATCAGTGGTATCAGAGCCTAGGATTATTTTCTATTATACTTGATGTTTATTGGTTTTCAAACTTGAAAAATCGAATTTCTGCAATCTGACTGGTGAACTCATCAAGTCCACTGGGTGACTCGACGAGTCCACTCAGAAACAGACCAACTCAACGAGTCCAGTTCATGTACTCGCTGAGTTGGTGCTCCAGTGTGCGAAATTTCGAGTTTTGGCCAGAAATTAGATTAGGATCATTACCCCCAAACTGTTTTTTGAACCATGAAATCTGTTTTTGATAAGGTAATGATCATGCTTGTCTAATTAAAAGATAATTGTCATAATTTCAAGATTTGTATTAGTTTATATGATTAGGCTAATTTCTTGAAGATTGATGATATGAATTATCTCGTTCTTATGAGTTTAACTAGATCGTGTATGAATTATTTGATTATTGTGTTAACTAAAATAATGATCTAAATGCTTTTAGTGGACTCCATAACTTGTCCTCAAGTTATGGAAAATGAAAAGTTTTTTCCTTAAAAGGTCATTAAACTCATAAGTTTTGAAAATAAAAAGTTTTGAATAGTATCAAAACTTATCCTCATGTTTTGGAATTTGTAAAGTCACACTTATGAATACTTTAATTCCAAACCCTATAATTTTAAAAGTTTAAAATTCAACTCTTATATTATATAATATTAAAAGTTTAATGAATATATATATATATATATATATATATATATATATATATATATATATATATATATATATATATATAAGGAGACAATCAAATGAGAACACCTAAAAGGTTGAGAACGCAAGAATAATTATGGACCAATGAATGTATAAGGGCATACTAGTAATTGTATATTTTAATTAAATTAAAATAAACTAAAATTCAATCAAATTCTCTTAAATTTAGGATCAGTTACCAAAAAAGAAATAAATATTCAATTTTTTATTTTTCTTATTAATGGAATATAAAAAACATTTTTACCAAAATTTATATTAAAACTAAAAAAAATTCTTACAAAAATCAATTTTTTTCTCCTATTTAACGTTTTTTTTTTCAAAAAAATGAATAGAAATCGAACACCAAATTAGTACATTTGTATTCATAAATGATTTTTTTTTTCAGAAAACCTGATACTACTCCAATCACAAATAAATACGCATCAATTTACAAGCAATCCAATTTCTCTTTTTAATCAATTGAAAATAAAAAGAGTGTAAAAAATATCATTTCTTCATAAAAAGAATACCTCTAATAATAAATAAATATACTCATTAACACATGCTTACACTGTTATTCACAAATGAATACAGTGCTATTAAGAAATAAGTACCCTGTTATTCGGAATTGAATAAATGAATACCTCTAATCATAAATAAATACATGCATTCACTGTTATTCACAAATGAATACACTACTGTTCACGCATGAATGCATTGCTGTTCATTCACTGTTATTCACACACGAATGCACTGCTATTCACAAATGAATACACTACTATTCATAGATAAATACAAATTTTCATTCTTCCATTTCCTCTCACACTCCTTTCTTTTTCGCCTGTCTTCAAGGTGCCACAAAAACACCCCCACCAGAGGTGTTTGTTGGTGGTTTCCGGCGAACCAAGGGCAGCATCCCCCTCTGTTTTCTCCGACTCTTTTACAACAACAGGGGGTGTTTGGGTTTCTTCATTGTTGTCTGTGGAAGCTTCATTTGATAGCAGTTCATTATCTTTGTAATTTGAGTCGTTGCTAGCCCCACCATTGAACACCAGACCATTGTCCATGAAACTCTTCTAGGCTAAGCCAGTCTGCAAATAAAATCTTTGGTAATTTATTGATCTGAGTTTGTGGGATCAGTTGATCCGTGTCAGCATAGGAACGGTTTGTAGATTCAGATGAATCAAAGCTTAGGTTTCTTGACAATGAATTCATATATGATGATGATGATGATTACGTAAACAAGAACATTCAAAAAATTGGAACATGAAATTAGAAAAAGAAATAGAAAACCTAGGATGACCAAAATTTCCCCTCCTATTGCTTATTAGCAGTTATGTCGGCTGCTATAATATCTTGGATCATAAGGAGCCTTTCTTTTCGATCTTCTTGAAGCAAAAAAATCTGAGCTGTTTTCTTGCTTTTGAATAGATTATCTTCCAATTTTATAACATGACTGAACCTTAATTCGTAAAATGAAAGCAACTCATGAATAGCTTTAACCAAATCTTTCTGCCAATCCATTGTCCCTGAAGTGAAATCAAGATCGACACCGTTACTGTTACTGTTACTCTCAGATATTAAACATGGGATCGATGAGGTTTTTATATGCTTCATCTGAAAAGAGAAAAAAAAATCACCAACCCCTTAAATTTATTTCTAAAACAAGTGAACCTTAGTGATTATTTACCATTGACATGGGCATCACCAAAAAAACCTTAGTTAAGGTCCTGGATGATGATGTAAACAAAGAACCAAAATATGATCGCAAGTACTTACTTTTGATGAAGAAGATAAGAATTCTTCAAGATCTTCGGACAAAATCTATCAAATCAATTCCCCATGTTGTTAGAGTGTGTGTGTGTGAGAGAGAGAGAGAGAGAGAGAGAGAGAGATGGGTATTACGATGGTGGCTGCAGTGTGAGGTGAAGATGCTGAACATATCTTCATGGTAGTATGTATATGATGGAGGCGGATTTGTTATAAAACCCTAGAGAGAGAGAGAGAGAGACGAGAGAGACGGGGGAATACGAGAAAGATGAGAGAAAATAGGTGAGTGGATGAGAAATTATAGGAAATAGATAAAGTTGCAATTCCTATTATGCCCTTCTGATCATTTCAAAGTTACATTTTAATACCATTAGTTTTATAATTTTTCATAAATAGTCTATTTAATAATAACCTTAGATCTAAGTATTTAAATGGTTCAGATCTGTTCTCGCGTTCTCAACTTTTTAGGTGTTCTCATTTGATCCTACTCCTATATATATATATATATATATATATATATATATATATATATATATATATATATATATATATATATATATATATATATATATATATATATATAACAAGTTAGTCTTATCGTTAGTAGGCCTCATTCACGAAATCGGTATATATGGGCGGTATAAGGTTACTGCCTATAAAATGGTGGTTTAATGGGTGTCCACTCTCACCCACCGCTTCCATGATTGGTGAAGGGTCGTTAGCTGAATGGGTACGATAAGACACTAATTCTCATTAAAAGTATAATGATAATTATAAAGTAACTAAACATTTTATTAAATTCTCAATCTAAGTTACTTTAGGAAAATGTGAACTTGATGTTAATCCATGAAATTGCACTTTGCACGTTGCCAATTCGTTAATGGAGCGTGTGTGGTTAACCGACACGTTAACTTGGACTAGTAAGTATGGAAAAATGTATCTTGATGTTTTTCATAGATTGGTGGAGCGTGTGTGGTTAACCGACACATCGATTAGGTGACAAATGACATCAAGTGTACCAAGTTAATTTGCATGGTTATTCACACCTTGTTTGTGATCCTCGGTATCCAAGTCACAAACTTGAAGGGTATAATCGAGATTTAAACATGTCATTGAAAAGTTCAATGAATCTCAAAAGAATCTAGGAATTTTAATCCAATTAAAACTTAATAATCTATTTTGTTTTTCATGGTGGAAATTGATAAATCGTCATTTACCTACCTTTAAATATTTTGCAAGTTAGATTACGGCATCCCTCTTCCAAATTGTGAAATATTGTATTGGATCGTAACCTTAGTATTTCATGTGGGTGTTATATTAAGGACTATTATCTAATTTAAACTTTGTTTTTCTTTCTTTTCAGATGTCTTCCAACACTGCTTCTAAATCAAACCCTACTAGCTCCTTTTCTCTCATGAACTTGTGTTAGAGAGTCATCTTTGATGGCACTAACTTCAATGACTGGATTAGGAACATCAGGATGGTCACTCGCTATGAGGACAAGGAATATGTCCTAGACAAGGAGCTTAAGAAAAATCGATGATACTTCTGCTACTCCTAAGGAGATCACTAAGTTTAGGACTCATGAGAAGGATGTCACCAAGGTGTCTTGTATCATGTTGGCTACTTTGACAGCTGAACTCCAAAAGTCCTATGAGGACTTCTACCCTTTTGAGATGCACCAATACCTAATGGAAAGATACTATCAGAGTGCTCGTCAAGAGAGGTATGAAATCATCTCTTCCATGATAACAACTAAAATGAAGGATGGAGAGTCCATCACGGCCCACTTGCAAAAAATGCAAAGGTTTGTGGACCGCTAATTAAAGTTGGATGTGAAATTTGATGAGGAGTTGGATATAGATATCATTCTACATGCCTTACCTCCATGTTATGATCAATTCCGCATGACCTATCATATAAACAAGGAGGAGGTCACACTTAGCAAACTTCAAGGGCTTTTGAGGACTACTGAAAATAGTCTCAAAGGTAAATCGGTTGTTACTACTCCTACTACTGCTCCTGTTTTGGCAATTGTCATGGAAAAGGGAAAAAGAGGAAGACCACTTCCAATGGTCACAAAGTAAAGTCTCTTGATGGATCCTCTTCAAGTGGAACCAAAGGTGGTTGTGCTACTCCCTCAACTAACCCAAAGGAAACAGATTGATTTTATACAAATTTTACAAGTTAACCATCTGGAGTTGTTGTTTTCTGGACTCACAAGCAAACTCGGTAACTTTTAATATAGGAGGGTTAAGAATTAAATCATAGGAAAAATTCATGGTTAACAAGACATTAATCTCTAACCATAACCTCTGACATTTCATGAATCGATGTTTTGTAGGATTAATTATGCATATCACAATTTGATGTAACATTTCAGTAGATTTCTGGACCACTCTTCACTCTTTGAATAAACTGTACAAATCTGCAAGGAATTAAATCAATCCCTCTATATGCAGGAAACTAGACATCGATATCTAACTATAGGATTTGGAATTTTGGCATTTGATGTCCAAAGGAATTTATTATGATTTTTAGAAGACAGTACATGAAATCTGTGACAGCATAGACCCTTCTGAGAAAACTAACCATTTTACCCCTCAAGGGTTTGGAATTTGGAAAAGTGATTCAAAGTTTGAACAAACTAGACATTCTAAATTTTCCAGAAAAGTAAGTCTCATGATTTTTAGATGTTCGGATTGCCTCAAACAGATTTTATAAGTTGAAGGGCAGAATTGGAAAAACGTGCCATTTTAGCTTTTCAATCACTTTTGGTGTTTTATTAAGGACTTAATGGTTAAGCTTATAGTTTAATATTTTTAATACAATTATTGGATACATATGAGGTTTCTAAAATATACTAAACAACTATACTCAAAAGTCTTAATGAATGACTTAATGGAGTATAAAGTTAAGGCTTAAACAAAAATTATAAACTTTTACATGTTTTAGGGTTAAGTTTTCATCTTAACACATTAAGCTCTTTATGGAATCATATCTGGATATTATGTCCTTATACAGGTCCACCACATGTTGGTGGTCCAATGGTGGTGTCTTGGTGGTCAATGGTTGTCAAACCACCAAAAACAAAGTTGTTAACTTTGGTTTACCAAACAAATGAATACTTTCATGTGAATGCTACTTTAGGGTTCATTCTCTTGCACCCAAACAATATCCAAAATAATAAAAAGACATAAATATAGCACAATCATCGTCACCACCCACTGCCACCATGGCAGTGGTGGCCAGCGGCAGTAGCCACCACCTCAATGGTGGTGGTGTGACGTTTTGGACAAGAACAAGAAGAAAGGAAGGACACCAAGGGAGATACCTATGAATTGAAACCCTGACCTAAAAAACCCTTGTTCGAGCCTTCCTCCTTTTCGTATCCTTCTTTTCCGGTGAGCAATTCTGGCAGCCCCCACTTCTCTTCGCCGCTGCCCTCTCCTAAGAACCGATGAATCATGTTCTCGACTTCTTTTTGGCACTAAAACCGAGAGCTTGTGACTTCTAGGGTTACCACGAGTCTTATGATCGAAAAGGAGATAGAATCGGCCCCTAAAAACATAGCCCAACCCTATCCTGTCGATTTGGAGAATGCATTCAACGAAATTTCCTTTTTGACCCCAACTATGCCATAATGGCAAAATCTACCCTTACAGGAACTTCCTTTACAAATGCAGTTTCAATTTTTGACATTATTAGCCCCTATTACCTTGATATGTTTCAGTATTGATTCTTAAATGCTATTACTCTCAATACTTTTATATTATCTTGAATTATGCATTTATTTAATTAATAAGTTTACCGTATTATTATTATTATTATTATTATTATTATTATTATTATTATTATTATTTTATTTTGTTTTTTTTTATTATTTAACCACTTCCAATTTATCAAACGTCTTTTCTTTGAAATTCATCGATAGAATTCTTTAGAATATAAATCCCTAATCATATGATCAAGGCCGACTTTATTTGTATTTGACCAAAGATATGGCTTAGGGTCCCACTTTTAAGGTGTCTCATTTAACCTAAATACCAAATACCTATTATCATCAATGAATCCTGATACTAGCCCTCACGCACACCAATGTTGTTCTTTTCTTCTACAAGCTACAACTTTCTTCTCCATTCTCGATTTCTCAGACTCTAAATTAGTAAATCCCTGATTAACGATCATGATTCTAGCCTCCTCCATTCTTGGCTTCTCCTGTTCTCCATAACAACATTATGATAACTCATTCTCATTTCTCACGATTTGTAGTTTTGTAGGCAAGCTCCATTGTTCAAAAATCAAGACATTACAATGTGTTAATATGATCGATTATTAGGCAGCATTTTGATCTCTGAAGGAAAGATCGATTATTGTCATCTACTCATCTGATTATCTATCACTGAAGGTAAACTCCATCAGTCCATTGTTTAAAAATTTCTGATGTTTCCAAAAGTCAAAGTTCACTATTATTGTGTTACACTGTAATGGTATTTTATATTTTCAGTTATACTTTGTGAATTTGTGAATTATTCATTGGTCATTGATTACAAGTTTACAATAGATTACAGGATAATTGTATTCTCAATCCGTTTTCTCTTTATTTTCAATTATTATTTTTTAACAAAATGGTATTTTTTTTCAGTTTTCCAGATTTGATCTTTCCAATTTCCGTTATCTTGTATACTTTTATTCTCAAATCTCAAGGCAGCAAGCTGTAGGTATAACCCTAAATCCTAACCCTTCTTGGTGATTGTTAAGTGTTGATTGTTATTATTAATCAAATAATTAATAATTACGTCTTAAATATATTCACAAAAAACATATACATAATAAAAAAATTAACTCTACAATTTTTATATTTTTTTAGTTTATTATTGTCGGTCCCAAGTCCGGATAAAGGATGAAGGTTTATAACATTAAATATAATAAATGTGAAAGGGCCCCAAATTATTGGTTTGCTTAGAGCCCTCAAACTTGTAGAGCCGCCCTTGCATACGATTATTCTTATAAATTAACAAAATCATTTTTGAAATTACTAATGAGGAATATGGCGCTACACATCTTCTGCACTTACTTAACTGGGTGAAGAGAACTTGTAACGTCTAAAAATTTTCAACAAATTTAAACTTTTCAAATAAAATTATTTATTAACAAAAGTGTTTACAAAAACATTGTTTCTAGAACATGATGTAAAACCAGAGTCTCCCAAAATCCAATCTGATGTAAAACCAAGGATGTGTACGATCACACCTTCACCTTGCCACGAATCATCTGAAGAACCTGAAACCATAAATGTAGCATCCCAAAAATCCGAACCAAAATTTTTTCTTTAAATCATTACTAAAACCATTTTTAGAAAAACATATCATAACGCATAACATAATTCAGAGTATTAATTCCAAAACATAGTTTCATTATCAGAGTAAAACATCCCAGGCTGACTAATCAATGGTGTGTGCCATGCGATCACCCTGAGCTCTTCCCTCCGCTACCGGAAGTACCTAAAACCAAAATTGAAAACTGTAAGCACGAAGCTTAGTGAGTTCCCCAACCTACCACATACCCTGCACAAACACATACAACATATATTGGGTCGTGCCCGCTATTCGGGCCTCACCCTTACCTCGGGCCCCGCCCGCTAGAACGGCCCCGCCGCTCCAGGCCTCGCTTGGCTTCGAGCCCCGCTCGGAATACATATCTGTTTCTTTTAGGATGCACATGTCTCTGGGCCCCGCCCGCTAACCATATAATATAATTAGCATGTAACACATAATTGAACATTCCCTACTTATAATATTGTCCTTAGGCATTGCCTGTCTTGGGCCTCGCCCTTGTCCTGTCACTAGTGAGTCATGGAACCCCATCCAAACTCCTACGGTAAGTGAGATACGGGCCACGCCTACACTCACTCCAAGCTTATCTCGGGCTTCGCCCATGCTCTGCTACTAATGAGATATGGAACACTGTCCATACTCTGCTATTGGTGAGATACGGAACCTTGCCCATACTCACCTTCCTACCAGGCACATACATGCATTACATAGACAACAAGTATACTCTAACATGCAAACCATTCTGTGGGCACCCGCCCGACATCGGAACTTGGTCCGGAATATCATACTAGCAAACAGTGCCTAGGGATAACCCCCGGGTCTTCCTACTCATAACTATATGGGCCGACATTATGGCCGTAGACCCATTCATACAAAGGGAAACTCCCATGCACTGCTACACTGGCTGATAACCATCTGGCTGCTGCCCGATAATTCTCTGAACCGCTACTCCACTAGCTCCCAGAGCTATCAATATCAATATCATATAACACTTAGTCCCAAACTGAACTCTTAGAAGCCATCTAAGTCCACTCTTTCCAAAGTCAAATTCTTGGTCAAGGTCAACCTTCTTGAATGACTCTACTCACTGAGTCGCCCCAAGACTCGTCGAGTCCATGCATTCAGAAACTCCCATGAAACGACTCAACTCGCCAAGTCACCCCAAGACTCGTCGAGTTCAACGATCTCTGAGTCCCTTCCTACCCAACTCACTGAGTCACCACTCAACTCACCGATCTAAGCCTTAACCAGAATGGGTTAGTGCTTCGCGGCCTGACTCGCCGAGTCCATGATAATCTTCAACAGACTCGCCGAGTTGTTCTTCCAACTCGTCGAGTCCATGCCCATCTTCATCCAACTCGTCGAGTTCACCCATGTGACTCGTCGAGTCGCTTCAGTTCTTAATCCATACAGTGGCTTTTCGAGCCATACAGGGGCTCTAACTCATAGATCCACCCTTCCCAAGTCTATTCCTCATGTAAAGTAACAAACTTTACATGAAAGCAAAGAGATGTGGGCTTAAAAAACTCTAGGGCCAGGTTTTGTGACCAAGGGGCTTCACCAAAAACTTATTAGCATAAACTTTATGGCTTTCTAGATCCTTAATAGCCAAGATCTGAGGTAGCAACCTCAGATCTACTCCAAACTCAGAATAAATCTCCTCCATACTCAAAAATGCCCAAAACTCAACCATAAGATAGATCTAAATGCAATAGGGTCAGCTTATTACCTCAGAGGATCTGAAAAGACACACCAACTCTAGATCTAAAGCCAATCCTTGAATCACTAAAGGTTCCCTTCCTCCTTCTTCCTTCAAATCACCCAAAATGGCAAGAAAGCTTGAATGTGCAAAAATAGAGGCTTAGGGTTTCGTGTTCTGGATAAGAGAGACTATAGAGAACCCTAAGGGAGAGAATGAGATGATTATATAGTGCACAAAGCCCTGGACTTAGTATTTCCCAATCCAGACCGGACTCGTCGAGTCCACTCTCCGACTCGTCGAGTCGGTCACTTACTCTTCGACCCGGATCTCGCTCGCATTCGTCGAGTTCCACCATAGACTCGACGAGTTGACCCCCCTTTGACCTAGAGTTTTCCTTTGCTTTCTTGGTCTTTCTGATTATGGGTGTTACAACTCTCCCCCACTTAAACTAAATGTCATCCTCGAAGTTTCTCTACGGCCGATCGCCCTGCAATCTGCTTTCAACACTATGCTTGCTAGACCTAACACCCGTTGACTACCTCCGCTGGCCTTCCGCCCGATCATTCTGACTATCATTATTCCTTGTGGATAATATTCTCGGGTTTACCCTAACCCTGACCATCCTAGAAACACAACTTACTCAACTGAGAATCCTTCTGGTACTCCTCGAGTACTTATGCTGGACACCCTAGGGGTTCACCCCCTTTTCCTTGTGCGTTTTCTGGCCTCCCCAAGGCAACACTCCACAACCAAATACTTCCTCTGTCACTGTGAAGATCCTATCCTTCACAAACTCCATTACCCCTGCTACTTCCAGTACGGGTCATTACCGCCAGTATCCACTGGACACTTCTCACTACTATAACCTGGTGCTGAGCACCCCTCGATCAACTAATTGAGTTCCACCATAGTTTTCTTACCACCACTGCCACTAACTCGAAATTTCTGTTGTCCCTTATCCACCTTCTGGATGAATCGAGACCACCCTGGTCCCTACTAATCTACCACTATCTGGATTATCGGCTCCCACCGGTCGCTAGCCCCAACACAAACTTATAGTCGCTCCCAGCGACTTCCTTAGGTTTTACATCTCCAAAAGATATGGTGAAAGTGATGGATAAGGGAACACCGAAGTATCTTGGTGATAGTCGCAGTCTCCTCATGAAACTAGACACCAGAGGTGTCGCTCTCTGTCGGAGAAGAGGGACTCCACCGGTTGGGTGTCGCTGGAAAGCATCGGAAAGGAGGGGATCCACCGGCTGGGTGTCGCTGGAAAGCGTTGGACGACGAGGCAGGGCTGGACGGAGGTCAAAGGTGGGAGCCATCGGCGCCAAGAGAAAAGTCTGAGGTGGGAGAAGCTATCGACGTCAAGAACTGAGAAGAAGAGAAAAGGTTTTGTCGAAGTGAGAAAGAGAGAAAGGGAAATTGAAGAGAGAACGTGCAGTGGAGGAAGGAGTCCGGGGCAGTTCTTAACAAAAAGCCCTAGCTATTCCAAAGAAGAAGGCGAGGTTTTTAAGTTTTTGGGATTTCATTTTTTCCTCTGGATGGATTGCGCGCATGCTATTAAAATTTTTATAAAGCGACAACCTTAGACGACGCACATTTTATTATACGTGCCCTCCGTGTTTTTTTAGACACTAATTTCAGGGCATGCAAAAATGCGTGCCCTAAATCCTTTAAATTTTAAGAGAGATGACATTATTTTTAGGGCACGCACAAATGCGCATCATCTATCAGCGAGTGTCATTGATTGCGCGTCATTAAAGAGCTGTTTTCTTGTAGTGCATTTTGATATAAGTCTGAATTACTTTTATGTATTTTCCAACTTTTGTACATTTGGATTTGAACAAATGGTATTTATGAATGAGTCATAACACAATGTTATTACCCAATTATTTTATACTTTTAATAGAAAAGTAAATATTTATAAAAGCTGGTCAACCAGCTAAATTTTATTAAATACTTTTGGGTATAAAAATACTTTATGTCAAACCTGTAGAACTCACCAACAATTTTGTTGACATATTTTAATGCATGTATTCTCAGATATTTAGCAGGTCGAAAGTGTCCGCTCTAAAGACCCTCCGCTACTTATATTATACCATTTGTAAACGTCGGATTGCTAGGCGTGTGTCATGATTTAGTGATAGTCGTTATCAATGTAATTTCTATTTTGGTTATAATAGAAAATTACATTTTTATTGTTCAATGTATGTTTAATAACTATGATTACTGGTTTACGTCGCGCACCTCGGCATTTCCGCCGGCGACCCAGGGTGTGACAGATTGGTATCAAAGCTATTGGTTATAGTGAACCAATACTTTCTTAGGAAAGCACGTCTATAGCCTAGGGCTTACTCTCCTAGGTTAAGTATATTCCTTAACCCACAAATATAGAGTTATATAAACTCGAAACCCTTAAATTCCAATACAATGCAAGGGTTTAGGTCAAACACCTTAGCTAAGTTGGTTGTACATGGGCTGAAGCACAACTAGACGTAGACTGATCATATGTGTTTAATTATGTTTGGAGTGATGCACAATCAAGCTTGGATTTGATTGGTAGACTAAAACGCTTGGAACCCATAATATTTAAAGAGAATCACAGTTCAAAAACAATTGAGAACTCTTGAAGAGTTTAGTGAGCACTTTATGACTACTTAGCAAATAGTTACCTTAAATGCTCATAAAACTGTAAGTATCATAAACGTAAATCATGTCCAAGGTTTATCTCGGAATGCTAATTACTCAACTATAATATCCTACGAATAGTTATGTTAGACCTTGTAGGAATACCATGCAAACTATATGCACCTTTGCAGATCATTTCAAATTCGGTTTAGGTATTCAATCAGCCCATTTTGTTTTGATTGTGAATCATCCGACTTATAATCGAATCATCCAAGTTCAAAAGAATAATACCTACACGTACTCTTCGTCTTTTGTGACCCTTATTGAAGGAAAATAAAGTCGACTCGATAAAAACATTAAATATAAAAATTGTTAAGAATATTGCCTAGTTTCCAAAATATCTCGATTGAAATGAATCAAAATTTAAGAACTAGAGATATAGTCAAAACATCGTGTAACAATCAACTTTCCATGTAGCATCTTCTTCGTGGATTTGCACCACTTGACCCAATACTTGGTTGTTTATTTTCACTCATTCCAAGTGTAATAATTTCACCCTTGTTAGTACTGTAAAAGTTTGCTACATCTAATACTCATAGTAGAGTCAATCTCGGGAAACCCACATCAATTCTACACATTGGCACAATTGTAATATTATCGTATATATTTTCACGAGACTCATTTTTCCTTGAACCAATTGTAATGAGATAAAGATATGTCTCACAAGGGACCAGTCGGTGATCGTTTTCCTCTGGGCGTACGCTAGGTGTACATCTCCAACACCTGCGACTCCTTATCCACTCTACATTAGGTGTACCCCAGCTTACGCTGGGCATACTCACTTGGCCGCCACCTTGCATGCATGGGCTGAAATGCAAGCTTTTCCATTCAGGGACCAATTCTAACAACCACTTCAAAGTACTATAACTTCTTCGTTCTAAGTCCGTTTCCAACGAACTTTATATCCATGAAAAGGTGACAAGATGCCCTACACTCCTAGCAACACCCCAAGCCTTAAAACCTTTCGAATAAAACCTGGGACTCATAAAAGACCGAATCGTCAAATTACGCTTATACCCTTGGTCTCCGAAGACACAATCGAATACTTTCAAAACCGAGTGTTACAACTCTCCACCACTTAATTAGATTTTCCCCCGAAATCATTCCTTATCATTCCTCACACCAAATAACTAAGGCCTCATGGTCACAGTCCCGAGCATACCATCGCCTTTCCAAGGCAACCGAAACCAACCCTCGTTGGGTTCTAGAACCCTAAGATGAATAAATTCCTTGCAACCTGATCACATCTACTTCATCCTAATCCTGAAGTTCGAGATGGTCTATCTCCCTGACAATTTGCCCATGACGAATCATTATCGAACTGATTTCCCAAGAAATCAGTCTAGATAGAATACTTCTCACCCGCAACACCTTAAGGATTCCTAAAGAAAAAAATCACCGATGAACAACGACTACCAAATAACAAGTAATTCCACACACAAACCGCAAATCACTGAAGCAAAATCCTACACGAATTCCGATTCGGGTTCTAATCCAAATCTGAATTGTTACCCCGCTCCTAACCAGAGACCCTCGAATTGGTATTTGCATAATGCACCTCGACTTCCCATCCTCCCATACTCGACCGATTAATCAACACCCTTATCCGATTCCCTGAAACTACTAGTCTCGCACCCGATCCAACCACTAGGTTCTTATGAGATCCAATATCATGGATACCCAGTCGTAACCCTACTGAGACATGCATTATCCATCCACATGATCCTTTCTCTCAAGAGTTGACCCTCAGCTCAACAGTCTCTACTGGTTCCAACGTGGATTCCCATAACCACCCGGGCTCGCCCACGGATAACTGATCGGTCAATCACCTCTGGTCCTGATCCTCACTACATTGTGGCTCCCCCACAACCCTATGAACTAGCCTGTCCTATTCCAAATCATACGAAAGAATCTGTAAATGCTACGACACCCTCGCAGTCTTACAACACTTTTACTGCTAGTGAATGCTACGAATCCCCCGCAGCCTTACAACACTACACCCTAACTGACCAATAGTAAATGCTACAGCTCCCCCGTAGTCTTACCTCACTTTCACCCTTGCTTCTAACCTGGATACCTGGACGATTCTCCCCCACTTAGATTCAACTAAGTCCACTCGGCACACGAGAATTAAAGGATTCCTAATCCTCATTACCCTCTAACATTCACCTTGCTGACGAGCAGTACTTACCAAAGCTAGAACACCATGAATAACCCTGCCCAAATAGCACATTGACTAAAATCCAACTAAAATCCAGCTAACACTTCTTAAAAGCGACATCACCCACAGATCTTAGAGTCCAACGAACGGATAGTCTAACCAAAACCTCAACGACAACTCTCTCCTTCCCTGGCAATCCCCATGGCTCTTCCAAAACATAAATACTAAGGCTACTGAAAACTAGCTATATTCCCTTGTTCAAACCCTTGAACCAACCCCGAGAATGACTGGAGCAGGTACACTCACTGCTCTTCCCTGATCGTCCGACAATCGACCTCCTTGTTTTCCACACAACGAAAAAGTAGTGGGCTTGCTCCCTATGGCCAATCCCTGAAGACGTGGCCAATCCTGCTACACCCGTAGCAACCCAGATCACTAAATAGATTCGGACAACGACTTATATCAATCATGGAACATGTAGAATATGCTCCGTAAGACACATCTGCCTGAATATCCCTCAAAGATTCCTTGACATGATGAATGGCATCTGACAAACCTTACTAACCCAAAAAATAGCAGAAAAGTAACCCGAGATACAACTCATCCCAATTCCCCAAGCGATACAAATACCCGGTATCCATCGAAAATGGACGAAGATAGCATATCCATGAACATCTGAAGGGTTCCTGACCACCTCCTCCTGTGGTACCTCGACCACCCTGATAACATAATGTAGCACCTCAGTCTGATCCCAATGACAATCCAAACCCTTGGAACAAAACTTCATCGCGCTGTTTCTGCAAGCGTTGCATTGGATCCGACCCTACTAGCCTCTCAAGAGTTGATCCAAACTTGTAGGTCTCCGGTCGAGACCCACCAATAATTCGCCTGACCTGAACCTCTCTCATGAGGTACTCCTAATCAATCTTCCATCCTCGACTCTAAGATCTATATCATTCAGGGTCTTGCACCCTGATCTACTTGCTAGCTCAATCACCAAGACAATACTGCAATAGCTGGAGCAATCTCTGCTCTAAACCAGGCTACAAACTATCCTTGAGACTTGGTCTCCAAACCGAATGTGAAATAGATCGCACAATCAACCCTTACCGCCTAATACAAGAGATATGAGGCAAACTCAAAATCCTGGCAGTCCTTCCACTAACTGGCTCACCACCAGAGCTGGGACCAAACCCTGTCCCATCCCTGCATGCTCATCCTCATTCTGCAAAGCAACTATTCCCACGATCAAGGCATAACCAATAAATCTCCTTCCCATAAGCTTCTCAGATTCTCCAAGACTTTCACCGATTCGAGTATGGATCTTGTGCTTTCAGTAGTACGGGCCCAATACTACCTTCCACACCTATCCATAC
The DNA here is from genome assembly GCF_052625555.1 of Lactuca saligna. Lineage (NCBI taxonomy): Eukaryota > Viridiplantae > Streptophyta > Magnoliopsida > Asterales > Asteraceae > Lactuca > Lactuca saligna. Next base: position 81,948,399 of record NC_136421.1, read on the forward strand.
TTTCCTCAGCAATCCTCCTAAATCCTCTGAGTCACTTACTCCACCCATATACTAAATGCTTGATAAATAGCAAGACAATCTATATAGTAGCACCTGCCGCTAACCTCATCCTAGGCTTACCCTAGGGTAATCTCCGACCTGCAAAATATCATAGAATATTCGGTCCATATACCATAACCCCTGCTGACCACATCCACCCTTGCTATCAATTGCCTTATGCATGTAAATTATACACAGAACAGGATCTAATAGACTGTCGAATAATAGACTCTACCCTAAGACCACAGGAAATAAGGTTAAATCAGCTATTCTAAGGCTATAAGATCCTAACTGTATATAATTTTCAAAACATACACATTGCAGTTACAAATACCAGTTATCATTCTCATTCCAGTATGACATCCAATATCATCATGGCTACAAGCACCACATATCTGGCCAACCTATTGCTGACTGCTCAACACTAGCATGAAAATCTATCAGCTCATATAACATATACATGCATCTCCCCTAGCCCTAACTAGCATGCGATTCATAGGTTCATAATCAAATCATAATAGGTAATAGATGTGGGTATTGTGGGGAAACTTACTCGAGCTCGGCTGATTGCATGAACCACACCCTTTCTTGTCTTAGAAATTCTTTACTCAAAACATTTTTAAAAGCTTTACAAATCATCGGTCTGAGTTCAGACACACCCAAAAGTATGTCTGAATCCCTCAAACCAAGGCTTTGATACCAACTTGTAACGACCCAAAAATCAAAGGTAAAAATTTCATTTTTAATATAGCTAAAACATTGATACCATTTACTACGAAAATAAAGACTACTACGAAATAAAGACTACCCCACTCATCTGGAGTTGAAGACTTTGCGGTTTACAGTGATGCATATGGAGTCGGGTTGGGTTGTGTTCTGACCCAAAGAGAAAAGGTGATAGCATATGCATCTCGACAATTGAAAGAGCACGAAAAGAACTACCCCACTCATGATCTGGAGTTGGCAGTGATAGTATTTTCCTTAAAGATATGGAGGACCTACCTCTACGGCACAAAGTGTAAGCTTTTCACTGATCATAAGAGTCTCCAGTATCTCTTTAATCAAAAGGAGTTGAACATGAGGCAACGACGCTGGCTAGAACTACTTAAGGACTACGATTGTGAGATACTTTACCACCCAGGTAAAGCAAATGTTGTTGCTGATGCTCTCAGTCGGAAAGTTAACCTTGAAAGGAAAAGGCCAAGAGCGTTGAGAATTGAAGTCGTCTCGACGATTATGTAAAGTATCAGGAAAGCTCAAGAAGAAGCTTTAGAGAAGAATGACCGAAAGGAACAACGTTTGGGCAAAACGTTAATGTTTGAAACAAACAGTCGAGGACTGAAGGTATTCCAAGATCGGATTTGGGTACCTAATACGGGAGGAATAAGAGATCTTCTGGTGGAAGAAGCACACAAGATCATATACTCAATTCATCCCGGTAGCACTAAAATGTATAGGGACCTAAAACCCTACTACTGGTGGCCGATGATGAAGCTCGATGTTGCGAAGTATGTGGCCAAGTGCGTGACTTGTGCAAGAGTTAAGGCACAACATCAGAAACCATATGGGAGTTTAGAACCTTTACCTGTACCCATGGGTAAATGGGAAGACATCACCATGGATTTTGTGACAAAACTGCCCAGGACGAAGAACGGACACGACATAATTTGGGTAGTCGTGGATCGTTTCACCAAGAGTGCATACTTCATAGCCGCCAATGAGAAGTGGTCTATGGATAAGCTCGCAAATGCTTACGTGAAGGATATTGTAAGACTTCACGGTGTTCCTCTTATGATTGTATCAGATCGTGATAGTCATTTCACGTCGAGGTTTTGGAGGAGTCGACAAGAGGAGTTCGGTACAAAGTTGTGTTTGAGTACTGCTTACCATCCGCAAACTGATGGTTATAGCGAAAGAACGATTCAAACACTGGAAGATGTGCTAAGAGCATGTACCCTTGAGTTCCAAGGGAATTGGTACGAGCACTTACCTCTGGTAGAAATTTCCTACAACAACAGTTTCTACTCGAGCATCAAGATGGCACCTTATCAAGCCTTGTACGGACATAAGTATCGTACATCGTCTTGTTGGCTTGAAGCTGGAGAGAAGCAGTTTATGGGCCCCGAGATAGTCCATGAAACTACCGAGAAACTAAAGGTGATTAGGGAAAGGATGTTAGCAGCTGAGGATCGTCAGAAGAGCTATGTGTAACAGCCCGGAATTTCAGGTATTGCTTTAAAACTATTTTTGGGGCATTTTTGGAAGGGACTCGGCGAGTTGGAACCAGACTCGCCGAGTAGGACCACAGACTTGGTCGCGGGTTCGCGACTGGACTCGGCGAGTCGATGCTGTTCAGCAGAAACCCTAGCCGTTTGGTTTTGGATCGTATATAACGCCTTTTAGGCCGTCATTGTCCGTCTTTTGGCCGATTGAGAAGAACCTAAGCGTCTGTGGACATCTAGAGCAGGAGTGAAGGCTATTGGAACCTTGAAGAATTTGTTAGGCAAGAAGAGGAAGGGTTTTGGCCAAAGGAAGATCAAGGGGATCGAGTTCTGAGGTTTGGGGACACAGAGAGTATGTTTTTCAGGTAATACTTCGGATCATTCCTGTTATTTTGATGTGTACACGGATTTAGGGTTTATGAAACTCATTTGGTGATTAGATGCATTATTATGTTGTTACCCAAACGTTTATACCCCAGTAATAGGATGTTTAGAGGTCCAGAAAGTCCCATGATTGTGTATTTCGGGACCATACGTATTTCAGGAAGCAGTTGATCAACTGCATGGCATGGACTCACCGAGTCCAATGAACAGACTCGGCGAGTAGCTTGAAGATTCACTGGGACTCGCCGAGTTGTTCTTTAGACTCGGCGAGTGGAGTCGGGGTGACCCCGCGATTCTTCCACGTGGATCTCGTCGAGTCAAGGGGGATACTCGACGAGTAGAAAGGGAACATCAGGGAAAGTTGGAGAGGACGTCTCGACTCGTCGAGTCACCTTTGCACTCGATGAGTCCGGTCCAGTTGACCGTTGACCAGAGTTGACCTACATATAATTTCTTAGGGTCAGTTGTCTTGAATGATAAGAGTATTAATAAGGGTATATGGTATTATAGGGAGTCTGCAGATCGGCGGATCGAGTGCGAGTGATTTCAAGAGTTGATAGTTTCATCACCACGAGGTGAGTCTTCTCACTATACTGTACCCGGAAGGGTTTGACTGTGTGACCAGAAGGTCGGATATGATTTGTGTTATACGTGCTATAAATGGTAAGGTATTTGCTATGCGTGCTATGTATTTTATACGGGCCGGAAGCCAATATGTTATGTGACTGAAAGGTCGGATATGATATATGATATATGTGCTACATGTGTTAAGATTAATGTATAAATTGCTGTGTATGTTTATGGGCCGGAAGGCAATATGTTATGGGTCGGAAGACAATATGTTATGGGCCGGAAGGCAATATGTTATGGGCCGGAAGGCAATATGTTATGGGCCGGAAGGCGTTATGTTATGGGCCGGAAGGCAATATGTTATGGGCCGGAAGGCGATTATCTCAAGGCCTGGAAAGGCGTATATGCGTAAGTAGTATACTGGGGAACTCACTAAGCATTTATGCTTACAAGTTGTTATGTATGTGTTTCAGGTACTAGCGAGGACTGTGGGAAGGCGCCGGCATGATGCATACACACTGCTGCTATTTGAGATCTTGGGGATTTTATATATGTATTTGATATGAAACATGGAATAAATACTATTGGTTGAATGAAATCACTTTATTTTAAATGAAAATTTTATTTGAAAATTTGCGTTGTTACAATTGGTATCAGAGCCTTGGTTTGAGGGATTCGGGTGTACCTTCGGGTGTAACTGAACTCAAACCGAGGATTTGAGGAAAAATCTTTTAAAAATAATAAAGACATAAATTTTTATAAATGGTAAAGTGGTAAACAAGAACGGAGCAGTGTGTACGATCAGCCAGCGCCCGAACGGTAAAGATCCCCAGAATACCTTACAATGTTATGTTATGCACTGAATTATGAATTGTTATGCATGCTAGAAGACTAGGTATTCATGATAGGACTAGAATGGCCTGTTTTGTGATGCCTTAGTCTAGGGAGTTTGCTTATATGAGATATTCGATAGCGTGCAGGTAGATAGTGCATACTAGAGGTAGAGTACTCACTATTCGGGGTTTGGGGAGGAAGATTTGGGATGAATACTGACACGGTGTGGTCGGTAGTATTGGGCCCGTACTACCGAAGACACCGGGTCGATGGAAGACCCAAGTAAGAATCCCTGGATATCGGAGACTGAGTAGGGTTGCGTTATCGAGTACAATTGTACTTGATGGAGTCTCTGATAACTTTATGTCGTATTTCAGAGACATCATGGTTACCACACGTCATGGGGCGAGTTCGAGCAGTGTGAGCGACGAGGATATTCGTCAGATGATTCAGGAGGAGGTAGCTGTAGCGATCCGGGCTGAGATCCCGGAGATGTTTGGGTCTATTAAGACCACACTGATGGAGACGTTTGAGGAGCGGTACGCCGCACTGACTGAGGCTGCAGCCGCTGCCGCTACCGCAGCTGTGGCCGCTGCCAGGCCGCAAGGGGGCGATTCGTTGCTGTTCCGGGAATTCAGCAACACAAAACCCCCTGAGTTCGATGGGACGCAGGATCCGATTGCTGCGATGAGGTGGATCGCCGACATTGAGGGGTGCTTCTACACTTGCTCATGCCTGGAGCACCTGAGGGTACGGTTCGCCTTGAACCAGCTCCGTCTGGGAGCGAAGGATTGGTGGAAGTTCGTGACGGCGAACTTCACTCTGGCGGAGATTACAGCGGTGACATGGGAGAGGTTTACTGAGATGTTCAGGGATGAGTACGTTCCGCCAGTGGAGAGGGAACGATTGATTCAGGAGTTCTTGACCCTTAAGCAGGGTACTGATTCCGTTGCGGTGGTCACACGGAAGTTTCACGAGAGGGCGATGTTCTGCCCCGAGCTGGGGTCTACAGAGCAGTCACGGATGAGCCGGTATTTAGGTGTTTTGAGGAGGGATATCCGGGAGTTTGTGTCAAACTCCACCTATCGTACTTTCACTGAGCTTCAGGCGAATGCCAGGAAGCGCGAGATCGAGTTAGAGACCCAGGCCAGGGAGGAGGCCGAGTCTCGGCAGGTGGACCGACGGCCGGCTCAGTCTCAGCCGGCAGCCAAGCGGATCAAGTCCGCTGATTCGAGGATGGGAGGTCAGAAGGGCCGCACTTGCGGGAAGTGCGGCAAAAGTCATGAGGGGGTGTGCCGAGCTGGTGGTTGCTACAAGTGTGGCAAGGAAGGACACATTGCCAGGGATTGTCCTAAGGGGTTCATGGTTTGCTTTCACTGCAACCAGACAGGCCATCGGAAGGTCGAGTGCCCGCAGCTTTGTCAGGGATCTACACCTACTACCAGGACTACTGAAACCCGACCGGCAAAGGTCGAGGCCCCGAGGGCTCGCGGGAGAGCCTTTCAGCTGACTGCGGAGGAGGTCCGCGCTGCGCCCGATGTTGTGGCAGGTATGCTGTAATTCACGTATTTACTTTAAAGTCGAAATGTTATGCTTATGTTAATGTATGTGTAGGTACTTTTCTTGTGAACTCTATGCCTGCTCTAGTGTTATTTGATTCGGGTGCGAGTAGATCCTTTGTATCTTTAGCTTTTAGTCAGCATATCAGCATTAGTCGTGAGCCGTTAAGTCGGCCTCTGAGCGTTTCTATAGCGGCCGAGAGGGTGGTTTGTGCCATGGAGGTTCTTCGAGGATGCGTACTAGAGATTTTTGGGGTTGCGTTTCCGATTGACCTAATTCCTATTGCGATGGGGGATGTCTGTGTCATCGTGGGCATGGACTGGTTGAGCCGATTCAGCGTTGTCATCGACTGTGAGCGCCAGCTGGTGACTATACGAGACCCTAGTGGGGGAGTTCTTACGGTATACGGCGAGGGTACCCGTTCAGGATCAACTTTTTGTTCGGCCGCTAGGGCGAGGCAATGCCTACAGCAGGGATGTAGATGTTTTGTGGCGTATGTGATGGATACGCGGGAGGCTTCCGAGAGACCGAGGACAGTGGAGGAGGTTCCAGTGGTGCGCGAGTTTCCAGATGTTTTTCCTGAGGAGTTGCCGGGAGTACCTCCTGCGAGGCAAGTAGAGTTTGGTATCGATCTGATTCCGGGGGTTGCGCCTATTGCGAAGGTGCCTTATCGTCTTGCACCTCCAGATATGCAAGAGTTGTCCTCGCAACTCCAGGAGTTGCTGGGGAAGGGATTTATTCGGCCGAGTAGCTCGCCGTGGGGAGCACCGATTCTGTTCGTCAAGAAGAAGGATGGTTCACACCGGATGTGCATTGACTACCGGGAGTTAAACAAGGTGACGGTCAAGAACCGCTATCCGTTACCGAGGATCGATGATTTATTCGATCAGTTGCAAGGGGCATCTTGGTTTTCCAAGATCGATCTGAGATCAGGGTACCATCAGGTAAGAGTGCGGGATGAGGACGTCCAGAAGACAGCATTTAGGACGCGATATGGGCATTATGAGTTCGTGGTGATGCCTTTCGGGCTCACCAATGCCCCGGCAGTGTTCATGGACCTCATGAACAGGGTATGCAGGCCGATGCTGGATCGGTCTGTGATTGTATTTATCGACGACATCCTGGTGTATTCGCGATCTAGAGAGCAGCATGATGGACATTTAAGGGAGGTCCTTGGGGTACTGAGGTCAGAGAAGCTCTATGCAAAATTCTCCAAATGTGACTTCTGGTTGTGGGAGGTCCAATTTCTTGGACATGTTGTTAATCAGGCAGGGATATTGGTCGATCCGGCCAAGGTCGCGGCAGTGATGAGTTGGGAGGTACCGAAGTCACCTTCCGAGATCAGGAGTTTCCTTGGGTTGGCGGGGTACTATCGGAGGTTTATTAGAGACTTCTCCAAGATCTCAGTACCGCTCACCAGACTGACCCGGAAGGGTGTTGCATTCTCATGGGGACCCGAGCAACAAACTTCTTTCGAGACACTTCGCCAGAGATTGTGCGAAGCCCCGGTATTAGCTCTCCCGGAATGGATGGAAGATTTTGTCGTATATTGCGACGCATCGATTTCAGGACTGGGTGCAGTGTTGATGCAGAGAGGTCATGTGATAGCTTATGCATCGAGGCAGCTAAAGCCTCACGAGGCGAGATATCCCATGCATGACTTAGAGTTGGGGGCAGTAGTGTTCGCTCTCAAGATTTGGCGTCACTACCTGTACGGGGTTCGTTGTACTATATACACGGACCATAAGAGTTTGAAGTATTTGATGGATCAACCCAACCTAAAAATGCATCAGAGGAGATGGTTGGACGTGGTTAAGGATTATGACTGTGAGATCCTATACCACCCAGGCAAGGCTAACGTGGTAGCCGATGCATTGAGTCGTAGGGCGGAGAGCACTCCACTGCGAGATGTATGTCTGAGACTGACGGTGATGTCTCCAGTATTAGATGCTATTCGTGGGGCACGGGCCGAGGTTGTGAGATCCGAGATGCAGAAGAAAGAGCGGGTCGTTGGGTTAATTTCAGAGTTCGTTAAGGATGGATGAGGACTTCTGACGTTTCAGGGTCGGATTTGGGTACCATTCGTGGGCGGTACGCGTGCTACTTTGATGGAGGAGGCTCATAGATCGAAATTCTCGATCCATCCCGGTGCTACGAAGATGTATTTGGACTTGAGGAAGGAATATTGGTGGCCTTGTATGAAGAGAGACATCGCATGGTTCGTTGAGAGGTGTTTGACCTGCCGTAGGGTTAAGGCCGAGCACCAGAGACCGCATGGTAAGTTGCAGCCCTTGGAGATTCCTGAGTGGAAGTGGGAACAGATTACTATGGATTTCATCACCAAATTGCAGAGAACTGCCAGGGGAGTCGATGCAATTTGGGTGATTGTGGATAGATTGACGAAGAGTGCACACTTCCTTGCCATTAGCGAGAGTTCATCAGTGGAGAAGTTGGCGGAGTTATACGTGAGAGAGGTAGCATCTCGGCATGGAGTGCCGATCTCGATTGTTTTAGACCGTAATGTACGCTTCACTTCCAGGTTCTGGAAGAAATTCCATGAGGAGCTGGGTACTAAACTGCATTTTAGTACCGCATACCATCCCCAGACAGACGGTCAGAACGAGCGGACGATTCAGACATTGGAAGACATGCTTAGAGCGTGTGTGTTAGACTTCGGGGGTAGCTAGGATGCGCATTTGCCTTTGGCTGAGTTTTCCTACAACAACAGCCATCATTCGAGCATTGGTATGCCACCTTTTGAGTTGTTGTATGGTAGGAGGTGTCGGACCCCCATTTGCTGGGGAGAGGTGGGACAGAGAGTGATGGGCAGTACAGAGATCGTACTCCAGACGACAGAACAGATTCAGCAGGTTAGACAGAGGTTATTGACCGCCCAGAGCCGACAGAAGAGTTATGCGGACAGACGACGGTCCGAGCTTGAATTTCAGGTTGGCGACTTCGTCCTCTTGAAGGTTTCTCCTTGGAAAGGAGTGATCCGGTTCAGGAAGAGGGGCAAGTTGGGGCCCCGGTTCATAGGTCCATTTCGTGTGATTGCAAGGGTAGGCCGGGTAGCTTATCGGTTGGAGTTGCCAGTAGAGTTGGGACAGATCCACAATACCTTTCACGTATCGCAGTTGAGGAAGTGTATAGCCAATGAATCGGCGGTGCTTCCACTAGAGGATATTCAGGTGTATGCGAGCCTGAATTACGCCGAGAGACCAGTAGCTATCAGGTATCGGAAGATCAAGGTTCTGAGGAACAAGGAGGTACCTCTGGTGTTGGTTCAGTGGCAACACCGGAAAGGATCGGAGATGACTTGGGAGCCGGAGCGTGAGATGCGGGAGCAACATCCGGAGTTATTTGCAGGGTGAGACTTCGAGGGCGCAGTCTAGTCCTAGTGGGGGAGAGTTGTAACAGCCCGGAATTTCAGGTATTGCTTTAAAATTATTTTTGGGGCATTTTTAGAAGGGACTCGGCGAGTTGGAACCAGACTCGCCGAGTAGGACCACAGACTTGGTCGCGGGTTCGCGACTGGACTCGACGAGTCTAGATATGGACTCGGCGAGTCGACGCTGTTCAGCAGAAACCCTATCCGTTTGGTTTTGGATCGTATATAACGCCTTTTAGGCCGTCATTGTCCGTCTTTTGGCCGATTGAGAAGAACCTAAGCATCTGTGGACATCTAGAGCAGGAGTGAAGGCTATTGGAACCTTGAACAATTTGTTAGGCAAGAAGAGGAAGGGTTTTGGCCAAAGGAAGATCAAGGGGATCGAGTTCTGAGGTTTGGGGACACAGAGAGTACGTTTTTCAGGTAATACTTTGGATCATTCCTGTTATTTTGATGTGTACACGGATTTAGGGTTTATGAAACCCATTTGGTGATTAGATGGATTATTATGTTGTTACCCAAACGTTTATACCCCAGTAATAGGATGTTTAGAGGTCCAGAAAGTCCCATGATTGTGTATTTCGGGACCATACGTATTTCAGGAAGCAGTTGATCGACTGCATGGCATGGACTCGCCGAGTCCAATGAACAGACTCGGCGAGTAGCTTGAAGATTCACTGGGACTCGCCGAGTTGTTCTTCAGACTCGGCGAGTGGAGTCGGGGTGGCCCCGTGATTCTTCCACGTGGATCTCGTCGAGTCAAGGGGGATACTCGACGAGTAGAAAGGGAACGTCAGGGAAAGTTGGAGAGGACGTCTCGACTCGTCGAGTCACCTTTGCACTCGACGAGTCCGGTCCAGTTGACCGTTGACCAGAGTTGACCTGCATATAATTTCTTAGGGTCAGTTGTCTTGAATGATAAGAGTATTAATAAGGGTATATGGTATTCTAGGGAGTCTGCAGATCGGCGGATCGAGTGCGAGTGATTTCAAGAGTTGATAGTTTCATCACCACGAGGTGAGTCTTCTCACTATACTGTACCCGGAAGGGTTTGACTGTGTGACCGGAAGGTCGGATATGATTTGTGTTATACGTGCTATAAATGGTAAGGTATTTGCTATGCGTGCTATGTATGTTTATACGGGCCGGAAGCCAATATGTTATGTGACTGAAAGGTCGGATATGATATATGATATATGTGCTACATGTGTTAAGATTAATGTATAAATTGCTGTGTATGTTTATGGGCCGGAAGGCAATATGTTATGGGCCGGAAGGCAATATGTTATGGGCCGGAAGGCGTTATGTTATGGGCCGGAAGGCAATATGTTATGGGCCGGAAGGCGATTATTTCAAAGCCTGGAAAGGCGTATATGCGTAAGTAGTATACTGGGGAACTCACTAAGCATTTATGCTTACAAGTTGTTATGTATGTGTTTCAGGTACTAGCGAGGACCGTGGGAAGGCGCCGGCATGATGCATACACACTGCTGCTATTTGAGATCTTGGGGATTTTATATATGTATTTGATATGAAACATGGAATAAATACTATTGGTTGAATGAAATCACTTTATTTTAAATGAAAATTTTATTTGAAAATTTGCGTTGTTACACTATGCTGACAAGAAAAGATGACCGATGACCTTCGAAGTTGGGGATTTGGTTCTTCTTAAAGTCTCACCGTGGAAGGGACTTATACAATTCGGGAAACGAGGAAAGTTGAGTCCAAGGTTTATTGGACCATTCAAAGTTCTTCAGAAGATTGGGAACCAAGCTTACAAGATGGAATTGCCCAAAGAACTCGATGGTACATAACACCTTCCATGTGTGTTATCTGAGGAAATACATGGGAGAAGTTCCCGACATAATTCCAATCTCAGAGTTAAGGATGGACGAGAATAAAAGGCTGATCGAAGAGCCTGAGGCAATTGCTGACAGTAAGACTAAGAAGTTACGACGCAAGATGGTCGACTTAGTGCTAGTCTGATGGAAATATTCGAATGGGCCGAATCTCACTTGGGAAACAGAGGATGACATGATGAGTCGCTATCCACATCTGTTTGTTGATGCAAGATTCCGGGACGGAATCATCCTAAGGGAGAGAGAATTGTAACGCCCGGGTTTCAGGGCTAAGCATTTTTTACAATGTAATAGTCTACATCAATTATTGTAACTCTTTTTGAAGTAATAAAGATGCAATATTTGAGTATTATGTGAATTATGTGTATTTATGTGCTTATTATTTAATTATAAATGTATAATTAATAAAGAATAAAAATAAGCATCAAAAATAAAGTATGAGATAAGCCCGATATCTTTATATAAAGTTGTAGTAGTCGAAAGAAGGATTCCGGGGATATAAAGAACGCCAAAATCCGAGTTATAACGAAGAAGTTATGACCCGTTGAAGTTTCGCAACGGAACCGACACGATACCGGGAAGCGTAAATAGTGAATTTACGATAAAGCGAGATTTAGCCTTAGCGATATAAACGAAAGTCGTAGAATATGTTAAACTAAGAGCGTCGATAGAAATAACACCCAAATCTGACTTCGTATGAGGAAGTTATGATTTTTCGAAGTTTCGGATTAGCAGTGTACAACCCGAAATTTGAATATTAGATCGAGCGGTTTTTAGTCGACACGACCTAAACGAGAAACGAAGATCTCGTTAAGCGTAGAGTAATGAGAAAAATATGGGCAAAAACAGACGTCGGATGAAGAAGTTATGAATTTTTAACGGACCAATTTGTCCTGGCCTGTTAATAATATAACTTTATAATAGATTCCAAATTAGCTAACGGAGTCTAATCGAAAGTTGTAGAGTACGTTCCCACGTTCACGTGGATATAAAGAACGTCAAATACGGAGCTCGTACGCGAAAGTTACGAATTTTTAAGGTTGAGTGTGCAAATTGCGAAATCTGATGCGAAATAGATGACGTGGCCTCATCGCAGCCGTCCATCGCCGATCGTAGAGCACCCTTCTGATCAGCACCACATCGCATCACCTTCACCCTACGCCCCGCATACGAGATCTGGAATGTCCCGCATTCCCTCGGTCCTTATCCTCTTCCAAAGTGCGAGACAGCTGGACGCAGCTAGACCTTATCCGAAGCTACGCCCAGCGTAGCTATGCCGAACGCCCAGCGTAATCCGAGAGGCTTCTCCCTATAAATAGCTGCGAGGGTTGCCTCCATTTTCACACCATTTCTCATTCTCTCTCTAAAATCTTTCTCTCTCTAAGGGTTTTAACCCTCCCTAAGCCTAGGTGAACCCCTAGCACCCTAAGGAAGCCCCGAGGCTCCCGGAATCCCGGAAAAAAAAAAAGGTCTTTCGGTTTCGAAACACTGCTCCAAATAAAGTGAGCTACGCTTAAGCAAATTTTAATATAGCTTTCAAAAAATTATAGTAATGTTATTAGGTCTTTAAAATAATTATTTGGGCTATTATTATGAGTTATATTGAGTGTTATTTAACGCTTATAATAATAATAATAATAATAATAATAATAATAATAATAATAATAATAATAATAACAATAATAATAATAGCTAGACTATTAATTAGTCGCGGAATCGTTAGACTAAACCCTAGTGGTATTGGTACTAGGTTTTATCGAAGAAAAAATTGTTTTGAGAGTATCGAAGCGCTGTCTGAGTGCTGAGTCACCACCTTTCAAGTAAGTGCATAGTTACTTTCAGCTTACACATAGATATGAAGTATTTTATATAAATTACATGTTGTGTGTGCATATTATCTGTATACTTTCTATCTATGCTGGATGAACAATTTTATACATGTTTTAAATGATTTAAACTGCATATGTATTTTATATCTACAAAATATGTTGGGTAAAACATAGGTAGATGTAATAGTTGATGTGTGACAAAATAAAATAATGAGAGGCCTCGTTATAGATGTTATTGATGATCCAGTCATCTAGCGGAGTATATATGAAGACCACGGACTATTCTAGACAGTCCAGTGGAACACTACCAGGCTCGCAACATGTAGGTGTTTATTTGAACTGTGTGTTTAGTTGAACTGTGTGCTCACCAGGTGTACTCCATCCCCTACATGGTTGCTTTAAGGACATTTATTGTTGAGGAATCCCCTTAGCAGTAGTGTCCATCCCAATGATAGTCCTTAGACTACGTCCCTTGTGTTAGATGTTTTAGGGACGTAAAGTGAGGATAATTGGGAACGGGTAATCAGCTTTGTTTGGTTTGATAAATCTAATAACTTATTTATTGTGGGTTGAAAACCCTATGTGCTCACCAAGCTCCCAAGCCTGACCCACTCAGTTTCTTGTATTACAGGTAGTAGCGCATGAGCATAGATGTGATGTCTTGGGATGAGAGATTAATGGATTTTAGGCCTATAAATACGGAATAATGTAGTAAGGCCTATGTTGTATTGTTTATGCTTATGATCTGTATCGAACATGACATCCCGAGTCTTTTTAACGAAATACATTTCTACGGAAATGCTTTTGATAAATCTTTATCATATTTTGTTTTGGGACAAATTCCGCAACACTTTTATTTAAAATATTACTCTGATTTTTAAACAAAGCATAAACAAAATCGGTCTTTTCTGGCCGTGAAAATGGGGATGTCACATGAATGCTCGAAATTAGTCGGAGGTTCGTGCATGGTTTTTCGTCGTAGATAATTATGGTTTCATCATTCAGTAGTTTAAGACGAATAGCTTTTTTGAAACATAGGATGTCTGCGTGATGGAGACTCAACCAATCCATGCCAATAATAACATCAAAATTTTTAATGGAGACAGGCATGAGGTTGATTTGAAATGAATAATTATCTAAGTGGAGGGTACATCTTATGTATATATTATTTGTACTTTCAGTCTTTCCATTAGCCCTTTCTACTACGAATGTTTCTTTTAGTACCTGAGGTGGTTGGTTAAGTAAATGTTCAAATTTTTGATTTACGAAACTCTTCTCCGCTCCACTATCAATTAATATGCATGCTTATGAGTTATTGAGAAGAAACGTACCCCTGACCACCTTAGGGTCTGTCACGGCCTCCTCCTGACCGATTTCGAGTAATCTTCTTGTTCCACTAGTATTCCTTTCCTTTGGGCAGTTCCTTTTATAATGTACGATTTCACAACAGCTATAGCAAGCTTGGCTTACTCCTTCAGCAGGTACTTTGGTAATAGGTTGAGTTGGTGCTTACAAAAGCAGGTAGTATGCCCCTTCTTCTTATAATTTCGACAGTACATCTCTTTACTGTAACAGCCCGAAATCCAGGTATTCTTCTGTTGGCCTTGCATCTTGATTAAGTTAATGATTTAGGGTTTTCATGGTAGGCGAGTACGCTGGGCGTACAAGGTGTACGATGCGCGTACTCGCGCGCCTCATTTGGACGCGTTCCCCCTCAGTTACACGGGGCGTACCCAAGGTTACGTCCGGCGTAACTCATTCAGACCCAAACCCTAATTTCCTTTGTTGAGGCTATAAAGGGAATGTGTAGCTGGACTTCTCAGCCACCACCCCTCAGAGTGAAACCCTAAATAGTGTGTGCCATCGTCCTTAAGCCTTTGTGTGTGCATTCTAAGCTTGGTGGTGCCATTTTAAGGTTGCAAATGAAAAGAAGAGCTTGTTGGAGAGGCTAGAAGTGGTGCTCAAGTGTAGATCTGAGCTTTGCAAGGGTTAAAGCTTCAAATTCAGGTAAAAAGTTCGGATCTTGACACTTGGTTCTTGTTGTATGCTTTAGATGTCATTTTCTAGGGTTTAAGTCCCAAAGGTGGAGACTTTTGTGCAAATGGCCTCCATAAGCTTAGATGCTTCATGTTTCTGATCTATTAGAGTTGTAGACTCATAAAAATGGCATCTTGGACGTGGGTATTGCACCATGCATGAGATCTAGGTCCTTGAGTTTGAATAAAAGGTTGTTATGTGATGTTGGAGCCTTTACAGCCATGCCAAAGCTTAAAGGTCTCGACTTTATGGGTTTAGACACACTAAAGGAGTCCGATCTGGAAGTTGGAATAATGACTTAACTGATTAAGACCAGAAATGGAGGGTGGCTGATTCTGGTGGTTACGCAGGGCGTAACTTCCAGTACGCACCGCGTACTGGGTGGAGACCCCGATCCAGGGGGAGTTGGCGATGTACGCCCCGCGTACATCTAGCAGTACGCCCCGCGTACTCTCATGGTTGACTTTTGTTGACTTTTAGGGTTTTGGTCAACATGAGGACTTTAGGTCAAGGAAGGATAAAATGGTCTTTTACCCTTTCAGGAAGGATGATAAGGGGTAAAGTTTTAGTAGTGAAAGTCTTTGTGTATTAAATGATATTTTTATGCTTAGGCGAGGTTGAGCCGTCGTTGGATTCGGTGATAGCGAGGACAGGAGATCTTAGACTTTCCACGAGGTGAGTCTTCTCACTATACTGTACCCGGAAAGGTTTGACTGTGTGACCTGAAAGGTCGAATATAATATGAGATATATGCATTATGTGTGATAAGTTAATCGTTATATGTGCCATGTATGATATGCTTGATATGGGCCGGAAGGCATTATGTTATGGGCTGGAAGGCGAATATGTTATGGGCCGGAAGGCGTTGTAATATGGACCATAAGGTTGACGTGGGTAGGACCGGAAGGTTTACCCAGTCGGGACGGAAGTCCCCTGAGACACATGGGCTGGAAGGTCAGGGCCTGGAAAGGCGTATGTGCGTAGGTTGTATTTTGGGGAACTCAATAAGCAATTATGCTTACAGTTGTTGTGTTATGTGTTTCAGGTACTAGTGAGGACCGTGGGAAGGTGCTGGCGTGATCGTACACATTATCGGGAAAAACTATTTTATGATCTTGTGATGTATTCGGTTGTGACAATATTGTTTACAGTTGAATTTGAAATATTAACCGATGTTTTTGATGTTTGCAAAAATGAAAATTTTGGTTTTAAAATTTACGTCGTTACATTTACAATCTCCTATATGATGGAAATTGCACTTATTACATCTTGGTAGTGTTCCAACATAGCGACTTGGAAACACTGGGGTAGTAGAGACAGTGGTAGGAATGGTTGCAGGAATAACAGCTGGAATGGTGGTTGCATTAACTGTCATCATTTGTTGTTTCTTCGAGGGTGCCTGATATGATTTCCCTTTTCCTTTATTCCAAAAACTATCCTTGTTGTCTTCATCTTTAGATGGTTCGGGGTTCGTTACTTGACATTTTCCATGATCAATGAGAGTTTGTGCCAGATGTTTGGCACTATCGAAAGTGAGAGGTTTTGCAGCTAAAACATTTCCTTGAGTTGGGGGAGTTAATCCCCAAATGTATCTCTCAACTTTCTTACTTTCCGGAGTAACCATACCTGGACACAAAAGGGCTAAATCACTAAATCTAGCAGTGTAACCGATGATGTCAGAGTCCTTCATCTTTAGATTCCATAATTCTTGCTCCAGTTTCTGTAATTCGCCTCTCCGACAATACTCGGCTAACATTTTCACTTTTAATTCTTCCCAACTCATAGTGTTTGCCACCGGAAGAGATAAAGATTTGACGTAGCCATTCCACCATGAAAGGTCTCTATCCGCAAAGGTACATGCAGCGTACTTCACTTTATTGGCTTCAGGACAAGCACATATTTCAAATACTGATTATGTCTTCTCGAACCAGCGCGACAAAACAATGACACCTCCCATGCCATCAAAGGACTTTGGTTTTGCATTAGTAAAACTTTATAAGTAGATTCTCTTGGTTGCCCATTGTTATTTCCAGGATTAGGAGGATTGTTACCACCATTTGTATTTAATTGTGCTATAACTGCTGCTACAGCTGGTGCTACTGCTACCTGAAATGTTGCAACATCAAATTGAGCTGGTGGTGGTGGTGGATTATGTCAAGGCATCTTTTAACTATAATAAAATAAAGGATAATAAGTTATTCAATTTCAATTTAATTCATAAAATATTGATGTAAATAAATTGTGAGAACAAGATGGCAATATGAAATATTTGTCACTTTATTTATTTATATCATACATAAACTTTGACTTGTTACAAACTATTTTACATAAAAGAAATTTTTACATACATATTTAAAAACTTAATTAAAGTAAAACTTAGTAGTGAAAACACTATTTGCGGTGTGGGTTACGTCGGTTACTAGGCCCGCTTCGTCTTGTGACTTCCAGCGCTTTTCTTACGCCACTTGATACTCTCTCAATTGTCTTATTTCTTCTTGAGCATCATCAACTTGTCTTTGAAGGGCTATAGTGTGTTGATCAGTGTCTTCTTGCATCTCATCAAGTCATAAGATATCCGCAGTATTGACTTGTGCGGTGGTATTTACTTCAAGAATCCGATTTATCGAGATTCTAGCTTGATCAGTTTGGTGATTTATTCGGCGTATGATAATTGGAAGGGCTTTATCAGTTGTACCTCCATCCGTGAGGTTGTAATATTCACTGGTTAGTACATAAGGAGGGCGTATACCTTCCTGTCTGCACCAATGGTTTATATGTTGACCCCAGTCTGATATGGTTCGAGCATTACCTTGTCTTAAATGGCGTTGTCCCGGATTAATAACTTGGGGATTTGTATCAGTACCACTTGATTCACTATCAGTGGCTTCCATAGGTTCTTCCTCTGAATCACTTCCATTGTCGTGATCAGGGATATAGGGGTCCCTAGGGTAGTTTCCAGCCATGTTATCTGAACGAGATGTATAGGTGAGAAAATATATTAAATATTTAGATGTATTGTTTTATAGTATTCCAAAATACTCCTATAGTATTCCAATCTTTATGTTTAGATCTAAAATCTTCTAAACATGTATAGTTGGTAAGTTTTAGACATGTCACAATACTATAATCACTCCCAAACACATGTTGGTCATATCTTGAATTAATATAGTTGATCAGGCTATATTAATCCTAGATATGATTACATAATTTGCTTAGGTTGACTATAATATTTAACATTCAAATACTTTTAAGTTCTGTGATACTATATTTATAGATATTAGTATTAGTATACTTCTTATAAAAATATTCAAATTTTTGAAAGGGATATTTGTAGTCAGAGCTTTTAGCCCCTAATGTATTTATAGTTGTATATCTTTTATGGGTTGATATATTAGTTCACTATAAACAATGCTCTGATACCAATCTGTCACACCCCCAAAACTGAACGGCAGAAATATTCAGGGGTGGAGGACTTCATTTGTAGTATCACAACAATGCATAATAGAAACAAAATTACAACATTTATTACATAAGATTTTAAGTTTACAAATGTGTTTCAAAAAGTATAATTTACAAACATAAATATAAAGAAACTTGGTCTTCCTTTAAACGTGTTGGTACCTGTTTACTACTTTCCTGAATATACAATTAGTTTTGAAAGGAGTGTCAACAATTAAGTTGGTGAGTTCATAAGTATGTTATATAAATAACTTGTTGTTTGTTCTATGAAATATGTATTTGTTCTTCCAGAAAATCCTATATTTTCTTTTGTATATACATTTGTTTTCAGAAGTAGTATAGTCTTAACCTTCCATAAGACTTTGAAAAATAAGTTAACTCAGAAATTGTATAGTATTATATACCTATACTTGTAATAAAACTTGTGAAATAGTATTATAGTTTTAATATATTAAAACTATATGAAGTTGTTACTTATTCTTATACCAAACTTATTTATCAATTTCAAAGTTGTGAGTTGTCATAACCATACTTGATGACCTAAGCCTCGCCTGAAACACAACGTTCTTCAGGTGTTGTAATACGGTACGACAATTGTCATCCCAAGCCTGCCGGCTTGATTGTAGCTCACAGTCGAGATATGGGATTGTCAATCCCATATAGATCTATATACAAGTGTCACGCTCTCCCTCAAGGAGACTCTGGTTATAACTTTCAGGGCTTTTGTTTTATAGTTGAATAAGTACTTGAAGTGTGTCTCACAAATACCTTATTGATAATTATGTGTAAAATATTGAAAAGTATCCCTGAAATAGTCATATCATAACTATATTATAAATTATATTTAATATAATTTATATATCTGATTTCATCAAAAACTTTGATTATGTAGTAAACGTATGTAGTTCCATAAAGTATATTAACAAATTTGTATGAATCATCAATTATACCTATTATACTTTATATGTTTATTGTAGCAAATAGTTCCAAATGAGTGTAATAGTTTATTTACAATAATACTAAAACAAAAGAATGAGTTTTATCGTTTACATGAAAATTCCTTGTATTTTACTTGTATTCCCCCCCCCCCCCTCCCCTAAAACATTATAAAAATAGTGAAAACATAGGAGTATAAACTCACTTGATAGATGGTTAATTGGACAGAGTTTTGATAGGAGAGAGGTTACTTCTCGGGAATCTCGGGGCTTCGGGGCTTGCTCGGGGTCTAAGGTATGCTTCGGGGGCTTTAAGGGTTGTTGGTGAAGTGTTGGAAGTGAAAGGAGTGAAAAATATGAAGTTTTGGTGAAAAAGTGGCTAAAATCCGAGATGTCTCGTAGCCTTTATATAGGCGCGAGGGTTCGGTCCGAAGGGGAGTCACTAGACACTAGGGATGAGATTTAGAACCGGAATCGGACCAGAACCAGAACCGTTAGAACCGAAATATATAGAACCGGTTTCGGTTTCAGGTTTAAAATTTGGTTTTATCTGGGTTCCGGGTAATCCGGGTTTGGGTCCATCGGGTCCAGGTAAACCGGGTCTAAAAACCGAAACCGATGTTTGGAACCGGAACCACTTTTAGCGTCGGAACCGGTTTTTATGAAACGTTTAAAAGATGCATATCTCATCCTTTTCAACTCCGATTGACATGCGTTTTTTTCCAACATGTATTTTAGAGTTTGTACATGATTTTAGACTATAAATTTAGCATTTTTGGTATTATATTCATTGACTTACCGTCCTCCAAAGTCGAGATATCAAAGCTGAAAGTTTTTAGTTTTTCAGTTTTTTTGTATTCGGTGAAAGTTTTAAAACATGCATATCTAATTCGTTTGAAGTCAGATTGATATGTGGGTTTTTCCAACTTGTAGTTTACAGTTTGTACATGAGTTTATACTATAATTTTGTCATTTTTGGCTTAACATCCAATGATTTACAGCCTTCCGAAGTCGGGATATCAAAAATGAAAATTTTCAACTTTTCAACTATTTCTTTTTGTACTTTGTATTATGTGAAAATGTTAACACATGAAAATCTCATTTGTTTAAAGTCGGATTGACATGCGGTTATTTCCAGAGTGTATTTTAGATTTTGTACATGATTTTAGACTATAATTTTGTTAATTTTGGTTTCATATTCAATGAGTTACAGTCACCCAAAGTTGGGATGTACATATGAAAATTTTCAAAGTTCAACCCACTAAGTAGTAAGTAATTACCAAAAAATTCCAGGTTTTCCAGTTCTAAATCCACTTTATCCGGTTCCAACCTACCCACTTTGATGTTTCTAGGTTTTCCAGTTCTAGACCCACTTTACCCGGAACCGAATCGGAATCGGTTCCTATATACCGGTCCGGTTTCCGGTTCTACAAAATCCCGTTAACTGGTTCTGGGTTTTCCGGGTTTGGGTCCATCCGGTCCCAGTTTGGACCCACTTTCATCCCTACCAGACACGCGGCATCAATAGCGAAGGCCACGTGCGAAGTCGGAAGTAGCGCGTCCGAGGCTCAAATTGGACCAGAGTTCGGTCCAATGGGATGGGGGCACATGCGAGGCGGAGCGAGGGACGGAAAGCCACGTGGCTCGGCTCGCAGGATGCCACCGGTGCGAGGCGCGTCGGCTTCTGATTGGGCCTCAGTTTCGGACGAATCAGCATGCGACACGGTGCGGACACGGGAAGGCTGCTGATGTGAGATGACGTGGCCCGGGTTCAGTTCATGCGAAATTATCCGAATTTTTACTATTTTTCTTTATTTTTGAGCCAAAAACTTGTAAAATTCATAACTTTTGCATACGAACTCCGTTTTTTGTCAGATTTGTCATGGATCTTCAATTGGTCATAACTTCTTTGTTATAACTCGGTTTTAGGAATTCTTTATATTTTTGGAATCCTTGTTAAAATCTCTATGACTTTGTTCATCCCAATTGAGATTATTTAACACTTTAATTTTGAGGGTCAATTATGTAATTATACACAATATGATAAAATTTCTCTTTGTTATTTCAAAAAGAACGACAAATTACACTATTACATAGGTTTGAAATAACGATTTGTTACACTCATAAACACTAGCCCACTTCTTTTGAGCAATGCTCATTTTATGCATCTCTCCGAATCCATCCTCATAAATCTTTCTAACCTCAATGTATTTTTGTAAAGCTACCCAAGCATACATACTCTAGAGATTACAAATTTCGATACCACAATGGAGTTCTTGGAATTCTTCACTTCTTTGATATTTGATCTTTAATTTCTTTGAATTCATCACTTTTTTGTGTACTTTTTGTATCTTCAACTTTTGATTCTTCAGAACTTTGATCTTTTGATTTTCACTTGATTGCTCCAAAATTGTTCAACTTTTCTTGTAATTCTCTTTTTTTTACATGTAACTCACTTTTTTCACTCAAAACCTACATGCTTAAACAGGGGTGCTTAACTTCAACCTTTATTGGTTAAGGTATTAGCCTAAGTGCAATGGCTACATAAGCTTCCCTGGATACATTTCTAGTACACGATGCTAAACATATTGCGATCCTCAAAACTAAGCGAGGTTGTGTTTTTGTTCCATGATTTCACTAGAATAAAGGGGACCACAAATGCATTATACCGTATATTAGCTCAACTAAACATTTGAGCTCTTATCAGATCACCCCAGACAATACTAGCAGCTTAAGTTCAAATTATTATCACTAGATTAAATTATTAGATTATTATTTCAAACCTATTAAAATTTATTTCTAAATTTTTTAAAATTTACCAAATTTTATAGCAATTTACTTTTTCTACCCCTACCCCACACTTATTACATGCAATGTCCTCATTGTATGCATGGAAAAAATTAAAAGCAATAAAAGGGAGAAAAAGGATC
Source organism: Lactuca saligna (assembly GCF_052625555.1). Taxonomy (NCBI): domain Eukaryota; kingdom Viridiplantae; phylum Streptophyta; class Magnoliopsida; order Asterales; family Asteraceae; genus Lactuca; species Lactuca saligna. The sequence continues at coordinate 81,970,448 of NC_136421.1, forward strand.
AGACTCCCCTGGGATACAATTGGCAAGATCGAAATCTAATCGTGTGGATGAAGTGTGCATCTTGAATATGGACCTCTTCTTTGAATAAGCAACTTGGATCTTGAAACTTGCGAGATATGTATATTTGCCAGCAAAATATAGAATCGGGCCACCAATCTTCAACAAATGTTTCGGAAATCTCCAAATAGGAAAGAATAATGTGGGAAAGCATTCTCCACATCGCATAGTAGAGGAAACGAGCCATAATAATCTTCATAATAATTCCAAGAAGAAAAGTGGTGAACCATGGTGTAATATGCATCGATGGTCCTTATTTGTATGGAAATACCTAGTTCACGACGTGATTGCCAAAGGCCACGACATGAAGTCGCTAAAACACGTAATATAGAAACCATCAAAACTTGACTCACGATGTGAACATTAAGGATTCACGATCTGAGTACTGGTTAAACAAAAAGTAATTATGTCTTCAACTCTTGACTTTAGCCAAATGTCTTAATGGATTAAGACCCTTCTAGTGCATCATTTTATGACTTTTTTCTAACTTGATCCTCTCTCTTGACCCACCCCCACACTTATCTCTAATCGTGGGTCTCGACTCTCAATTCTAACGCTCGCTCGGCTTAACATTAACTCTTTCGTATCTCGATAATTCTCTCCCGTGACTCCTAGCTAATCTGGAATAACAAAAAAAAAAGAAGATACAAAGTAACATAATAACCTTGATAGTTTTACAATCCAAAAGCAATCCAAAATTCAAAACAAAATAAAACAAAACCAAACCAAATAAAATTAAACCAAAATAAACTAAAAACTAAATATCACTCATCCTCCTCATCATCTTGTGCGCCACTTGTCCCAGCCCCATCGCCTCCACGATTCTGGTACTAACTCCACCTTGGGAAAATTTGGTAATGGTAACCCAAGTGCGATGGTTGCTCAATATTGAAATGTCACACCATGTTCTCCATCGTTCCACCAACCTAATTAACACTCAATGACAACTGATCAAAATAACCCGCCATGTCTTCCCCAAAATGGGCTCCTCCCAATTGTGCACTTTGTTGCACCGGTTGTCTTCTATCACCTCTTCCTCTAACATTCCTTCTGCCTATTGGTCTTCGTTGAGGTGTGGGTTGATCACCTTGTTCGGTTGGTTGGTGGTCATCCTCTTCACCATCGGAATGCAAAATCCCACAATACGTCCCATAATTCCTTACCACCCGCATTGTCTCCAAATACCCCAATGAAAACTCACCCCCATCCATGAAAGTTAAGGTCCTCGTGATGTCGAGAATTATTATACCGTAGGACCGGGCCAACCAGTTCACAAAATGTCCTCCACATATCGAGCTTCCAAGTCAGGAACTCACTGCAAACTCCACCAAGTAGCAGGCCAAAAAGTACGGGATGTTGCAACACATTCCCAGCTGCAAAATAGACCATAAAAAGAACAAATTAATCTTTGTAACCTTGTCTCCATGGCGCCTATGATGAATGGAAAAAGTGATGATCCAATGAATGAGACGGTGAATTGGCGATTTGATACTGCTTTCCGGTGACACCCCAGAATTGAACACCCCTGATGCGATGTTGCATAAGAACTCAGACCCAGAAACTCCTCCCTCATATCCACGAACAGCCTCATGTAAGAACAAAGCAAACATCGGGGACATAGCCTCATGGGTCTCATACAATCCCATCCTCCATGAAAATTCAACCACGCTACACTCCCGATATTATACTCCCAAACGAAAAACCAAGGCATGCGGATAATTGGGATCTTGAACATTCTCATGAAATGTTACAGTCAAGAAAAAATCCACACACAACTCCTTATAGACACATTCTTGAATAGCAAACAGGTTGTTCCACCCTTTTCATCTAAAAGAGTAGCTATTCCCCAAAAATAACTTTGTAAGAAGTGGGTTTAACCGATCAACCAATCCAACCTCCCTCAACCTTTTCGAATTAATAGTCGGGGAAACAGCGAACTCACGGTTATGTAGCCACCCCAAATAGTTATTCCAACATGTAAGAACATCTCATGACACAGTCGTTGGGAAGACATAAAATGGGTGCAAGTTAGCCACCCCTGCTGGAATCTCGTGCCTAGGAGCCATTTCTGTAAAACAATAAACAACAAAAACAAAACACAAAATATCTAGCAGATTAGAGGTTAACCAACATAAGGTTTTATCAGGCCCAGAATTCACGCCGTGAGTTCGTCCGTCTCGTTTAATCAGCCACGATAGAAGACAGAATTAAGCCATAGACTTCTTGGGGTTTTATGCTAACTTAATTCTAATTTCATTCGATCCACATGCAGTGTGACAACCTGAAATTTCCATTATGTACGAACTTTATCAAGTCAATAGAAGTTATAATAGTCACAGTAAATTTTCAAACTTTTCCGTATAAGTTTGAGTATTTCGGGATTTACACTTAAGGAGATATCAGGAGAGTGGATACACTAGGGTTTTGTGCAACACTGTTATTCCAAAACTCTATTATATTAGATTTCATTACGAGAATAAAAATATTTTCTGCCAAAATCCCCGGACTATAAATATGATTCTTAACCAAGTTATTTCATTTGTTACATTTCCAACTAGAGAAAAGCCATTTTCTCTCTCACGGATCTTCGGGTTTTCATCCCAAACCGTGAGTACCTCTCTCTAGTTGTATTATATAGCTTATAACGTGTTTAATAACATAGATTACATAGCAAAACTACAAGATTCGGGAGTTTACCGCCCAAGAACATCTTGGGGAGTAAACTCTTATATAAGGCTTATATAATGCCTAGTCCCTTCCACATGTTAAGCAACGAGCTTAGGCTTGTATGTAGGTGTATTTAAGACAAGAAAACATCAAAGAAACACCAAGGTTGAGGTGTTCACGGCCCAATAAGTTCTTGGACCGTGAACTCCAAAATCAATGACCAAAGAGCGTTTTAATCACTCCTAAAGCCTTGGACAATAGCCTCTATTTATTCCTAGTTAATTGAGGGACCTTAAAACATCAAAAAAAAACCCTCCCAACGAGAGATTACGACCGTAATCTCTAAGGGAAAAGGTTCTTGGACCGTGAATATGAAGGAAGGGCACCAATGTGTGCCTAAGGCCTTCATTAGCCTTAGATAAATGTATAGAATCTATCCTACATGAGATTGGGACTTGAAAGCATAAAAAAGTATCCACTTCCATATGATTTTACGGCAGTAAACTCAAAAGGAAATGGCCTTTGGGCCAAAAACTCCTAAAAATAGAGTCTTGATGCCCTAAACCCTTCCAAGGATTAAACCACCAAGTCAAATTGCTTCTAGAAATCATTTAGGACTTCAAAACACAAAATGACACTAAGCCAAGGAGTTCACGGCCGTAAACCCAAGGGTTTACGACTGTAAACCCCTTGTGTGAGTTTATATGGAGAGTAAACTCAAGTATGAGGTCCCTTGGAACCCTAAACTCACTAGCCTTGTCCCACAACAACTTAGATGCAATCCTTAGGGATTATAACACTTATATAAAGTGTTTATTATGTTCTAGGATTTTTAACTTTATCAATTAGTAGTTTAAGACTAATTGGATACATATATGTGGTATTATATGTTAACTAGGGTTATAAAGTGTGTTCAAGACTTCACTTGTCACCTAGTGATCCTACATGTTCAGTTCATCCGTACCACTCACTACAAGTGAGTTCATACCCCTTAACCAATGATTTAAATGTTTTTAAATGCTTTATGGGGGGATACAAGTTATATACTTATAGTTATTACATCAATCACATGTGATTAATAACTACAAAACTAGTGATTTCTTACTGTTCAAACTGTTTATCAAACCATATTGTTTCAAACTGTTTTACAAACTCTTTTACTTATCAAATACTTTTACTTCAACTCTTTTATACTTATTATCAATTTCATGTCTATGTATGTATACTTATATAAGAAATGTTTAAAAGGCTTAGGAAGGCCTGCCCGCCCTATTTCCTTTTCGCGCTTGAGATGTGGTCTGGTGGGATATCGGGTATCCGTCCGAAGGTCATTTAAATATTAATTATATATCATGTGTACATATATAGTCATAAAGGTCCTTCCAGTTCATTCATTACCTTTGGGTAGCAAGGGTATACTTCCATGTTCATACTTACCAGTTACATCACTAGTAAGTTACCATAGGGGTTGCAAAGGAGAATACTAATACTATAACTAGCACGATGAAACATACAATGAGTCAGTTCATTCATGAGTCAGTTCCAGAAGTGTGACAACCCGAAATTTTCATTTGTACGAACATCATCTATTCAATAGAAGCTAGTCCAATTTCTGTAAATTTCAGACTTGTCCGAACAAGTTTGGGTACATTAGGGTTTACGTTTCTGGACATATCCGGAGAATGGATGCTCCTATGATCGTGAAACTTGAACGTTGTAAGTTTCACAATGTTATAGTCCGACTTCTGGAATAAAAATATTTTCTGTCAAAATATTCCAGGACTATAAATAGTTTTCTGAACTAAATTAATTCATTATTTACAATTCCAACTAGAGAAAAGCCAATTCTCTCTGACGGATCTTCGGGTTTTCATCCCGGATTGTGAGTCTGCTTTCCTAAACATGTTTTAATACTTGCTATGTGCTTTATAACATCATTTATATGTCCAAAAACACAAGATTAGAGGAGTTTACGGCCAAAGAACTCTTAGGCCGTAAACCCCTTTTTAATGGACAAACATGCCCTAACTTGCCTCCTTGAGCCTTGAGACTTTAACCACTAGTTCTTGTGCTTGTTTTGGACTTGAAAACACTTCCAAATGATAGAGTTTTAGGAGTTTACGGCCAAGGAAAGGATCTTGGACCGTAAACCCCCCTTTCTTATGTAAAAATCATTCCAAGCACACCTAAGGCCTTAAGACAATTTACCTTGCATACTTGGGACTAGAATGGAGAGTAGAACACATCAAAACCACTCCTTGAAAGGAGTTTACGGCCAATGAACATATCTTGGGCCGTAAACTCCAAGTGATGCCCTAAATGTGTGCATCTTGTCCCCATTAGCCTTAGATAAATTCATGGAAGCCATCCTTGATGTTTAAGAGCCTCAAATCAATTAAAATCCAAGAGTTTACGGCCGTAAACTCTAGGGTGAGAGGTCTTTGGGCCGAAAACTCCATTAAAGAGTATACAAGAGCCTTAAACTACTTCATATGTTATTCCAACAAAGCTAGGAGTGTTCTAGGACCAAGATAGAACCACAAAACACCCAAAACCAACCTTTGAGGAGTTCGCGGCCATAAATCCATGAGTTTACGGCCGTAAACTCCAAGGTGTGGGGTTTGTTGGGTGGTGAACTCCTATACAAGGCCATTTGATGTTTCAAACCCTTTTGCCTTGTCCCGTAGCAACTCAAATGCAACCATTTGAACCTTAAACACTCATAAGAGTGTTTACATGTTCCTAATTGTATTAACTTACTTTGTTAACTTATTATGTGGCTAATTAGTTATATATATGCTTATTATATGATAACTAGGCTCAAACGTGTGAACAAGTCTCCATTTGACACTTAGCACGGTACCCGATACCTCAATTCAAACGACTCACCACAAGTGAGTTCATACCCCTTGAATCAACCTTTGAAATGATTTTAAATGTTTTAAACACTTTATGGGGGGGGGGATAAAAGTCAAATACTTATATTTATTGCTTCAGTCACATGTGATTTCATTTAATCACATGTGATTAATAACTAGGAAAACAACGATTTTTACCAATGTTCAAACTGTTTATCAAACTGTTTCACTTCAAATGTTTTACAAACTATTTTTACTTATCAAATGCTTTTATTAAACTTTGTTTTACTCCTTATAAATTTCATGCCCATATATGTATATATATAAGTAATGTTTAAAGGGCTTAGGAAAGCCATCCGCCCTATTTCCTTTTCGCGCACTGAGATGTGGTCTGGTGGGAGTTCGGGTGACCATCCGAAGGTCGTTTCAACATTAGTTATATATCATATATACATTTATAGACATAAAAGTACTTCCATATTCACATTTATCAGTACATCAATAGTTAGTTACCATCGGGGTAACACAATACATATACATATACTAGAAACAATACATATACATATACTAGAAACAATACATATACAATGATACTAGAAACAATACATATACAATGATGCTAGAAACAATACATATACAATGATGCTAGAAACAATACATATACATATACTAGAAACAATACATATACATATACTAGAAACAATACATATACAATGATGCTAGAAACAATACATATACATATACTAGAAACAATACATATACAATGATGCTAGAAACAATACATATACATATACTAGAACAAGAAACAGTACATTTACATGAATACTTTATTATTGTGATTTAAATCGGAGCATGACTTAACTGTCATTGCTCGAGTTGTAGCCAGAATTCTCTTGAAGGGAGAGCGTGAGTTTGCGTATAGATCTATACTGGATTGACAATCCTACACCTTGCTGCTAGCTACAGCCGGACCTGCAGGTCTGCGGGTGCCAAACGTCATTCCGTTATTATGACCATTCATTTGTCGTTGTTACTAGTCGATAGTATGGTACAATTTATCACGTAATGCCTTAATATAAATCCGGTTTAAGGTAGTTAGTACCGCAGTAGTCTTATAATACAAAGGCTACAGTACTACATTAATTTACCCATTACATATTTTAGTGATAACCTCACTTAAACGTTTATGTACAAACTATATTTTGTTAAATGATAGTTACATTTGGGAAATTACACACTTTTACATCAAACGAACATACAAAACAGACAAGCCTTGGTAGAAGGCTTCTTTAATAGAAAATATAGGTTTTTCTGAGAGATTCAAACTTTTACAAACAATTGCAAAATTTTACATACATTTTACAAACTTATACTTGATACAGATTCAAACATTTTTGAAGGACAACTTATGAAACTAAAATACTTATGAACTCACCAGCTTAATGCTGATAAACTCTTTCAAAATAACTTGTATTCTCAGGTCGTCAGTAGACAGGTACCGAGGCCAGCTTTTGAGAAGATGGAGCGCATTCAAGACTCATCTTATTATTTTTATATACGTTATTTTTGGTGTCTACAATGTACAGAACACACTTGTATTAAAATTATATATTTAATGCAATGGATTATGTTGTTTGCTTATTTACATTTACTGTGTTGTGATACTTACATGACGTCCTCCGCCCCAGAACGTTTCCGCCGTTCTTGGTTTTGGGGTGTGACAGATTGGTATCAGAGCATTGTTTATAGTGAATCAAGTATATCAACCCATAAAAGATATACTAAACTATAAACCCATTTGGGATTAAAACACTCTGACCAAGAGTCTATACTTAAAATACTAAAATATTTAATTAAGTATACTAGTCTACATTCATACTAAAACCAGTGTCACAACGACAAGAACAAAAGTATTACGATTGTTAAATATCACAGGTAAGCTCGGGGATATATGGTCAATCCTGGGAATGGCATAGCCTGATCAACTATGCTGGTCCGAGGAGTGATTAGCATATGCCCTAGAATGGTTGTGATGTGTTAACAAGTCTAAAAACTTACCAACAATACCACAAGAAGATTCAATAGAACTTAAACTTAAAATACTATAGGTGTATTTTGTACTACCAACTACTTGTATACTATATATTTATACCTCTCTTCTCGCGTAGATCTAAATGGATGGATTCTATCACGGCGACCCGTACTTTCCAAATGAAGGCAACGCAGGATGGCTCGAAGCAGAGTCTGACGATGAACACCCAATTCCATTGGATGATCATCAAGCTGAAGGCTTCTCAGATGGATCAGACTCTGAGCCTGAAGTCAACAACCTACCTCCCGTAGGTCAAGCCCCGAACAACAACCCTCGACCAGCTTTTCTTGGTCCCACTCCCTTGTGGGTAGATAACTTGAATCGCTGGAGTGACGAACAGGGTCAACCCTTACCATACTTTGGGGACCGAACCTTTTACAACGTCAGCGATGGCGGCTTTGCTGACCGAGCTCTACCTGTCCTTATCCATAGGATATCTCGTAATGTCGAGCAAGGTCGAACAGCCATCGACCGGGTCGTGGAGATTGATGCCAACTTTGGTGTCAACACAGTCCGCATTCGCCGTCTCGAAGAAGATATGGAACGGACTCGGGGAACCAATGAAACTCTGCAGCAACGTCTAGTTGCCTCTCAAGCTGAGGTCATGGAACTTCGAGCTCGTCAAAGGGCTTATGAACGACACCTTCAAGAGGTGGTACGTCAAATGAGAGACCTCAGGGTTCTCCCGAGGAATACTCATCGCCGTTAGATGATGTCTAGTACATCATTATCTTTTGGGTTAAGGATTAGTCTTTTAATATCTGTGCTCTAAGTAGCACTTATCTGTAAAATATTCCTAACTTTCAGTACTCTAATTAGGAATCTAGGAACTGTCAAACTTTCCGTATGGTATGATGTAAGACCTACTGTTAGGTCAATTTTCATTGAACTCGTTACATCAGTAATACCAGTATTATTGACAACTACCTACTCTGTGGGATAAATCTTTACATTTGGATTTCCCTACACATCTTTCTAGTTGTGAACACAAACACTTATTCAATTGTTGGGCTATGGTTAGTTAGTCCATGTGTCATTCGCACATTACTCACAAATTGATTCTTACCACTTTTCTCATCTTTATAAACTTATAGTTGAAAGATGCCTCCTCGTAAATCTCCCAGGACTAGGAATAATCATGTACCTCCACCGCCTCCTCCACCTGCGGTCATCGATACTGCAGCTCTAAACGTTGCCGTAGCTGCAGCAGTGGCAACTGCCATGGCTCAGTATCACTCATCAGATGCTAGCAGAGGTGGAACCCCGGTTAACTCCATTCCGGTTGAAACTCCTGTGCGCTCGAGAGAGTGCTCTTACAAGGATTTCACCAACTGTAAGCCGAAACCCTTCCATGGGACCGGCGGAGTCATTGCTCTTTCGCAATGGTTCGAGAAGACTGAATCTGTCTTCGAAATTTGTTCTTGCCCTGCTGCGTGCAAGGTCAAATATGCCGCATGCACCTTCGAAGGGAAGGCACTGACGTGGTGGAACAGCCACGTTAAATCTCTAACTCTCGTCGTGGCCAACGACATAGGCTGGGATACGATGAAAGACCTCATGATTGAGGAATACTGCCTGAGGGGCGAGATCCAGAAATTGGAACAGGAGCTTTGGAGCCTAACCATGAAGGGCACCAACATTATCGCTTACACTGCCCGGTTTAGCGAACTGGTGGCCCTCTGCCCTAACATGGTTCCCACTGAAGGGAAGAAGATTGAAAGTTATGTATGGGGGCTAGTGCCTCCTTACCAGGGGAATGTCTTAGCATCCAACCCTGCTACCTTCGACAGTGCCAAGCGACTGGCACAGCGGCTCATTGACCATGGTGACAAAACCCCTACAACCACAACAACCCTATCCATCTCAGAACCATCCAAACCCGCTGACTCCAAGCAGAAGTTATGGGATGACAAGAAAAGGCAGCGAGCTGCCAAGAAGCAGCAAAGTGTGGCTGTACATGCCGCAGTAACCCCTGCTGCTACTGCACCGACGAAGCAGTATGCGGGAAGTTTGCCGAAGTGCAAGAAATGCAACTTCCACCACAACGGCCCCTGCCGTGAAATGCAGTGCTCTAACTGCAACAGGAAAGGACACACCGTCCGTTTCTGTAAATTCCCAGCGCAACCGATCACGCAAGTCCCTGGCTCTGGCGCGAGCCCAACTTGCTATGGATGTGGCGAAACAGGCCACTATAAGAGGGACTGCCCCAAAGCGAGAAATGATGGAGGAGCAGGGAGGGTACTAGCTATAGGCCACGGGGAAGCAGTCGCTGACCCGACAGTGGTGACTGGTACGTTCCTCCTCGATAACTCCTATGCATGCATTCTATTCGATAGTGGAGCGGAGCGAAGCTTCGTGAACCACAAATTTGCTCGCATGCTTAAACCATAACCACACGCACTTAAAGAACAATTCAGAGTAGAAATGGGTAACGGCAAAAAAGAAAACACCAGTAGCATATACTTAGGATGTATCCTAACCCTAGATAACCATTCATTCCCAATCGACCTCATGCCGGTCTCAATAAAAAGTTTCGACGTCATCATCGTCATGGATTGGTTGAGCCTTCATCGCGCCGACATCATGTGCTTCAAGAAAGCAGTCCAACTAAACCTTCCGTCTAACGAAACTCTTATAGTCTACAGCAACAAACCTGGTGCGAGTCTTCGCATTATATCAAGTATTCAAGCACAGAAATATCTGCGCAAAGAATACCACGCATTCCTTGCTCACGTCGTCGACACGAACCTCGAAACGAAAGAACTCAAGAACATTCCAGTAGTGAGCGACTTTCCCGACATTTTCCCAGAAGAACTACCTGGATTACCTCCGCAACGACAGGTCGAGTTCCGTATCGACTTAGTTCCAGGAGCTACCCCAGTAGCCAAGTCGCCCTACCGATTAGCACCAGCAGAGATGCAGGAATTATCCGGTCAACTTAACGAACTGCTCAGCAATGGCTTCATAAGACCAAGCTTCTCACCTTGGGGAGCACCGGTCTTGTTCGTTAAGAAGAAATACGGATCATTCCGTATGTGCATCGACTACAGAGAACTCAACAAACTGACGGTCAAAAATCGTTACCCTCTACCTCGCATAGACGATCTATTTGACCAACTGCAAGGGGCGAACTATTTCTCCAAAATTGATCTAAGATCCGGATATCACCAGTTACGAGTGCTAGAGGAGGATGTTCTAAAGACAGCCTTCCGAACTCGTTACGGACACTACGAGTTCGTGGTGATGCCATTCGGATTGACCAATGCGCCAGCAGTTTTCATGGACCTGATGAACAGAGTATGCCGACCTTACTTGGATCAGTTCGTCATCGTTTTCATTGATGACATCCTGATCTACTCCCGAAGTAAGGAAGAGCATGGCGATCACCTCCGACTAGTTTTAGGAACTTTACGAACGAAGAAACTTTATGTGAAGTTCTCGAAATGTGAATTTTGGATCCGAAGAGTCGAATTCTTAGGACACGTGGTAAGCGAAGAGGGAATCCACGTGGACCCATCCAAAATTAAAGCCATTGAGAACTGGTCAGCACCGAAGACGCCGACAAAAATTCGTCAATTTCTAGGTCTTGCTGGCTACTACCGCAGATTCATTCAGAACTTCTCCCGAATAGTGAAACCTCTTACGACCCTGACCCAGAAAGGCGTGGCCTTTAACTGGGAAGAGAAACAAGAGAGAGCGTTCCAAACGCTCAAACAAGCCTTGTGCACCGCGCCAATACTATCTCTCCCCGAAGGGATAGAAGACTTTGTGGTCTATTACGATGCATCGAACCAAGGGCTCGGGTGTGTTCTGATGCAACGAGGTAAGGTCATCGCCTACGCCTCCCGACAGTTGAAGACACACGAAGTTAACTATACGGCACACGATCTTGAACTGGGAGCAGTGGTGTTTGCTTTGAAGATCTGGAGACATTACTTGTATGGAACGAAGAGCACTATCTTTACCGACCACAAGAGTTTACAACACATATTCGATCAGAAGGAGCTCAACATGAGACAACGACGGTGGGTCGAGCTACTCAGTGATTACAAATGCGATATTCGTTATCATCCGGGTAAAGCCAACGTAGTAGCAGACGCCCTGAGTCGGAAAGAATATTCTGGTCGCAAGGTCAAGTCATTATCAATAACCATCCATTCACACTTGTCTAACCAAATTCAGGCGGCCCAACTTGAAGCCATGAAACCTGAAAATGTGACGAGTGAATCCCTTAGAGGAATGGACAAGAGTTTAGAAGCCAAGGGTGACGGAGCCTTATACTTCATGGATCGGATCTGGACACCGAAACACGGTGGTTTCCGAGACTTAGTCATGACCGAGGCGCACAACACTCGATATTCCGTCCACCCAGGTTCAGATAAGATGTATCTGGATCTTAAAAAGCTATACTGGTGGCCTAATATGAAAGCAGAGATTGCTACCTTTGTAAGTAAATGCCTTACTTGCGTGAAGGTAAAGGTCGAGTACCAGAAGCCCTCTGGTTTACTGCAACAACCAGAGATTCCAGAATGGAAGTGGGAGCGGATCACTATGGATTTCATAACCAAGTTGCCCAAGACAACGGGTGGACTTGATACCTGATATGTGCATATTTAGTGTGTATTAAGTGTAGTTTATTATTCATATATTAGCTAAATTGTTGCATATTATGGACAAAAGGTACTTAAAAGTGTTAAATTATGTTTTTCAGTCCAAAGATGAAGCTCGGAAGCGAAAGGAAGCAAGAGAAGCGGTTAAGAGCTCAAGAGTGGAAAGAAGAAAGAAAACACCCAAAAAAAAGCTTCTACTCGTCGAGTTGCACCTTGACTCGACGAGTCCGGTCGCGGATTCAGAAAGATAAGCATTCGGAAGTCAAGACAGTTATCAGGTTACGACTAATGTGAGAGGGACTCGACGAGTCACCATATGACTCGACGAGTCGGAACGCATATATAAAGATAACTCTATAATGCGAGAAGGGGGAATTCTGGGAAGTTTCAGAAGTGCTTAGCTGCGAATAAAAAGCCAGAAGAACCCTAGAAGTCGACCAAAGAAGCTAGAATCCAATTCCGGGAGTAATTAAGGCGTAATTTCACCATTCTACTTAATTCTTTTGTTTTGTCAATATGATTAAGCAACTTGAACTTATTTGTTTGCTGTTATTCACCTTAGTTATGAACTAATTTCTTTATACTTCTGTTTGGGGATACAAAGTTGACAATATGGTTTGATTGATTGGTAGGATTAATTCTAAGTTGGTGATTAATTGTTATTTTAGCTTGCTAAAGAACCTTGTGTATGAATGATAATTAATTTTCTGTTAATAGGAAGATAATTGATTAGCATGAACATCTATTGATTATCAACCTCATATGATATGTGACCACTATATCATATGCCTAGAATTAATGAATATGAAACTAGGATTAATAAGGAAATTGAGTAAATTCATGTGCAAGCTTGTAAGATGACCATCGAACAAGAGGTTAATTAAGAATAATGAATTAATTAGCTATTGCAAGTCTAACTTAACCCGAATAATTAATCTAGTAAATATAATTAAGTTAAGCAACTGGCCACTGTTTGAATTAGTTTATTTGCTAAGGATTAGGGTAGTGAACACAACTTAATCACTTGAATCGGTAACCAACGAAAGAATTAATCCATTGCACTATTACCTTAAATCAACCATAAAGTTAACCGAGTTGAACTAAACAGAAGTTTCTTTCCTATTATTGAATCTAGTTAATTTGTTCTTTTCTAGTCTTGCATTAGTTTTAGTTAGTAAGTTTCTAGTCTTGTAAAACTAGAGAAAAAACCCTTATTTGCTAAAGTAATTTAGATAGAATTAGTTTTTAATTTAATTTGCCGTTCCCTGTGTTCGATACCCTGCTTGTTTAGCTATACCACAATTGATAGGTTCACTGCCTTTTGTGTGTTATTTGATAATTAAAGTAGGATTAAAACTAGTTGAGTTTTACACACATCAAGTTTTTGGCGCCGTTGCCGGGGAACGGTTCTAAAATTAGCATTAAAATTCTAATTCAATCGATCCTTTGTGTAAGATTCATCTTACACAAAGTTAATTTCTGTTTCATTTTTTTTGTTTAAGTTTTAGTAAAAAAAAAAAAAAAAAAAAAAAAAAAAAAAAAAAAAAAACTGATTTTAACGTGAACTCGCCGAGTGCATTCGCCCCGACTCGGCGAGTCTGACGCTGAATCAGATTAAATTTTTGTTCTTTTTTACGCGTGTTGTTTTGTTTGCAGTTGGTTCATGACCCGAGGATCTGCTACGCCTCTAATTCCCCCTCTTTAAGATCCGGAAACCGCATTAAGAAGAAACAAGGGCAAAACCGTTGGAGAAACCGCTTCTTCAAAGAACTCACCACTAAAAAACCTCAAATCCGTTTTTAGCAAGAAGAGGAGCAGCAAAGCAGGAGCATCCAGTGCGTCGTTGACAACCGAAGATCCGATCCCAAAAGACACCGATTACGAGACCGAAGAAGAAAGCGAGCACACATCCGAGTTTGAAGAAGACTTAGCCACCGCTATGGCTAATATTGACGAAATCCCCATGGGGGAGTGGAAGAAAAGGATGCGTGATGACACCGGCCCGGGACTTGTGCAACCCGCAATCCCCGCTACCGCTACGTTTGAACTAAAGGGCCATATTCTCGCTCAACTCAAGGAGATACCATTTCACGGGAGAGATCATGAAGACGCCTATAAGCACTTAGACGAAGTAAATGACGTGGCGGATTACTTCAATGTACCTAATGTGCCTCGCGATATCCAGTTACTACGCATGCTTCCTGTCACATTTAAAGGAGCTGCAAAGGATTGGTTGAAGTCACTCCCTCCCGGATCAGTTACCACATGGGCCAAAATGAAAGAAGAATTCATAGATCACTTCTGCCCACCTTCAAAGATAGCCAAGCTGAAGAAAGTCATTGCCAACTTCGAGCAACAACCCGGTGAATCCCTTTATGAAGCTTGGGAAAGATACAAGAGCCTACTTCGAAATTGCCCCCACCACGATCTCAATAGCCAACAAGAGGTCTCTATCTTTTATGATGGAGTAAATGTCACCACGAGGCAACTACTCGATTCACAAGGCCCACTCACCCGAAAGCCACCTCCGGAAATAAAAGAGTTAATTGAAGAATTCTCCAGGCACTCTAGAGAATATCACAACCCGAGGAATGAAGTGAGTCGCGGAGCAGTAAATTCGGTAAACGATGGTATGGCGGCGGTGATAGCGAAACTCGATAGCCTAGACCGAAGAATGACAAAAATGGATCAAACGATCCATGCTATTAGAGTTGGATGTGAAAATTGTGGCGGTCCCCATCTTACCAAGGAATGTGATCGAGACGAGAATGGTAATAAAAAGGCTCAAGTATTCTACTCCAGCGGCGATAGATACGATGAAGACTGGAGGAAACCGAAGAAGGAATGGCTCCCATACGAAGAGTACAGAAAGGCTAAGGAAGAAAAATATAAACAGAGGGAGAGGGGGTATTATCAAAAGGAAGAACCGGTGACGGACAAGAAGACAAATTTAGAAGAAATACTTACAAAATTCATAGCCGCGTCCGAGAAAAGACATAATGATCATGATGTGGCAATGCAAGAAACCAGAAACATGTTGAGGAATCAGCAAGCTTCTATTCTCAACATTGAGAAACAGCTGGGCCAACTTGCACATCAAGTAAACGAAAGAAGACCGGGCCAACTTCCGAGCGACACCCAACCCAATCCAAGAAATGAGAACGTGAGCGTAATAACCTCCAGCGGTGAAGAAGAATTGGCAGAAACACTGAGAGTTTCCAAGGGGAAGGCAGAAGAGGAAGAAAAACCAGAACAAGAAGAACTCGATCCGACTCGCCGAGTCACCAAAATGGACTCGACGAGTCCAGTCGGGAATGAAGAAAAAGCCAGTTTTCTGAAGCCATACAATCCTCCTTTGCCATACCCATCCAGAGCCATTCCTTCAGAAAAAGTTCAAGCCTATAGAACCTTCATGGAGCATGTCAAAGCTTTACAAGTCAATATGCCATTTGTGGACATAATGCTCCAAACTCCTAAATACTTTAACTTGCTTAAGGGCCTGTTTGCTGCTAGGAAAGATCTTGCTGAAGTCGCAGAGATATTGATGAGTGAGCTGCCTGAGAAGAAGGGTGATCCGGGTAATATAGTAATTCCGTGCCAATTTGGTAATGAAGTTTCTACACAAGCATTGGCTGATTCAGGGGCAAGCATTAATTTGATGCCCTATTCATTCTTTAAGAAGCTGAATTTACCAGCACCAAAGCCGGTAAATATGAGAATCCATTTGGCAAATAAAACGATAATTCACCCACAAGGCATTTGTGAAAATCTCCTTATCAAGGTGGACAAGTTCATTTTTCCAGTAGACTTCGTGGTGGTGGAGATGAAAGAAGACCCCGAAATACCAATTGTTTTGGGAAGAACATTCTTAAACACCGCAGGTGCCCTAATAGACATATGTGAGTCCACTTTGACATTAAGAGTGGGTGATGAGTCGGTGATGTTTAAAGCTAATCCAGAGGTCAATCAAGAAGAAGTAAAAGGAATGGAGGCCCAACACGCCGATGTGGCATGCCTTGATACGATGCCAATTGGAGAAGAGTCGAGCACAAAAGAGGATGAGGACATAAATGGAAGCAGAGCAGAAGCTGATCACCAATTCACAACTAAACCTAGAGCACGGACCGAGATGAAGTATGAAGTTATTAAATTTAAAGAAAAGGAGGTTCAAAAATTGGTGAAAAAGCATGGGTTGAAAAAGAAGAAGAGGAAAAGAGAGGCCCAACCAGCTGAGGATGATATAGAGAAAAAGAGAAGAGACGAATTAAAAAGGGCTTACAAGAAGAAGATTCACGCCTTCAAGACTAAGTATAAACCACAAAAAGTGAGGCATACATTCCCGATGCTTGGAGATGACAAAACGTAAATGGGAAGGAGTCTAGCTAATGACTCCTCAAAAAGAAGCGCTTGGCGGGAGGCAACCCGTCGTTAGAGTTTGCTTTCTTTTACTCTTTATTTTTTTATTTTTGTTTTGTGTTTCAATTTTAATCTTCCAAATCATCGGACTTGTCTGCTTAAGGGAGCGCCTAGCTTAAGAGTGGGGTGAAAAGAATTGGAATAAATAACAAAATTTTTAAAAATTAGAAATGTTTTACAAGAGACTCGCCGAGTCTGACCCTGACTCGACGAGTACATACTGATCTCAGAAAAAAAAATTAACTGCGCGCTGGGACTCGCCGAGTCTGACCCTGACTCGACGAGTCGAGCTTATTTACAGAAAAAAAAATAAACATTTTCGAAATTACTTTTACATCTAATAGGGTTTTAACCCTAAAAGTTCAGTTTCCACACTACACTCGCCGGGTACAACTCTCTCTCAAACATTCAAGTGCTCTTCAACCTTTCTTCCAAATTCTCAAGAATTAAACTCAAAAGGTAACAACTTTCTTCTTGATTTCTAGATAGAATGTGATTATAAGGTCATCTACACTTGCAATTTCATGAAAAAAACCCGTTTTTGAAATTGTGACTAAATTCTAGGTTTTCGATTTTGTCATGAATATTGTTGTTTTGAACGTTTATTGTGGCCTTATTACTTAGTAGGAAGTCCCTGAACAAAACCCTTACAAGAATTTAAAGGTTACATGGTTCAATTTTGTGAGACCCGTCGACCGACTCGTACAGGTCGCGCGACTCGCCGAGTCGGGCATGGACTCGACGAGTCCAGTCGATTTGCAGAAACAGTTCGTTTTGTTTACATTCTGTGTTTTCTGGGTTTGGTTTATATGTTTTGCAGGAATCATGTTTAGAAGAGGACAATCTTCAAGTGGTAGTCAAGGGGAATTTCCATGGTTAAATTTCCCGCAAATCGAGTCCGCTTCAACAATGCGGAAGTGGAAGAAGAAGCTTGCCGATATTAAAAAGAAGGAGGTCTATCTCCCGAACAGAATTGATTGGGAATGGTTGCAAAATGTGCGATATGAAGAAGAATTAGCTCCATACCTTTTAAAGGAGTTTCAACATGACGGCGAGTCAATGATATGTGATGGGTGGAGCCGGGTCTTCCGCATGCAAGAGCCGGTATATTTGGAGCTTTGCTTGGAGTTCTTCTCCACGGTATCTTTTACCGGTGGAGTGGATTTATATCATCCGGCGAGCTTCACGTTTTTTCTTGGGGGCGAGTATCATCAATGCTCGGTGGTGGATCTTGCTTGCCGGCTAGGGATTTATGATCAACCTTTGGTTTCAACGAACCTCTTTCGGGCCTTTTTGGCAACCACTCACATGGTGTTTCCCGATGGGGTTACTAGCACGGGTTGGTGGAACACTATAGGGAATAAAGTTTATATCCCGAAGTCTGCGCAGGAAGGGAGCATCCGATCCCCGACCCACCGCCTCATTCACCGCCTTATTTCCTCCACCATCAACCAAAGGAAGGACGATGACAAGGTTTCCAACCTTGATGTTTTCTACCTTTGGAGCATTATCACGCCCGGCGTCTTTTGCAACATTCCGTGGTGCATTGCTTCATAACTCTCAGCGGGTGCGGTCAAAGATCGCAAAACATCGCGTATCAATGGAGGCATGTTTGTCACTCGATTGGCTAATTCATTCGGGTTGATGAACCGTGGTGCCTGGAATCTCATGACATTGATCCTGACGCCCCCATTTAATCCCATTCTTTTCCGCAGAGCACGAATCATTGAAGACTATGGTGGTGGCCATTATGCCATCCCAAATGATGACCCAGTTGTAGGTCCCGAAGCACCGGGAAGGAGGGTGAGATCGCGAAGGGAAAGGGATGTGGAGGATGAGCCGCCAGTGATTCCGGTAGAGACTGAAGACGTACCAATGGATTGGTACAATATAGAGATGAGGCGGATGCAAGACCAAATGGCGAGGGGGCTAAATTTTAGCAATCAATCCCACATACGACTTTTTGACCACTTCAATATTCCACATATTGATGGTGGGAATTATCCATACATTCCATCGTGGGACGAGAGGATTAGTGCACGCCAAAGCGGAGCTGGGGGAAGTGGAGCCAATGACGATGATGAGGAGGATGAGGATTAATTTTTGTGTTTTTGTGTTCAAACAATTTGCAATTTTTATTTTGTTTTATTTTTGGTGTGTATGCTTTAAGATATTATTTTGTTTAATAGTTGTTTGCTTTAGTTATTTTCAGGTTTGCATTTTGATTGCTTGCTTAGGATGAGGTAAAGCATGGATGTTTTTACGTGTGAGAGCGAGTCAAGGAAGCAAGTTTTTAACGTCAAAGTGTCATGTCCGGTCTTAGGGGTATGAGCGATTGAGTCCGCATGTGAGGAAGGGTTAAAGACGTTGTGAGAGGCTAAAACAGTTGCCACATACCAAGATTTTTCATTCATGTGCCAACTCGTCGAGTGCACTAAGCTGACTCGACGAGTCGCTTTGTATTTCCAGAAATCTTTAGACGGCACGCTGCTACTCGGCGAGTCCATCATCAGACTCGACGAGTCGATCATTTTTTGAGCCGAACGACTGCTGATTTGATGCTAATACTTATACCACTTGCATCCTTCGACTTCCATATCCATTCTTGAAGATCTTATGCCGATTTTCGCATATTAGAGCGACCCACACGATACATGGATGAGATTGTTCCCATGTATGAAGTTTATTGAAGATGGAGCTTAAATGAGAGTGATCAACCTATCCACTGCTATCCCAGGGGAGTTTGTTCCAATTCCTTCTTTATTTTTATGTTTTTATGCATAATATGCAATGAGGGCATTGCATCACATAAGTGTGGGGTAGGGGTTGGTTACATAATAGTTAATTTTCAAAAATTTTGCGTACCAAAAGGATTATTTAGGATCTAATTTAGAAAATTTTGGTAAAAAATTAGGATTCCATGTTAGAATTGTGTTAATAATTGCATGACAACCCAAATGTTTAGTTGAGCCTATATACGTTCTAGTGCATTTGTGGCTTCCTTATTTCAGTGGAATCATGAGACAAAAACACGACCTTGCTCAGCCTGAGGGATGTAATATGTTTAGCAGCCTAAACTTGAAATGTATCCAGGAAGATTTTTATCATTAGCCAATAAAGGTTGAGATTGAGCGCCCCTGCTTAAGCATGTAGGTATTTGAGTGAGAAAGTGAGGTATACATGTAAAAAAAAGAGAGAATTACAAGAAAAGTTTGAAGAATTTTTGGAGCATCAAAGTTAAATATCAATTATGAAGATCGAAAATTCTGAAGAAATCCGAAAAGTTGAAGATACCAAAAATCAAACAACAAAGGTGGTGAATTCAAAGATATCCAAGATCAAATTATCAAGCAATTGAAGAATTTCAAAGAGCTCCATAGTGGTATCGAAAAGTTGTAATTCTAGATTATGTATGCTTGGGTTGCTCAATTAAAAATACCTTGAGGGTAAAGAGGTTTTCTGAGGATGGATTCGGAGGGTTGCATAAAATGAGCATAGTTCGGGGTGAGTGGGCGAATGTTTATGAGGATTGTGAGTATTTGAAGTATGGGGGGTTTTTAGGAATTTTAGACACAAATGCATGCGTTGCGGTCTTGGCATAATGGCTGGGTTGGATTGGAGTTATTATATGTGATTCTAATGTGTTAAAATTCAGTTTTGCTTGAGGGCAAGCAAAAGACAAGTGTGGGGTATTTTGATATGTGCATATTTAGTGTGTATTAAGTGTAGTTTATTATTCATCTATTAGCTAAATTGTTGCATATTATGGACAAAAGGTACTTAAAAGTGTTAAATTATGTTTTTCAGTCCAAAGATGAAGCTCGGAAGCGAAAGGAAGCAAGAGAAGCGGTTAAGAGCTCAAGAGTGGAAATAAGAAAGAAAACACCCAAAAAAAAAGCTTCTAGTCGTCGAGTTGCACCTTGACTCGACGAGTCCGGTCGCGGATTCAGAAAGATAAGCATTCGAAAGTCAAGACAGTTATCAGGTTACGACTAATGTGAGAGGGACTCGACGAGTCACCATATGACTCGACGAGTCGGAACGCATATATAAAGATAACTCTATAATGCGAGAAGGGGGAATTCTGGGAAGTTTCAGAAGTGCTTAGCTGCGAATAAAAAGCCAGAAGAACCCTAGAAGTCGACCAAAGAAGGTAGAATCCAATTCCGGGAGTAATTAAGGCGTAATTTCACCATTCTACTTAATTCTTTTGTTTTGTCAATATGATTAAGCAACTTGAACTTATTTGTTTGCTGTTATTCACCTTAGTTATGAACTAATTTCTTTATACTTCTGTTTGGGGATACAAAGTTGACAATATGGTTTGATTGATTGGTAGGATTAATTCTAAGTTGGTGATTAATTGTTATTTTAGCTTGCTAAAGAACCTTGTGTATGAATGATAATTAATTTTCTGTTAATAGGAAGATAATTGATTAGCATGAACATCTATTGATTATCAACCTCATATGATATGTGACCACTATATCATATGCCTAGAATTAATGAATATGAAACTAGGATTAATAAGGAAATTGAGTAAATTCATGTGCAAGCTTGTAAGATGACCATCGAACAAGAGGTTAATTAAGAATAATGAATTAATTAGCTATTGCAAGTCTAACTTAACCCGAATAATTAATCTAGTAAATATAATTAAGTTAAGCAACTGGCCACTATTTGAATTAGTTTATTTGCTAAGGATTAGGGTAGTGAACACAACTTAATCACTTGAATCGGTAACCAACGAAAGAATTAATCCATTGCACTATTACCTTAAATCAACCATAAAGTTAACCGAGTTGAACTAAACAGAAGTTTCTTTCCTATTATTAAATCTAGTTAATTTGTTCTTTTCTAGTCTTGCATTAGTTTTAGTTAGTAAGTTTCTAGTCTTGTAAAACTAGAGAAAAAACCCTTATTTGCTAAAGTAATTTAGATAGAATTAGTTTTTAATTTAATTTGCCGTTCCCTGTATTCGATACCCTGCTTGTTTAGCTATACCACAATTGATAGGTTCACTGCCTTTTGTGTGTTATTTGATCATTAAAGTAGGATTAAAACTAGTTGAGTTTTACACACATCAATACCATATGGGTCATCGTTGATAGATTGACCAAGTCTGCACACTTCCTGCCTATCAAAGAAACCGACAAGATGGAGAAACTTAGGAGAACATACATTAGGGAAATCGTACGACTACATGGTGTACCTATATCCATTATCTCCGATCGAGATAGTAGGTTCACCTCAAGATTTTGGCAATCACTACAACATTCCCTATGAACAAGGCTGGACATGAGCACAGCCTACCATCCACAGACTGACGGACAGAGTGAGAGGACAATCTAGACTTTAGAAGATATGTTGCGTGCTTATGTAATTGACTTTGGAAAAGCGTGGGATACTCATTTACCCCTCGTCGAATTTTCCTACAACAACAGTTATCACACGAGCATAAAAGCAGCACCATTTGAAGCTCTCTACGGCCAAAAGTGCAGATCCCCTCTATGCTCGGCTGAGGTGGGTGATACCCAATTAGCGAGAGGGCAAGCTTCCGACAGTACTCTCACTGGTCCGGAAATCATTCGGGAAACGACAGAGAAGATCGTTCAAATTCGTGAACGATTGAAAGCCTCTAGAGACCGACAAAAGAGCTACGTTGTTAAACGCAGAAAACCTTTGGAATTTCAGGTGGGAGACCGAGTCCTTCTCAAGGTCTCACCCTGGAAGGGCTTGATACGCTTCGGTAAGCGTGGGAAGCTTAATCCTAGGTACATAGGGCCTTTCGAGATTCTCGCAAGAGTCGGCCCCGTAGCTTACAAACTTGATCTACCCGACACACTTCGTAACGTACATCCTACCTTCCACATATCTAACTTGAAAAAGTGTCTGTCCGACGAGACTCTCGTAATCCCACTCGATGAGATCGAGATCAACGAGAGCCTCAACTTCGTGGAAGAACCTGTAGAGATCATGGACCGTGAGGTCAAGCAGACGAAGCAAAGCCGTATCCCTATCGTGAAGGTTCGTTGGAACGTCAAGCGAGGACCAGAATTCACTTGGGAACGCGAGGATCAGATGAAACTGAAATATCCTCATCTTTTCGCTTAGTTATTTGTAACTTCTTATTTGCTTAAATTCTAATTTCGGGACGAAATTCCTTCTAACGGGGGGATGATGTGACAACCCGAAATTTTCATTTGTACGAACATCATCTATTCAATAGAAGCTAGTCCAATTTCTGTAAATTTCAGACTTGTCCGAACAAGTTTGGGTACATTAGGGTTTACGTTTCTGGACATATCCGGAGAATAGATGCTCCTATGATCGTGAAACTTGAACGTTGTAAGTTTCACAATGTTATAGTCCGACTTCTGGAATAAAAATATTTTCTGTCAAAATATTCCAGGACTATAAATAGTTTTCTGAACTAAATTAATTCATTATTTACAATTCCAACTAGAGAAAAGCCAATTCTCTCTGATGGATCTTCGGGTTTTCATCCCGGATTGTGAGTCTGCTTTCCTAAAAATGTTTTAATACTTGCTATGTGATTTATAACATCATTTATATGTCCAAAAACACAAGATTAGAGGAGTTTACGGCCAAAGAACTCTTAGGCCGTAAACCCCTTTTTAATGGATAAACATGCCCTAACTTGCCTCCTTGAGCCTTGAGAAGTTAACCACTAGTTCTTGTGCTTGTTTTGGACTTGAAAACACTTCCAAATGATAGAGTTTTAGGAGTTTACGGCCAAGGAAAGGATCTTGGGCCGTAAACCCCCCTTTCTTATGTAAAAATCATTCCAAGCACACCTAAGGCCTTAAGACAATTTACCTTGCATACTTGGGACTAGAATGGAGAGTAGAACACATCAAAACCACTCCTTGAAAGGAGTTTACGGCCAATGAACATATCTTGGGCCGTAAACTCCAAGTGATGCCCTAAATGTGTGCATCTTGTCCCCATTAGCCTTAGATAAATTCATGGAAGCCATCCTTGATGTTTAAGAGCCTCAAATCAATTAAAATCCAAGAGTTTACGGCCGTAAACTCTAGGGTGAGAGGTCTTTGGGCCGAAAACTCCATTAAAGAGTATACAAGAGCCTTAAACTACTTCATATGTTATTCCAACAAAGCTAGGAGTGTTCTAGGACCAAGATAGAACCACAAAACACCCAAAACCAACCTTTGAGGAGTTCGCGGCCATAAATCCATGAGTTTACGGCCGTAAACTCCAAGGTGTGGGGTTTGTTGGGTGGTGAACTCCTATACAAGGCCATTTGATGTTTCAAACCCTTTTGCCTTGTCCCGTAGCAACTCAAATGCAACCATTTGAACCTTAAACACTCATAAGAGTGTTTACATGTTCCTAATTGTATTAACTTACTTTGTTAACTTATTATGTGGCTAATTAGTTATATATATGCTTATTATATGATAACTAGGCTCAAACGTGTGAACAAGTCTCCATTTGACACTTAGCACGGTACCCGATACCTCAATTCAAACGACTCACCACAAGTGAGTTCATACCCCTTGAATCAACCTTTGAAATGATTTTAAATGTTTTAAACACTTTATGGGGGGGGGATAAAAGTCAAATACTTATATTTATTGCTTCAGTCACATGTGATTTCATTTAATCACATGTGATTAATAACTAGGAAAACAACGATTTTTACCAATGTTCAAACTGTTTCACTTCAAATGTTTTACAAACTATTTTTACTTATCAAATGCTTTTATTAAACTTTGTTTTACTCCTTATAAATTTCATGCCCATATATGTATATATATAAGTAATGTTTAAAGGGCTTAGGAAAGCCATCCGCCCTATTTCCTTTTCGCGCACTGAGATGTGGTCTGGTGGGACTTCGGGTGACCATCCGAAGGTCGTTTCAACATTAGTTATATATCATATATACATTTATAGACATAAAAGTACTTCCATATTCACATTTATCAGTACATCAATAGTTAGTTACCATCGGGGTAACACAATACATATACATATACTAGAAACAATACATATACATATACTAGAAACAATACATATACAATGATACTAGAAACAATACATATACAATGATGCTAGAAACAATACATATACAATGATGCTAGAAACAATACATATACATATACTAGAAACAATACATATACATATACTAGAAACAATACATATACAATGATGCTAGAAACAA
Source organism: Lactuca saligna (assembly GCF_052625555.1). NCBI lineage: Eukaryota > Viridiplantae > Streptophyta > Magnoliopsida > Asterales > Asteraceae > Lactuca > Lactuca saligna. The sequence continues at coordinate 81,995,354 of NC_136421.1, forward strand.
TACATATACATATACTAGAAACAATACATATACAATGATGCTAGAAACAATACATATACATATACTAGAAACAATACATATACAATGATGCTAGAATCAATACATATACATATACTAGAACAAGAAACAGTACATATACATGAATACTTTATTATTGTGATTTAAATCGGAGCATGACTTAACTGTCATGGCTCGAGTTGTAGCCAGAATTCTCTTGAAGGGAGAGCGTGAGTTTGCGTATAGATCTATACTGGATTGACAATCCTACACCTTGCTGCTAGCTACAGCCGGACCTGCAGGTCTGCGGGTGCCAAACGTCATTCTGTTATTACGACCATTCATTTGTCGTTGTTACTAGTCGATAGTATGGTACAATTTATCACGTAATGCCTTAATATAAATCCGGTTTAAGGTAGTTAGTACCGCAGTAGTCTTATAATACAAAGGCTACAGTACTACATTAATTTACCCATTACATATTTTAGTGATAACCTCACTTAAACGTTTATGTACAAACTATATTTTGTTAAATGATAGTTACATTTGGGAAATTACACACTTTTACATCAAACGAACATACAAAACAGACAAGCCTTGGTAGAAGGCTTCTTTAATAGAAAATATAGGTTTTTCTGAGAGATTCAAACTTTTACAAACAATTGCAAACTTTTACATACATTTTACAAACTTATACTTGATACAGATTCAAACATTTTTGAAGGACAACTTATGACACTAAAATACTTATGAACTCACCAGCTTAATGCTGATAAACTCTTTCAAAATAACTTGTATTCTCAGGTCGTCAGTAGACAGGTACCGAGGCCAGCTTTTGAGAAGATGGAGCGCATTCAAGACTCATCTTATTATTTTGATATACGTTATTTTTGGTGTCTACAATGTACAGAACACACTTGTATTAAAATTATATATTTAATGCAATGGATGATGTTGTTTGCTTATTTACATTTACTGTGTTGTGATACTTACATGACGTCCTCCGCCCCAGAACGTTTCCGCCGTTCTTGGTTTTGGGGTGTGACAAGTAGTACACACAGTACATTACTATACATGCTAGATAGAGAGAACATACATTACAACTAGCACACGCAGAACATTTCAGTACACACAGGCTAGACAGAGAAAGATTACACTTTCAGTTAGCACATTCATTACACATACATTTATGCAGTTATGTGAACCATTGAGCGGGTCATGGCACTTCCTGCCACGACCGTTCTTGTATCTCAAATCTCCTTAATTGGAGAGTGTACGAGTTTGCGTATAGATTTATACTGGATTGACTATCCTACACCTTGTTGCTCGTTACAGTGGGACATGCAAGTCTACGGGTGCCAAATGTCATTTCTTACGGCGTCTTACATCATCATTTTACTAGAGTCGGTAGCAGGATATAGTTCAATCACATGTTATTTGGAATACCTTTTTGTATTAAGGTAGTTAGTACCACAATAGTCACTTATTACAAATACTACGGTACGATAATATTCACGATGCAAGGTAATGTAGTAACTATATTTTGGTTAATGATAGTCAGAATTGGGAAATGCACACTCTAACAAGAGACATACAAACGGACACGAGATGCCTTGGTAGAAGGCTACAATTAGTAGGAAACGTAGGGTTTTCTAGGAAAGTTCAAACATTATACAAAACATAGTACAAAACATCTTACAGAAACAACTTTCAAACGCTTTCATACAAACTCAGACATTAATATACTTATGATCTCACCAGCATTAAGCTGATACTCGCTTTCAAAATAACTTGTATTCTCAGGTCACCACTAGACAGGTACAGGTGCCAGGCTTTTGAGAAGATGGAGTTCGTTCAAGACTCATCTTTTATTTTGATATGTATATTTTTGGTGTCTATAACTTTGACAGAACACACATGTATGAAATTATATTATTAATGCAAAGGATGATGTTGTTGCTTGTTTACTACAATTCATTGTTGTGATACTGTACATGACATCCTCCGCCCCAGAATGTTTCCGCCATTCATGGTTTTGGGGTGTGACAGATTGGTATCAGAGCATTGTTTATAGTGAATTGAGTATATCAACCCATAAAAGATATACTAACTATAAATACATTGAGATTAAAATACTATGACCAAGATTTTATACTTATAAATAATAAAATATTTAATTAAGTATACAAGTCTGCATTCATACTAAAATCAGTGTCACTAGGACAGTGATATGGGCATATTTAGTTATAAACTTCATGCATTATCTTAATACTTTACGTTGATTTTATCTCATTTAATGAACAAAAGGTGCTTAATTTGTTTAGAATTTCATTTTTCAGCAATAATGACATGCTCAGAAGGAAAAGGAAGCAGAACTAGCGATTGGAGGCTTGGATATTGGATTTTGAAGAAAGAAGGATGTTGCTGGACAGCTTGACCCCTCGTCAGTGTTTTGGCCATATCTCATGAACCGTAACTCCGATTGACGAGATTCAAAATGTTCTGAAAAGTAGACACAATTTCGGACGACTTTCGTGTTTTGAGAAAAATGCTGATTCAAAACGTACTCGGCGAGTAGGGTCGATTACTCGCCGAGTTGGTCAGAAGTTTCGCGATTCTGGACGCGCTGACTTGCCGTACACGGGTTTTAAGTGATGGACTCGCCGAGTAGGTCACTGGACTCGCCGAGTAGCCCCTGTTTTGTGAAAATCTATATAAAGGGACTTTCAGATCGATACCCTAGCATATAGATGAACCCTTGGAGGCCAATTGTCGACTAAAGGTGCTGTTGGAGCGTGGGAAGCAAGGGAATCAACCCAACATTCAATTTTAAGGAGAATCAAGTCAAGATCAAGTTTACTCTTACCTAATCTCTTGTTTGAACTATGTTTTTGCCAATTGATTTCATTTTTGTGCTTGTTTCTTCTGTAATCATGAGCTAAAAAATCATAACTTCTGTTTAGGTATATGAATTTGTGAACATGGATTGATTACTTGATTAGGATTAATTTTAATTGGTGATTATGTTTTATTAAGCTTGTTAAAGAACCTTATGTGTTAACAATAACTATTCTTCTGTTAATAAATCAGTAATTAAGTTGTATGAACATCTCTTAGTTGCTAATTTCATATGATTTACGTGACCACATAGTTGTATGTCTAGGAATAACGAATGTGAAACTAGAATTAACTTGAAGATAGGTAAGTTAATGTGTGAGCTTGTGTGATACACCATCAACAAGAGGTTAATTGAATCACCAATTTGATTAGCTAATTACAAGTCTTTATAAACCCGAATCAACAAACTAGGAAATTCATTAATTTAGACAACTAGCCATTGCTTGAATTAATATGTTTTCTAAGGATTAGCTATAGCAAATGTGAATCTAATCACTTTAGTCGGTAACCAATGAAGAATTAATCCGATATATTTACCATAAAATCATCCATGTGAACAAATGATTCGAACCTAAACAGAAGGCCTTTTTAATCATTGAATTTAGTTGATCTTTTTTTTCTTAGCTATTAGTTGCTTAGTTTGCATGTTAGTAAAATATTTAAGTTTCTAGTCTTGCAAAACTAGAGAAACTCCCTTTCTATTATTTGTTTTATTTAGATAATATTAGCATTTATTTTAATTGTTTACCGTTCCCTGTGTTCGATACCCTACTTGCTTGAACTATATTACTAATCGATAGGTACACAGCCTTTCGTGTGTTTATTTTGTGTCTAAGTTAGTAGGATTAAAACTAGTTGGTTTTACACACATCAGACAGTACAAAAGAATTACGATTGTTGAACAACACAGGTGGACTTAGAGACATATAGTCAAAACTGGGAAGATATAGCCTGATCAACTATATTATCCGAGGGTTGACTAGCATGTGCCTAAGTGTAGTTGTGTGTTTGCAACAAGTCTAAAATCTTACCAACAACCCCACAATGAGAACACTAGAACATAACATTAAACATAAAATAATATAGGAGTATTTTACATTACTATTAGTTACTTATGAGGTAGATTCCTATACCTCCCTTCTCGCGTAGATTTAATGGTTGGATTCCACATTCCCGGAGACCCGTACTTTCCACCCAACGGAAATGTTGGATGGCTTGAGGCAGAGTCCGATGATGAGTGTAACATCCGGAATCCCAGGTATATTATTTAATATTTATTTTTTTTAATTATGAGAAGGCACTCGGCAAGTTGATGCGTAGACTTGCCGAGTAGGGTCGTGATTGTTCATCCGGATTCGCATTGGACTCGAAGAGTCCATGAGTGGACTCGGCGAGTCCACGCTGTTTAATGAAAACCTAAATCCTCCGGGGTTGGAGCCTATTTAAGGGTACTCTTATCCTCCCATTGCAGCTATCAGTCCCTTGAGAGCACCCTTAGTGATCTATATCGTTTGGAAGGAAGGAGAAGCCTTTATTGATCTTTATTTCCTTGGCTTGGAAAAAAGAAGGTGATCAAGAGCAAGAGGTGGTTGAAAGAGGTGTGATTCAAGTGGTTTCAGAGTCCAGAGATTCCAACTTGAGGTATTCATTCGAACCTTCTTCAGTTTTGGTATTGAACTTAGAGATTAGGGTTTTCTTACCTCTTGTGAGGATGTTTATGTGGAGGAATTGGTCCCTTATTGAGTCTATGTTTTGGATCTGGACTCAAATAAGTTCGGAGACTTCAATCCAATATGCTTTATGGGTCCTTGAGGGGTGATTGGACTTAGGTTGCCATTTTTGGGACTAAATCACCATTTGATGCCATTATGTATGTATATAAGCATCAAGTTTCGAGCTTTACGTGATTATATTGATTGGAAAGGTCAGATCTACGGAATTGAGGAACAGATCTGACCTCAGGAGGTCAAAAGAATCTGTGCATGGCATGTACTCGCCGAGTTGTTCTTGGGACTCGGCGAGTAGAGTCAAGGTAGCCCCGCGATTCATGCATGGGGACTCGTCGAGTAAAGGGAGGGACTCGACATGTTAATTGGGACTAAGGAGTTAAGTGGACACAGGTGGACTCGCCGAGTTGCCCAAGTGCACTCACCGAGTCGGGTCAAAGTTGACCGTTGACTTTGGTTGGCTTTTAGGGTTTGGTCAGCAGCGAGGCCTTTGAGTCAGAAGAGGGGTAAAATGGTCTTTTACCCTTCTGAGGATGTTAAGAAAGGTTAGAGTACAGTCATATTTATGGGAATATTTGTCTTATGTGTTTAGGTGGAGGCTAGATCGCATTCCTACCGAGTCAGGGATTTTCCGAGATATCAGAGGTGAGTCTTCTCACTATACTATACTCGGAAGGGTATTTATGTGTGACTGGAAGGTCGGATATGTTATGAGAAGTATGCATTGTATGTGATTAAGTTAACTGTTTGTATGTGCTATGTATGCTATGCTTGATATGGGCCAGAAGGCGCTATGTTATGGGCCGGAAGGCATTGTGATGGGGACAGGAAGGTCGATGCTAGTAGGACCGGAAGGTTTACCGGGTTGGGAAAGAAGTCCCCTGAGACACATGGACCGGAAGGTCATGGCCTGGAAGGGCGTATGTGTGTGTAAGTAGTATTTTGGGGAACTCACTAAGCATTTATGCTTACAGTTGTTGTGTTATGTGTTTCAGGTACTAGCGAGGACCGTGGGAAGGCGTCGGCGTGATCTGTACACACTAGCGGAGGATTTAAGTTATGATCTTCGGATTTATATGTTTTGTATGATGATATGATACATTGGATTTTTATGACTTGATTTGGATGAAAACGTGTTTAAGAAAAGAAAAATTGTTTTGAAAATTTACGTTGTTACAAGTTGGTATCAGAGCCTTGGTTTGAGGGATTCGGGTGCACCTTCAGGTGTAACTAAACTCAAACCGAGGATTTGAGAAAAAAAATTTCAATAATAAAAGCATAAAATTTTATAAGAGATTTTGTGATAACCAAAGAAGGAGCAGTGTGTACCGTCAGCCAACGCCCGAACGGTAAAATCCCCAAAATACCCTTACAATATGTGTTATGAGATATGTTATAATATGTTATGCATGCTAGAGTAGACTAGGTACTCATATTTGGACTAGAGTGGCCTGATTTGTGATGCCTTAGTCTAGGGGAAACCTGCTGCTATGAGATGCCTTGAGAGTGAGTAGGTAGCCAATGCATAGCAAGGATAGAGTACTCGTGATACGGGGTCCAAGGAGGAGGACTTGGGGTGAATGCTGATGCGGTGTAGTCAGTAGTATAGGGCCCGTACTACTGAAGACACCGGATCAGTGGGCAGCCCAAGTAAGAATCCTTTGGGTATCAGAGGTCGAGTGGGGTTGCGTTATCGAGTGCAAGTATGGTCGATTGAGTATCTGATATGTTGTGTTGTATTTCAGAGGCATTATGGTTGGGACACGCCACAGACCTGGGACGAGCGGTGTGTGTGACGAGGAGCTTCGTCGGATGATCCATGATGAGGTGGCTGCGGCGATTCGGGTCGAGATTTCGGAGATTTTTGGGTCTATCAAGACCACGTTGTTGGAGACTTTCTATGAGCGGTACGCCGCGGTGACTGAGGTTGCAGCCGCTGCAGCTACGGCAGCTGTGGCTGCGGCCAGACCTCAGGGAGGTGACCATTGCTATTCCGGGATTTCAGCAACACGAAGCCACCCGAGTTTGATGGGATGCAGGATCCGGTCACTGGGATGAGATGGATTGCTGACATTGAGGGATGCTTCTATACGTGTTCATGTCCGGAGCATCTGAGGGTACGGTTCGCTTTGAACCAGCTCCCCTAGGAGCGAAGGATTGGTGGAAGTTCGTGACGGCGAACTTCACTATTGCAGAGATTTCAACAGTGACTTGGGAGATATTCACTACCATGTTCAGAGACGAGTATGTTCCCCCGGTGGAGAGGGAATGGTTGATTCAGGAGTTCTTGACCCTCAAGCAGGGTAATGATTCAGTTGCTGTGGTCACCCGGAAGTTTCATGAGAGGGCGATGTTCTGCCCTGAGCAGGTGTCTACTGAGCAGGCACGGATGAGCCGATATTTGGGTATTCTGAGGAGAGACATTCGGGATTTCGTATCGAACTCGACATACCGAACATTTTTTGAGCTTCAGGCAAATGCCCGGAAGAGGGAGATCGAGTTGGAGACTCAGCGGGTGGATCGGCGGCCGACTCAGTCTCAGCCGGTAGCCAAGCGGACCAAGTCCGCCGATTCGAGGATGGGAGGTCAGAAGGGCCGCACTTGCGAAAAGTGCGGCAAGGGTCATGAGGGGGCCTGCCGATCTGGTGCTTGCTACAAATGTGGCAAGGAGGGGCACATCACCAGGGATTGCCCCAAGGGATTTATGGTTTGCTTCCATTGCAACCAGACCGGCCATTGGAAGGCCGAGTGTCCTCAGCTTCACCAGGGATCAGCACAGGGATCTACGCCTGCTGCTAGGGTTACCGAGACTTGACCGGCGAAGGCCGAGGCTCCGAAGGCTCGTGGGAGAGCTTTTCAGTTGACTGCGGAGGAGGTCCGTGCGGCGCCCAATGTCATTGTTGGTATGTATTCTTTCATGTATTTACTTTTATGCTGAGATATTGTGCTTATATAATAATATGCGTAGGTACTTTTCTTGTGAATTTTGTACCTACCTTGGTATTATTTGACTCAGGTAAGAGTCTGTCTTTTGTATCTTTGGCTTTTAGTCAGCACATCGGTATTGATCAGGAGGTGATGACTCGACCCCTGAGGGTTTCCATAGCTAATGAGAAAGCGGTATATGCCACCGAAGTGATTCGAGGATGTGTGCTCGAGATTTTTGGTGTCAAGTTCCCTGTAGATCTAGTTCCTATCGCGATGGGAGATGTCTATGTCATTGTGGGAATGGACTGGTTGAGTAAGTTTGGAGCGGTCATTGACGGCGAGGGACAGCTGGTGACCATACGAGACCCTAGTGGGGGAGTGCTTACTGTGTATGGCGAGGGGACCCGATGTGGTTCAGCGTTTTGTTCGGCTGCAAGTGCGAGACAGAGTTTGCAGCAGGGCTGCAGTGGATTCATAGCCTATGTGATGGACACACGAGTGTCCGCGGGGAGGCCAAGTTCGGTTGACGAGGTACCGGTAGTGTGCGAGTTTCCGGATGTGTTTTCCGAGGAACTGTCGGGCGTGCCTCTAGAAAGGCAGGTGGAGTTCCGTAACAATCTGGTTCCGGTAGCAGCACCCATCGCCAAGGCGCCTTATCGCCTCGCTCCACCAGAGATGCAGGAGTTATCCTCGTGGCTTCAGGAGCTGCTGGGAAAGGGGTTTATTCGACCGAGTAGTTCACTTTGGGTAGCGCCGATCCTTTTTGTCAAGAAGAAGGATGGTTCACGTTGGATGTGTATTGATTACCGAGAGTTGATCAAGTTGATGGTCAAGAACCGATATCCGTTACCTAGGATCGATGATCTGTTTGATCAATTGCAGGGGGCATCTTGGTTCTCCAAGATAGACTTGAGGTCGGGGTATCATCAAATGAGGGTTCAGGATGCAGATATCCAGAAGACTGCATTCAGAAATCGTTATGGACATTACGAGTTTGTGGTGATGCCTTTTGGGCTCACCAATGCCCCAGCTGCGCTCATGGATCTCATGAACAGGGTGTGCAGGCCGATGTTGGATCGGTCGGTGATCGTATTCATTGATGTTATATTGGTATATTTGAGGTCTAGAGAGCAGCATGAGGAGCATTTGAGGGAAATCCTTGGAGTTCTGAGATCAGAGAGGTTGTATGCCAAATTCTCCAAGTGTGATTTTTGGTTACGAGAGGTCCAGTTCCTAGGACATCTTGTTAACCAGAAAGGGATATTGGTCGACTCGGCCAAGATCGAGGCGGTGATGAGATGGGAGGTGCCGAGATCACCCACTGAAATCAGGGGCTTTCTGGGATTGTTCGGCTATTATCGGAGGTTTATTAGGGATTTCTCCAAGATTTCCATGCCACTTACCAAGATGACCCGGAAGGGTGTTTCATTTTCATGGGGTCCGGAGCAGCAGTCCTCATTTGAGACACTTCGCCAGAAGTTGTGCGAGGCCCCGGTGCTCGCACTCTCGGAAGGGATGGAGGATTTTGTGGTATATTGTGATGCATCAATATTTGGGTTTGGGGCAGTGCTTATGCAGAGGGGGCACGTTATAGCGTATGCATCGAGGCAGCTGAAGCCTCGTGAGTCGAGATATCCCACCCACGATCTGGAGCTGGGAGCTGTGGTGTTTGCCCTCAAGATCTGGCGGCACTATATGTATGGGGTTCAGTGTACCATATACACGGACCACAAGAGTCTGAAGTACTTGATGGATCAGCCAAACCTAAATATGTGCCAAAGGAGATGGTTGGATGTGGTGAAGGATTATGATTGTGAGATCCTGTACCACCCGGGCAAGGCTAATGTCGTAGCCGATGCTTTGAGCCGTAGGGCGGAGAGCGCCCCGATTAAAGATGTTTGTATGAGGTTGACAGTGATGACTCTGGTATTAGACACCATCCGAGGGGCCCGGGTTGAGGCTACGAAACCAGAAAACCGAAAGAGGGAGCGGGTTGTCGGGAAGGTATCGGAGTTCGTTACCAATAGTCGGGGACTTATGACATTTCAGGGGCGGATTTGGGTATCGTTTGTAGGCGGGACGCGTACCATTTTGATGGAAGAAGCACATTGATCGAAGTTCTCGATCCATCCCGGGGCTACTAAGATGTATTTGGATCTAAAGAAGGAGTATTGGTGGCCCTATATGAAGAAGGATGTTGCATGGTTTGTCGAGAGGTGCCTGACTTGTTGCCAGGTTAAGGCCGAGCATCAGCATCCGCATGGTAAGCTGCAGTCGCTGGAGATTCCCAAGTGGAAGTGGGAACAGATTACCATGGATTTTATCACCAAATTGCCAAGGACTGCGAGAGGGGTCGATGCAATTTGGGTGATTGTGGTTAGGTTGATGAAGAGCGCTCATTTTCTTGCTATTAGTGAGAGCTCTTCTGCTGAGAGGTTGGCAGAGTTGTATGTGAGGGAGGTGGTATCGCGGCATGGGGTCCGGATGTCGATTGTTTCAGATCAGGACGTACGATTTACTTCCAGATTTTGGAAGAAGTTTCACGAGGAGTTGGGAACGAGACTGCATTTCAGTACCGCATACCACCCACAGACGGACGGGCAGAGTGAGTGGACGATTCAGACGCTCGAGGATATGCTCTGATCTTGTGTTTTGGATTTTGGAGGGAGTTAGGACACCTATCTACCCTTGGCTGAGTTTTCGTACAACAACAACCATCACTCGAGAATTGGTATGCCACCCTTTGAGCTGTTGTATGGGAGGAGATGTCGGACCCCCATCTGCTGGGGAGAGGTGGGGCAACGGGTAATGGGTAGTACGGAGATTGTGCTTCAGACGACAGAGCAGATACAGAAGGTGAGGCAGAGATTGTTGACCGCTCAGAGTCACCAGAAAAGTTATGCGGATAGGCGTCGATCCGAGCTCGAGTTTCAGGTTGGTGACCTTGTACTCTTAAAGGTCTCTCCTTGGAAAGGAGTGATCCGATTCAGGAAGAGGGGCAAGTTGGGGCCTCGATATATTAGACCTTTCAGGGTAATCACAAGAGTAAGCAGGGTAGCCTACCGTTTGGATCTACCGGCGGAGCTGGGTTAGATTCACGACACCTTTCATGTGTAGCAGTTGAGGAAGTGTATTGTCGACGAGTCGGCAGTAGTACCATTAGATGACATTCAGGTGGATGCAGGCCTGAACTATGTGGAGAGACCGGTGGCAATTAGGGATCGGAAGATCAAGGTTCCGAGGAACAAGGAAGTGCCTTTGGTGCAAGTACAGTGGCAGCACAGGAAAGGGTCGGAGCTGAATTGGGAGCCGGAGCGCGAGATGCGGGAGCAGCATCCGGAATTGTTTGTAGAATGATACTTCGAGGATGAAGTCTGATTCTAGTAGGGGAGAAATGTAACATCCAGAATCTCAGGTATATTATTTAATACATTTTTTTAATTATGAGAAGGAACTCGGCGAGTTGATGCATAGACTCGCCGAGTAGGGTCGTGATACTCTTAGCCTCCCATTGCGGCTACGAGTCCCTTGAGAGCACCCTTAGTGATCTATATCATTTGGAAGGAAGGAGAAGCCTTTATTAATCTTTCTTTCCTTGGCTTGGCAAAAAGAAGGTGATCAAGAGCAAGAGGTGGTTGAAAGAGGTGTGATTCAAGTGGTTTCAGAGTCCAGAGATTCCAACTTGAGGTATTCATTCGAACCTTCTTCAGTTTTGGTATTGAACTTAGAGATTAGGGTTTTCTAACCTCTTGTGAGGATGTTTATGTGGAGGAATTGGTCCCTTATTGAGTCTATGTTTTGGATCTGGACTCAAAGAAGTTCGGAGACTTCAATCCAGTATGCTTTATGGGTCCTTGAGGGGTGATTGGACTTAGGTTGCCATTTTTGGGACTAAATCACCATTTGATGCCATTATGTATGTATATAAGCATCAAGTTTCGAGCTTTACGTGATTATATTGATTGGAAAGGTCAGATCTACGGAATTGAGGAATAGATCTGACCTCAGGAGGTCAAAAGAATCTGTGCATGGCATGTACTCGCCGAGTTGTTCTTGGGACTCGGCGAGTAGAGTCAAGGTAGCCCCGCGATTCATGCATGGGGACTCGTCGAGTAAAGGGAGGGACTCGACATGTTAATTGGGACTAAGGAGTTAAGTGGACACAGGTGGACTCGCCGAGTTGCCCAAGTGCACTCACCGAGTCGGGTCAAAGTTGACCGTTGACTTTGGTTGGCTTTTAGGGTTTGGTCAGCAGCGAGGCCTTTGAGTCAGAAGAGGGGTAAAATGGTCTTTTACCCTTCTGAGGATGTTAAGAAAGGTTAGAGTACAGTCATATTTATGGGAATATTTGTCTTATGTGTTTAGGTGGAGGCTAGATCGCATTCCTACCGAGTCAGGGATTTTCCGAGATATCAGAGGTGAGTCTTCTCACTATACTATACTCGGAAGGGTATTTATGTGTGACTGGAAGGTCGGATATGTTATGAGAAGTATGCATTGTATGTGATTAAGTTAACTGTTTGTATGTGCTATGTATGCTATGCTTGATATGGGCCAGAAGGCGCTATGTTATGGGCCGGAAGGCATTGTGATGGGGACAGGAAGGTCGATGCTAGTAGGACCGGAAGGTTTACCGGGTTGGGAAAGAAGTCCCCTGAGACACATGGACCGGAAGGTCATGGCCTGGAAGGGCGTATGTGTGTGTAAGTAGTATTTTGGGGAACTCACTAAGCATTTATGCTTACAGTTGTTGTGTTATGTGTTTCAGGTACTAGCGAGGACCGTGGGAAGGCGTCGGCGTGATCTGTACACACTAGCGGAGGATTTAAGTTATGATCTTCGGATTTATATGTTTTGTATGATGATATGATACATTGGATTTTTATGACTTGATTTGGATGAAAACGTGTTTAAGAAAAGAAAAATTGTTTTGAAAATTTACGTTGTTACAATGAGCATCAAATCCCTTTGGATGGTCATCAAGCAGAAGGCTTCTCGGATGGATCTGACTCTGAGCCTGAAGTCAATAACCTACCTCAAGTAGGTCAATCCCCAAATAACATCCCAGTAATTCAAGGACCCACACCTCTGTGGGCAACAAACTTGAATACATGGAGCCATGAACAGGGTCAACCCATTCCCTACAATGGGGATAGAAGTTTCTACAACCTCACTAATGGAGGTTTTGCTGACAGAGTCTTACCCATCATGGTTCGTAGGATTTCTCGGAACACAATACTTGGTCAATCATCTATCAATCGAATCTTGGAGATTGATGCCAACACTGGTGTTAACACTATTCGCATTCGCCAACTAGATTCTGCTCATGAAAGGACTCTGATCCACAATGCAGCTCTTCAGAGGGAACTCACTGAAGCACAAGCTGAAGTCAGAGAACTTCGAGCTCAGCAAGCAAGGACTGATAGGTGTATGAGGGACCTAGAACACTTTCTGTCGGGATCAAGGACTCACTCTGGTAGTTCTCGTCGCCGATAGATCCTTATCAACTTCCCTTTTTGGATATAACCTAGTTATGTAAAACTTTATTCTATTTTCCTATCTTGTAAATCATAGTCCTGTTAGGTCTTGGTTAGGTTGTAATTCTGTCAAAATTTTCCCATTTTGGTTTATGTAAGGCCTATTACTGTAGGCTATTTTTCCTGAACTCTTTACATCAGTAATACCAATAATATTGACAGGTACCTAATCATATGGGAATTATTATCCAAATATAATCATCAATTAGTTTAGATCTTCATTCAATCGTATTGTTAGGATATGGAGAGTTAGTTCATGAGTCATTCTCACCAATTCTTCCATTGAATTCTTATCAATTCTTTCATCTTCATAAACTTATAAATCAAAGATGCCGCCGCGCAGAAATCCAAGGAGAAACCCAAATAATGAAACACCACCTCCTACACCTCCACAACCACCTACTCCTCAGTTCGACACGAGAACTCTAAATGTTGCTGTAGCTGCGGTTGTAGCTTCCACCATGGCCCAATATCATTCATCTAGTTCCACTGGAGGAGGAACCCCTGTTCAGTCGGTTCAAGTTGAAGCTCCTGTGCACTCGAGAAAGTGCTCCTATAAGGACTTCACAAACTGCAAGCCATTATCCTTCAATGGGACTGGCCGAGTCATTGCCCTCTCGCAATGGTTCGAGAAAACTGAATCGGTTTTCGAAATCTGCTCTTGTTCCGAGGATAGCAAGGTGAAGTACGCTGCTTGCACCTTCGAAACTAAAGCCCTAACATGGTGGAATATCCATGTAAAGTCACTATCTCTAATAGTGGCAAATTATATGGCCTGGGGATCTTTAAAAGACCTCATGATTGAGGAATACTGCCCGAGCGGCGAGATCCAAAAGCTGGAGGAAGAACTGTGGGGCCTAACCATGAAGAGCTCCAATGTAGTCGCCTACACCGCCAGATTCTGCGAACTGGTGGCCCTCTGTCCCAACATGATTCCTTCAGAAGGAAAGAAGATTGAAAGATACATATGGGGACTGGTGCCCCCATACCAGGGAAATGTTTTGGCATCACACCCCACTACATTTGATAGTGCCAAGCGATTGGCACAGCGGCTCATAGACCATGGGGTTCGTACCCTGGATGCAACAACTACCCTGGCCATCTCAGAACCTACAAGAACCGCTGATTCCAAGCAGAAGTTTTGGGATGAAAAGAAGAAGGGTAATACTACCAAGAAGAGGCAGGTCGTGGCAATACATGTTGTGATAACACCTGCCGCTGCTACTATGATAAAGCAGTATGCTGGAAGTTTGCCTAAGTGCAACAAGTGCATCTTCCATCACGATGGTGCCTGTCGGGTGATGCAGTGTCTGAACTGCAACGGGAAGGGGCACACAGCCCGTTTCTGTAAAGCCCCGACGAGACCAATCAACCAATCCCCCGGTGCTGGAGTGGGCCAAACTTGCTACGGATGTGGCAAGGTAGGCCACTTCAAGAGAAAATGCCCAAAGGCAGGGTTTCCCAGTGGAGCAGCAAGAGTTCTGGCCATAGGCCATGAGGAAGCGGTTTCCGACCCCACAGTGGTCACTGGTACGTTCCTCCTCGATAACTCTTATGCATGCATTATATTTGATAGTGGAGCGGAGAGGAGTTTCGTGAACCAGAAATTTGCTCACTTACTTAGGCAAAAATCACGAGCACTTAATGAACCGTTCACTGTGGAAATGGCTAATGGAAAGACAAAGAGCACTAGCAGTATATTCATAGGGTGTACCCTAACTCTAAATAACCATTAATTTTCTATCGATCTTATGTCGGTCTCAATTAAAAGTTTCAACGTCATTATCGGCATGGATTGGCTGAGTCTTCATCGTGCCGATATCATGTGTTACGAAAAGGTTGTTCTCCTTAATCTGTTGTCTGGCGAAACCTTAGTAGTTTATGGCGACAAACCCGGCACGAACCTTCGTCTCATTTCGAGCATCCAAGCTCAGAAATTCTTACGAAAGGAATGTACGGCCTTCCTTGCTCATGTGGTTGATGTGAGCCAAGAAACGAAAGACATCCAGAACATTCCAATAGTACGCGACTTTCCAGACATCTTTCCAGAAGAACTCCCAAGATTACCTTCGCAACGTCAAGTCGAATTCCGAATCGACTTAGTTTCAGGGGCTACCCCGGTAGCCAAATCTCCCTATCGTATCGCACCTACATAGATGCAAGAATAGTCTGGTCAACTTAACAAACTGCTCAGCAAGGGATTTATAAGACCAAGCTTCTCACCCTGGGGAGCTCCAGTCTTGTTCGTCAAGAAGAAAAACGGATCGTTTCGCATGTGCATTGACTATAGGGAGCTCAACAAGCTAACGGTCAAAAATCGTTATCCTTTACCTTGGATCGACGATTTGTTTGACCAACTGCAAGGGGCGAGCTTCTTTTCAAAAATTGACTTAAGATCCGGATATCACCAATTACGAGTACTGGGGGAGGATGTTCCGAAGACAGCCTTCCGAACTCGTTATGGGCACTACGAATTCGTAGTGATGCCATTCGGATTAACAAACGCGCCCGCAGTATTCATGGACTTAATGAATCGGGTGTGTCATCCTTACTTGGATCAGTTCTTCATCATTTTCATTGATGACATGCTTATCTACTCTCGTAGTAAGGAGGAGCACAGTCAACATCTGTGACAAGTCCTCGAAACTTTATGGTCGGAGAAGCTCTACGCGAAGTTCTCGACATGCGAATTTTGGATTCGACGAGTCGAATTCTTAGGGCATGTGGTTAGCAAAGAGGGAATACACGTGAACCCTTCCAAAATCAAGGCCATTGAGAACTGGTCAGCGCCGAAGATGCCTATGGAAATTCGTCAATTTCTAGGCCTCGCTAGCTACTATCGAAGGTTCCTTCAAAACTTCTCCCGCATAGCGAAACCTCTTACAACACTGACCCAGAAGGGCGTGGCATTTGACTGGGAAGAGAAGCAGGAAAGAGCGTTCCAAACGCTCAAACAAGCCTTGTGCACCGCACCAATACTATCCCTTCCCGAAGGAATAGAAGACTTCGTAGTCTATTGTGATGCATCGAATCAAGGGCTCGGATGTATTTTGATGCAGCGGGGTAAGTTCATCGCCTATGCCTCGAGACAGCTAAAGACACATGAAGTCTACTACACAACCCACAATCTTGAACTAGGAGCAGTTGTGTTTGCTCTGAAGATCTGGATACATTACTTGTACGGAACGAAGAGCACTATCTTTACAGACCACAAGAGCTTACAACACATCTTCGACTATAAGGAGCTCAAAATGAGACAACAACGGTGGGTCGAGCTACTCAGTGATTACGAATGCAAAATTTGTTATCATCCGGGTAAAGCCAACGTAGTAGCTGACGCCCTGAGTCGGAAGGAATATTCTGGTCGTAGGGCCAAATCATTGACTATGACTATCCATTCACACTTGTCCACCCAAATTAAGGCAGCTCAGCTTGGCGCTTTGAAGCCTAAAAATGTGGTGGGTGAATCCCTAAGAGGTATGGATAAGAACTTGGAGGTTAAGGGTGGCAGAGCTTACTATTTCATGGACCGGATCTAGACCCTGAACCTAGGTGGTTTCAGAGACGTGGTCATGAATGAGGTGCACAACACTCATTATTCCATACACCTGGGATCAGATAAGATGTATCTGGACCTCAAAAATTTATACTGGTAGCCTAACATGAAAGCAGAGATTGCTACCTTCGTGAGTAAATGCCTTACTTGCGCAAAGGTCAAGGTCGAATACCAGAAACCCTCCGGTCTTTTACAACAGCTGGAGATACCAGAATGGAAGTGGGAGCGGATAACTATGGATTTCATAACCAAGTTGCCCAAGACGATGGGTGGACTTGATTCCATATGTGTCATCGTCGATAGACTGACCAAGTTTGCACACTTCCTGTCGATCAAAGAAGCAGACAAGATGGAGAAGCTTACAAGGACTTACATTAAGGAGATTGTAAGATTGCACAGTGTTCCATTATCCATTATCTCAGACAGAGATAGTAGATTCACTTCGAGGTTCTAACAGTCATTACAAAGATCCTTAGGAACTAGGTTGGACATGAGTACAGCCTACCATCCACAGACCGACGGGCAAAGTGAGAGAACTATCCAGACCTTGGAAGATATGTTGCGAGCCTGTGTGATCGACTTCGGGAAAGCATGGGATACTCATTTACCCCTTGTATAATTTTCCTATAACAACAGTTATCACACGAGCATAAAGGCTGCTCCATTCGAGGCCCTCTATGGCCGAAAGTGCAGATCCCCTCTGTGTTGGGCTGAGGTGGGTGATACCCAGTTAGCTAAAGGACGAGTTCCTAAAAGCACTCTCACAGGTCCAGAAATCATACGGGAAACGACGGAGAAGATCGTTTAGATACGTGAACGATTAAAAGCCTCTAGAGACTGACAGAAAAGCTACGCTGATAAACGTAGGAAACCATTGGAATTCCAGGTGGGTGACCGCGTTCTATTGAAGGTCTCACCCTGGAAGGGCTTGATATGCTTCGGAAAGCGTGGAAAGCTAAATCCAAGGTACATTGGGCCTTTTGAGATTCTCGCAAGAATCGGCCCTATAGCTTACAAACTTAACTTGCCACGCGAACTCAGTAACGTACATCCTACCTTCCACATCTCGAACTTGAAAAAGTGTCTGTCCGACGAGACTCTTGTTATTCCACTCGACGAGGTCGAGATCAATGAGGGCCTCAACTTCGTGGAGGAACCAGTAGAAATCATGGACCGAGAGGTCAAGCAAACGAAACAAAGTCGTATCCCACTAGTGAAGGTTCGCTGGAACGCCAAACGAGGACCTGAATTCACTTGGGAACGAGAGGATTAGATGAAACTAAAATATCCTCATCTTTTTGCTTAGTTATTTGTAACTTCTTATTTGCTTAAATTCTAATTCGGTACGAAATTCCTTCTAACGGGGGGATGATGTGACAACCCAAAATTTCCATTCTGCACGAACTTTATCAAGTCAATAGAAGTTATAATAGTCACAGTAAATTTTCAGACTTTTCCGTATAGGTTTGAGTATTTCGGGATTTTAACTTAAGGAGATATCAGGAGAGTGGATGCACTAGGGTTTTGTGTAACACTGTTATTTTCTGCCAAAATCTCAGGACTATAAATATGATTCTTAACCAAATTATTTCATTTGTTACATTTCCAACTAGAGAAAAGCCATTTTCTCTCTCACGGATCTTCGGGTTTTCATCCCAAACCGTGAGTACCTCTCTCTAGTTGTATTATATGGCTTATAACATGTTTAATAACATAGATTACATAGCAAAACTGCAAGATTCGGGAGTTTACCGCCCAAAAACATCTTGGGGAGTAAACTCTTATATAAGGCTTATATGATGCCTAGTCCCTTCCACTTGTTAAGTAACGAGCTTAGGCTTGTATGTAGGTGTATTTAAGACAAGAAAACATCAAAGAAACACCAAGGTTGAGGTGTTCACGGCCCAAGAAGTTCTTGGACCATGAACTCCAAAATCAATGACCAAAGAGTGTTTTAATCACTCCTAAAGCCTTGGACAATAGCCTCTATTTATTCCTAGTTAATTGAGGGACCTTAAAACATCAAAAAAACCCTCCCAAAGAGAGATTACAACTGTAATCTCTAAGGGAAAAGGTTCTTGGTCCGTGAACATGAAGGAAGGGCATCAATGTGTGCCTAAGGCCTTCATTAGCCTTAGATAAATGTATAGAACCTATCCTTCATGAGCTTGGGACTTGAAAGCATAAAAAAAATATCCACTTCCATATGAGTTTATGGCAGTAAACTCAATAGGAAATGGCCTTTGGGCCGAAAACTCCTAAAAAGAGAGTCTTGATGCCCTAAACCCTTCCAAGGATTAAACCACCAAGTCAAACTGCTTCTAGAAATCATTTAGGACTTCAAAACACAAACTGACACTAAGCCTAGGAGTTCACGGCCGTAAACCCAAGGGTTTACGACTGTAAACCCCTTGTGTGAGTTTATATGGAGAGTAAACTCAAGTATGAGGTCCCTTGAACCCTAAACTCACTAGCCTTGTCCCACAACAACTTAGATGCAATCCTTAGGGATTATAACACTTATATAATGTAACATCCCGAAATAGCAAGGGTTGAGTGGAAGGGATAAAAGTGTAATTTGGGAAAGAGTGACTCGACAAGTCCATGGATGGACTCGGTGAGTAGAGTCACGACTTGGTCGCGTGTTAAATAGCCGACTCGGTGAGTCAATGAGATGGACTCGGCGAGTAGGCGCTGAGTGGAGAAAACCCTAATTCTCGGGGTTGAGCCCTATATAAAGAGCATTATGTTTCCTCCCCAGCCTCTTTATCACCCTTTGAGTCCCTGAAACCCTAAAATCGTAGGAGAAGCACCATTGTTGGGTGGATTGGGGCTTGGAGAAGTATTTGTTGAAGAAAGTTTGGAAGTTTGAAGGTGTGGAGCAAGGGGCTTTGCTTGGATTCGAGTTCCTTGCAGATTGGGGCGTTCTTTGAGGTAATATCTCGTTCTTAGGCTGTTGTTATCTTGTTTATTCATTTTGGGGTTTGAGGGAAGCTTATCTTGGGTGATATGGGAATCTAGAGGTTAGATCTGAGGTTGCTACCTCAGATCTGGAATGGAGGAGAGTTGGAATGCAGGAAAGTCCCTGTGTTGAGTGTTGGATGAAGCTATCTTCTCCCAAACCTTAGCTCTAATGTGCAAAATGCATAGATCTCTTTGGATTCACGTAAATATTGCCACTTTACATGATGGATGAGTTGTAGGAGGCTAGATTTATGTTTTGGATCAATTGCATGGTCTGGAATGCTTCTGTTTGGATGCAGACCGGTGGTACTCGGCGAGTCACCTGGGTGGACTCGACGAGTTGCCTGAAGATGAGCTGGAACTCGACGAGTTGGATGAACAACTCGGCGAGTAGGTTGAAGATAGCCTTAGACTCGGCGAGTCTGTTCTTGGACTCGGCGAGTCTTGTCAAAGAGTCCCAATATTTTCTGGTTGAGTTGAAGAATCGGCGAGTCAAGGGATGACTCGGTGAGTTATGTGCGAGTGGACTCAGAGTTGTTGGACTCGGCGAGTCTCGGGGTGACTCGGCGAGTTTGGTCGCGGATTGAGTGAAGTTTTGAGTTGGGAACTCAGCGAGTCATAGGGTTGACTCGGCGAGTAGGGTCAGTCAGGGGTTGACTTTGACCCAGTCTTTGACCAAGGGTTGACCAGTGGTTTCCAGGGGTATTTTGGTAATTGTTGATTATGGTTTTGAGTTCAGTGCATTGGTGGCTGTCCAGTGGTGGAGATCGTATCAGGGATCGGAGCAGCTTGGGTTATCTGTTCAGTCGGTAGTTTCGAGGTGAGTTATCCTCACTATATCTATCGGGTTTAAGGCACCAAGGTTGAACCTTTTATCGGATGGAAATCCAGGTAATTATCTGTTGTATGATATTGCGGGATATGGGCCGGAAGGCGTTACGTTATGGGCTGGAAGGCATTATATGTTGTGGGCCGGAAGGCATTACATGTTACGGGCCAGAAGGCAATGCGATGTGGACCGGAAGGTCATGGCCTGGAAAGGCGTATGTGCATAATTATTATGTTGGCTGAGTCGTAGGGTGATGTTATGCTAGTGATCGGCTAGGCTGGTATCTTGGTTAGGGTAATGATATGTTATGTGATCTATTGATCGATTTACTAACTGTGAACTGTTATATGATTACATGTTATGTGTATGGTTGTCTGGTCTGGAGTGTAACCCCGTACGCATGGTTGTTCTATGTTCTGTCATGATATATATATATGCTATTATGTTATGGGCCGGAAGGCAATACGTTATGGGCCGGAAGGCAATGTGTTATGGGCCGGAAGGCATTACGCTATGGGCCGGAAGGCGATATGTTTTGGACCGGAAGGTTGTGGCCTGGAAGGGCGTATATGTGGTTGGTATTTTGGGGGTATCTCACTAAGCTTTCGGGCTTACAGTTGTGGTTTTTATGTTTTCAGGTTCTCAGGAGTCTGTGGCAAGGCAAAGTCGTGATCGTACCGTTCCTCGCGTTGGTGTTTTATGAAATGGACCTGGGAAAATACTCTGTTAAATAATGTATTGAAAACCTTTTTGTAACAACGTTATTAAAATGGATTGTTTTGAAAAGTTTTAATTGTTTCGAAATTTTGGTCGTTACATATAAAGTGTTTATTATGTTCTAAGATTTCTTAACTTTATCAATTAGTAGTTTAAGACTAATTGGATACACATATGTGGTATTATATGTTAACTAGGGTTATAAAGTGTGTTCAAGACTTCACTTGTCACCTAGCGATCCTACATCGTTAGTTCATCCGTACCACTCACTACAGGTGAGTTCATGCCCCTTAACCAATGATTTAAATGTTCTTAAATGCTTTATCGGGGGATACAAGTTAAATACTTATAGTTATTACATCAATCACATGTGATTAATAACTACAAAACCAATGATTTCTTACTGTTCAAACTGTTTATCAAACCGTATTGTTTCAAACTGTTTTACAAACTCTTTTACTTATCAAATACTTTTACTTAAACTCTTTTATACTTATTATCAATTTCATGCCTATGTATGTATACTTATATAAGAAATGTTTAAAAGGCTTAGGAAGGCCTGCCCGCCCTATTTCCTTTTCGCGCTTGAGATGTGGTCTGGTGGGATATCGGGTATCCGTCCGAAGGTCATTTAAATATTAATTATATACCATGTGTACATATATAGTCATAAAGGTCCTTCCAGTTCATTCAGTACCTTTGGGTAGCAAGGGTATACTTCCATGTTAATACTTAGCAGTTACATCACTAGTAAGTTACCATAAGGGTAGCACATGAGAATACTAATACTATAACTAGCACGATGAAACATACAATGAGTCAATTCATTCATGAGTCAGTTCGAGTAGTACACACAGTACATTACTATACATGCTAGATAGATAGAACATACATTACAACTAGCACACGCAGAACATTTCAGTACACACGGGCTAGACAGAGAAAGATTACACTTTCAGTTAGCACATTCATTACATATACATTTATGCAGTTATGTGAACCATTGAGCGGGTCATGGCACTTCCTGCCACGACCTTTCTTGTATCTCGAATCTCCTTAATTGGAGAGCGTATGAGTTTGCATATAGATCTATACTGGATTGACTATACTACACCTTGCTGCTCGCTACAGTGGGACTTGCAAGTCTACGGGTGCCAAATGTCATTTCTTACGGCGTCTTACATCGTCGTTTTACTAGAGTCGATAGTAGGATACAGTTCAATCACATGTTATTTGGAATACCTTTTTGTATTAAGGTAGTTAGTACCACGGTAGTCACTTATTACAAATACTACGGTACGATAATATTTTCCCATTACCTTCACTTCATGAATATTCACACGATGCACGGTAATGTAGTAACTATATTTTGGTTAATGATAGTCAGAATTGGGAAACACACACTCTAACAAGAGACATACACACGGACACGAGATGCCTTGGTAGAAGGCTACAGTTAGTAGGAAACGTAGGGTTTTCTAGGAGAGTTCAAACATTATACAAAACATAGTACAAAACATCTTACAGAAACAACTTTCAAACGTTTTCATACAAACTCAGACATTAATATACTTATGATCTTACCAGCATTAAGATGATACTCGCTTTCAAAATAACTTGTATTCTCAGGTCACCACTAGACAGGTACAGTTGCTAGGCTTTTGAGAAGATGGAGTTCGTTCAAGACTCATCTTTTATTTTGATATGTATATTTTTGGTGTCTATAACTTTGACAGAACACACATGTGTGAAATTATATTATTAATGCAATGGACGATGTTGTTGCTTGTTTACTACTATTCATTGTTGTGATACTGTACATGACGTCCTCCGCCCCAGAATGTTTCTGCCATTCATGGTTTTGGGGTGTGACATGCAGTAAATATTTCACACATATTGGGAGCTAATTTTGTCAAGCCAATAAACTACAAAACCTAACCCCAAAATCAAACAAATAAGTCAACATTAAACCCTAAAAGTAATATTGGATTACCTTAAATGGGTGTTTACGTAAGCACAAGTGGATAATCGAAGTTAATATGGCCGCAATCGGAATGGGGGACCAGCACAAAACACCTTCACTTCGTGGGGATGGAGAAATGGGTTTAGGCCAAATGGTTTCTGTCCTTTATCTGTGGCACCATGTTTTTCACTATTCATGTTGTGAGTTTTAGGTGACTCACGTCATGATATGTCTTGGACTAGTCAGTTGGGCCATCTAATTAATCAGCAAATGGAATTATACACTTATTGGGCTAACAGATTAGAGGTCTGTACATTTCTTATGGACTCACGTTGTGAGTCACTCGTACTCATGTCGTGAGTTTGGTCTGATCAAATTTTCATTTAATACATCCAATTTATTAATTAACTACAAATCTTAATTAATTACCACTTAATTCAGGGACCTTATACTTAATGTTTTACCATTCATAAGACTACTTGGAAGATGAGATGAATAATTTTCCTAATAATAGAAAGAAAAAACTAGAAAGAAAATCAAACTGGGCTCGGGATGCCTCCCGAGAAGCGTTTCTTATTTATGGAGTCGTGAGCCGGACTCTGTGTCGCCTTACGCTGAATCTTTTGAAGAGTCCATCACCAACTGAACCTTCTGCTCCTTCCATCACCTTTTGTACACTTGTACTCATCATTTATTTGCTTTTTTCTAGTTTTCCTTTTTATATTTCATCTCATTTTCATCAAGCTTTCTTTTGGTCCCTTTATTCTCCAAGTTCTCTTTATTCTTTTTAAGCTCTAATTTAATCTTCTCTTCTTCCACCACTGGACTCGTCTCCTTAGAAGTTACCTTGTCCACATCCTCATCACTCAATAATTCATCGCTTTCCTTACTTACCCAAGAAGTTGGATTTGTATAGACAATGACTTTAACTAAAAATGGGACGGATGCTCTCGGTTTTGTTCGTTTGACTTGTTGAATCGTTTTCATCTCTTCTTTCATCAACTTCTCTAAATCCCCAAGTTCATCATCTACATCAATGTTACAAACCTCATTTTGAACATCATTTCCCTTGAAATCTTCTTCGATTCCAAAATTTTCCTTTTCATCTCCAACTCTTAAAGTGAGCTTGGATTTACGTATATCAACCAAGGCTCCAACAGTATTAAGTAATGGTTGACCAAGAATAATCAGAACATTGGGATCTTCTTTCATATCTAAGACTACGAAGTCTATTGGCAAAATGAACTTCCCAATTTTTACTAGAATATCTTCCACAATGCCCCGTGGTTGTGTCACTTAACGGTTTGCCATGTCGATAGTCATTTTTGTGGCCTTCAACTTTGAATATTAAACTTCTGATAAAATGAATAAGGAATCAAATTTATGCTAGCCCCAGAATCGACTAAAGCATAAATCTTCATTTTATTCCCAAACTCACATGGAAGAGTGAGGCATCTAGTATCTCTCATCTTCTCTGGTAACTCTCCCGCATTGTTTTGAACTTTGCTCATTTAAAATAACCTTCGGATTCTTCTTCAATTATTGACGAGTGTCTCTCAAATCTTGTAAGAACTTCGCGTACTCGGGAATTTTTTATAACGTCTGAACAAAAGGAGTATTAATAGGAATACCCTTTACGTGCTTTATGAACGCCAAATGCTCCCTTTCCAGTGGACTAAGATTAGCTCAAGACGGAAACAGTAAAGGCAGGCGATAAGCCGGAACATTTACTGATGTTTTCTGTTTAGACCAATCCCACGTCGTGAGCATAGCGGGCTCACATCGTGAGTTTGGTATTTCAACAGAATTTTGATTTTCGATGTTTAACTTCTTCGGTTCTGGTTCGGGCTCCATTGGCTCCACTTCTAATGCTTCTATAAACTCAGAGATGGCCTCTTCTTCATACTCGATCATCATAACATGGGATTGAGCATTCTTTTCGGGAAATTGCGAGGATAATTTGTTGCTTACCAAAGTAGTTAGTTGACCAATTTGGACTTTGAGATTAAGGATCAATGATTGATGATTTCTTAATGAAGCTTGCTAGTCAATTGTAATGCCCCGATTCCCAAGTATTATTATTATGGCTTTAATTTTCATGTTTCAAGGTCTACTCGATGAGTTAGATGCCTTGACTCGTTGAGTAGCAATGAGATTGGGCCACGAGTTAAGTGACCAACTCGCCGAGTCGGAAGAGTAACTCGACGAGTTGGACCTAGAGGGTGAAACTCAAATTTCTGGGGTTTTGCACCCTATTTAAGGATTCATTGGCCTCCTCTTAGTCCCTTACAACCTCCAGAGAGTCCAGCAAACCTTATTCCATGTGTGATCTTCATTTGAGTGTGTTTGAACTTTGAAAGGAGGAATTTGTGAAGGAAGCTTAAAGGTCAAGTAACTAGCAACAAGAAGCCTGTGTGGATCTACAAATCCTGCCGTAGTGAGCTTTATTTTGAGGTATGAATTCGTGATCTTGGCATTATTTCCTTCTAAATCTCATATGGGTGAAGTTAGGGTTTTGCTTTGAAATGGAGTTACTATGGTTTTTGAGCTAGATCTGAAGTTGCAATTGCAGATTTGAACCCTCCTAGGGATTTAGGTTCATAAAGTTTCTAGATAGAGCCTTGCATACACGTAAAGTTTGAAACTTTACCTGACAAGTACGCCCTAGGAGGTTAGATCTGCAATATAGAGTCATTACATGGCTTAAAAAGCACCTGTATGGATAAAGACCCGTGGGAACTCGGCGAGTTGCAAGGTCGACTCGGCGAGTCCTATGAAGATGTCCTTAGGCTTGATGAGTCCTATAAGAAACTCGGCGAGTCCGAAGAATGTCATAAACCCAGCGAGTCTGATGAAGATTTCATTAGGCTCGGCGTGTTAGATGAGTGACGCGATGAGTTGGTAAATTATACAAGGAACTCGGCGGTAGCTGAGGGTATTCGACGAGTTGAGGTCAACATGGATTGTTGACCTTGATAGTTGACTTTGACTTTGACCAAGGGTTGACCAATTGACTTCTAAGAGTGTTTTGGTGAATAGGATAACTATAGCAAAGGTCTTTGGCGAATATAGGTGTTGGAGTTGGAGCTACATTTGGAGGAGTTTGACATTACTTTCTGGTCTACTTACGAGGTGAGTTACCTCACTTTACTAAGGGGTCTAAGGCACCAAGGTAGGCCCATTGAATATGTTATCCTAGAAGTGTTAGTATGTTGAGTATGAAGTTAGTGTCGCATGCTAGCGGTTATGCCAGTTAGGTAGATCTATAGGACTACTTGTTTTGTTATATGATTATCTGCATGCTCAGTGGTTATAATATATGTTGATATACTATGTGAGATGGCTTGAGGTAATACTACTCTCTGAGGTAACCAACAAACCCAAGAGCATTCTAGATACGAGTTGAGGGAGACTTGTACTGTGGGCTCGATGGCAAGCTAGATGTGAGTTATTGGCCCGAAAGGCAATCCAGACTCACACTGTGGGCCCAGGGGTAATCCAGTCTGTAAAGTTGTGGACCCATTGCATGATATTTAGCTTGTTATGTCATGATATTGTTGACATGGTTATGTGGATTGTATGTGCATCGGTATTTTGGGGGAACTCACTAAGCATCGGGCTTACAGTTTCAGTTTATTGTTTCAGGTACATCAGGGGATCGTGGCAAGTCGAAGGCATGATCATACAGCTCCTCATGTTTTGTTTGTTTCTAGGAAAACTCTGATATTTTACATTTTGAAAACAAAGTGTAATGATTCAAATGGTTTGAAATGCTTCTTTTAAAAATTGAAATTTGGCTTGAAATTTTGTGGGTTACAAGTTGGTATCGGAGCCTTGGTTTGAGTGAATTGGAGGAACATTCGCATGAATCCAGTTTCAAATCAAGGATAGGTTTAAAAAAAAGATTTTTAAAATGGTTTTCAAAAATAAGTAAAGGAGGATGCAGGGTGTACGATCGGCCGGAGCCAACAAGTAGACCCCAAAATAGCATACAGTTATTTGATTATTTGATATGTTAGAACAGTAAGCTAGTACTAGGCTAGGGATCTTTAGGAACTGCATGATAGAATTGTCTGATTACATGATGCCGTATAACCTAGGTTTTCCCTTATATGAGATTGAAATCATTACTGTAGTTACTTGTGTACGCATCACGGTTGTATATAATTAAGATCTTATAGCCTGAGAATGTTTGATTTGGCGTTATGTTATATTCTTATTGATTGGGCTTAGGGTAGGATCGGATATTCGAAAGTATATAGGGTCTAGTGTTATGTATGGCTAGCATGCACGAGTGCTACAGGGTTGGTGGAAGTTTCATGGATGAGTGAGTTGTGTGAGGCTGGTAGGCTAGTTACAAGATATTTAGCATTCCACTAGGAGTGAGGATTGAGCGCTCGCTATCATTATGTGTATTCTTAGGGTTTTGTGGTGATACTTGAGACAAATATGGGTAGGTGTGGAAGGTAGTATGGGCCCGTACTACTGAAAGCACAGGACCCATACATGTAGCAAGGAAGTCACAACCCCTATGGTATAGCCGGGAGTTGGATCCTAGTTATTATGTGGATTATCTGATATCATGTTTCAGAATGGTGATGACGAGACGCTTTGTGATGGCATATGGTTCAAGATCAGGAGCAGGAGATGGAGGCCAGGAGGGGCCAACAACACCTAAGCATGTGGTGTAGATGGGTACAGAGGAGTTAGATGCCAGGATTCGATAGATCCTGCATGATGAGGTTGATGCTATGTTCCGGGTACATCTGCCAGAGATGTTTAGGTCTATTAAGACCACTATGGTTAAGTACTTTGATGAGCGCTACGCAGCCCTTGCAGAGACGGCTACCACAGCAGTTGCATCAATTGTATCCGCGGCAGGGGGAGGAGCCAGTAGGGGTTCCAGTACTGGGACTTCGATAACACGAAGCCCCCTACTTTTGATGGGATGCAGGATCCCATCAAGGCTATGAGGTGGATCTCAGATGTGGAGGGATGTTCCTTTACCTGCTCGTGTCCTACTGACCAGAAGGTCTGGTGTGCTCTGAACCTGCTAAGGTCCGGGGCTAAGGACTGGTGGAGACTGGTGACTGGGTTGTACACTGATGATCAGACAGCTGATATTACTTGGGAGCAGTTCAGGGATATGTTCCGCGCTCGATACATTCCTCGGGTCGAGCGGGAACGATTGTCACAAGAGTTTTTGATTTTGAGGCAGGATGAGGAGTCGGTGATGGAGATTACCCGAATGTTTACAGAGAGGGCAATGTTCTGCCCAGAGTTTGCTTCCGAGCAGGCTCAGATGACCCGATATTTGAGCATACTCTTTTGGAGTTGCAGGAGGCCGCTAGACGGCGTGAGTTGGATATTGAGCTGCAGTTGAGGGAGCAGCGATAGGCCCCGGC
This sequence comes from Lactuca saligna, assembly GCF_052625555.1. Classification (NCBI taxonomy): domain Eukaryota; kingdom Viridiplantae; phylum Streptophyta; class Magnoliopsida; order Asterales; family Asteraceae; genus Lactuca; species Lactuca saligna. The sequence goes on from NC_136421.1 coordinate 82,023,875, forward strand.
ACAATCGCAGTTGGCACCTAAGCGGTCTAAGACCGCTGATTCTAGGATCGGGAGTCAGCAGATTCGTATTTGTGGAAAGTGCGGCAAGGGTCATTATGGGGTATGTCGAGCTGGTAGTGGGTGCCACAGGTGTGGCAAGGAGGGGCATTATGCGAAGGATTGTTGCCAGGCCGCCCCGGTTCTGGGTATGAGGTTATGCTACCACTGTGATCAGGTTGGCTATGTGAAGGCCAATTGCTCGTTGCTAGCCGCCAAGCCGGAGCAGGTTCCAACGCCAGCTACATTGGGGATTGCTGATGGGAGGCCAGTTAAGGCCGAGCCTCCGAAGGCTCAGGGGGTGCATTCCAGCTTACGGCAGAGGAGGCTAGGGTAGCACCGGATGTGGTTTCTGGTATGTTTCTATCATTCATCTCATTTGTTATATCTGTGTTATGCTTATCTATTTTACCTGTGTTTAGGTATGTTTTTAGTGAACTCCTTTCCTGCTTTGGTTTTATTAGACTCGGGGGCGAGTCGGTCTTTCGTATCTCAGGATTTTAGTAGGGACTTCAGTGTGCCAGTAGGTAAGCTAGAGTGTCCGTTGCGAGTCTCCATCGCCAACGAACACGGAGTTTCTGCTTCTTCGGTCTATCTAGGATGCGAGTTGGGGATCTTTGGAGTATCCTTTCCGATAGACTTGATTCCTATTCCCATGGGGGAACTGTGTGTGATTGTGGTGATGGATTGGCTTAGCCGATTCAGTGCTATGATAGATTGTGAGGGCCAACGGGTGGTAGTTCGAACCCCAAGTGGGGGAAAAATGATGGTATACGGCGAGGGCACTAGAGTGGGATCAGGGTTCTGTTCAGCTGTCAGGGCTCGATAGTATATTCACCATGGGTGTACGAGTTTTCTAGCATATGTAGTAGATACGCGAGCCAGGGACCAAATTTCAGTTTCAGAGGTTCCAGTAGTCAGGGAGTTTGCAGATGTGTTTCTGGAAGATTTTCTAGGGATACCTCCAGAGAGGCAGGTCGAGTTCTGGATCGACCTAGTGCCGGGTGCGGCTCTTATCGCCAAGGAGACATATCGGTTGGCGCCACCCGAGATGCAGGAGCTATCATTACAGCTGTAGGAACTGTTGGGCAAAGAGTTCATTCGACCTAGCAGTTCTCCATGGGTAGCACTGATCCTCGTCGTCGGGAAGAAGGATAGTTCGCACAGGATGTGCATCTATTATAGGGAATTGAACAAGTTAACGGTGAAGAACCGTTATCCACTCCCAAGGATAGATGATCTCTTTGATCAGTTGCATGGTGCATCTTGGTTTTCCTCGATAGACTTGATGTCGGGATATCATCAGGTACAGGTTAGAGAGGAGGAGGTGGAGAAGACCACGTTTCGGACTCATTATGGTCATTACAAGTTCGTGGTAATGCTGTTTAGGCTCACCAGTTCACCGACAGTGTTCATGGATCTGATAAATCGGGTCTGCATACCAATGCTTAATCACTCGGTTATTGTATTTATTGATGATATCTTGGTATATTCTAAGACTCGGAAGTAGCATGAGGAGCACCTCAGGGAGCTATTGGGAGTTATGAGACGAGAACGGATGTATGTTAAGTTCTCAAATAGTGACTTTTGGTTACAAGATGTCTAATTCCTCGGACATCTCGTTAACCAGGAGGGGATTCTGGTCGATCCGTCCAAAATCGAGGCAGTCATGCAGTGGGAGGTGCCAAGATCTCCATCGGATATCAGGAGTTTTTTGGGTTTAGCAGGGTACTACCAGAGATTTATTAGGGATTTCTCCAAGATTTCAGTACTCCTCACTCATCTGACAATGAAGGGGGTGGATTTCCGGTGGGGCCCTGAGCAGCAGAGGGCATTTAAGACCCTCCATCATCGTTTGTGTGAGGCTTCAGTTTTGACTCTCCCGGAGGGAGTTTGAGGATTTTGTGGTGTTCTGTGATGCATCCATCACATGCTTGGGGGCAATCCTCATGCAGAGAGGATGGGTGATAGCTTATGCATCGTCGTAGCTGAAGTCGCATGAGACGAGATGCCCCACGCATGATTTAGAGTTGGGAGCAGTGGTATTCGCTCTCAAGATATGGAGACATTACCTATATGGGGTCCGTTGTACCATATACACGGATCACAAGAGCTTGAGATATATTATGGATCAGCCAAACCTGAACATGAGGCAGCGCAAGTGGCAGGACGTAGTCAAGGACTATGATTGCGAGATCCTTTACCATCCAGGTAAAGCGAATGTGGTGGCAGATGCCTTGAGCCACAAGTCAGCTGGGTCTTCCATCCCGACGATATGTATGAGGATAGCGGTGGACTCTCCGCTTGTAGATTTTATTAGAGATGCTCAGGTAGAGGGCATGCGGCCAGAGAACTGGAAATTGGAGAGGATCAAGGGTGAGAACACCCGGTTTGTGCGGGATAGCCGAGGATTGTTAACCCGATGTAGTCGGGTATGGGTTTCAATATCTGGTGGGGTCAGACAGACAGTTATGGAGGAGGCCCATAAATCTCATTTTTCTATTCACCTGGGGGCCACCAAGATGTATCGGGATTTGAGTTTGAGCTACTGGTGGTCGTGCATAAATTGAGAAATCGCTTGGTATGTTGAGAGGTGCTTGACGTGTAGGATGGTCAAGGCTGAGCACCAGAGACTGCACGGTATGTTGTAGCCCCTGGAGATTCCCATGTGGAAATAGGAACAGATCACGATAGATTTCATTACCAAACTGCTGAGCACGGCGAGGGGGTTCGACGCCATATGGGTCATCATGGATCGATTGACCAAGAGTGCTCATTTCTTGGCTATTCGGGAGAGTTCGTCGGCTAAGAATTTGGCCGAGGTGTATGTTCGCAAGATCGTTGCTCGCTATGGGTCCCGATCTCCATTGTTTCTGACCAAGATGTTAGATTTATCTCCCATTTCTGGCAGAAGTTCCATGAGGAACTGGGCACACGACTACATTTTAGTACAACATTTCGTCCACAGACAGAGGGTCAGAGCGAGCGGACCATTCAGTCCCTCGAGGATATGTTGAGGGCGTGTGTTATTGACTTTGGTGGGAGTTGGGATTCCCACCTACCACTTGTAGAGTTCTCCTACAACAACAACTATCATTCCAGCATTGGCGCCCCGCCTTTTGAGCTGTTGTAAGGGCAGAGATGTCGCACCCCAGTATGTTGGGGTGAGGTTGGGCACAGAGTGATGGGCCAGACGGAGGTGGTTCTGCAAACCACCGAGAAGATCCGGCAAATTAGGCAGCGATTGCAGACCGCTCAGAGTCGGCATAAGAGTTACGCTGACAGACGCCAATCTGAGTTAGAATTCCAGGTGGGTGATATGATACTCCTGAAGTTCTCACCCTGGAAGGGCGTCATTCGCTTTAGGAAGAGGGGGAAACTAGGTCCCCGTTACATTGGGCCGTTCAGGATCATTGACAGGGTTGGCAAGGTGGCATACAGGTTAGAGCTATCGGAGGAGCTTAGTCGGATCCACATCACTTTCCACGTTTAGCAATTGCAAAAGTGCATTATAGATCAGGAGGTGGTTGTGACGCCCCGATTCTCGGGTATTGCTTGTATAAGATTTTTTGGGTTAAGCTCTACTCGACGAGTTGGTTGACCTACTCGTCGAGTAGCAGCGGGATGGGATCGCAGGTTAAGTGACCTACTCGACGAGTCCATGTTGGGACTTGGCGAGTAGGAGTTGGCAGTGGAAACCCTAAAGCCTAGGGTTTGCACCTCTATTTAAAGGAGCCTTAGCCTCCTTTGGCCTCTTTACAGTCTTTGAGAGCCTCCTTAAACTCTAATTTGTGTGTGTGTGCCTTGGTGTGGTGTTGAAGCTTGAAAAGAGGACCTTGGAGGAAGAAAGCTAAGAGTGCAAAGAAAATTGAAGCAAGGAAGGAGTGGGAGGCCAGATTTACCTCAACAAGCATCCTTTGGAGGTATCAAAGTGCCATTTCTACTTCCCTTTTTCCCTTTTGTTGAGTTCTAGGGTTTTTATGGATTTTTCAGTTGGTATGATGAGCTATGGGTTAGATCTGAAGCTGTAACTTCAGATCTGGACCCTCCTTGGATTTAAGAAGCATAAAGTCACAGTCTTGGTTGTGATTAAGGTCCCTCTTGAGCATGAAGTTCCATTAAGACCTTAGAATAGACATTTGGATCCTTTAAGGCAATGCATGCACGTAAAGTTTGCAACTTTACATGATAAGCATGCCCTAGAAGCTTGGATTTGTGATTCGGAGCCGCTGCATGGCTCAGAACAAGTCTGTATGGAAAGAGGACTAAATGGACTCAGCGAGTCGCAAGGTTGACTCGGAGAGTCATATGAAGATGGCCGGAAACTCGACGAGTTGGATGAACAACTCGGCGAGTCCGATGAAGATCGCCATAAGACTCGACGAGTTAAAGAACAACTCGGAGAGTCGGATGAGTTTTCTCTTGGATATGTATGAGTGTGTATCCGTCGAGTTGCAAGGAGGGAACTCGACGGGTGGCCTTAAAGTTCGAACGAGAATCAAAAGAACTCAACGAGTCACCCGATGACTCCGGCAAGTTGGTTTGTACTTCAGAGAACTCGGCGAGTACCCAAGGGTACTCGGCGAGTTAAGGTCAACATGGACTGTTGAATTTGACTAAGAACTTTGACTTTGACCAGGGGTTGACTAGTGGATTATGGGGTACCTTATAAGGTTAAGGACTCATGCGTATATTGTACTATGATGATAGGTGGTGGAGCCCGTGTCAAGTGATCCGAGAGTTGGAGTTTACCCTCCATGTGACATCTGTGAGGTGAGTTATCCTCACTATATTGATAGGGTCTACGGCACCAAGGGCGGCCCTTTAATTGTTATTGTTATGGTATGTTGCATGTGGCTATGATTTATTAGTTTAGAATTGAGTTAGACAGTATGTTATGCTTTTATGATCCATAGGGATTGGTGTGTTAGTGACCTACTAGGTCGGTACTCTAGTTACAGTAGAATTCTATGATTGATGATCAGTCTGACAGATATGTTTGATGTTTATATATGCATGTATATGATAGTATGCGCACATGGTTATTTGCTTGTGGCGGGGTTGAGGCGGTCCTGCTTTGTGCTGAAGGCCAATATCCCCTATGAGCGGACTGTGGGGACTGTAGGCCCATGTGGCGGACCAATCATACCGAAGGCTCGGGATGGATTCAGACAGACTGTAGGCCCGGTAGGGCGGTCCAGTCAGGCCGATGGCCCAGTATGCATGTTGACTGAATTGATTATTAATGTTATGGTATTCTCAATGTGGTATTGGTATTTTGGGGGTAGCTCACTAAGCCCTCGGGCTTACAGTTTTCAGTTTACTATTCCAGGTACTTCAGGAGATTGTGGAAATGCGAAGGCATGACCGTATCGCTCTTCATCCTTATGTTATGATTTTTGGGACACTCTGATGGAAAATGATTTGAAACATTTTGTAAACAATGTTATGTGGTTTTTTATTTATGATTGAAAAAGTTTAAATTTGACGTAAAATTTATGGTTTTTACAGCGGTGGTGTCGTTGGATGATATTCAGGTCGTTGAGTGTCTGAATTACGTGGAGAGGCCTGTTGCCATACTGGAGAGGAAGACGGAAATTTTGCAGAACAAGGAGATACCTTTGGTGAAGGTACAGTGGGAGCATCGGAAGGGGTTTGAGTGGACGTGGGAGTTGGAGGCTGAGATGCGGAAGCACTATCCAGAGTTGTTCACCGCAGCAGACTTCGAGGACGTAGTCTAGTTCAAGTGGGGGAGAATTGTAACGCCCCGATTCTCAGGTATTATTATTATGACTTTAATTTTCAAGTTTCAAGGTCTAATCGACGAGTTAGATGCCCTGACTCGTTGAGTAGCAGCAGGATTGGGCCACGAGTTAAGTGACCAACTCGCCAAGTCGGAAGAGTGAGTCGACGAGTTGGAGCTGGAGGGTGAAACCCTAATTTTCGGGGTTTTGCATCCTATTTAAGGATTCATTAGCCTCCTCTTAGTCCCTTACAGCCTCCAGAGAGTCCAGCAAACCTCATTCCGTGTGTGAGCTTCATTTGAGTGTTTTTAAGACTTTGAAAGGAGGAATTTGTGAAGGAAGCTTTAAGGTCAAGTAACTAGCAACAAGAAACCCGTGTGGATCTACAAATCCTGCCTTAGTTAGCTTCATTTTGAGGTATCAATTCTTGATCTTGGCATTATTTCCTTCTAAATCTCATATGGGCGAAGTTAGGGTTTTGCTTTGAAATGGAGTTACTATGGTGTATGAGCTAGATCTGAAGTTGCAACTTTAGATTTGAACCCTCCTTGGGATTTAGGTTCATAAAGTTTCTAGCTTGGGCATGTATGAAAACCCTCTTTTTGTTAAAACCCATTTCAATTTGGATTTGGCATTATGAACCATTAGAGCCTTGCATACACGTAAAGTTTGAAACTTTATGTGACAAGTACGCCCTAGGAGCTTAGATCTACAATATAGAGTCTTTGCATGGCTTAAAAAGCACCTGTATGGATAAAGACCTGTGGGAACTCGGCGAGTTGCAAGGTCGACTCGGCGAGTCCTATGAAGATGGCCTTAGGCTCGATGATTCCTATAAGAAACTCGGCGAGTCCGAAGAATTTCATAAACCCAGCGAGTCTGATGAAGATTTCATTAGGCTCGGCGTGTTAGATGAGTGATGCGATGAGTTGGTAAATTATGCAAGGAACTCGGCGAGTAGTTGAGGGTACTCGACGAGTTGAGGTCAACATGGATTGTTGACTTTGACTTTGAACAAGGGTTGACCAATTGACTTCTAAGAGCGTTTTGGTAAATAGGATAACTATAGCAAAGGTCTTTGGTGAATATAGGTGTTGGAGTTGGAGCTACATTTGGAGGAGTTTGACATTACTTTCTGGTCTACTTACGAAGTGAGTTACCTCACTTTACTAAGGGGTCTAAGGCACCAAGGTCGGCCCATTGAATATGTTATCTTAGCAGTGTTATTATGTTGAGTATGAAGTTAGTGGTGCATGCCAGTGGTTATGCCATTTAGGTAGATCTGTAGGACTACCTGTTTTGTTATATGATTATCTGCATGCTTAGTGGTTATGATATATGTTGATATACTATATGGGATGGGTTGAGGTAATACTGCTCTGTGCGGTAACCAAAAAACCTAGGTGCATTCCAGATACGATTTGAGGGAGACTTGTACTGTGGGCTCGATGGCAAGCCAGATCTGGGTTGTGGGCCCGAAAGGCAATCCAGACTCACACTATGGGCCCAGGGGTAATCCAGCCTGTAAAGTTGTGCATCCATTGCATGATGTTTAGTTTGTTATTTCATGATATTGTTGACATGGTTATGTGGATTGTATGTGTATCGGTATTTTGGGGGAACTCACTAAGCTGTGGACCCCTGCGTACTCTCTTGGTACGCCCCGTGTACTAGGGTTCCTTGCAAAACCCTAAATATTCCTAATGCGTGCAATTAGCTACACCTAATTTTAAATTTATAACCTAACTACTTAACTAACTAAAATGCACCTAGGCAGTGCACCTAGCCAAATTATAGAATAGTTTGAGTAAGTCGGGTGTCGATCACATGGAACGGTTTTAACTAATTAATCTACCTACTATTAAATTAACCTAATTTCTAATAAAGGAAGGGGTTTTGTCTAATTTTACAAGTTTAGAAAAACTTAATTCTTTAATACAAATTTAATCAATAAACAAAACATTTTTTTTAGTTCGAATCCACTTTCCCTCAATAGTTTATAAATTAGTTATGATAATTACTGTTGGTTACCAATTAAGATAGTATTAGCAATTCAGTTCTAAATTTAGTAACATTAATTAATTCATGTAAGTCTATGTATGGTCACACAATAGTTAACATAGAATCAATTATTGAATATGATTGGATCCATGTAAGATTGATTTGGAAAACACACTTACAGTCATAATATGAGTTCTCTAGCACAACTTAATTCAATAGTTCAATTACTTATCTATGATTGGTTTGATCTTAGCTCTAATAAACTAGTGTTCACTAAATTATTAGGTATTCAAATTTATGCAACTTCATATTCACTAACTACACAGAACAAGAATTTAAAGCAATCAAACATTAAATCAAACGTGCTAGGTTCAATCAATCAAACACAAGTCATAACCAACAAGTAAAGTCAAATCTAAAGTATTAACACCATGAGTTCCAGCTTCATCTAGCTAACAGAAGCAGTTAGATTTAGATGGACATTCTAGCAAATAAACAATCACAAGTCATATTTAAAAGCATGCTAAATGTACCAATTCTAGAATCAATTTATGAACTTCTCTTCTCCCTTGGTGTTAAAAGCCAATTCCAGACCTCTTCTCCCTCTGAATTTCGTCTCCAGAAACCCTTCAAGTTGGCCAAAAGTCTCCCAAGTCATAATGATTAAGAATATATATAGTTATCCTAAAATTCGCTCTCACGTCGTGAAGAAGTATAACTCACGACGTGAATTCAGTAGAAATCTGTGTTCTACAAGGATTCCTCCTCCGCGATGTCTATCTTCTGGAATATTCGTACTCACGTCGTAAATCCTAAATATTCACGTCGTGAGTTTAGCTTTCACGTGGGTTTTCATTCTTTTAAGTTTTCATCTTCCAAAGTTCCATCTTCTGACGCTTTTAGTCCCCTTTCTTCCAAATGTCTTATATTTGGCTGCAATATATATTAACCTTATAAGTACCATTATTCAATGCAAATAACCAAAATATTAATAAAAATATAGAGTAAATTGCACGAATGGTCCCTATGGTATAGGGTAATTTGTGTGTTTGGTCCCTAACTTGTTCTTTTAACTCGGAAGGTCCCTACTGTTTGTTTTTGTTACGCGTTTGGTCCCTGTCTAACCTAAAAAACTATATTTCCCTTGATTTTTTTTAATTTATTTAATTAAACACACCTCCAACTCTACACCTCTCACCTTACCTTACCTACCCCACCATTTTCTCTATTTAAATGATAGTTTTTTAAGGTAAGACAGGGACCAAGCATGTAACAAAAACAAACAGTAGGGATCAAGCGCGTAACAAAACCAAATAGTAGGGACCTTTCGAGTTAAAAAAGTAAGTTAGGGACCAAGTGTGCAAATTACCCCGAACCATAAGGACCATTCTTGTAATTTACTCAAAAATATAAGTAAATATTTCCTAAAAACATGCATAAATATGACAATTTCAATTTCGAAGGTCATAACTTCCACAATCTAAGTCCGTTTCCGATAAATTTTATATCCACGAAAAGGTGGCAAGAAGCTCTACACTTCTAGCAACCCATCATAGCCTTGAAGTTCCCCATACCAGACCCAAAACTCATAAAGGACCGAGATAACCAATTACGATTATGCCATTGGGCTCCGAAACACCAATGAACACTCAAATCACTTAGACTTTAACATCCTCATCCAAAAATGGCCAAAACCTTTCTTTCCCATGCTCCTAAGCCTTATGGTAATTGATGATCGGATCGCAACCCCGAATAATGAAGCGATTCGAAATCGGGTGTTACATAACCAAAATCTCGATTTTAATGGAGACATCCCATAAAAATCATGATTCTCTCTCTCTCTCTCTCTCTCTCTCTCTCTCTCTCTCTAACTGTTACATTTCTCGGCTTCTCTCATCATCTCCTTCCAATTCTTCGTAACTCACACACTCATTGCTTAAAGACGAAACAACCACTCATTCATTACTCACCCTCCTCTGGCATCCTCATAAAGCAAACTCCGGTGCCCAATAGTCGCTCTGACAATGGCAGTCGCCTCCTCTTTCTCTCTCTTTTTCTCGATCTCACACTCTTTCCCTCACTCTCTAGTCGGACAAACACACACTCACTCATTAATCTAGGGTTTTGGGTGATTAAATATGAAATATGTTGCATATACCAACAAAATGCGATTAAGGTCTCCCCCTCCCGTTGTCGTGATGCAGGGAACAAGGAAACATGAGTTTCCTAAAATCGGCAGAAATAGTCCCTTAAGTTTAGATATTTGACATATTTAACCCATCCTTGGGTTTCTTCAACAAACCAAGTTTTGAAAATAGCATAATACCCCCTTGGACCTAGAAAGTATGTGCATCGATGCTAATGTTGATTGGCTCTTCAATTACATCGATCCATAAACGAGGCAATATGATCTCTTCATCCTTTGTCCAAACACGAGTCACTTTTTAGAGATGAAGTTTTGAAGAAGATGTAGAATAAAAATGTTAGAAGAATTGAATTAAGAAAGTTTGAATATGATGAAAAATTAAAGAAGACATTAGTATATATAGCAGTTAATGCAATTTTTAAAATTTGAAATTAAAAAAAAATGGTACCATTTTGAAAACTTGGATATTTTTTGAAAATATTGTATTTTTTGAAATTATAATGTCGTCAAAATGATAATAAAAAAATAGAGAAAAAAATGCATACAACGTCTCCCATATTGGCATACTCTCACCGAGTCTGACCACCAAACTCAGCATACTAAGTTGGTGGTACGTTAAGGTGTTTAACAAGGCCAGCTAGAGCCTTGATTTTAGCCCTCCACCCAACCTTAACTTTTTTTGGATTGTGTTACGAGGATACACAAAAAGGGTACACACATTTTGGGGTATATATACCTATTGACTTTTATTTACCAAACTTTTAGTACGACAGAATAAACCAACGTGGTTCGATGCTATGTCGTGTCAAGTAGGTTGATTTGGGGAGAAGCTAACAATTCCAAGATCGGCTACAAGCACTTTTCATGATAACTACGTATACCAACAACAAAACACAGACTCACACCCACCCCCTGATGAGAATTTCTAAGTGTTGGTGTTACGGCGGTGTTAACAAAGCACGACAACAATGTGCTCCCCTTTTTCCCTCGAATCCAACCCAATAAACCTTTTATGTGTTCCCCTTCATATTCAATTCCACCCCTCTTCCAAATCTCCTTCTTTAACTCCGATCCAAGTTCCTCGTCAATTTCGGCACCCTTAAACTACTACAACCTTCAAAATTCAACAATTTTGGTCTCTGTTTTGTATTGATAATCGGGTAATACTGCATTGCCTTTTTCGGTTTTTACAATGAAAGGTTTAGAGCTTTGGATGAGAGATTTAGTCGCATCATCCGGATCGCAACCGGAAATATTACCTGCGTCTACCAATTTTGTAAACGGTGGATTGTTTCTCGAAACAGGTAATGTTCCTTCGTCTATAGCGTCCTTTATTTCGCTACAGAACACTAGTTCTGTTGCACCGATCTCTTGTTCATTGAGTCGGCGGAGAAGTCGCCGGCGACAAGGTCGAGTTGGATTTTTGTCCGTGACCTTGTCGGTAAAAGATGGGGGCAGCGGCGAAGGGTTTTCCGGGGAATCTAGTCTTGTTTTGGGAGGGGAGGTTGAAGATGAGCAGAAAGGTTTGGAGGAAGAGGAAGTTAAGGTTAAGGTACAAAAACAAGGAGGTGCATTGAATACTACGAAGCATCTTTGGGCTGGAGCTATCGCTGCCATGGTTTCAAGGTCTGTTCTTCACTCTAAATTGCTGTCGATTGGCATCGATTTCACTTTATCAACTGTGAACTTGATTTGGGTGTTTTCATACTCGATAAATTTAGTTAATGGAGAAAACATGTTCACTGTTTAATTAACTGAGGTTAACCTTTCAAACATGGCAGAACATTTTTCCACTTTATTTATCTAACAATGTTTCAGTTTTTTTTACAAATTGTATGTAGAACTTTTGTGGCTCCACTGGAGAGATTGAAGCTGGAATATATGGTTCGTGGGGAACAAAAACATCTTATTGATCTGATCAAATCAATTGCAGCGACTCAAGGGATTAAAGGGTTTTGGAAAGGAAATTTTGTGAATATTCTTAGAACAGCTCCATTTAAGGCAATCAACTTTTATGCTTATGATAAATACAGAAGTGATCTGTTAAAGCTAACTGGGAATCAGGAAACAACTAATTTTGAAAGGTTTCTTGCTGGTGCTGCTGCAGGAATTACTGCTACTATACTCTGCATACCCATGGACACGGTATGTTTGAATTTACCTTTTTGCCCTTTTTGTATTATAGCTTTTAGAATTTAGACCCCGTTTGTTATGCACCACACTACATTACAGAAATTGAACCCAAAAAGGTGGGATAGAATATAGATGCTCGCTTGTCTGTGCAAAAGACGTGAATGCCCTCCTTGTTCTCATCATTAAGTGTTGTTTGGATAAATGATATTTAAAAAAAACTTTGAGAAAGTTATGGCGCACTTGCGAAATGAAAGGAAAAAGTAAAGGGTTAATCTAAAAAAAGACCTTATATTTTGTGTTTTTTCCAGATTAAACCTCAATTTTTTATTTTTATTTTTTGCCTGAAAAAGACCTTGTAGTTTTTCAGTTTTTCCGAGCTGGCCCTAGTAGTCATTTTTTTCCAAAAAAAAATTGTAAAATGTGAGGGTTTTTTCGGAAAAAAAAAATACAAAGTTGAGGGCTTTTTCAGAAAAAATACAAGGTCTTTTTCAGGCAAAAAATAAATTTGAGGTTTAATCCAGAAAAAATACAAAATATAAGGGCTTTTTTTAGATTAACCCAAAAGTAAATAAGGGCAAATTTGTAAAAAGATCGAGATTCCATTTCCATGGCATGTTTGGTTGCCAAATGGACAGAGTTCAATTCTGTCATATTCTTATAAATTTCATGGACTGTATGCATGTGTAAGGAATTCAACTTCATAAATGACCAAAATACCCTCTCATTACTTATATGCTGAAACAAACCAAGGAAAGTATGTTTTCTCTTGCATAAAACCCAATATTTTATCATTCCCACATTCCTTCACAGTTTCATTCAATTCACAACTTCATTCTTTAATTTTTCTATTAAATGACGAAAATACCCTCACCCTCACAGATCAGAACAAAAATGGTGGCACCGGGAGGAGAAGCAATGGGAGGTGTAATCGGTGCTTTTCAGCACATGATCCAAACAGAAGGATTCTTCTCTTTATACAAAGGCTTACTTCCTTCCATCATAAGCATGGCACCTTCAGGAGCTGTGTTTTATGGAATTTATGACATATTAAAATCAACATATTTACATTCACCAAAAGGAAGAAAAAGACTTGAAAACATGAAAGAAGGAGGGGAAGCATTAAATGCTTTGGAGCAGATGGAATTGGGTACAATGAGAACACTGATATACGGTGCGGTTGCGGGGTGTTGTGCTGAAGCTGCTACTTATCCATTTGAAGTTGTGAGAAGACAACTTCAGTTGCAAGTTAGGGCTACAAAAATGAGTGCTTTTGCTACTTTTGGGAAGATTGTTGAACAAGGTGGTGTTCCTGCTTTATATGCAGGATTGACTCCAAGTTTATTGCAGGTATATTTTAACCAAAATTACCCTTACATTCATTCAAAAACCAAATTTCACAATATTCATCCGTTTTAACATGAGAGGAGTTGAGAGTAAAAAAAAGAAGAGCAAATAGGTAAAGAGTTAGTGTCTTAATACATTAATCCATGTTTTTTTGGCTTAACCCATTAAGTCATTATGTCTTGATCATGTAAAAAAGAAACAGTCGTATATAAGTGTTGAGATTAATTAAGGGCTTAAATGTTTTTTTTTTAATTATATAGAAAAAAGAAGGTTGTTTATGTGAAAATATGTTTTTTCTTTTGTGTAAATATGATTTTATTATGCAAAAACAACATATTCGAAACAAAATTTTGAGAAAAAAGATGTAAAGAAGTAAATTTAGGATGAATTTGTGACAAAGCTTTGAATTCTGGGCCAAAAGTGTAAATTTTGAACCGGTAAAAAGGCCAAATTTAGTTTTCTCTTATTAAGACATCTACTTCAAAAAATCTACCTCGGTGAAAGTTGCGATAATTTGGTAATTTTTTAAAGCAAAATGATGTTGTCTGGAACAAATGAAAGTAGCATGCTTTCATAAAAACTTGAATGAAAATATATTTGTTAAGTCGTGAATTACCCGAATACAATAAGAAAAAAAAATTGTTACCAATTTATGACATTAATTTATTTTTTTCTTATTATGATGTTGTATATTCTCAGGTGCTCCCATCGGCTGCTATAAGTTACTTTGTTTATGAACTCATGAAGATCGTTCTCAAAGTTGAACCAGAATAAGAGAGCAGTTGCTTCTTTTTTTTTTCTTCTTTTTCTTTTTTCAAAATGGAATTTTACACTATAATAGACTTTTTCGTAGCAATATTAACGTATTATTTAAGGAAAGTTTTGTTTGAAATTTTCCAAAAGTAATATTTAAGCAACAAAATTAGGATAGCTAGTGAACATGTAGTAGTGTCGTCTATTGTTGCTTTTTTTTCTTTTTTGTCATTTACAATTCAACTTCATAACGCTTCTGAATAAACAGTTATTATTTTATCACATCCTTTCTAGAAGAAAGGTAAAATGATTATTTACCATCTCAAACAGTAGTTCATTCGGTGTACAAAAGAAACAGCCTTTACTTAAACAGATATCACTTATCCATTCAGCACTTTACTCATACAAAAGAAATAGCATACAACAAAAAAGTGCAAATTTTTGTTACATTAATAAGCCTCGATCCTAGTTTAGTGCACACTAAACATAAACACAAACACAAGTTATTTTGTCATGTCTTATCAATTGTCTTACCTATTGAAAACATGAAGAGAGAAAAAGAGATTCTAGTGCAGAAAATGTAAACTTTTTATTCATTTCACAATCAACAAATCAACATGTTACAGACACAATACATACATATTTATACTAGACATGATGACAGTTAATGATGGTTATTAACCAATCAATGCAACCCCTTTATGAAGCGCTGAACCCTTTCGGAAGACACATCTTTAAGATACCCATTAATGGCACCCCTTGAAGGGAACGATTCCATTTTGTAACTGCCTGACTCCCACAATATTACATAATACCCCCTGAAGGCTAGCTTATTTTCAACATAGTACACACTAAACATAAACACAAACACAAACACAAGAAGTTATTTTGTCATGTCTTGTCAATTGGCATACCTAGCAAACTACATATATTATATATTTCTAACAAGTAAAGGTTGAAACGTAGACATTTTTTCGAGTTAGATCATTGTACTGTCAATTCTTTCTTCTTTGTTGGCTAGGGCTTTTTGGATTTCAACTGCTATAGATATATTTTTTTTGCCTAAGTTTTTGAGTTTGATTGCTTTGTACTTTGTTTAATTTTCTTATGGTTTTATATCGGGGTCCCACAAACACATTATCAATAGAAAGAACATATAAAATAGAACAAAGTCAAAGTATCAACGATGGAGTTGCCAAAATACAGATTATATACGCGTTTTATAAATATATATCATAAATCAGAGTGGCGCAGCGGAAGCGTGGTGGGCCCATAACCCACAGGTCCCAGGATCGAAACCTGGCTCTGATATTAGAGAAAAGCTTCCGTCTATTTTTTTGTTTTATTTTCACATTTTCATTCTATATACATCGCTTAATCCACGTATACTTTTCTCATAAAAAATGATACAAATTGGTTCCCTTCAATTTCTTTTTATTCTTAATCCACACCAAAAAAAAAAAAAATGCTTGTTTTTTTTTTGTTTTACTTTGTATTATAAACTACTGTATCTCTTAGAACATCCAAATTAGGAGCTTTTCCAAAATGAAAAAGCTTTATCACCTATGTGGGAGATTTTTCAGATATAGTTTTCTCAAAAAGACTTGTAAATTTACATACCTAATGAAAAACTCTCATATGATGAAATTTTTTGAGTTTTTTTGATTGAGTTGGAAGTTAGGTGTGATAAAAATTAACAAATAAACTCTGCTATTGTGAGCGTTTGGAATATGATAAGCTTTTATTAACGGTCATAATAACAATCAAT
The DNA here is from genome assembly GCF_052625555.1 of Lactuca saligna. Classification (NCBI taxonomy): domain Eukaryota; kingdom Viridiplantae; phylum Streptophyta; class Magnoliopsida; order Asterales; family Asteraceae; genus Lactuca; species Lactuca saligna. The sequence continues at coordinate 82,039,800 of NC_136421.1, forward strand.
TTCAAATACTTTCGTTTACATGGTCAAATTCTGGCAATGTTAATTGTACATAAGATTATTAAATGCAAAGCTTCAAGTTCCCCTTGTGATTGATTAAAAGATCTAGAGGTTTTATCCATTTGAAAATAAAAAGGCAGACTATAGAAAATAGCAACATGTTTTAGAGTTACATATTGCTATCATGGGTAGAAAAAAAAAAATTAAAGTTGTTGCTATTCTATAACTTCTCTCCGATGGGACTATTTAGGCTCAAAAAAAACCAATACCCACATTAACAACGAAAAAGGTGAAAAGGCATTAGAACAAATCATCAATATGGTAGGATTCAAGTAAAAACAAGGAAACAAAAGACAACAATAGTATTGCTGTTAATTGTCTCAAACAACAAAAGACAATATCATTTCACACAAGTGTTGGATGTTGATTCTTTGGTGCCATTTCTTGCATTTAACCCTTCTAAGATTAACATAACAAAACAAAAAACAAGATACCTTCTTAAAAGAATTTGAAGCACCAGAGAAATCTTGTATTTGTTTCCGAAAGAGTTCAACACAGCTTCTCAAGATTTCATTCTTGGCTTCTGTCTAAAATAGTAATTAGCTATGGAGGGTCTAAGATACAATTAAATAATTATTTTGTAAATTGGTATCATAAATCAGAGTGGCGCAGCGGAAGCGTGGTGGGCCCATAACCCACAGGTCCCAGGATCGAAACCTGGCTCTGATATTAGAGAAAAGCTTCCCTGATCTTCTTTTTTTCCTCGACGCTTTCATCTATATACATTCGCTTTATCCCCATATACTTTTCGGTTTTCTCATAAAAAATGATACAAATTTGTTCCCTTCAATTACTTATTATTCTTAATCCACACCGAAATATATTGCTTTTTTGTTTTGTCCCCATATACTTTTCGGTTTTCTCATAAAAAATGATACAAATTTGTTCCATTCAATTGCTTTTTTTTTCTTAATTCACACCAAAATATATTGCTTTTTTGTTTTGATTTACTTTGTATATAAACTACTGTATCCCTTAGAACATCCAAATTAGTAGCTTTTCCAAAACGAAAAAGCTTTATCGCCCATGTAGTAGGTTTTCTGATATGGTTTACTCAAAAAAAAAACTTGTTAATTTACATAGCTTTCAACCATTTGTTAAATGCGCAATTTATATAAAAACAATAAAATTATACAAATAAAAATCATTGGGTCCTATAAATAAGCTAATGAAAAAGCTCTTCATTTGATTATTACTATTATTATTATTATTATTATTTTGCCTTATGGATTAATGAGTTGGAGATTAGGTGTCAAGAAAAAAGCTTAACAAATAATCTCTACTTTTGTGATAAGCATTTGGAACATGATAAGCTTTTATTAACAGTCATAATAACAATATATTTAAAATATTTTAGTTTAGATATGGAATATTCCGGCAATGTTAGTTTTACATAAGATTATCAAATACAAAAGCTTCAAGTTCCACTTGTGATTGAAAAGATTTGGAGGGTTTATAAATGTAAGCTATTCTTCCACTTCTATCCAATGGCCCACATTATCGATGAAAAAGGTGAAGAAGCATCAGAACAAAGCATAACATCAACATAATAGGATTCAAGTAAAAACAAGGAAACATAAGTCAACAGTAGTATTGTTTGAAACAACAAAAGACGAAATCATTTAACACAAGAAGTGTTGAATGTTGATGCTTGGGTGGCATTTTTTTGTTCCTTAATTCACATGCCCATCTACATCTGAAGAAAAAAAAAAAAAAAAAAGATAAGATATGAATACAACCAAACATGTCATCATCTTAAAGAAAAACTATTTACATTTTAAGAAGCATAAATGCAAGAAATAGCAATGTACTTTTATTTCTTTCTATTATTATAGCTATAAAATAATGGATAGATTTTTCAAAGTAGAATGTTGTAATAAAAAGAAATAGAAATAGGATCCTATAATGAACAAAAAACAAAAGTACGTTGCTATTTCTTCCATTTAACGCTTCTAAGATTAACAAAACAAAAAACGAAGGTACCTTTTCAAGAGCATTTGATGCACCAGAGAAATCTTGTACTTGTTTCCGTAAGAGTTCAACACGGCTTCTCAACACTTGATTCTCAGCTTCTGTCTAGAATAGTAATTTCACTTTCAAACTTAATCATTAATTAATAAGCTTGTCTTGTAAACAAAAACTAACAAACCTTTTCCAACATAGTTGCAAGGTTTTGGATCTCATTCTTTTTTATAGTCGACAACACTTGTGCAACATCTTTGAAATTTGACCTGGAAATCACATAAAATTACAATTTTACAAGTGTCATGTTCAAAAAATATCTTACAAAATTAACGAGGCCAAATTTGTAAAAATCTTCTGTTCTTTCTGCATTGAGTCAACAAGAATCACCCATATATAACTAATTACTGGTTTAAGGGTTTATTTTTATTTCTTTCTCATATGTATGTCTGGAAATCTTTGTTGAACTGAATGAGAGTGAGTAATTGACCATTTAGCCCTTCTGCGTACAACTGATGTTGAATTAAAAAAAAAAAAAAAATACAAGTATGTTGATATTATAAGTAAAAGATTAAAGTACATTGCTATTATTGGTAAACGAATAATATATGTAGAGAGAAGTAGCAGATGCATACTTATCAGGATAAAGAGGATCCAGGGTTTGTTCCTCTACAAGTTCCTCCACGATATCAAGAATGTTTCCCACCTGCAACCAAACAAAACATAGCATTGATATGTTCCAAAACAATTTAATCAAGGCCTTAAGAAATGAAAACAATAAACAAATAAAATGTAAGGTACATTGTTAATGCTATTTCTTGTATTTGAACCATTTTGAAAGAAATCAAGTATACCTTTGTCTCCTCACACAGAATTTCAAACTCATCCTGTAAATAATTTGCAATACAAGATTACAAGCCATTATTAGAATTTGAAAACCTAAAAACTCAATCAGCTATTAACAAATCCTTGATAAACAACTTAATATTCTGATAAAATCCCATAAGAAAATAGCTGAGACTGGAAATAAAAAACTTATACCTCAATATTCTGATGCAAAGACACAATAACCTGTGAAATAAATAAATTTAAAAAAAAAATTAGTAGTTAAGCAAAAATCTGAGTGACTTGCAGAATATTACAAAAAATAGAAAACCTAGAAGATGTTTTATATGTGGGACCACACATCCACAGGTTTTTTATTTTTTTATGTATATAGTAAAATTTAAATATTTGTACTTAAAATTACAATAATATAAATGGTTTACACCTTGATATATAGCCGATGAAGACGCTCTTGTTCAGCCTGTGTAAATCTTGGAAATGATTTGCAGAACTCCTTTTGGTATATGGTATCAAAGAGAAACAGATGTTGAATAAGTGATAAAAGAAATATTAAAAAAACAAAAAACAAAAAAGATTGACCATTATGGGACACCCCATTTTTTGTTATTAAGGTATTGTACTTTAAAAATGTACCTTTTTCTAGCATAGGATAACTAAAGTCTCACACACAAGACAAGACACTTGGCATCTAATCAAAGAACAAAGTATCTCTGAAATAAAATCTCTCAAAAAAGATTGACCTATCGTTTCCTCACATTACATTTATTGACATTGACAACATCCAATGGTGCATTCTTGTGGACATAATCAAGCCTGATTGAGGAGTATATGCACAGAATCAGATGAAATTCATCAAGAACTCATTCAGCACTTTGTTTAACCAAAATAAGTATACCCCTTTGGGATTATTTGCTAATTTTAGTTTCTATTTCCTTAGTTTCCAGTTCCGACCTACGAAATAAGTCTCCTCGCACATAGGGTATCAAGTATCAACAACTTACTCCCTCCTGTAACCAAAATACTCCTTGTTGCAATAGAAATTTTTAATTTGGAAGTCGCATCAGTCTCTTTTTTGTTATAATTTGTACTGTATGTTAGGGCATATTCAGTTTGAGCTCAAAGCAAAACGTTCAATTTTAAAGCAACAGAAGTGTTAGCAGGATTGACGAGGTGTGAGAGTGAAAAAAGGGGTTTGTGTAAGAAAGAAAATGCAAATCGATGCATATAGATTGATTGCAAAAGGTTATTACCTCTTTGGAGCAAGTGGTGAGGAGGGCGTGTAGACCAAGCTTAAACGACGTTTTCAACTTTTTGTGTCGATAACCAATCCCAATTTCACGACTATCTTTCTCCATTTCCATTTTTGTGTCCTCCTGCTGATTTGATTTCTCTGTGATTTTGTAAGTTTCCGAGATGCCAGAGGGTCATAGAAAGGGATGGGAAAGGGGCGGGAGATTGAAAATCGCTTCCAACCGGGTATACCTGTGGAACCCGACCCTACTTAAAAACACATTATTATTATTAGCATGTTTTCTATTAAGAAACCGAAATCTTCATATATATCTTCCACAATTTTAAATAGGTATTAAGATAATTAAGTATTTCTTATATTCATATATATGGGTATTATTATTATTATTTTTTTTTTACTTATTTATCAAACTAACTTGTTCAGCCGTTTACATTATAAGAAGGTTGAGATATGACTTCTTAGACTAGTGGATGTGGGTAACTAGTTAAAAAGTGTTATCACACCCAAAGATTATCACCTCACATGCCATGTCATTTTGGTGTTATAACACCAAATGTAGGAAATTAACAACCAATGATAACATCTTTAACTTTCCATGTCATCATTTCTTTTTTTTTATTATTTTTTTTGGTTTTTCAATTTCATTTGTTTTTTATTGTTTTTTTTTTCATTATATTTTTTTTAATCATATTAGATTAATAACAAAAAAAAAAACATGCAATTTAATTAACTCCTAGATTAACCATAACATTAAAATAAATAATAGAAAAACAAAGAAAAAAAAAACGTCCTAAAAAACTAAAACCGATCAACTAGTCATCCAAATATTGTCTTTCGATTTTCTCATTCATCTTCCGGAGCACTAGTGCTTCTCGTGGTCCCATATTTGTTTCGCTGGTCTGGAGAATGGCTAAATCCTTCGCCATCTGATCTTTCTTAGCTTGCTTACGAAGAAACTCCAAGTGATCACGTTACACATCAACCTTCTCTTGGGCAATCATATTGTTGTTTGTCGAACTTTGCTTTCATTTCCGCAAACTCTTGTGCCCTTCTATCAATTTCGTTCGCATGTCAGCGTCTTATTCCATTTTGATTGTGCCTCCCCCGATGTCAGCGTCTTATTCCATTTTGGATCTAGCCTAACAATCTCTCATATTTTTTCAAACTCAAAAGCATGCCCCCTTTCCACTTGATGTTGTTCCCTCGCGGCTTTGTAAACATCAAAATCATTCGCACCACTTTTCCATTGCGATTATACTCTCATGAAAATACCATTAAACTTAGTGCACCGTCGACTAATAGTAGTTCATTTGCTGCTAAGCATGTCGATATTCCGATACGACTGTTTCTTCATAAGTGTGTGGAATTTGTTGAGCACGACTTCCCAAAACCCAACTCTTCGCATATCATTTCCTATGGTTGAATTCTTTGAAGTCCCGCACCACGCTTCCACCAAAGCATACTCCTCCTCCGCTGTCCACCATAGTGGAGGTTCTTCTTCTGTATCCCCGACTGCCTTCCCTTTCCGTTTCCTTTTCCCTTTTCCTTTTCCCTTTCCCACTGCCTCCCGTTTGTGCTTCAGGAACAATTTTTGGTGGTGGTTGTGTATGTAGTGGTTGTGTGGCTGTTTGTTGCATGGAACTGAAAGCATTGAAAAGGTTTTGTTGAAGATTTGGGGATGTAACAAATTGTATTGGGGGTGAGTTTGAGGTGAGAAGGTTCATATAACTTCCGTATTGCGCAAAACCCTTTAGGATGGACGTGTTTGTGTTTGGTGGCGGGGTGTTCGGGTTTTGCTCCATAGTTGGTTGAAAGGAAAGTTGGGTTTTTTTGTGAATAGAATAAAGATGAAGATGAGAAAAGGTTGTAAAAAAATATTATGTTTGTGTATGTATATATAGTTGAAATAAAATGGTTAATTAAAAAAGATATCTCAACAGTCAAAAATATGACCGTTTCACGCGTTATGAAACGTTGAGAGTGCAACGAAGGGAAACGGATTAAGTCATAACGCCATATAACGAATAGGGGGCGGTGTTCCGTATTACAACGCCGTTGAGGGGCGTTCCACGTCACAAAAATGACTGTAGGGGTTGCCCACACCATGCAGTCTTATTGAATAAAACCATAGATCGATTGATGACATCTTCTTCCTCGTCTTTTTCTTCTAAATGACAAGACGAATTGCGATCGGATCGTTTATGTGATTGCGACTTGCCATCTCGTGTGAAGACATCAAGAACCCCCGACAATCCTGGAATCAAATTCAGAGTTTGTCAAAACTCACTGGTAAATCAATTTTTTTGATTTTTTTTTACTTCTTCTTCTTCTTCCTTCAGTTTAACATGTTTTTTATAAATTTCTTGAAGAATGGAAAAAGTTCAAGCTGTAAATTTTTGCAATGGTTGGATGAGGATGAAGGGATGAAAGATGGAAGAAGGCACTACAGGATGAAACCAGAAGAAAGTTGCAATCTTGCCTTGAAAATTTGTACCATGGAGAATGAAATCAGCATATGCAGGATGAAGATCGAACAAGAGAAGAACGGCAATAAATAATAATTGGACAAAATCAATTGGAAATTGTTTTACTCATAGACTTGCATTGATTGTGTTGTTTCTCTTGTATGTCAAAATGTTGTTTTAAACCATATAGCTTATGATGTAGTATGAGTAAATTATGTATCCTTTTTGATGTTTTGAATGAAAAAGGTTACACTGGATGGTTGGAATGGAATTGTACAAACATTGTAATGGAATTGTACAAACATTGTAATGGAATTGTGATTAATTTGGAATTATAAAATATGGTAATAAATTATAAACATTACAAATGGCTAAATTATGTATCATTTCTGATGTTTTAAATGAAAAATGTTACATTGGATGATTTGAATGTATTGAATCATTGGAATGGAACTGTACAAACATTGTAATGGAATTATGATTACACTTGGTATTATAAAAGATGGTAATAAATTATAAACACTACAAATGGTATTAGAATATAGATGGTAAAAGATTCCAGAGAACATTGATTTCAAAAGATGTGTCAATAGTTATACATAACACAGTTAAACATTCATTACAACCAAAATATATACAAAAAGTTAAACCCTACACACTTAAACGTGCATTTAAGCTATTCCAACTAGATTTCAAACGATGTGCCAAAAGATTTAAAGTTAAAAGATAACAGTCAAAGATGCCAAAGCATTAACAATAGTCCAAGAAGCCAAAAGCTATTCCAAATCATACGGATTGTCACCACTGCTTCCCTGTTTACCCTCCCACTTCTTTCTTATCTTAACTTTTGCAATTCTTTCTGAAGGTTTCCTTGCCTGCTGTCCTACCACAACTTGAAAAGCTGGTAGTTCCTGCATAATCTATTCCACTTGATCTTGAACTGTAATTTGGTTATCATCTTCAACTTGAACTTGCGCTTCAACTTGAACTTCAATATCATCTTCAGGTTGAGATTGAGCTTGTTCCTAAATAACATCATCTACTTGGTCATTAAATTTAACATCATCTTCAGGTGGAGCTTGAGCTTGTTCCTGAATAACAAGGCTTAATGGGGTTTATGGACCCTGCATTTTGAAGTAGGACACTCAAAAAGGTCACAAACGAAACCTCCCTTAATCATAGTCGCTCTGTCTCCCTCTATTTCAAATCTCTCCCAAATCTCTCTCGAAAGTTCTCATAAATTTTCATAGTCTTTCGGGCCATCCCGACCCTTAACCGGGTAAAAAACGGCTTGAAACGGGGTTAAAACGAGTAAAACAGCCTGAAGGAGCCAAAACTCCTCTTAGAGGCCAAAACCTCTTAGAAACCGAGACACAACAGCTGAAACTAGGAAGAACCGAGACCCAGCAGCCGAAACCAGGAAGAACCGATAACCACTCAACCGAGTCGAGACCCGACTTTCGGTCCGAGACTGGAGCTTCTGTCCGAGGAGCGAGCCTGCACAACCGAGACCGAGCCTCGCCTTCTGTTCTTCTCCTCGCACTCTCGGTTCCTCTTCCCCTCCTCTTGGTCCTTTCCCCACTTTCGGTTCTCAACTCCTTAAGAGCCGAGACCTCGCAACTTCGGCCAGGAACTTCGGATTTTGACCATTTTCCCCCGATTTTCAATATTTTTAGCATTTTAAGCCGTTTTTCATCATTTTAACGCGTGATTTTCTCCAAAAATCATATTTTAACATATAAGACCCTAAATATTCATAATTTAAACATATTTTTATGGAAATCTTTATTTAAAGAATAAAATCTAATGGGTGAATATTTAAGGTGGAGTGTTGACTTTCCTTTAGCTTATAACACAAGCAACCCTCACACCCACTCTTTGACCAGCCACACTCCTCCTACCATGCCCAGGTCTTGTCAATGTACTTTTTAAATCATTTCCAACCTTTTCCACATTATTAGAGCTGGAACATCATTCCACACTCCTCACTTCACTCACTTGCTCTCATTTCACCAAAGATCAAACTCCACTTTTCTCTCTAACTTTCTCCATAAATTTTGAGACTCCAAGGCTGATCACCAAATGTTATTACATTCTTGGTAAGTATAATTCATCCTCTTGTGATAATTTCACTTCAATCTACTCCAATCATAGATTGCTTACACAAATTCCATCATTTTGGTGTTAGATTCTCGAAAATCTTCTAGGCATCTTCAAGTGTCTTGAGTTGAACACTTCTCATATCCAACACTCATCTACTGAAACCATTTAAGGTGAGTACATACCCCTATATTTTCATATTTTCTTAAGTTTTAAAGGGGGAATACAAGTTACATTACCAAGAACACAACTAAATGTTTCTAACAGCTTTCATCAGAAAAGTTAGACTCCATTCACGGACTGTTTTGGTCAACTAAAACATTTTAGTTTTCAAAACTGTATAAGGTGCAAGTAGTGCAAGCTCTTAGCTTTAAAATGGATACTTGCACATTTCCATACGATTTTTCTACAATTTATGGTGATTTTTACAAAACTGCCTATCATTTCAAGAACCAATCTGGACCAGTCTGTGTTTGTGGGCGTTTTCAACTAAGATGGAGGTCTCTAAAAATCATGAAAACATTTATGAACAAACTAGACTCATTTCCCAAACTCCCAGAATTTACGGATTTTAATTTGGATCTGTTATGAAGTTTTTATAAATTTTCTAATAACAGTGATAAAAATTGTTAATAACAGAAAATGCTAACAATTTCATATCACCTTGTAACATGTCGAGCAAGGTGTTTATCTTTATGTGAATATATGTTATTGCAAATAAATGACATTTTGTCTTGGTATATAGACAAGCATCAGTTAATAAATGGATTTTGATATATATATACATATATATATATATATATATGTGTGTGTGTGTGTGTGTGTGGAATATAAAAGAAAACAAATTGTTATAATCAAAGCACATCCATTACATACAAACATTTGAATAAACTATGTTAAATATAGTTTACGTGCATTACCACTACTACCCTGGTTTTGATAAACTATAATAGGTATAGTTTATGATACATTATATAACACTCTCATACAAAAAGGTTACATTTATACAAAAAGAGATTTTTCATTACATTACACGTAAATTCCTTAATGACTTTGTGAGACATTCGCTTCACGTTTACAAATAAGTCATGTATTGTAACTAGAGTCTCCTGGAGGGAGAGCGTGATAGTTGTATATAGATCTATATTGGGTTTGACAAACCCACACCTTAACCGCATGCAACAGTTAGACCGGCAGGTCTGGGGTGACAAATGTCATAAACATTTCTGACGCCTCAAGAACGTCATGTCAGGCCAACTAGGTCATACTATGGTTATAATAAACTCACATAAAGTATTAACAAACATAAGAATTTACGGGAATTTCATTTAATTCAAACGCGTTTATGTCAATTTAAACACATATCATTTTCTATTAGTAAGAGAGGTTACTTATACATTTTGGTCTTCGGATATAAGACTACATTACACATTCTAAGGAAAATATCGGATTTTCTGAAACCAACATGACATTTACAAGAGAAAGACTTTTATCAAGTTTTAAAACAAAAGCTTATGAACGCACTAACCTTTGTGTTGACACTTCTTTTTAAAACAACTTGTATTATCAGGAAATCATTAAACAGGTATCAAAGTGCATTTTAAGGATGGGACGTTAAGGTGTCAACATTTCATGTTTTGTCAACATATTGTAATTGATTTGGAAACATGTAATTCATACAATGATGTAACTCTTTCAATTACATATATGTTGGTTGTGTGTGCTTAAACTACTATTGTCATTGTGGTTATGATACTATACATGAAGTCCTTCACCACCGGACATTTCCGCCATCCTTGGTTTGGGGGTGTGACAGATTGGTATCAGAGCATGGTTTATAGTGAATTAAGTATATCAAACCACATAAGATATACAAACTATAAACACATATGGGACTAAAAGTCTCTAATTTTAAAACATTTTAACGGGATATACTTTTAGAAAATAAATAGTTTTCTCGTTTAAAGGTATACATGTTGGATTAGTGTCTAAGTCCATAACTATTTTGGTATGTACTTGACCCGATGGTGCATGGTCCTTTTGGGTTGCCTTCACCAAAGCAACTTGATAGGATGAATTATGGAGAGAAAGGATTAAATATGTTTTATTAATATATTATGAGAATAATATATTATAGGATAAATCATATTGTTTAATTAATATTATTCTAGAATTAATAAGAATTAAGTTTGTGGCTAAAAGAGATTAATTAAACTTAAGGGACTGGAATTGTAATTATAAGATAATTGCAATTGGGCTATGGATTACCTTATAATATAAGTTTGGACGAATTCTATGGGGAAACCCATTAGAAATCGTCCAAGGCCTTTAAGAAAGGAGTTCATGGGTTGCTTAGGGCTTAAACCCCAAAAACGTGTGAACCAATTGGTTAGGGTTTCCACACATTTTGGGTAGCCTCCTTCTCTTGTCCTCTTCATCCTCTTGCTCTTGGTGTTTGTGAACCATTAGAGGAGTGAAATTTGTGACTCTAAGTTTTCTAAAGTCATTACAAGAAGGATTTGGGATTGTTATTGCTACATAATAGTCAAGGTAATATCTTAAACTCATTCTTATGTTAATATTGATTATCATATGCTATAATTAGGGTTTATAGTCTTGGATGAATTGCATGTACAATAGAGAAACCTAGATCCAAGCATTAGGGTTTGTATGAGCACATAGGATGTTCTTATGGCTAAAACCCATCAGTGGTATCAGATCCTTGATTGGTTTCTATTATATTGATGCCTTGTATGTTTGTTCAAGTTGCAAAATCGAGTTTTGAGCCACCTGCCTGATGAACTCGGCGAGTCCCATTGTGGACTCGGCGAGTAGGCTCTTACTCGGAGAGTCCATAGGGGTACTCGGCGAGTTCGAGCGTCAGAAAGAGGGGATTTCGGGATTTCTTGCTTTTTTTTCTCATGGATAATTTCCTTATCTGTTCTAAGTCATTAAAATCCGATTTTATTCATATTTGTGAGTATATCCTTGATTAAACAAAAGATAATTACCAATTGACTAGATAATAACTTCTTATTTGATAAAGTTTGATTATTCGTATTAATTAGGTAACTTATTTTGCAAGAAATTGAAATTAGGTCAAATATAGATAATGATGAAATTAATTGTTTAATTTATATTATTTGTTATTTGATCCTAGTGTTATGAAAAGTTTCAAATTTTCCTCTTTAGGTTTTATAGTTTAAATTTTAACTTAAAAGTTTTGTTTTTGAAATTTAAATAGTTGAAACCCTAATGTTTTGAAATGTTTCAAAACTTGCCCTCAAGTTTTGGAATTTAAAAGTTGATTAAAAGTTTAATTTAGGAATGTTAAATTCTAAAACCCTAGTATTGTTTTGAAAAGTTCAAATCACACCCTTATGGTTTTATTAATTAATTAAGGTGTATCATCAAAGGAGATTTAATAAATCCATAAGTTTTGGTTTAAAAGTTAATTGAATTAAAAGTATAATTGTTAAATTAGACCACCTAGTATTTTAAAAGTGTAAAATACACCCTATACTAGATATAACATTAAAAGTCTAACATTATATATATGTATGAATAAAAGTCAGTCTTACCGTTAGTAGGCCTCATTCACGAAGCTGGTCTATAAGGGGTGTTTAAGGAAATTGCCTATAAAATGGAGATTGAATGGGTATCCACTCTTAGCCACCGCACTCTTGACTAGTGGAGGGTCGTTATCCGAACGGGTAGGATAAGACAAAACTTTCCATTATAAGTATAATCAAGTACAAAAGTAACTAAATGTTTTACAAATTCCCAATCTTAGTTACTTTAGGCAAAAGTGAATTGATGCAATTCCATGAAATTACACTTTGTGCCCTTGCGAAGACGTTAGTGGAGTGTGTGTGGTTTACCGGCACACTAAATGGTTCTAAGAAAAGGTAGCAAAGGGTGACTCAATGTTTGTCATAGTTCGGTGGAGCGTGTGTGGTTTACCGGCACATCGAATAGGTGACTGTAACATGTGGGGGAACCATCTAAATTTGCATGGTTATTCACACCCGCTTTGTGATCCTCGGCATCCCAGTCACAAACTAGAGGGGCATATCGAGATTTAAACATGCCATTGAAATGTTCAATGAATCTCAAAGGATCTAGGTGTTTTCATAGATTTAAAACTTAAATTTTTTTTTCGTTTTTCATGGTGGAAATTAGTGAATCGTCATTCACTTACCTTCAAATATTCTGCAACTAGATTACGGCATCCCTTTTCTAGGTTGTAGCGTATTGTGTTGGGTCCTAGCCTCAATATCTCATTTGGGTGATTTATTAAGGACTCAATCAATCAACTAACGTGAATTTGTTTTCTCCCGTTTTGTAGATGTCAAAGTACGACAACTATGGGTTTTCCAAATCCCGTGGAACAAGCATTCCACATGAAGATGATATTCCACGATTCGATCGAGGAATAAGAGATCATGCTTCACTTCCTCCTCCTCCTCCCATTATTCTCCCTAACCCACAAGATCGAAGAATTGAAAGGTTCAATGTCACTAAAGCCCTATTGGAAATGAAACATGAAGATGGTAAACCCGTGTGTGCCCACAGATTTAGGAATGAAATCACACATCGATAGGTTGATAATGTTGGGTGTGTCATTCCCAGATAAGTTGGCTGTGATTTGGGTTCTACAGTCACTTCCCGAATCATATAATGAGCTCAAAAGAAAGTATTATATGATGGATCATGATGAAAACCTCATTGACCTAACTTACATGCTCATTGCTGCTGAATCAGAAATGATTTGGCAAAGCAATGGAGCGTATTTGTTGGGAAAGTCAACCAACCATGCTTCTGAGGACGTTCTAGGAGAACCGACTTGCATTTGCTGCCAAGAGAAAGGGCGTTGGATACAAATCTGCCCTAAGAGCTTAAAGAGTCCAGAAGATGGGAGAGTCAAAGAGTATGGCCGTGCTTCAGGTAAAATCCACTATCTAACTCCATTAAGTTCCTATTCATTGATACATGATGTGATGAGATTGCATTTGAATGTTTTGCAGGATAAATGAAAAGAGAGGAAGCTTGATGAAGGAGCAAAATGAATCTAATCATGAAGAAATGGATCTCGATCACATGGATTTGAAGATTAGATTTTGAGCTTAGAAAGTTATGATAGAGTTGTTAGAAAATTTTCTTTTGACTACATAGTTTTCAGTTGATTTTGCATTGTAAGGACAAATGTTTTCCGTTGCTTTTATAAATAAAATAAATTTTGGGTTAACTCATTTATTTATTTATTTATTTCCTTGCAATGAAATCGTTATGAAAAATTGATGTTTGCACATTTCTACAACGAATGGATGTGATTCTTAATTATGAAATGGTCAAGAATTACCAAATAGGGAGAGTTTCTCATCGCTCAAGTTTCAATTGGACAGAAACTTGGAATCATGCAACTTGGTTGCATAATGAATGAGAAATTTCATATTTGGAAACTAGACTAATTCGTTGACAAAGTGTCAAGTAAAGGACTAGGAGATCGAGTACACAAGGTTATGTGTTGATCAAGTCCACCGCAAGAGTAACAAAGATATTCTTCATGATTTACTAAAGGTTTAGTAAATATGATTATACTTATAAGATTAAGTGTAACTCTGAATTGATTGGAAATGGTTTAAATCAATAGCAGAATGAATAAGAAGAATCAAGTGGGCAGAAAGATAAAAGTTTCTCTATTCTAAGAAGAAGGGAGAGTACCTTTTATTATGTTTTATGATAAGTCTTAATGATTAAGAACCGTATCTCAATTGATCCTCTGAGTAAGTCTTAGTACAATTGTATGTCTAAGAAGAGGAATCAAGAATTGAAGAAATGGATAAATCAAGAAGTCAATCATACTGCGTTCCAAAACAAGTCTTAAAGTTAAGATTGTGACATTGAGTGACAAGTCTTAAGAAGGTTTATAACACTCATCAAATGTAGAATATGGACAAAGTTTTCTTATTCTTGCACATTTGAAATTGGAAAGTTGTGATGTCTTGGATAAGACAAAGATCAACTAGGACCAATTTTGTGAAGTGTTTTGTCTTGATAAAAACTACACTAACTCTCGAATATTTGTGTGTCAAGGAAAATCAAAATAAACCTTATCATCACTAGCACACGACTTGAGATTTACAACCTATCATGTTGACATTATCTTGTTTTTGTGCCATTCCAATCGAGTTAATTATGCATGTGAGTTCTATGAGTTCTCATTTGAATGCATAAAAGGAAAGGACCTTAATCAATGGAAAGTACATTGATAAGAAAGGGTGAGCTGCTTAACTACTTGGAAGACATGGTGGGCAACCGTGTTACCATAAGGCAAGAAATCAAGATTGAGAATGTTCGGTCCATATGAGTTTGGATTTGTCGCAAACTTTGGTTTTGACAAATTCACATGGATAGGAACACACACATACACCATTAAAATCTAAGTGTCATAAGATTCCCTCTTTCATGAAAATGACTGTGAGGAAATGCTTTCACTGAAAAGAGATTTTGAGAAAAATAGTGATTGTGAAAAAAAATTGGATTCTCGAATTCGATTATGGTTATGGTATCCCTTTCCATGATTCGAATTATGAGATTTGGAAATTAGTCTGAATTGTTTAGACACACATATGAGCTATCTAAAGGAAATGTGTATAAGATTAGATAAAGGATTATCAAAGCATTAGGTATTAGAAACATGAACTTAAGAAATTCAATAAGTATTGTTTTCTGGAAGTTAAGTGGGTTTCTGAATACATGGCAAAGCTAGTGGGAGCATAAGTTTTATGTTTATAATAATCATCATGATAGTAGGAGCATAAATGTTATGATTGTATGATTATTAAGGCAAGTATTGCAAGTTAGCAATATTAATTATAGAAAACAAGAGTCATACTTTGCAAAGTTGTAAGGGTTGAATAGTTGTTTTGCTATAATTAAGGGAGAGAATATTATGCTTCATTTCAAATCTAAAGGCTTAGGTTGTGGAATGTTAATAAATTTAGTTAAGAGTACATAGTGCGTTCTCAAAATTTCGATTATAATTGTGGCATCCCTCTTCATAGTTCAAATTGTGAGAATGTGACACATAAAATATTATGGCAAAAGATTGATAAAGTATCATATCTTTATGTAAGACATTATGCATCGTGTCCCATACGCTTCGGGTATAGGATCGATTGCAAATGCTATAATGTTTGACCATTCTAAAATTTTCCAAATGTCTAGCGCATTTAAAGGGAAAAAGGACAAGAATCGGTTTTGACTAAGATAATTAAACAACTATCAAAGGACAATCCAGAGTTCACCGAGGATTAGTCGCTTGTGACTAGTTGGAAGTATGATAATGGATGGACCATATCAAATTTATTATGAATAGATAAGATTCTATTAAGAATGAGTTGTCATATGGTAAGTATGGAAAGGTTTCCATATTGGGAGTTAGATATTGAGAATCTATGTCTAGATTAGAAACTTTATGCAAAAGGATGTTCAAAGAAATGTACTTTGAGTGAGAGACATCACATCTATGGAATTGTCTTGTAACAATCTCCGATAGAGGACTTCGTAACTTCATTGGCAATAGTCATTGTGACTTTTGTTCTATGACATTACAAAAGGATCATTGCATAAAATGTTAGAATCTAACATATTCTAATAAGTGGCAAGAATTTGATATTCTTACACTTGTGATATGGATTGGAAGTTGTGAAATGAGTATGATTGGAAATGTGTTCATTTGATCTATTTCACAAAGCAAGAACCGTATGTAAACATTGTGTACATGCTAAGAGCATGGGACAAGTGTGGTAAATAATTCAAGTAAGAAGTTGATTACCCGATACGACAAATAATGAGTAATCGATATGGTGATAAATGAAAGGTGTTTTATTTGTACTCAAAGGTTTAAGGCCATATGGGATTAGTATTATCCTTGTGTTTCACCTTTCATGTTTTGACTTCCTGAATAATTTAATTGGTTAAGAATAGTCAAATTATTCAAACGGGCCACAGTCGTTCATATGTTGGAAGTAGATATGAAAGAAGACTATCGTGAATTGGTGTGTGGATTGTCTAAAGAGCATTAGACATAAGCAAATGTTTGCTACAACGTTCATGAGTGCTTATGAATATGATTTGAGCATTGGATTAAACCCATGCTCACTTGGATCACTTCATGGATTTTATCACAAGTGATTGGTGAGACGATAACATCTTATATTCTTGAAACCGAGATGTGTGAGTTGCATCTTGCGAGTCGGTTGAACATTGATAATATGTAAATGCATCAGTAACTCGGTGTTATAAAACATATTGTTGTGTGTGATTTGGTGAGTAATTGCAAGCGAGCATTGAATCAAAGTTTATCCGTTCCTTTTATTCAAAGTAGGATAAAAAGCAATATCTGTGGGCCCCTCGATGATTTAGTGATGGCACCCAAGCGCTTGGCCAAGCCGGGACTAAATTGATGTGTTCAATTGTAGTCTGTTGTCAGTCGTCATAAATCTGAATTCGGGAAATAGCACATAGACAGAGATAATGATTTAGATCCATGTATCAGTCTATACGATAATATCTAGAATGGAGGAATATATGATCCCTTATCTAAAGGACACGCGTATATGATAAGATCAGAGTTGACAACGGCTTTAGAAAGCTACGATTGCAGATCAGGATCTGAAGTCATACGCGGAATAGTTATTAAACTTATCCAAGTGGGAGACTATTGGATTAGTGTCTAAGTCCATAACTATTTTGGTATGTACTTGACCCGATGGTGCATGGTCCTTTTGGGTTGCCTTCACCAAAGCAACTTGATAGGATGAATTATGGAGAGAAAGGATTAAATATGATTTATTAATATATTATGAGAATAATATATTAAAGGAGAAATCATATTGTTTAATTAATATTATTCAAGAATTAATAAGAATTAAGTTTGTGGCTAAAAGAGATTAATTAAACTTAAGGGACTGGAATTGTAATTATAAGATAATTGCAATTGGGCTATGGATTACCTTATAATATAAGGTTGGACGAATTTTATGGGGAAACCCATTAAAAATCGTCCAAGGCCTTTCAGAAAGGAGTTCATGGGTTGCTTAGGGCTTAAGCATCCAAATTAGGGTTACCTTGTTTAATAACCCTATTAGCCTCACTATTTAAAGAACCCTTAAACCCCAAAAACGTGTGAACCAGTTGGTTAGGGTTTCTACACGTTTTGAGCAACCTCCTTCTCTTCTCCTCTTCATCCTCTTGCTCTTGGTGTTTGTGAACCATTAGAGGAGTGACATTTGTGACTCTAAGTTTTCTAAAGTCATTACAAGAAGGATTTGGGATTGTTATTGCTACATAACAGTCAAGGTAATATCTTAAACCCATTCTTATGTTAATATTGATTATCATATGCTAGAATTAGGGTTTATAGTCTTGGATGAATTGCATGTACAATAGAGAAACCTAGATCCAAGCATTAGGGTTTGTATGAGCACATAGGATGTTCTTATGGCTAAAACCCATCAATACCTACATACATTACATACTCGCGTAGTGTCATAACTAGATGAACATAAATTAAAAGAAGAGAAGTTGTACACCATTAGTATGCCTTGGTATATGTGAATCAAGTCTGGGAGGGATATAGCCTGATCAACTATATCTGTCCGAGGAGTGATTTACGTATACTAGAGGATAGTTATAGTGGGCAACAAATCTAATAACCTAACTTCACCCTACAAATAATGCTTTAAGGACCAAAACTAAACATTTAAAATATTATATGAGTATTTGTATGATTGCCATAGCACAATATTATTGTTATCAACTGTTGCATGCCACTTACACCCCTATTCTCGTATAGACGACATGACATGATTTCACCTACCAAGGGACCCATACTTTCCCAATCAGGGAAATGCTGGATGGACCGAGGAAGAGCCCGAGCAACAAATCGAAGAGGATCCCGAAGAGGAATCCGAAGAAGAACGAGAAGAAGAGGAGGAAGATGAAGAAGAAGAAGAGGAATACGATGAGATAGTCATGGTTGAGAAAGAAAGTGAGGAAGAACCGGAAGTCTTCAACCCTCCTTACATCACGAGGGTGCCCGCACACCGCTTTGGATACAACGGGCCTGAGCCCCGTTGGGCAACAATGATCGAAAGGTGGAGCCGATAACAACACCAACGGTCACCATATGGCAACCAACGTGGTTATTACGACCTAATCCACGTGGGACCGAATGATAGAGACCTCCCTGTCGTGACTCAACGGATAGCGATTATGGATGATCACGATAGGACGACGACCGATCAGGTCCGGGAGATAAGTGCCATCGTAGAGTCTACCACTTCTCGCACTAGAGACCTGAAACGAGACTCCCACCACAAAGACCAACTCATTCAGGACCTTCTCGCTACTCGAGCAGAAACAAGGGAGTATCGGGAAAGATACAGGGCGCTCGAGGAGAGAATGGTTACAACTGAACGGAGATTGGTAGAACTACAAGGTGCATCGACATCATCCCAAGCTCCACCAGGGGAGGATCGTCATGAGTAGGACTCAATACTACTCACAAATCTTCGTAGAATAGGTTTTCGATCATGCGTTAGTGCTACTCTTTTGTATGTAGGATGACCCTGCGACTAAGTGATTACACTATTCAAAGGGCTTTTGTGTTGTCAAAACTATCGTTTGCATTGATGTAATATAGACCCTTGTAAGGTCAAATTTTCTCAGAACAATATGTACTAAAAAGTTATCAATGAATTTGACATGTATTTTACTTCATTGGATGTTGACATGAGATTTTACTTGTAACATCCCCATTTCTGGTATGTTATTTAAATGTTTATTTTTCCATGTTTTTCAAGAGGGACTCGACGAGTCTGTTGCCCGAATCGTCGAGTAGAGACGGGATTCCAAGCACGTGAAAATGGGCGACTCGATGAGTCCATATCCTGGACTCGGCGAGTCCGCTAGTCTAGAAGAAACCCTAGATCCACGGGTTTTGCACCCTATATAATCCCCCTTATGCACTGAATCTGGCCTCCCTCACCCTTAGAACGTTTCATAGCAACACCTTAACCTATCTTGAGTGATTTTGGGCATTTTTGTGTAAAGAGTGAAGATTGGAAGAGAAGAGGAAGGCTAGATCCAAAGGAGAAGAAGGGAAACAAGATCTTGCATCCATTTCAGAGTCATTTGACGTATTAATCAGACTCTTTCTGTTCTTTGGTTGCTTCTCTTTAGAAATCTCATTTAGGTTACCTTTTTTTTCCCATTTATGAGCTTAATCTAGTAAAGGAGCTTGTGTAGTATTATAACTTTCAGATCTAATCATATTTATGTCCCAAAACCCAGATCGAATACCTTTATTGAACCTTGTTGCATATAAGCCCTAGATCTAACCTTATTCATGCATTTTAAGCCTATAAACCTCTTTAGGAGTCTATGTGCACGTAAAGATGGAATCTTTACGTGCAAACCAAGCCTTAGGAGCCCAGATCTATCAGTTGGATGTGTTGGTTTTGAGCACCATCGTCTGAGTAGTAATTGCATGCATGCGACTCGGCGAATCATTCTTCGGACTCGGCGAGTCGAGTCGTGAGTCCAAGACAATCTTCATACCTATAGATCAGACTCAACGAGTTGTTCATACAACTCGGCAAGTCACAGCTAGAGTGTTCATGCGTTGAAGGAGGACTCGACGAGTTGTTAATACAACTCAGCGAGTCGGATGCAGATTGACTGAGAGATAGCATCGAAGAGGAACTCGTCGAGTCTATGCCAAACTCGATGAGTAGTAGCGAGCAGAAGCAAGGAAGTGAGGGTGAGGACTCGACGAGTTGGTGACCCAACTCGACGAGTCAGGTCAAATGTATGTTGACTTTGACCAATAGGATTGACTTTGACCAGGGGTAAAATAGTCATTTTACCCTCAGTATAGTTATCAGTATTTGATTCAGTGTGTTATGGAAATTGTAGCCGGGGAGATACCGGAGCAGCAGCAGACAGTTTCCAGAGCAGCTCTTTTACCAACCAGTTTACGAGGTGAGTTTCCTTCCAGTAGGAGCGAGTCTAAGGCCACAATGCCGGCCCGTTTAGTTAACAGTAGTTTCCGGACTTCGGTCCGATGCAGTAGTTAGTATGTTTGATGCCTTCGTGGCTCGGACAGGTTTTGCATGTTATGTGTTTCGGGTACGGTCTGACTCAGTATGCAGTCCATGTTGTTATGTTAGTTGATATGTGTATGCTATGCTATGTTCAGTAGTTCCAGACTTCGGTGCGATGCAGTCAGTTCCAGGCTTCGGTCCGATGCAGTCAGTTCCGGACTTCGGTCCAATGCAGAGGGTAGGGCCCTGGTTAGTTCCGGACTTCGGTCCGATGCAGTGGGCGGGGCCCAGTAGTTGTTTATATGTTTGTATGGTATGTGGTAGTTTGGGGAAGCTCACTAATCTTTGTGCTTACAGTTTCAGTTTTTGTTTCTGGTACTTCCACTAGTAAAGGGAAGAGCTCCGGATGATGGCATTGCACACACCACAGCTTCAGCTTTATTCCTGGGAGTTTTGTTCAGATACTTAGACATGATTTGATACAGTTTTTGATACGACACTTTTATTATGGCTTTTGAGATACCCGACGTATGGTTTTTATTATATGACATTCAGTGTTATGACTTTTATTATTATTTAAAAACAAAATTTTTTGGTCGTATTTTTGGGATGTTTCAAGTTGGTATCATAGCCTTTGTTTGAGGTATTCGGGCACACTTTCGGGTGTGTCTGAACTCAAACTAAGGAAGTGATAAAATGTTTTTCGAAAGAAAATAGTTTTAGAAAGGTAAAAATAATTTTTAGAAAGAAAAGAACTTTGAAAAGAGAAAAGGGTGTGGTGCATGCGATCAGCCAAGCTCAAGTAAGTACTCCCAAATTACACATACAACAGTATGTTTCAATTAATGTTTGAGTTTGAGTTTCAGTTTCAGTAAAACAACATGCTAGTATAGGACTAAGGATAGAGGAGGATGCCTTACATTCATGCTTTATGTGTTTCAACTTTATAAGAATTGCATGCTAGCATTGAGTAGTCAGCAGTAGGATAGCCTGTTTAGGTTATGCCTGATAACATGAGCTTAGCATTGTATGCTAGTACAGTTTCTCATTATGTGGACAAAATTGCTTGAGTAGTTTCCGTGTCTGAATGCTACTTGCTTTGTGCTTTGTGGGACTCTGAGTGATGGGAGTTAGCCGTTAGGTGAATACGCCACATCACATGTGAACAGGGTTGAATCATCTCAGAGTGTTGGATTGGACCCTGCTGCGCAGCTCTTGTTTGAGTCTAACCATTCTAAGGACGAGTTCTTTACTCAAAGGATTATCTGGGCCTCGACACATGTGATGGTATTCAGGTAGTGACTAATTGGCATCACAAGGAGGCCTTCAGCAGCTGAGGACTGGTAGGGTTGAGTCAGAGATTTCCCTAGGGCAAGCCTAGTATGAGAGTAGTAGAGATCAGCATCAGTAGTAGTGGTTTGGTGGAGTCGAAGAAGTTCTTGAGGAAAGTACGGATTGATGTGGAAGGTAGTAGGGGCCCATACTACTGGAAGCAGAGGATCTGTACTTGAATCAAGGAAGGATGAGATGAGACCGAAAGGCCTGTAGTAGTAGTGATCCCTCGAGATATATCAGTGTTTCTGACGTTTGTCTTGATGTGTTTTTAGAATGGTGGTTTTACGACCTAGGCCAGCAGCCGGTGGTTCAGGTGCCGGAGAGGGATCGGGCTCGGGAGGCAAGCAACTAGATGAGCAGACCAGAGAGTTTCTCTCTTCAGAGATTACTCGTATCATACTTGAGCAGACTCAGGTGATTTTCGGTTCGATCAAGGAGGGTATCCTAGAGCTAATGGATGAGAGGTTAGGCACCTTCCGTGCCGAGGTGGCGGCCATGATGGGGTCGCGCACGCTTACGTTCAGGGAGTTCAGGGCATGTGGAGCTCCAGATTACCACGGGGCGTAGGACCCCATAGCGAGTACCAGATGGTTAGCGGATGTGGCCAACGCATTTCGCACGAACAGGTGTCCCGAGGGGGGACAAGGTCAGATTGGCGTCCTGTCTTTTGAAGGATAGGGCACGGGATAGGTGGGAGGAGGTTGGTTATGCCATCGGGGACGATGCAACTTTGGATTCCATGACCTGGGTAGACTTTACTACTAGGTTCAGAGATGAGTTCACACCGGTTACTGAGGTGTAGCAGTTAGCACGTGAGTTTCAGGATTTGACCCAGACTACAAAGACAGTGGCGGAAATTACCGCCAAATTCAGGGAAAGGGCACTTCTCGTTCCTCAGTACGTAGCTGATGAGGAAATGAAGAAGGCCCGTTATCATGAGATGCTGCGGAGTGATATCCGCCAGTTTGTGAGCCGGTCCAGCTGTAAAACGTTGGATGACATGATTGCTAGGGCTCGAGACTGAGAGATTGACCTTGAGATAGAGAGGAAGAGGATGCCAGAGGCGGCTTTGGGTACAGGGGGTTCAGGAAAAAAGCCAAAGGTTTCATATCACAGATCCAGGAGTCAGCAGAGCCACAGTCGATGTGGCAAGTGTGGGAGATTGCACGACGGGGTGTACAAGGCAGGGAGTTCCGGCTGCTAAAGTGCGACCGAACTGGGCATATGAGCATAGATTCTACAACCACTACCACCGCAATTGCGGCGTCAGAGCTGATTTGCTTTCAATGAAATCAAAGGGGACCTAAAAAGTCCCAGTATCCAAGTTTAGCAGCTGCATGGAAGGTGTCAGCACCTGCCCCTGCTACTTTGAGGATTACAGATGGTCATCAGGGCCGAGCTGAGACGCCAATGGTGAAGCGTAGGGTTTTCCAGCTGACAGCAGAGGAGGCACGAGCGACTCCTGACGTGGTGACGGGTATGTATTTCTCCTTTATCTCTGCATTTTTCATTTATTGTTTCTTATGGTTATATATTTTGTATAGGGTCCTTCTCAGTGAACGACATTTCAGCTACAGTATTATTTGATTCGAGGGGCTACCCGATCATTCGTCTCTCTTGCGCTCAGCAAAGCCCCAGGGGAGCTAGATTGTCCACTTGAGGTTGAGATAACAGCTTATAGGACCGTTAGGGTTGAAAGGGTACACAGAGGATGTTCTCTATAGTTATTCGATGAGCAGTTTCTGGTGGACTTGGTCCCTATTCCCCTACGAGGGAATAAGGTTATAGTAGGCATGGATTGGATGAGCCCGAATGGGGCGGTGATAGATTGTGAGCTGCAGTTAGTGAGGGTTCGCACTCCCAGTGGGGGAGAGTTAGTGATTCAGAGCGAGAGGCCACAGCGCGGACCAGTTCTGTGTTCAGCGGCGAGAGCGAGGCGCTATTTTCAGCAGGGTTGTGTTGGTTATGTTGCCTATGTTTTATATGCCCGGTAAAAGGGCAAGACGACAGTTGATGGTGTTCCGGTGGTGCGAGACTACCCGGATGTATTTCATGAGGATTTGTCGGGAATACCTCCTGAGAGGCAGGTCGAGTTCGGGATTGACCTAATCCCTGGTGCGGCTCTGAAAGCCAAGGCACCGTATCGGTTGGCTCCCCAGAGATGTAGGAGTTGTCTATGCAACTGCTAGACAAGGGTTTTATCAGGCCGAGCAGTTCGCCCTGGGGTGCATCGATTTTTTTGTGAAGAAAAAGGATGGGTCGCACCGTATGTGTATAGATTACCGGGAGTTGAATAAGGTAACGGTCAAGAACCTTACCCACTTCCGAGGATTGATGATTTGTTTGATCGGCTTCAGGGAGCGTCTTGGTTTTTCAAGATCGATTTACGCTCTGGGTATCATTAGATGCGAGTCAGAGGAAAGGATGTGCAGAAGATGCTTTCAGGACCAGGTATGGTCATTATGAGTTTGTGGTGATGCCATTTTGGCTCACCAATGCTCCAGTCGCGTTCATAGACCTCATGAATCACGTGTGCAGGCCGATGCTGGATCGGTCTGTGATAGTATTCATAGATGATATCTTGGTGTATTCTAAGACTCAGGAGCAGCATGAGGAGCACCTGAGAGAGGTGCTAGAGGTTTTGAATAGGGAGAGACTTTTCACGAAGTTCTCCAAGTGCGAGTTCTGGTTGCGCGAGGTGCAGTTCCTTGGTCAAATCGTCGACCAGAAGGGTATTTTGGTAGATCCGGCCAAGATAGAGGCCGTGATGCAGTGGGAGGTCCCGAAATCTCCATCTGAGATTCGGAGCCTCCTAGGTTTGGCAGGATATTACAGGAGATTCATCCAAGATTTCTCCAAGATAGTAGTACCGCTCACCCAACTGACCAAGAAGTCGGTGGCGTTTCATTGGGGGCCTGAGCAACATGTAGTGTTTGAGACCCTCAGGCAGAGATTGTGTGAGGCACCGATTCTTACCTGTCAGAGGGAGTAGAGGATTTTGTAGTATACTGTGATGCCTCGATCACAGGTATCGGAGCAGTGTTGATGCAGTGGGGTCGTGTGATAGCTTACGCCTTGAGACAGTTGAAGCCTCACGAGGCTAACTATCCTACGCATGATTTAGAGCTAGGGGAAGTGGTGTTTGCCCTCAAGATTTGGAGACATTGCCTCTATGTGGTCCGATGTACCATTTACACAGATCACAAGAGCTTGAGGTACCTCATGGATCAACCGAATCTGAACATGAGGCAGAGGCAATGGTTAGATGTGTTGAAGTATTATGATTGTGAGATCCTTTATCACCCAGGGAAGGCCAACGTAGTGGCCAACACCCTGAGCCGCAAGGCAGTAGCGGCCCCGATTAGAGACATTTGTTTGAGGATGACAGTGATTGCTCCATTATTGGAGCAAATCAAGGAGGCACAGGTAGAGGGCCTCAAGGAGGAGAGGCAGAAGTGTGAGAAGATCGTGGGCCGAGAAGCTTCTTTTGACTATGATATTAGAGGATTGTTAACCCTTAATGGGAGAGCTTGGGTGTCGTACTGGGGCGGAGTACGGCAAGTGTTGATGGACGAGGCTCATAAGTCTCGATTTTCCATCCATCTAGGGGAACGAAGATGTATAGAGATCTTTGACCCGACTATTGGTGGCCCTGCATGAAAGCGGGATGTCGCTTGGTACGTAGAAAGATGCCTGACCTACATGAAGGTCAAGGCAGAGCACCAGAGGCCCCACGGCAAGATGCATCCGTTAGACATTCCAATGTGGAAATGGGAGGATATCACCATGGATTTCATCATTAAGCTTCCCTGGACTACGCGTGGAGTGGATTTTATATGGGTTATAGTGGATCAGTTGACGAAGAGTGCTTATTCTATACCAATCCAGGAGAGTATATCGGCCAAGAAGCTAGCCAATATTTATGTGAGAGAGGTGGTGGCACGACATGGAGTGCATGTTTCAGTGGTGTCAGACCGAGATGTCCATTTAACTTCCAGATTTTGGAATCGGTTTCACGACGAGATGGGTACTCGTCTCCATTTTAGCACTACTTTCCATCCTCAGACGGACGACCAGAGCGAGAGAACGATTTAGACTCTCGAGGACATGTTGCGGGCATGTGTTCTAGACTTCGGTGGCAGTTGGGATACGTATCTTCCGTTAGCAGAATTTTCATATAACAACAGTTACCATGCGAGTATTGATCCACCTCCTTTCGAGATGCTCTATGGGAGGAAATGCAGGACCCCGATTTGTTGGGGCTGTTGGAATAGTGTCTAAGGTTGCAACTATGTTAGGCAAGTATTTGACCCGATTGTGCATGGTCCTTTTGGGTTGCCTTCACCATAGCAACTTGATAGGACGATTTATTATGAGAGAATAGATATTATTAATATATTATGAGAATTATATGATGAATAATAATATTGTTATTTGATTAATATAAGTCATAGATTAATTAGTATTAATTTGGTGACTTAAGGAGATTAATTAAATAAGAGGGTATAAACTGTCAATTATTTGATAGTTACATTTTAGGCTATAAATCCTTATAGGATATGGGTTTGGACGAATTCTAGGGATTGGGATAGCCTCAAATTCGTCCAAGGCTTATCTTGTGAAGGATTTGGATTGCTTTGAGTAATAGTTATCCAATCAGGGTTTAAGGGTGAAACCCTAGGAGCCTTGCAAGTATAAATAGACCCCTTGGGGAAGGGAAATCGGCACCCCCTCTACAGTAAGGATACCCTGGCCGATTTCCTCCTCTATCCTCTCTCTCAAATCATTCTCTTTGCTAGTTGGTGTTTGTAAGCCATTAGAGGAGTGACAATTGTGACTCTAAAGATCCAAGAACAAGAAGATCAAACAAGTGTTTCAAGGTATGCTTCTAACTCTGGTTTTGTATTGTTCTTATACCTAATTAGCCATTAGAAGTCTTGGATTCAATGCATGTTTAATTAGAGAAACCTAGATCCAAACATTAGGGTTTGTATGTGCACATAGGAATGTTCATATAACCAAAACCCATCAGTGGTATCAGAGCCTAGATTGGTTTCTATTAAATTGATGCTTGAATGTTAGAATCTTAACTGAAAAATTCAATTTCTGTGTTTCTGAGTCATGGACTCAGCGAGTTGGCCTGACTCGGCGAGTCCAGTTTGGGTACTCGGCGAGTCCGAGCGTTAGGAAGAGCCAAAAACGGGATTTTTTTTCATATTTATCTTATGGAAACTTACCTTAATCATATTAGATCAACCCTAATCTGATTTTATGATATATATGACTACATTTTTGATCTAATTGAAGATATTTATCAATTAATAAAATATTTAATTTCCTTATATGATAATTATTAATTATTTTGATTAAAATTGGTAAATTGTTTTTCAAGAAATCAAATATGGATATTTATGTGATTAATTGTTAATTTGAATTATTTGTTATTTGATCCTTTATTTTTTTAAATGTTTAAAATTAGTCCTCAAGTTTTGAAATTTATGTTTTGTGATTAAAAGTTTAATTTAGACAATTTAAATTTCAAACCCTAGAATTTTACAAGTTTAAAATACAACCCTATACTAATATAATATTACAAGATTAATATCTATATATGTATAACTTAAATGCTAGTCTTAGCGTTAATAGGCCTCATTCACGAAGCCGGACTATAAGGTGGGTATAAGGTTGCGGCCTATAAAATGGCGCTTAATGGGTGTACACTCACACCCACCGCTTGCTTGATTTGTGGAGGGTCGTTAGCCGAACGGGTAGGATAGGGCAACCTCATCCTCTCATTAAAAGTATGATAAAAAATACTAAGAAACTACATGTTTTCTTAAAATTTCCCAATCTTAGTTACTTTAGGAAAAGTGAATTGATGCAATCCCATGAAATTACACTTTGCACCTTGCTAAGAAGTTAGTGGAGCGTGTGTGGTTTACCGGCACATTAATTGGTTCTAAGTGAAGATGGCAAAGGGTGATTCATTGTTTATCATAGTTCGATGGAGCATGTGTGGTTTACCGGCACATCGAATAGGTGATCGTTACAATGAAGGCACCATGTAAATTTGCATGGTAATTCACACCCGCTTTGTGATCCTCGGTATCGCAGTCACAAACAAAAGGGGCATATCAAGATTTAAACATGCCATTGAAAAGTTTCAATGAATCTCATCCAAACCTAGGAATTCTCAATGCATTTAGGACTTAAAGTTATGTTTTTCATGGTGGAGAATTAGTGAATCGTCATTCACTTACCTTCAAATTGTTTGCATATTAGATTACCGCATCCCTTTTCTAATGTGTAAATATTGTTGTTGGATCCTAGCCCTAATTTTTCTTATTGGGTAATAATTAGGGATTCATATTCTAATCTATCTTTGTCCTTTCTATTTGTAGATGTCGAACGCCAACAATGTTGCTGCGAGTTCTTTCACTTTGATGAGCCTTTGTCAAAAGGTCACCTTTGATGGAACGAATTTTAGCGAATGGATAAGATACATTCGCACGATTGCTCTCTATGAGGATAAGGAGTATGTCCTCGATGAGAAGAGCGTTATGAGATAAGAGCGTTATGAGATTTTCACAAACATGATTTCCGCTAAGATGGGTCATGGAGAGTCTCTTACCGTGCACTTGCAAAATATGCAAAGGTATGTCGACCGCCTTCGCAAGTTAAATGTTGACTTTGGGGAAGACTTGGTGATCGACATGGTGCTTCACTCTTTGCCTCCAAGCTACAATCAATTTAGGATGACCTATCACATGAACAAAGAAGAGGTCACCCTAAGCAAACTCCAATGTCTCTTGAGGGTCGCTGAGAGCAACTTCAAGGACAAGTCTGTTGCACCAACTCCCAATCCGCCCACTGCTCCTGTCTTGGCAATTAGACAAGGAAAGGGAAAGAAGAGGAAGGCTTCGTCGAAGAACTATGTAACGACCCAATTTTCATGTCCGAAAATTTCATTTTAAAATATTACTTTAGAAAACATTAATAAATAAAAACATTGTTTGATCACACCATAACACATCGCAAACCATGTTTTAAAAAGTCAAACCATACATCCCATCAAAATATCAGAGTACAATCCCAGTGAATCTCGTAAATGCGGAAACCATAGTGTGTGCATGATGTGCCGCTACCGCGCCGGCTCCTTCCCCTTCGGTGAAGAGGTACCTGAAAACAAAACTATAAACGTAAGCACAAAGCTTAGTGAGTTCCCCCAACGTACCACATATCATACAAACACATAACATACGTACTGCCAGGCTATTCTGGGGTGCCTGACTACCAGACTCGTCGAGTCACATATACGACTCGCCGAGTCGCAGCCATGCATCCATCAAATACATCGATTTGCTCGATTCCAGTTCATTCCATTCACAGATCTGGGCTTCTAGGACACAAATCCCACGTAAAGTTTCCAACTTTACGTGTAGATATTCACCAATATGGATTTTAGGGCTCAAAGTGCACCAAAAGAGGTAGATCTAGGGCTTTCATGCAATATGACCCCATAAAGGCATTAGATCCAAGCTCCAGGGACTAAATCATGCCTAGATCTAAAGGCTAACAAATTATTACAACCCACAAAGCACAAACAAGCTTGGGGAAGAGCTCAAGAAGGACTTCTATGAAGCTAAAAGAGATTACAAGCTTGAAAACAGAGGGGAAACGAGCTATACCTCAAGGAAAACATTGAGATAACACAAAGATGCCTGGCCTCCTTCTCCTCTTCTTGATCTACTCTTCTTTCTCCTCAAAATCTTCAAGAACACACCAAAACACTTCAACCTCTCAAGGAAATAAGGGTATAAATGATGCTGGGAGTTCTGGGGGTGAATGGGGACGAGTTTGGGGCGGAATGAGGGTTTAAATAGGGTGCAAACCCTTGAAATTTAGGGTTTCATCCAGCAGCGGTGACTCGCCGAGTCCGGGATATGGACTCGCCGAGTCGCCAACTTGAACGTGTCCTGAGTCTCGTCCCTACTCGGCGAGTCGGACCTATGACTCGCCGAGTCCAAGTCTAAAATAGGGAAATACTCAAATAAAATTCACATACCGGAAACCAGGTGCTACAAATCTCCCCCACTTATTTTAGACTTCATCCTCGAAGTCTGCTGCTCGATCCTGAAACAGCTCGGGGTAATGCTCCATCATCTCGTCCATCGGTTCCCAAGTCCATTCCGAACCCTTACGGTGCTGCCATTGCACCTTCACTAGTTCTACCCTCTTGTTCCTAAAAGTCTTCGACTTCCTGTCGAGTATTGCGACTGGGCGCTCAATGTAATTCAAGCTGTCATCAACCTGAATATCCTCCAACGGTACTACCGCTGAATCGTCCACTAGGCACTTCCGCAGCTGCGAAACATGGAAAGTGTTATGGATCTGACTGAGCTTGGCTGGCAGATCCAGCCTATACGCCACCTTGCCCACCCGGGCTACAACCCTTAACGGCCCGATGAATCTTGGGCCCAACTTGCCCCGCTTCCTGAATCGAATGATGCCTTTCCAAGGTGACACTTTCAGGAGAACCATATCCCCGACTTGGAACTCCAAGTCGGATCGACGCTTATCGGCGTAACTTTTCTGCCGACTCTGAGCAGTCTGAAGTCTGCTCCGAACCTGCTGGATCCTCTCGGTCATCTTTAGCACCACCTCGGTGCTTCCCATGACTCTCTGGCCAACTTCACCCCAACATATCGGGGTTCTGCACCTCCGCCCGTACAACATCTCGAACGATGGTCGGTCAATACTCGCATGATAGCTGTTGTTGTAGGAGAACTCAGCCAAGGGAAGATAGGAATCCCAACTACCACCGAAATCCAACACACACGCCCGCAACATGTCCTCCAAATTTTGGATGGTCCGCTCACTCTGACCATCTGTCTGCGGGTGAAAGGCGGTGCTAAAATGCAATCGAGTGCCCAACTCGTCATGAAACTTCTTCCAAAATCTGGAAGTGAAACGTACATCCCTATCCGAGATCACCGATACCGGCACCCCGTGCCGCGCCACGATTTCCCTGATATAGATATCGGCCAACTTCTCGGCCGATATGCTCTCCTGAATCGGAATAAAGTGAGCACTCTTGGTCAGTCGGTCCACGATGACCCAAATCGAATCCACTCCACGCGCGGTTCTGGGAAGCTTTGTAATAAAATCCATGGTGATATCTTCCCATTTCCACAGTGGAATGTCCAACGGTTGCATCTTACCATGCGGTCTATGATGTTCGGCCTTGACCTTCCTGCAGGTCAAGCACCGCTCTACGTACCATGCCACATCCCGCTTCATGCAGGGCCACCAATAATTCAGACGAAGATCCCTATACATCTTCGTCGCCCCGGGATGGATAGAGAATCGGGACTTGTGCGCCTCATCCATCAAAATCTGGCGGACGCCCCCGTGATACGGCACCCACACCCTATGGTGTAGTGTCAATAGACCCCGGCTATCATAATCAAAGGAGGATACCTGACCCACCACGCGCTCGCTCTTCCGATGCTCCTCCTTGATAGCCTCCTATTGAGCCTCCCGAGTTTGCTCCAATAAGGGAGTCACTACGGTCATCCTCATGCATACGTCCCTGATCGGTGCCGCCTTGCGGCTAAGCGCATCGGCCACCACGTTGGCCTTCCCCGGGTGGTAAAGGATCTCGCAATCATAATCCTTCACCACATCCAACCACCGACGCTGCCTCATGTTCAGATTCGGCTGGTCCATGAGATACCTCAGACTCTTGTGGTCCGTGTAGATGGTACAACGAACCCCGTAGAGGTAATGTCGCCAAATCTTGATGGCGAAGACCACGGCCCCCAACTCCAAATCGTGCGTCGGGTAGTTCGCCTCGTGGGGCTTGAGCTGCCTCGAGGCGTAGGGAATGACATGCCCCCTCTGCATCAGAACTGCGCCCACCCCCGAAATGGACGCATCACAATAAACCACAAAATCCTCTACGCCCTCAGGCAGGGCTAGGATCGGCGCCTCACACAATTTCTGTCTCAGCATCTCAAACGCAGCCTGTTGCTCGGGTCCCCACCGAAAGACCACGATTTTCTTTGTCAGTCGTGTCAGGGGTACGACTATCTTGGAGAAATCTTGGATAAATCTCCGATAGTAGCCCGCTAATCCTAGGAAACTCCGAATCTCAGATGGAGACTTTGGAACCTCCCATCTCATCACGGCCTCAACCTTGGCCGGATCGACCAGAATCCCGTTCTGGTTGACGAGGTGCCCAAGAAACTGCACCTCGTGCAGCCAGAACTCGCACTTGGAGAACTTGGCATACAAGCTCTCCCTCCTCAGGGTCTCCAACACCTCCCTCAGATGCTCCTCATGCTCCTCCTAGGTCTTGGAATAAACCAGGATGTCATCGATAAATACTATCACAGACCGATCCAACATCGGTCTGCAAACGCGGTTCATGAGATCCATGAACGCGGCAGGAGCATTGATGATCCCAAACGGCATCACCACAAACTCATAGTGGCCATAACGTGTTCGAAACGTGGTCTTCTGCGTATCCTCCTCCCTGACCCTCATCTAATGATAACCCGAACGCAAGTCAATCCTGGAGAACCAAGATGCTCCCTGAAGCTGATCAAAGAGGTCATCAATCCTCGGGAGTGGGTAACGGTTCTTCACCGTCACCTTATTCAACTCCCGGTAATCTATACACATCCGATGCGACCCATCCTTCTTCTTCACAAATAGAATCGGGGCTCCCCAAGGCGAACTGCTCGGATGAATAAATCCCTTGTCCAGCAGCTCCTGCAGCTGCGTAGATAACTCCTGCATCTCGGGAGGGGCCAACTGATACGGTGCTTTGGCAATCGGAGCCGCACCGGGAATAAGATCAATCCTGAACTCCACCTATCGCTCCGGAGGTATCCCAGGTAGTTCCTCTGGGAAAACATCTGCAAAATCTTGAACCACCGGGACCTCGCTCACGGTCGCCTTACCCGCCTCCCGGGTATCCATCACATACACGACATATCCCGCGCATCCCTGCTGAAGATAGCGCCTAGCCCTCGCTGCTGAACATACAGTGGGTCCACACTGCGCCCGTTCGCCATGAATCACTAACTCTCCCTCGCTTGGGGCCCTGACTCGCACTAACTGCTGCGCGCAGTCTATCACCGCCCCATTAGGGCTCAACCAATCCATGCCAATAATCACCTTGTTCCCACACAAAGGAATGGGAACCAAGTCTACCAGGTAACGCTCCTCAAACAGTCGCAGAACGCAATCTCGAAACACCATCGATGCTCGCACCGATCGATCGTCAGCAATCTCTACCTCTAACGGGCAATCTAACTCGCCTGAAGTCTCATGAAACCTCTTGCTAAGCGCAAGAGAAACGAACGATCGGGATGCACCCGAGTCGAACAATACCTGAACTGGGATTTCGTTCACATGGAACGATCCTAATACACATATATATACACGGAGCACATATCAATATCATAACAACATAAAACAAAAGATAGAAGGAGAGAATCATACCCGTCACCACATCGGGCGCGGCGCGTGCCTCCTCGGTAGTTAGCTGGAATGCTCGGCTCCTCACCACCGGAGCCTCTACCTTTCCCTGATGGCCATCCGTGATCTGCAGGGTCGCTGGAGCTGGCGCCTTCACTGGTGCTGAAACTGTCAACATGGGGCAATTGGCCTTCTTGTGGCCCCTCTGGTTGCAGTGGAAACACAGCAACTCCGATGTCTGAATAACTGTCGCAGGAGAAGTGCAATCCCTGCTGATGTGCCCAAACTTGCCGCACTTGTAGCAGCCTGACGATCCCAACCTGCACGCCCCCTCGTGCGGCCTGCCGCACTTCCTGCAGCGGCTCGGTCCTGATTGGCCTTTCGGCCTCCCATCTGATCCCTTGGGCTTCTTCCCCGAAGCCCCTCCTGCCTGTCCCTCCTCAGATTTCCGTTTCCGGATGTGCTCCAAATCTAACTCCCTCTCCCTTGCCCTGGCGATCATAGAGTCCAAGGTAGGGCAAGCCGAAAAGCTAACATGCTCCCGGATGTCAGCTCGAAGCATATCCTGATAACGAGTCCTCCTCATATCCTCGTCACCAGCATACTGGGGCACCAACAAAACCCTCTCCCGGAACTTGGCGGTGATCTCCGCCACAGTCTCCGTCGTCTGTCTCATATCCAGAAACTCCCTGGCCAGCTGCTGAAGCTCGACAGCTGGCGCAAACTCTTCCCTGAACCTGGTCACAAAGTCTGACCAGGTCATAGCCTCGATAGCTGAGGCTCCCAACGAGTCACCCACTGACTCCCACCAGTCCCGGGCTCGGTCCCGTAAACACCCCGCTGCGTATCTCACCTTCGACCCCTCGGGGCAGAAGCTAGTCAGCTGTGCAGACTCGATGTCTGCAATCCATCGCCTGGCAGCAATGGGATCCTATACCCCATGGAAATCCGGCGCACCAGTGCCCCTGAAGTCCTTGAAGGACAGTGTGCGTGACCCCGACTGGCCAGATGCCAAATCGCTCCTGAATGCCTGCAGGCGATCCTCCATCAACTCCATGATCCCTTCCTTGATCGACCCGAAGATAATGGGAGTCGACTCAAGTATGCCCCTGGTGATCTCTGACGCGATGAACTCGCGTAGTCCCTCATCTATCGGCTCGGAACCTGATCCCGAACCTGACCCCTCTCCAGAACCGCCATCCACCGGCCTCGATCGAAGTACCACCATTCTGCAATACATCACAACAATCATTAGATATATTGGTGCTCCCTGAGGAATCATAGCTACTTACAAGTTCCCTGGTCTTGTCTTGGCCTTCCTTGGTTCGGGTACGGATCCTCTGCTTTCAGTAGTATGGGCCCATACTACCTTCCACATCTATCTGTACCTTCTTCAAGGACTGCCTCGACTCCACCAGATCCCTTACACTAAGGCTAGTTACTACTATACTCATTCCCGACTTGCCCTAGGGAAACCTCCGGCTCTACTCGATTCAATCCTCAGCTGCTGCAGGCCTCCTTGTAATGCCAATTAGCCATCACCCGAACACCATCACATGCGACGAGACTCAGATAATCCTTCGAGTACCCGACTCGTCCCTACAACGGTTGGACTTAAACAAGAGCTGCGCAGTAGGATTAAATCCGGTACTCTAAGATTATTCAACTCTGATCACATGTGGTGTGACGTATTCGCCTAATGGCTAATTCCCATTATTCGGAGTCCCACGTAGCACGAAGCAAGTAGCATTCGGACAAGGGAAAACGACTTCAACCAATTCCGCTCTCATAGAGAGGAACTGAACTAGCACACCGTGTTAGCTTATACTACCAGGCAAACCCTAACAGGCTACCCTACCGCTGTCTACACTATACAAGCATGCAATTCACATATAGGTGGAACACATAAGGCAGGCACATAAGGCATCATTCCTAGATCCTTAGCCCTATTCTAGCATGCTGTTCTACAAAAGCTGATAAACATAACATAAACTGCTATGGGTACTTTGGGGAGTACTTACTTGAGCTCGGCCGGTCGCGCACATCACACACACTTTTGTTCTTTCTTAAACTCTTTTCTCATTGTTCGAAATCATTTTCTAAAAAAAATTCTTTAAATCCCTAGATTTAAGTTCAGACACCCCCGAAGGTGAGTCCGAGTCCCTCAAACCAGGGCTCTGATACCAACTTGTAACGACCCAATTTTCACGTCCGAAAATTTCATTTTAAAATATTACTTTAGAAAACATTAATAAATAAAAACATTGTTTGATCACACCATAACACATCGCAAACCATGTTTTAAAAAGTCAAACCATACATCCCATCAAAATATCAGAGTACAATCCCAGTGAATCTCATAAATGCAGAAACCAGAGTGTGTGCATGATGTGCCGCTACCGCGCCGACTCCTTCCCCTTCGATGAAGAGGTACCTGAAAACAAAACTGTAAACGTAAGCACAAAGCTTAGTGAGTTCCCCCAACGTACCACATATCATACAAACACATAACATACGTACTGCCAGGCTATTCTGGGGTGCCTGACTACCCGGTACGGCCATTCTGGGGTGCCGTCCTACCCGTGTCAAGCCATTCTGGGGTGCTGACTACCCATGCCAAGCCATTCTGGGGTGCTGACTACCCATCGGTCCTAACAACCGATCTTCGGGGACTGGTCCCCTCCTGCTACCTCTATCGCATAACATAACAGGCCAACATACAAACATATCATCACATACTGTCAGACGTTTCTGGGGTGTCTGACTACCCTGCGGTCCTAACAACCGAACTCTACTACTATCGCATATAACGTATCATGATAGCATATAACATATCAGGTAATAGCAAACCTAGATGATATCACAAAGACAATCATCTATCATACGTCTCCTACTGGTGGGCCGGCATTGTGGCCTTAGACCCACCACTACTGGAAGGTAACTCACCTCAAAGTAGCTGCTGAACTGATCGGGAACTAACTAACTGCTGCTGCTCTGGAAATCCTCCGGCTGCAATTCCCACAACATACTCAATCAAACACTGCTAACTGTCCTTTGGGTAAAATGACCATTTACCCCTGGTCTAGCTCTAAGTCAAAGTCAGAGTCAACTTTCAGTTGACCCGACTCGCCGAGCAACTCCAACTCGTCGAGTCCCTATCAGACGATTGTCCTGAGTCCCTGTTTCTACTCGTCGAGTTAGGCTATGACTCGACGAGTTCATCTTCTAAACTGACGTTCAACCTCTTCATCCTACTCGCCGAGTTGTATGAACAACTCGTCGAGTTCATCTTCATCCGAAGAACACTTATGCTAAGACTCGCCGAGTTGTATGAACAACTCGCCGAGTCTGTTCTTGATCTATGAAGATTGCCTTGGACTCGCCGAGTCAGGGCATTGACTCGCCGAGTCCTATCATTGGTGAGTTCAGCTTCCAACTCACCGAGTCACCCCCTGTGACTCACGACTCAACTCGATACATCATAAAGGGACCAATTCAGTGACTCGTGACCAGACTCGTCGAGTCACATATACGACTCGCCAAGTCGCAGCCATGCATCCATCAAATACACCGATTTGCTCGATTCCAGTCCATGCCATTCACAGATCTGGGCTTCTAGGACACAAATCGCACGTAAAGTTTCCAACTTTACGTGTAGATATTCACTAATATGGATTTTAGGGCTCAAAGTGCACCAAAAGAGGTAGATCTAGGGATTTCATGCAATATGACCCCATAAAGGCATTAGATCCAAGCTCCAGGGACTAAATCATGCCTAGATCTAAAGGCTAACAACTTATTACAACCCACAAAGCACAAACAAGCTTGGGGAAGAGCTCAAGAAGGACTTCTATGAAGCTAAAAGAGATTACAAGCTTGACAACAGAGGGGAAACAAGCTATACATCAAGGAAAACGTTGAGATAACACAAAGATGCTTGGCCTCCTTCTCCTCTTCTTGATCTACTCTTCTTTCTCCTCAAAATCTTCAACAACACACCAAAACACTTCAATCTCTCAAGGAAATAAGGGTATAAATGATGCTGGGAGTTCTGGGGGTGAATGGGGACGAGTTTGGGGCGGAATGAGGGTTTAAATAGGGTGCAAACCCTTGAAATTTAGGGTTTCATCCAGCAGCGGTGACTCGCCAAGTCCGGGATATGGACTCGCCGAGTCGCCAACTTAAACGTGTCCTGAGTCTCGTCCCTACTCGGCGAGTCGGACCTATGACTCACCGAGTCCAAGGCTAAAATAGGGAAATACTCAAATAAAATTCACATACCGGAAACCAGGTGCTACAAACTATTGAAAGGTTAAAGCCCGAGATGGTGCCTCTTCTGGTGGGACCAAAGTTGATCCCGCTAAGCCCTGCCCTAAGCCGAAGGAGGCAGAGTGCCACCACTGCCACAACATAGGACATTGGAAGAGAAGCTGTCCGGAGTACCCGCAAGCCATTAAGGAAGGAAAGATCAAGCCATCTTTCGCAGGTATATATACAATTAAATCTAACGATTCATCTCATAATACTTCTTGGGTTCTTGATACCGGTTGTGGTTACCACATTTGTTCTAATGTGCAGGGACTAAGAAGAAGTAGAGACGTGGAGCATGGAAGAATAAATCTAATCATGGGGAACAGAAGATCGTCGCCTGTGACCAAGATTGGAGTGTATTCTTTAGTGCTTAGGAATAGTTTATCTTTATATTTGAACAATTGTTGCTATTCGCCAGAAATGGCTAGAAACATCATTTCTTTTCATGGTTTGTTTAGACAAGGTTTTAGATTTTCTTTTAATAATGAGAATGGTTCTATTTTAGCTTATCTGAATGGTGTCTTTTACTTTGAAGCTATACCATGTAATGGAATTTATGAAACTGTTATGATTGTTGATAACTTAGGAAATGATGTTTTGTACATGGATTCTTCTAATAGTATGGATAAGGCATCCTTATGGCATTGTCGTCTTGGACATGTCAACAAGAAACGCATAGCCCAACTCCAAAAGGATGGAGTGTTGGAGTCATTCGACCTTAGGGAAGATTACACATGTGAGTCTTGTTTACTTGGAAAGATGACTAAGTAACCCTTCGCTGGTACGTGCGAAAGGGGTGAGGGTCTATTGGACCTCATACATACCGATGTGTGTGGACCGTTTAGATCTACCACGAAGGATGGAAACCGCTTCTACGTGACTTTTACCGATGACTATAGTAGATATGGGTATATCTACTTAATCAAGCAAAAGTCAGAAAATTTTGAAAAGTTCAAAGAGTTCAAGAATGAAGAGGAGAATCAATTGGGCAGGAAGATCAAGATGCTTCGATCCGATCGAGGAGGAGAGTACCTAAGTCTTGAATTCCACGATTATCTCAAGGAGTGTGGAATAGTTTCACAATTGACGCCACCTAGGACACCACAATTGAATGGTGTGGCAGAAAGGCGTAATCGAACCTTGTTGGACATGGTTCGCTCTATGATGAGTCGTGCTTCACTATCTATCTCTTTTTGGGGGTATGCCTTAGAGACTGCCGCCCATATCCTTAACCGAGCCCCTACTAAGAAGGTTACCAAAACACCTCACGAGATGTGGACGGGGAAAGCTCCTTCGTTGGCACATATCAAGGTTTGGGGTTGCGAGGCTTTTGTAAGACGAGATACTCACGACAAGCTCGAACCTCGTAGTGAGCGATATATTTTCATCGGCTACCCGCAGAAATCCTTTAGATATCTCTTCTATAGACCGAAGGACAATGTTGTCTTTGTTGCGAGGAGAGGAGTTTTCCGAGAGCGAGAACGCATAGGCCAAGGAGACAGTGGGAGGAAAATCGATCTTGAAGAGATTCAAGAGTCGGTAGATGAAGGAACCTCAACCGCTAGCACTCAACCCGAGGAGGAAACTCTGGTTGAACCAATTGACGTATCATTACCTCTTAGACATTCTGAAAGAGTTAGGTTTCAACCCCAGTTGTATGGTTTTCATATTACTACCGAAGGGGACACGTATATTAGTGATAGTACACTAATAAACCTTGATGAACCTAATAGCTATAAGGAAGCCATGGTAGGCCCGGAGTCTGTGAAATGGAAAGATGCAATGGATAGCAAGATCCAATCCATGTATGATAACCAAGTTTGGAATTTGGTTGATAATGTGCCCGGACGTAAGACCGTTGGGTGCAAATGGATCTTCAAGAAGAAGACCGATGTGGATGAAAAAGTACACACGTATAAAGCACGATTGGTTGCGAAGGGCTTTACTCAAACTCCCGGAGTTGACTATGAAGAGACCTTCTCACCAGTTGCGAAGATAAAGTCTATTAGAGTGATGCTAGCTATTGCCGCATTTCATGATTATGAGATTTGGCAAATGGATGTCAAGACCGCTTTCCTTAACGTAAAGTTGGCTGAGGATGTTTACATGGCTCAGCTAGAGGGGTTTGTGGATCCGAAGCATCCGAATAGAGTGTGTAAGCTTGAGAAGTCCATTTATGGACTTAAACAAGCGTCTTGTAGATGGAATCTTTGTTTCGATGAGAAAGTCAAAGAGTTTGGATTTGTACGAAGCAAAGATGAATCGTGTGTATATGTCAAAGCCAGTGGGAGTATAGTAAGCTTTCTCATTCTATATGTCGATGACATATTACTCATAGGAAACGACGTCCCAACTCTGCAGGAGGTTAAGTCCTGGCTTGGGAAGTGCTTCGCTATGAAGGACCTCGGAGAGGCTTCCTATATTTTGGGAATAAGGATAGTAAGAGAAAGAAGTAAGAGACTAATAGGACTTAGTCAGAACACTTACTTAGAGAAGGTACTAAAACGTTTTAGTATGGAAAATTCGAAAAAAGGAGAATTACCGATACAAAGCAATGCCAAGCTGAGTAAGACTCAAAGTCCGAGTACCGAAGCCGAGATAGCTAATATGAGCCGAGTTCCATATGCTTGCGCAGTTGGCTCAATCATGTACGCTATGACTTGTACTCGCCCTGATGTAGCCTTTGCTTTGAGCAAGGTTAGTAGATATCAAGGGAATCCTGGAAGAGCCTATTGGATTGCAGTGAAGAATATCCTTAAGTACCTTTAGAGGATGAAGGAATGGTTCTTAGTCCTTGGAGGGAGTGATGACTTGAAGGTGCGAGGGTATAGTGATGCCAGTTTTCAAACCGACAGAGACAACTACCGTTCGCAGTCGGGCTGGGTCTTTACCCAGAATGGAGGAGCAGTAACTTTGAAAAGTTCCAAGCAGGAAACCGTAGCTGATTCAACGTGCGAATCAGAGTACATTGCAGCGAGCGAAGCGTCGAAGGAGGCAATATGGCTGAAGAACTTCATTAGTGATCTTGGAGTTGTACCTGCCATAAAGGAGCCCATGGAGATTTTCTGTGATAATGAAGGAGCGGTTGCCTTAACCAAGGAACCGAGAGATCATGGTAGATCGCGACATATCGACAGAAAATATCACTTTATTAGACATCGTGTAGAAGAAGGACAACTCGTAGTGAAGAGGATATCATCAGAAGATAACCCAGCAGATCCGCTTACGAAGGGACTACGTAGGGTTAAGCATTTGCAGCATGCTAGGAGTATTGGGCTGAAGGATGATATTAGCATAGATTAGATAGTATTAGAAACGTGTAATAGATAAATGTAATTAACATTTGATGATTAAATAAAGGAATTTTATTTATAAGTAATGTTACTGTCTTATGTTAATTGTTTAACTATTGTTTCACTTTGCATGTTTTGACTTCCAGAATAATTGAGTTTATTAGGAATAATCGAATTATTCAAATTGTCCACAATCGTTCATATGTTGGAAGTAGGTATGAATGAAGATTGTCATGAATAGGTGTGTCGAGTGTCTAAATGGTTTTAGACATAGCAAAATATTGATGCAACATTCATGAGTGCTTATGAACTAGTTTTGAGCATTGGAACAAACCCGCGCTTGTTGGAATCACCTTATGGAATGTGATAGTAAATGGGTGATCGCAAGACGATAATATCATATAGTCTTAAAACCTAGATATATGGTTTGTTATTGGTTAATTGATTGTACATTGATAATGCGAAAACGCATTGGTAACTCGATGTTATAAAACGCATTGTTGTGTATAGTTGGTTAATGAATAAGTAAATGCATATAAGTCGAGGTTTATCTGTAACTTTTATTCTAAGAAGGAAAAAGTGATATCTCGGCTGCTCGATGATTTGATTTGACTTATGTGCCAGGACCGGTTAGAACTGAATTGATGTGTTCGATTAAGTTCTATGTCAAATAAATCGGAGATCGAGAAACCAAATGCTAGACTAACCATTCCATAGAATTGTCAGCATGATATCTAACAGAGGACTGTACGATCCCTTATCTAAAGGACAAGATTGATTAAATCAGAGTTTGACAGCGTCTTTGAGAGCTACGATTGCAAATTGGAATGTACCTGCGCATATAGCTACTAGACTTATCCAAGTGGGAGACTGTTGGAATAGTGTCTAAGGCTGCAACTATATTAGGCAAGTATTTGACCCGATTGTGCATGGTCCTTTTGGGTTGCCTTCACCATAGCAACTTGATAGGATGATTTATTACGAGAGAATAGATATTATTAATATATTATGAGAATTATATGATGAATAATAATATTGTTATTTGATTAATATAAGTCATAGATTAATTAGTATTAATTTGGTGACTTAAGGAGATTAATTAAATAAGAGGGTATAAACTGTCAATTGTTTGATAGTTACACTTTAGGCTGTAAATCCTTATAGGATATGGGTTTGGACGAATTCTAGGGCTTGCGATAGCCTTAAATTCGTCCAAGGCTTATCTTGGGAAGGATTTGGATTGCTTTGAGTAATAGTTATCCAATCAGGGTTTAAGGGTGAAACCCTAGGACCCTTACAAGTATAAATAGACCCCTTGGGGAAGGGAAATTGGCACCTCCTCTAAAGTAAGGATACCCTGGCCGATTTCCTCCTCTCTCCTCTCTCTCAAATCATTCTCTTTGCTAGTTGGTGTTTGTAAGCCATTAGAGGAGTGACAATTGTGACTCTAAAGCTCCAAGAACAAGAAGATCAAACAAGTGTTTCAAGGTATGCTTCTAACTCTGGTTTTGTATTGTTCTTATACCTAACTAGCCATTAGAAGTCTTGGATTCAATGCATGTTTAATTAGAGAAACCTAGATCCCAGCATTAGGGTTTGTATGTGCACATAGGAATGTTCATATAACCAAAACCCATCAGGGGCGAGGTCGGTCAGCGAGTCATTGGGAGCACCGAAGTGGTGCTTAAGACGACAGAGTTGATCCAGCAGGTTCGTAGCAGACTGCAGACTGCGCAGAGTCGGCAGAAGAGTTACGCCAATAGGAGTCGTCCAGACTTGTTGTTCCAGGTGGGCAATATGGTCCTCCTGAAGGTATCACCCTGGAATGGTGTTATCAGGAGTCGGAAGAGGGGAAAGCTAGGCCCCAGGATCAACGGTCCTTTTAGGGTTTTGGCCCAGGTGGGTCGGGTTGCTTATCGGTTGGATCTTCCGGTAGAGCTCAGTCAGATCCAAAACACTTTCCATGTTTCTCAGTTCAGGAAGTGCTTGGTGGATGAGACAACAGTAGTACCCTTGGAGGACATTCAGGTCGATAACAGTCTTAATTATATTGAGAGACCCATAGTAATCATGGATCGAAAGACGAAAACCTTGAGGAACAAGGTGGTTCAGTTGGTGAAGGTGCAGTGGCAGCACCGGAAGGAATCTGAGTGGACGTGGGAGGCAGAGGAGGAAATGAGGGAGCACTACCCAGAGTTGTTCGCAGGTGCAACAACAGCAGACTTTGAGGATGAAGTTTGAGACAAGTGGGGGACAGTTGTAACATCCCCATTTCTGGTATGTTATTTAAATGTTTATTTTTCCATGTTTTTCAAGAGGGACTCGACGAGTCTGTTGCCCGAATCGTCGAGTAGAGACGGGATTCCAAGCACGTGAAAATGGGCGACTCGATGAGTCCATATCCTGGACTCAGCGAGTCCGCCAGTCTAGAAGAAACCCTAGATCCACGGGTTTTGCACCCTATATAATCCCCCTTATGCACTGAATCTGGCCTCCCTCATCCTTAGAACGTTTCATAGCAACACCTTAACCTATCTTGAGTGATTTTGGGCATTTTTGTGTAAAGAGTGAAGATTGGAAGAGAAGAGGAAGGCTAGATCCAAAGGAGAAGAAGGGAAACAAGATCTTGCATCCATTTCAGAGTCATTTGACGTATTAATCAGACTCTTTCTGTTCTTTGGTTGCTTCTCTTTAGAAATCTCATTTAGGTTACCTTTTTTTTCCCATTTATGAGCTTAATCTAGTAAAGGAGCTTGTGTAGTATTATAACTTTCAGATCTAATCATATTTATGTCCCAAAACCCAGATCGAATACCTTTATTGAACCTTGTGGCATATAATCCCTAGATCTAACCTTATTCATGCATTTTAAGCCTATAAACCTCTTTAGGAGTCTATGTGCACGTAAAGATGGAATCTTTATGTGCAAACCAAGCCTTAGGAGCCCAGATCTATCAGTTGGATGTGTTGGTTTTGAGCACCATCGTCTGAGTAGTAATTGCATGCATGCGACTTGGCGAATCATTCTTCGGACTCGGCGAGTCGAGTCGTGAGTCCAAGACAATCTTCATACCTATAGATCAGACTTGACGAGTTGTTCATACAACTCGGTGAGTCACAGCCAGAGTGTTCATGCATTGAAGGAGGACTCGACGAGTTGTTCATACAACTCGGCGAGTCGGATGCAGATTGACTGAGTGATAGCATCGAAGTGGAACTTGTCGAGTCTATGCCAAACTCGATGAGTAGTAGCGAGCAGAAGCGAGGAAGTGAGGGTGAGGACTCGACGAGTTGGTGACCCAACCCGATGAGTCAGGTCAACTGTATGTTGACTTTGACCAATAGGATTGACTTTGACCAGGGGTAAAATAGTCATTTTACCCTCAGTATAGTTATCAGTATTTGATTCAGTGTGTTATGGAAATTGTAGCCAGGGAGATACTGGAGCAGCAGCAAACAGTTTCCAGAGCAGCTCATTTACCA
This sequence comes from Lactuca saligna, assembly GCF_052625555.1. Lineage (NCBI taxonomy): Eukaryota > Viridiplantae > Streptophyta > Magnoliopsida > Asterales > Asteraceae > Lactuca > Lactuca saligna. The sequence continues at coordinate 82,084,504 of NC_136421.1, forward strand.
GCCAGTTTACGAGGTGAGTTTCCTTCCAGTAGGAACGAGTCTAAGGCCACAATGCTGGCCCGTTTAGTTAACAATAGTTTACAGACTTCGGTCCGATGCAGTAGTTAGTATGTTTGATTCCTTTGTAGCTCAGACAAGTTTTGTGTGTTATGTGTTTTGGGTACGGCCCGACTCAGTATGCAGTCCATGTTGTTATGTTAGTTGATATGTGTATGCTATGCTATGTTCAGTAGTTCCAGACTTCGGTCTGATGTAGTCAGTTCCGGGCTTTGGTCCGATTCAGTTAGTTCCAGACTTCGGTCCGATGCAGTTAGTTCTGGACTTCAGTCCAATGCAGAGGGCAGGGACCTGGTTAGTTCCGGACTTCGGTCCAATGCAGTTTCCAGACTTCGGTCTGATGCAGTGGGCGGGGCCCAGTAGTTGCTTATATGTTTGTATGGTATGTGGTAGTTTGGGGGAGCTCACTAAGCTTTGTGCTTACAGTTTTAGTTTTGGTTTCAAGTACTTTTGCAAGTAAAGGGAAGAGCTCGGGATGATGGCATCGCACACACCACAGCTTCAGCTTTATTCCTGGGAGTTTTGTTCAGATACTTAGACATGATTTGATACAGTTTTTGATACGACACTTTTATTATGGCTTTTGAGATACCCGGCGTATGGTTTTTATTATATGACATTCAGTGTTATGACTTTTATTATTATTTAAAAACAAAACTTTTGGGTCGTATTTTTGGGATGTTTCATTACTATGTGGTATTACAAACAATTTACAATTGATAACTCTAAGATTTTAAGTGTACCTCGTTGTTATGTGTAATTAAAGCGGTAATCGACCTAGAAATGACGAGTCCGCCTTATGACCTATTCCTTGTTTGGTTGTGGACTTAGAGTCAGACTCATTAGTATCAACAATTTCTTAAAATTTTAATTACGCATAACTGAGGCACATCGAACAAATCTTAGGAGTGAGTCAGACACGGAACCAAACACATGACTCTGTTTGAGTCACCACTATTTAATTCATAAGTTTAATTGCATAAACTCTTCTATGAATTTCTTGCTAATGTAATAAAGTCGGGATACAATATAAATGAGATAAAAACAAGTAACATTTGACTCGTTATTACTATTGAAGTCTTACTGACTTGACACTTTAAAACTTATGACAAAACCATGCCACCAAAGAAAAGACCAGGACCTTCCAACAGCGTAGCAACACCACCTCTGCCGCCGCCACCACAATTTGATCCAACAATGTTCCAGGCTACAGTAACAGCAACTGTGGCGACAACTATGTCGCAAATCGGCACCAATGGCAATGGTGGATCTAGATCTGGTGCTACACCCTCTATCCAGGGTGACAGTTCGGGGGCACAAAAGAATGCACCTACAAAGATTTCATAAATGACAAACCCGATGCCTTCAATGGGAGCGGGGGAATCATCACGCTAATGCAATGGTTCGAAAGGACCGAAGCAGTATTTGAGATCTGTGCTTGTCCCGAAGCAAGCAAGGTCAAGCATGCAACATTCACTTTCACAGGAAGGGCTCTCACTTGGTGGAATGGTCGAGTTAAATCACTTACCCCTACGGTAGCTAACTCCATAAGTTGGGAAGACTTGAAAGCGTTAATGCTGATGGAGTATTGCCCGAGGGGCGAGATACAAAAACTCAAAGAAGAACTCTGGAACCTCAGAATGTCGGGCACAGATCTTGAAACCTACACTGCCCGGTTCAATGACCTAGCACTCCTTTGTCTAACAATGGTCACTCCATAGGAGAAAAGGGTGGAACGATACCTCTGGGGGCTGTCATCCAAGATTCAAGATAGTGTACTGGCTTCGAAACCCGCTACCTTTGAAAGTGCCAAGGAATTGGCACAACAACTCATCGATCACAGGGCCAGCCGTGGTGCCATGACCGCCACCACCGACCATGCAAAATGAGAGAACAACAAGAGGAAGTTATGGGACAATAGAAAGAAGCAACCGACACAGGATCCCACCAAGAAGCAACAGACTGTGGTTGTCCATGCTGCCATTATTGCTACCACCCCAGCACCACCGAAACAATATGTTGGAACCCTCCCTAAGTGCAACAAGTGCAATTTCCACCATACTGGTGCTTGTCGGGAAATGCACTGCAAAAACTGCGATAGGAAGGGGCATACCACTCGTTTATGTAAAGCGCCAGCACGACCCATCAATCAAGTTGCCAAAGCAGGGGAAAGCCAAACCTTCTATGGATGTGGTGAAGCAGGGCACTTCAAGAGGAACTGCCCCAAGGCACGAGCCTCTAATACCGGAGGTGTAGGGAGAGTCCTGGCAATAGGACATGGGGAAGCAGTCAAGGATCCTTCAGTGGTTACCGATACGTTTCTCCTCAATAACTCTTATGCATGCGTACTATTTGATAGTGGAGCAGAGAGGAGTTTCGTGAGACACCAATTTAAACATTTACTAAAACAAAACCCCCAATCATTAAAAGATTCATACGTCGTAAAAATGGCAAACGGAAAGGTTGAGCGCACTAATGATATATACATAGGGCGTACCCTCACTCTAGATACCCACTTGTTCAAAATCGATCTAATGCCAATCACCATAAAAAGTTCTGACATCATCATTGGTATGGATTGGTTAAGTTCTCATCATGCCGACATTCTAAGTTACGAAAGGGTCGTTTGCCTTAATCTGCCAAACGGCGAAACCCTTATCATCTATGGCGATAAACCCTGTGCAAATTTGCAAATCATCTCTTGCGTCAAAGCCCAAAAGTATCTCCGAAAGGAATACCATGCATTCTTAGCCCACGTCGTAGATAAGAAACAAGAGGTGAAGGACATCAAAGACATTCCAGAAGTATGCAACTACCCTGACGTATTCCCGGAAGACCTTCCAGGTGTACCACTCGCACGAAAAGTCGAATTCCGAATCAACTTAATTCCCGAAGCTACCCCCGTTGCCAAAGCTCCATACCGCCTAGCACCAGCAGAGATGCAAGAACTATCCAGCCAGTTGAATGAACTATTGAGCAAAGGGTTCATTAGACCGAGCTTCTCACCTTGGGGAGCACCAGTCCTTTTTGTAAAGAAGAATGACGGATCATTTCTCATGTGCATCGACTATCGATAATTAAACAAACTTACCATCAAGAACCGATATCCCCTACCCCGAATCGACGACCTTTTCGATCAACTTCAGGGAGAAAGTTACTTTTCAAAAATCGACTTGAGGTCGGGTTATCATTAGCTGCGAGTTCAAGAAGAAGATATCCCCAAGATGACATTCAGAACTCGCTATGGGCACTACGAGTTTGTGGTGATGCCATTCGGATTAACAAACGTGCCTGTGGTGTTCATGGATCTGCTGAACCGAGTATGCCAACCCTTTCTAGATAAATTCGTGATCGTGTTCATCGATGAGATCTTGGTCTATTCGAGGAGCGAAGAAGAGCACAGACAACACCTGCGACTAGTTCTGGAGATGCTAAGAGCCGAGAAGCTTTATGCTAAGTTTTCAAAGTGCGAATTTTGGCTCCGAGAAGTGGGATTCCTTGGCCACGTGGTAAGCAAGAAAGGAATACATGTAGATCCCTAAAAAATTAAGGCAATCGAAAACTGGTCAGCACCTAAAACGCTAACAAAGATCCGACAATTTTTAGGACTCGCGGGCTACTACCGAAGGTTCATACAGAACTTCTCCAAGATTCCTAAAACCCTTACCACTCTGACTCAGAAATGTGTGGTGTTCAAATGGGAAGATAAACAAGAAGCCGCCTTCCAAACGTTAAAACGAGCCTTATGCAGCGCGCTGATCTTGTCTCTTCCAGAAGGAACTGATGACTTCGTGGTATATTGCAATGCTTGAAATCAAGGTCTTTGATGCATGCTCATGCAGAGAGGGAAGGTTATCGCTTACGCGTCAAGGCAACTTAAGACCCATGAAGTTAACTATACTACCCACAACCTCGAATTGGGAGTAGTAGTGTTCGCCTTAAAGATCTGGAGACACTACCTCTACGACACAAAGTGCACCATCTTCACCGATCACAAAAGTCTTCAGCATATCCTCAATCAAAAAGAGCTCAACATGCGACAAAGAAGATGGGTAGAGCTACTGAACGATTATGAGTGCGAAATCCGCTATCATCTGGGCAAGGCTAATGTTGTAGCCGATGCCCTAAGCAGAAAATAATATTTGGGTCGCCGGGTGAAGTCATTGACAATGACGATCCATTCGCACCTGTTCACACAAATCAAGGAAGCTCAACTTGAAGCCTTGAAACCAGAAAACGTGACAGGTGAGGCATTGAGAGGGATGGATAAAAACCTAGAAGCCAAGGAGTAGGGAGCTCGCTACCTCATGAACCGGATCTGGACATCGAAGTTCGGTGGGTTCCGAGACGTTGTCATAAGCGAAGCACACAAGACACGATATTCCATCCATCCAGGTTCAGATAAAATTTATCTAGACCTCAAAAAATTCTACTGGTGGCCGAATATGAAAGCCGAGATTGCTACCTATGTGGGCAAGTGTCTGACTTGCGCCAAGGTCAAGGTAGAATACCAGAAGCCATCAGGACTACTACAACAGCCGGATATATCTGAGTGGAAGTCGGAACTAATAGCCATGGACTTCATAACCAAGCTGCCTAAGACATCGGGTGGGCTTGACACCATATGGGTAATTGTAGACAGGTTGACCAAGTCTTCGCACTTCCTGCCAATAAAGGAAACCGACAAGATGGAGAAGTTAACCAGAACATACATTAAGGAGGTTGTACGACTGCATGGTGTACCAATATCCATTATCTCCGATCGAGATAGTAGATTCACCTCACGATTTTGGCAGTCCCTACAGAAATCTCTAGGAACTAGGCTAGACAGGAGTACAACCTACCATTCACAAACCGACGGGAAAAGCGAGCACACCATATAGACGTTAGAAGACATGTTGAGAGTCTGTGTGATAGACTTTGGTAAGGCATGGGATACCCATTTACTGCTTATCGAATTCTCCTATAATAACAGCTATCACACTAGCATTAAAGTCGCTCCATTCGAAGCTCTCTACGGTCGTAAGTACAGATCACCCCTGTGTTGGGCCGAAGTGGGGGATACCCAGCTTGCTACGGGCAAGTCCCTAACAACGCCCTCTATGGTCCTAAAATCATAAGGGAGACCACATAAAAGATTGTTCAAATTCGGGAAAGACTGAAGGCATCCCGAGATCGACAAAAGAGTTACGCGGATAAACGACGCAAACCCTTGGAATTCCAAGTGGGCGATCGGGTACTACTAAAAGTTTCCCCTTGGAAAGGAATGATACGATTCGGCAAGCAAGGGAAACTGAATCCAAGGTACATTGGGCCATTCGAAATCCTTTCCAAGATTGGACCAGTGGCATACAAACTTCGATTACCTCAAAAACTCGATAAGGTGCATCCCACATTTCACATATCAAACTTAAAGAAGTGCCTGTCTGACGAGACACTC